>NC_140588.1:791993776-792742442 GCF_964204655.1 Triturus cristatus
GCGTCGCGATGTCCACGTCGCGGGTGACCGGGTTCCGGGGGCAGGCAAAAAACTATCCGTGGTCACGGGCAACAGTCGTCCCCACCACGGACCAGCTCCCGTAGAAATCCGGGGGCGGCCCGCAATGATCGAGGCAGGATACGGACGGCGGCCGGGCAGCTCACCAGCAAGGCAGGGGCAGTCACCGGAGGATCTAAGATTTGCACCCCCGGTCATGCACTCGGTCAGCTACACTGGGCAGTAGAAGTGACCACGCCGAAATGTAGGCCGAGTTTGGCACCGCTCCGGCGGGCCGACTCCACCCAGTCACCACCGGCCGCTGTTGTCGCACTGCCACCCGGCCACGGCGTCCACTCGATGTCCCGGCTCCAGGGCCGCACAGGCCGCAAAGTTCAGATGCAGTTTTCTCCGGCGATAGCACGGCTAGAAACCTCGGAGTCACACAGTCGGGAGCCCCTCTCCTTCAGAAACACGACCACGTAGCACAGGTTGAGGATCTCAGGCAGGATATCCGTGCGGGAAGCGGAGGTTCACGGAGCCGGGAGTCTACGCTGCCGTCCCGGTCGCCATCTTGGCTCCTCCCCGACTTTTGAATTTCATCTATTTTTTCGAACACCCAAAGTTCTGCTCCATAAGTTGCCGCGCTAACTGCCTTACCCTCATAAACGACCAGGGCAAGGGAGACTAGTCTAGAAATAGACAGACGTTGTTCTCTTACAATTGCCCCTGCTACCCTTTTGTGATTTAGTAGCATTTTATTCAAGTGTGGTCTCCATGACAATTGGTCCGATAGCCTCATCCCCAAATAATCAAAGCAATGAACTTGCTCAAGATAAGAACCATTAAGGATGAGTTTCGGTCTAAACTGTTTACCAGGGTTAAAGGCCATACATTTTGTTTGAGTAATATTAATAATAAGGCCCCTTTGAGTACAAAACTCCTGGAAACGGGTAAGTAGTAATTGAAGACCCATGGGGGATTTGGAGATCAAGAGAGTATCGTCAGCAAAGAGAAGTGTAGCTATTTGTTCCCCCGCCAGGGCTGGTGCGTCAGCTGGAAAGTGGCTCAAAAAATCCACCACACCATTCACATAAAGCGAGAAGAGTGTGGGAGCCAGAACACAGCCCTGGGGGACCCCTCTCTTTACTGGGATACTCTCAGTAGTCTGACCTTGATCTCCCCATCTAATTCTTGCGGAAGTACCGTCATGGAGGCAAACTAGAAGGGATAAAATATAGGGGGGTATGCCCAATTCCTGCAAGACGGCCCACAGCTTAGCGCGTGGAACTAGATCAAATGCCGTCTTGAGATCGATGAAAGCAAGATATAAACTCCCCTTTGCAATAACAACCACTTTCCAGTATAATAATAATAGTCGGAAAACTTGGTCTATAGTACTTGTAGCTTTCCTGAAACCCGCTTGACATTTGGATAAGATTCCCCCTTCCTCCATCCAAAGGTGAATTCTATTAAGAAGAGTACGTCCTACCACTTTTTGCATACAATCTACAAGGCTGATAGGCCTGTAGTTGGCAGGGACTTGGCGGTCACCTTTCTTAAAAATAGGAATAACTTCGGCTTGTTTCCAGGATGGGGGTATTTCGCCGCCTTCTAACAAGCTATTAATCAGGTGTTGGATATATTTAGCCCAACCACCTGGTTCCAAACGGAACAGATCACCTGGGATGCCATCAGGTCCTGCGGCTTTAGCTGGAACAATGCTATTGATAGCACTTAAAACCTCCTCCCTACTAAAAGGAATTATATGATCCGGATTGAGTAAATATTGATTAATCCTACTAGACACTCGCTCTCCCTCTACATCGCTTTTCTCAGTTTGTCCCTTAGGAGTCTATCTCTACCAAGAAAGTTAGGGAAATACCATCTAGCGGGTTTCGAACGGGGGGACCGGGCAGTCAAAGACAAACTGCAGAGGGGCATGGTCTGATAGGCAAATCGGGTGGTGTTGGGTCCCCGAGATTGTGTAAAAAAGCAATTGACTAATAAAAGCATGATCAATTCTGGAATAAGTTCTATGGGAGTGGGAGAAAGAGGAATAATAACGTGCCGTGGGGTGAAAGCCCCTCCAAGCATTCAGCAGACGCTGAAGGGAAGCTTTAAGCGGCTTGCTGAAGACCCCTCCTGCTGACCTATGCGTGTGTGTTGTGTCCAGTGCCGGGTCCCATATTAAGTTGAAATCCCCCAGTAGAATTATATCTCCCGTGACAAAACCCTCCAGTGTCGATAGAAATGCGCTAAGGGAATCTAGTTGCCGTGTATTGGGCACGTAGACCATGGCAATTGTACATGGTCTTCCCCTTAGTTCCCCTCTAACCATCAGGGATCTCCCTGCTTTGTCAGCTTTAGTGGCGTGAAGGTGAAAGAGCACCGAGGTCTGAAAAAGAAAGGGCCATCCTGTTCTGCTTCGTGGAGGCTGAGGATCAAACAATTTGTGGGTAGGCTTTATGCTTCAGACGCTGCTCTTAACTTTTTTTTTTTTTAGATGGGGTTTCCTGCAGGGCAGCTAGCCTAATATGGTGGCCTACTAAAAATGTCCATATACGTTGCCTCTTATTAGGAGAGTTGAGTCCCCGGACATTCCAAGACATACAGTTAACCGCCATTCAACATTCTGTGGACACCAACTCCGCGCAAGGAAGCTAGACAGTGGTGCGCCTCCCTGGCCGCCCTCCCTAATCTCCCCCTCTCCCTCCCTCCCCCCCCCCCCCCCCCCGGTGGCCATGTTATACCTGCCAAATTTAGTAAACACCATGATACAAAACATGCATAACAAATACAAACAGGAACTTTGAGCTCTTTGGTTCCCTATCCTAGAAGAGAACTTCACTTTGAACAGTTCCAGGGGCGAGCCCACTTCCGCTCCTATTGCCCCCCTAGCATAACTTCTAAGATGCTTGAATACTACCAAATGTTCGTCTTCTAACGTGAACCAAAAAAGACCCACTACAATGCCCCCTACGCTGTGGGTCTTTCGTTGTCAAGGGTCTTGGCACTTGGCTCCACTTTTTGGTTTCTAACCACCTTACTGTGTCGCCTGTGAAGTTCAGAACGTGGGACCCTTTGAAATGGAGATACTGCAAATGTGCAAAGAGCCCCCTGTGCAGCATCCCTTAGTTTTCTTGCCAGCTCGTCCTGGTGTCTGCCACAGACCTCCGTCGTGTCGCTCCCCCAGTTGCGCCACTCTTTCGTCTTTCGAGGAGGTCATGTGTTTCGGGGGAGAGAGCTTGAGGACCAGAAGATCCTCATCTTCAGCTAACTCCGTGCAGTGGAGGTGTTTATTGTCCATCAGGAAAGCTATGCCAAAGGGGTAGGTCCTACGATATTTTATTTTTCGTTCTCTTAGGGCCTCGTGATCGGCTGAAACTGCTCCCCTTGGGCTAACGGGGCTTGGGCTACGTCTTGGAAGAGAGTGCATGTTGTGCTCTGGAACATTATCTTGTCTTTACCTCATGCGTCCTGGAGGACCATTTCTTTCCCTCTGAAGGAGCTAAATTTTGCTAGTACGTCTCTGGGCCTCCTGTTTTCACCTTGTAGCAATGGACCTACTCTGTGGACTTGTTATAACTGCACCTCTGAGCTTACCGCTCTCAAATCCATGGAGAAGAGACACACCATGAACACCTCCCGGTCTGGTCCTAACAAGCCCTCTTCAAGGCCCCTGACCCTTATATTATCTCTCTGAGAGCGGTTTTCAAGATCCTCGCATTTGAGCATCGTGGCCCATAGCTGGCTATTTAAGTTGGCAGAGTTCTCCTCTATGGGCGTCACACGGTAAGCCAGCTCCTGGCATTTTGCTTCAAGGTCAAAAGTTCAGGCCCAACCGAGTCCACGTCCGACTGCTTGCCACCAGCTCCCCCCCCCCCCCATTTCCACTCTAAATGCATCAAATGAGGCCCCTATATCTGCTTCAATGTCCTCTCAAAGCTCCCATTTGAAGTTTTGTAACAATGCCATCAGGTCCTCACGTGTAAGAGCCATGTCACCTCTACGCTTCGTTTTTCCCTCCTTGTCCACCCCTGTGCCCGCTGGGGTGAAGTAGATGGAGACTCTGGTATTTTGAGCCTTCTTTGGTGGCATAGGGACCAAGGAGTGCAGTCCGCTCTATGCCCCCCTACAGTCCACTGGACCTTATTCCAATGAAAAGCTCTCCTGTAGGGGGTCTCGATCTCTACGCTTCTGCGCTGGGTCGGAGAGTCCTGGGAGTTCCCGCTAGGCCACCCCAGGGGCTCGCTACACTGACCGCCGGCCTCTCTCACCTCCTCATGTTGGTTTACCTCTTTTGGGTTGGACAAGGGCTGTATGTGGGTTTCTTTAGGTGATTATGTTCATCAGGAGTGGGAACTCCTCCCCATGCTTGCCAGCACAGTGCCGCCTTGCTGCGTTACTGTCCCGAGGTCGGCGCCATCTTAAGATCAAGCAATGTCCTTATGGGGCCAGGCGACTGGGCTAATGCCTCTCGTGACCCTTTTATGGTCGAGCTACCGCTGACGGAGGGGTGGGTCCCGGTGCCCCCCTCTTGTCCAACTGCTTCTGGCTTCTTAACTATGCGGCATGCTCCCCAACAAAGATCGTGCGCAGAGGTTCCCCAGGGGTCGAACTATCTCTGCCGGGATGCTACACTGTTCGCAGAAGTGTCTCATCGCTGCCCTCCTTCACCTACCGGGTCGAGACGATGGCTTCCGTCGTGCAGTACTCGAGTGTCCCCCGCCCAGCACCTTCCTCATGGCCCGGGCCTCTCCCGCACTTCTCAGGGTCTGCCATTTTGGGCTTCCCGACTCTGCCCGAGGTGCTCCGCTTCACACCGCCCGCAGTGTATATTCGGCGGCAGGTAGGGACTCCAGAGACCCCCCCCCCCCGGAGTCTCGTCGTTTACGACTTCAGCTTGGCTCATTTGGGTGTGATTTCAGGCGCCGCTTCAGTATTATGAGCGGGGCCTGGAGCGGATCCGATCGGATTCACGTCCGAGCGGCCATGAAGGTTGGCCTCACCCTGTAATGTATTTTCTAAACGGGTTTCTGTCTGTGTAGATCAACGTTTTCTCTTAGTATGGCATAAAAAGGTTGGCTAACTCAGGGGCGAAGCTACAGCCCATTACTACTCTTTTGATTGGCAGGTATAGGTTGCCTTTAAAGGCAAAGACATTCTGTTTAAGTCATAAAGATGGCAAAGATATTAGGAACTCAGTAGGTATTTCATGTGGTGTGGGCCTAGTGTCAAGGATGTCTCTCAATACTTCCAATGTCTCATCTTGTGGGATGCTATAACGCTTTGATGCCAAAAGTGACAAGAAGCTGTTGTGATCCAGTGAAAGAAAGTACTTTAATTTTATTAATAACATCCATTGTGTCTCTTATGTATGCCTGAGTTTCTAGCACAAATGGTTTGAGAAACACATCAATGTATTGTGCTAGAGGGTCCAATATTGATCCACACGTGGAAATAATTAGTCTTCCAGGCGGATTTGTACGGTTTTCATGGATCTTGGGTAGGCCATATATTGAAGATGTTCTACACTGTACTCTATTGAGGAATTTGATCTCTTTTTAACATATCCAGCCTTCGTTCAAGGCCTTGTTTGTAAGTTCATTGATCCTGTGATGGATTTCACTGGTCGGATTCTCTTCTATCTGTCGGTAGTGTGCTGGATCTTTGAGTTGTCGCATGACTTCTAGGTCATATTGGTTACTCTCCCATACAACAATCCATCCCCCTTTATCCGAGGGTTTATCACTATGGATTTATTGTTGTCTAGGTTGTTTGTTGCTGAGGTTTCTTCTTTAGTACATTTTTTTGGAAAACCTATTTTCTCGTTGTTCAATTGATCTACCTCTCTGATTACTGTATCTTCAAATACCAGAACGTCTGGAGGCATGCTGTTATTTTTCGGGCACAATGAGGACTTATTTTTAAGTCCTCTGATGTTAGGTTCAGAATCATATGTATTCTCTGCGAAGTATGTCTTGGGTCTAACTTTGCCTAGAAATGGTATTTTCAAAGGAACAAAGGATAATCCCTTGTTAAGAACTTGCTTTTTCACTTCTGAGAGTTGGTGATTTGACAGATTATATATGGGGATTGTGTCTGTGTTGGTAGTGGAATTGACAATTGTCTGTATACTCTCCTCCTTGTCCTGAATTCTCCCTGGTCTTTGGTGGTCCTCTCCATCCCCTATATGTGGCCCAGTTGGATTACATCAGTAATGTGAGCTTTCATCATCTCAAAAGGTGCTGAAATTTCCCTTTGGAAGGCATGGGCATGCTCATGCTATCCAGTTTAACAACTGAGACAGTATAAGATGCTGGAGGGTCAGACTGCTGACCAGTTCTTTTTGACTCAGTAAACAAGAATATCTCACTATATGCTCTACAGATGGCTGCATAATAATTACTGGTGATTTTAACAACAATCAGTTGTAATAAGTATAAACCTGATGATGAACAATGTGAAAAAGATGTGGTTTGTCAAGAACAACAGTATTTACCTCATGACTAATCAGCAAATGGCAATTTTCTGAAAGTGTTTTAACAAACATGGTTTTGTTGATTTAAATGCTAGAATTAATATTGATAGACCAGCTCAGTTTAAGCTCCAGACTTTAAATAAAGAGATAGGACAATAGTGCACTTTAGAACAGGGGGCCTTTTTTCACTTTGTGAGGACCTTAACATAAAGCTATGTCTCTGTAAAAGAAATGTATCACTCTAAGTTCACTTGACTAAACAATATTTAGCAAAACTATAACTATCACTGTTCAGCGAGACAGAGCTTTGCCTCACCAAGCAAATAAGCTTTATAACGCTAACCATATCCCAAATTTCCCCTACTGTATATTTTCTTCACATAGGCAGTCGATGTAGTATGCATGTGACAGAAACATAAGATAGCTTCCAACTGGTATCTGAGTTTTCCATGAGAAAAACAGCAAAGGACCTTGAGGAGGAATACAACAGCAGACATCTCAGATGCAGAGCTAACTTTTATGGGAACCCTTGCTTCTTAATGCCAGGCATAAAAGGGAAGAGGGTACCTCCAAGGCAAGATAACTCAGGATCTTTAGTATAACAGGGGCATATAAAATTGCTGCAGGTTATTCATTATGGCAGTTTGTCAATGCTTTTCTGCAGCAGGATGTAACAGAGAAAGATTTTTGAAGGTATGCATCTGTTTTGTGTGCAATGTAGATGAACTTCTCTTCATGAGTCATCAGATCAATATGTTTATTTCCTCCTGTTTTTATTTATTGAAGGCTATTAGAAAGATCTTGCCTTTTATACTGAAACATTTACATAGCAAGTAGTTTTGGCGTGTATTTTATCCAGAACTGAATATTGAAGTATACTGTATCTAGGTCTTCCAAAATCTTCATTGGACACTACCTATGTTCCCTGTAAGGTGAACACCCACCCTACACTTTCACAGCGCCCAGCACCTCTGCAGGAGCGCACATCGGATATCCGGCCATGGAGAGAATGTCTTCCCCAGCTACTCATTTAAAAAGAATGCAGCAGCAGGGAAGGAAGTTTTCTCTTCCTGTGCGCACTGCAAACGGGGAATCCAGTTGAAAGAGACCCTGCTGGGGTCCCATCAGTATTCTGATGGGACCCCTCAGGATAGCAGTGTGACGAGGCAGCTCTTTAAGTAAATATACGAATGCACTTAACACCTTTACAAGCCCTTTTGCTCTATCCGTTTGCTTGAAAGGACTTGACGAACTATTATGTACATTCATATTTCAACAGGCTGCCGGGGAGACATGCAGGTTCACTAGTCTATATGGCCATCAGGTTGGTCTTACAGGCATTGTTTGGGCTGTTTGTGGCCTGTTTCATGGGCTGGTGGTCCGTTTTATTTTTTAAACATATTTTTATTCGTCAGTTTGCATATACATCGCACTGCTCTGCACACCAGAGACATCTGCCGAATCAGACCATATGTAACCATGAAAGCAATCGACTTTTGTGAGCAAATTCAAAAAATGCATAACAAGGACATTCTAAATGATATAGAACCCCCCGCAACTCCCTCCCTCCCCCCACCCCCTTGAAATCGCACTAAGTCTGCATAGTCCTGTCCACAGCCTAGACATATAATCAAGGAATCCTAGCATGGTAGCATGCACCCCACTCCCCTGCGCCTTTACAGAACAAGAAACTACCCCAATGAATGAATCTCCGCTACCGCTCACGGCTCCAACCATAGGCTCCGATAGTCCGCCCATCGCTTCCAAATTTTATAGTACTTGCCTGGGCATCCCCTGGCCACAAATATAGGTTGCTCCAACCCCATGCAAAAATCCAATCCATTCTTCCATGCAGCCACCGAGGGGTCCGCGTCGCCTTCCATGCTTTAGCAATGTCTCGCTTCGCCAGTGTGAAGCCTAATAGCATGAGGTGTCGTTTGTAGACATTGCCCCCATCCCCTCCATGACATCAAGCAGGGCCAACTGCGGTGTACTAGGGAGCCCACACCCCAGGACCTCTGAAAGGCATGCAAAGACCCCCCTCCAAAAGCGATCTAAGGATGTACACCGCCAGACAGTATGTATGAAAGTGCCATCAGCCCCGCCCACTACAATCGTGCCCTAGTAAAATAGACCATGTGGAGATACTTGAACTGGACCAGTCGGAGTCTCATCGCTATGGCCGCACCCCGCGGAGCTGCCAATGCCTCCGTCCAGTCCTCTTCCTCCAAATTGCCCACGTCTTCCTCCCAGTCCCCCCTAAGCTTCTGAAGTGTGGGGGAGCAGTACGTAACCAGTGATTGATAGATCCGGGAAATCTTCTTTTCCTGTAAGTTCCCAATGAAGACTTTAGCTTCCAGCGGACTAAATTCAGGGAGAGACTCCAGACCTTCCAGGCTAGGGGACAGGGCATGGCGAAATTGGAGGTACCGGTAAAATTGTGACTGTGGCATATAGAATTCCCTCTGAAGGTCCTGGAAGGGCTTGAGTGTCGTGCCCCTCAGGCCATCACCCAGGGTTGAAATACCGATGTTGTCCTATCCCCGGAAACCTTGTAGGGCTGCCAATTGGGGCAAGCGCCCATTATTACACAGAGGGGTCTCCAGAGTCAGGGTATTCCACCAACCCATACGCCACAGCGCCTGCCTCCAAATCAGGAACACCACCCGCGTGACCGATGGCATTGCACCCCGCAACGGCGCCAAGTACAAAAGTGTGTGTAATGGGTGGAGCCCCATGAGTTGTCGTTCCAATGCATACGCCGGGTCTCCCCTATCACCATACCACCACTAATTAAGGACCAGTAGGTGTGAGGCCTGGTAGTACGAGAGAATGTCCACAATCGGTGGACAGGAAGCATGTACGCATTGCTACACACACCTTTCTCCCCTTCCACAAAAATTGCCCAAGCACAGAATTCACCAGCCGGAACCGTCTGGACGGGATAGGGTACGGGTGATTCTGTAGCTGATAGAGAAGCCGGGGAAGCGCCACCATCTTGAATATTGCTGATCTGCCAAACAATGTCAGGGGCATACGGGACCCGGACTTAAGGTCTGCACGAACCTGCTCCCACACTGGAGCCAAGTTTCGCTCTCAGGAGATTGCCGGTACATCCGAAAGAAACACCCCCAGATATTTCAAGCCCCCCACCGCCAACTGGACCGAGGACGCCCACGTGCCCACTCTCCTCTGATCCCCCAGAGCCCATAATGTGGATTTACGGGGATTCATATATAAACCCGATGTCTCCCCAAAGATCTGCATGATGCGCAGAAGCCGTGGCCCCGTCCTGTCCACTGCTGTAAGAAAAAAGAGGACATCATCCGCGTATAGCACGATCCTGTCGGACAGATAAATATGGAGACAGAGGACATCCCTGCCGTGTGCCCCGTCCAATAGAGGTGTTGGAGGAGGTCCTGCCTGCCACCCGTACCAATGCCGTCAGATCCGTGTAGAGGAGCATTATATAAGAAAGGAAGTGTGGGCCTAGATTGAGTCTGCGCAGCAATGCAAATGGGTAAACCCAGCTCAGGGAATTGAACGCCCTATCCATATTCGCCAAGAGAAGTGCCGCCGGTTCCCCCATCTGTCGAATGGCCCTGGTGGTCCGTTTTTAACTGTTAACCTCCCTTATATTATCACAAGCACTGCCTGCAGTAAACACAAATGCATGGAGTGTTGCATACCTTGTAAAATCCTTCAACAGCATGTCTTTACAAGTGCTTTACAAAACCGCCCTATTTTGCAAATGTGGGCCACTTTTTTAGCGGTCTCAGCCACTAATGTAAGCCACTTGTTGCCCAGTCCAAACCTGAAGACACATGCCTAGCTACAGTAACAGCAAGGGATTTACTTTAAGGAAATCAAATAAACACCAATCATATTAATACATCTATTATCAAGCCCAGCAATGGTGACTTGACTAATGAACAATCAAGATTAGAATCAACTTATTTATACTTTGATGAATCTTCCAGTGAACAATTTAAACACGGGTGTGTATAGTTCAACAAATCAGAATATTTAATACAAGCAAATAGACAGGGTACAAAATAATATACCTACAGACAGAGACCGAGGTAAATCAGTATTGTACAATAATTGTGACCTCAGGGTCCAGTTTGTAAACATCTATTCCAAGGTTTTGTGTAGTGGAAAATGAATCTGAGGCAACAGAAAACAATTCCAGAAAAGCAAATAATTTGGAAATACATGCGCTAGTCGACGTTTCGGTCTCTATGGCTGATAAGTCCGTTGGACCATCTTCAGGACGATGAATTAAAAGTTTAATGATTGACCCTTATATCTGGTCAAGTAATGTATTTCTTAGACCAGCGGAATCCTAGTTAGATTGATAATTCCATATAGCTAACGCCGGACGAGTAATTAAAAACTCCAAGCTCATTGAAAGAATCATTCACAGCAATCCGATGGATTAGCTGTAGATATCGCTCACTGCCGTCGAGCAATATCTGGACGGCGTTGCTTCCTACACTGCCCGTTGTCACCACAAACTGCCGTTTGTCTACAGATAATCCATCGGATTGCTGTGAATGATTCTTTCAATGAGCTTGGAGTTTTTAATTACTCGTCCAGCGTTAGCTATATGGAATTATCAATCTTACTAGGATTCCGCTGGTCTAAGAAATACATTACATTGTATGTCTACAATGATGTAGACATACAATGGGCATATAATATTAACTATGGTTACAATGATGAATCGTAAAACACTTATTTTTAATGGCAGAATCCCAGAAATTTTAGCACCTGCTGTTTTGAACTCACCTGAGACTGAGAATGAAAATAAAAGAGGGGATGTTTTCCGGTAGGACCTTGTCACTTTCAACACAGAATTCCTCTGATGAGGGCGTTGGCCTGAAATGCGTCAGGCCTGGACTTGCTCGGCAAAGGATTACAATAAAATTCTTTCTGCGAGTATAACCAGCTGAGAGTGCATTTCTCCAGGGGGTAACTTCTTTTTGAGTATATATATATCTATCTATATATATCTATTATATATATATATATATATATATATATATATATATATATATATATATATATATATAGATAGATAGATAGATAGATAGATATAAATAATAATAATCATAATACTGAAACTTATAGAGTGCGACAGCTACCCCAAACAGGGGTGTCCCGGCGCTAGCAGTAGAGGAAGCTAGATTGTCCCCTAGGGCTTTGTTGGCGTGTTCCCGATGCCATGAGGACACAGGGTTTTTCATATGGTATGGGCCTGCTTAGTGCTGGTCCCATACTGGGCTAGTGTACAGTGAGTTAAATATCGGGGCACAGTTTTCTTGGCAAAGTTACAGGCATGGGGCAAGATGGCAGGTTCAGCCACTTTGGCTGAGTGGGCCGGGGGCAAACTTACAACAACTTCATGTAAGGTACATACAGCATTTCCAAGTAGAAGTTCTCCAGTATAATTTGCAAAATAAGAACAAAGAACAAAATAGACAAGTTTGCTGTTGAGTATTGGTACATCCGATATGTCAGTATGTGGCTTGGTCAAGTGTTCAGTAACCAGAACACAACCATGGGTTTCGCCTTCATGAGCATTAAGGAGGTTGGATTCAAAGTAGGGCAGTAGCTCAAAGTGATATGAGAGTATGACAACAATAAAATCTCACATCGGGACAATTTGACAGAGGAAAGATGTTGAGTTTAAATTGTAAGAAAAAGGGTGGTCACAGCATGGGGAACTGCAACAATTAAAGAAGAGCCTAAAACAATATTTTTTGAAGCCTCAATAAAGTGGACAGCAGCGGCAACAAAGCACAAAGCACAAAGTGTAATCCATACAGCCAGGGGGTAGAGAGGAGTAATAAGCAATGCTTTTTTTGTCCCTGTGACTCTGTTCCAAAGATTTAAGGATACCTGTTGCATTCATGAGAATACAAACTAAAAGGGCTACTGTAATCAGGAAGCCCTTGTGTGAGTCCAGAGGTTATCTCTCTCTATAATAGTTTTTTTAAAAGTCTAAAGAGGATAACAGTCAATACAACTCCTCAGGTTCTTCCAATGTTAGACTTAATTAGGGACTTGTTTAAGAGATTTATTGAGAAAGAATTGAGGTCTTCTGTTAAGGAGGTGGTGGAAACCGCTTTGTCTAAATGGAAAATGCAGACGTTCCTTCAGAAGAAGATTGTTTCTCACTCTCTAAAGAGGATTACCTTTCTGCTGCTAAAATGGGGGGTAAAGTGTTCTGGAAGACAGAGCATATGGATGCAACTGACAATGATGCAGTACCTGGTGGTAGCCTTAGCACTACAATAGATGATGGTGTCCGTAGCAGCACAAAGGACAAGGACCACCTTAACGGGGCATTTGGAGGAGTTGTTCAGAGTGGCATGAAAGGAAAGAGTGACCTTGATGGCACAAAAGATGGCCAGGGGTCCTCTAGTATAGAAGAGGAAGCATATGAGACTGACAACTTGGATTTTGATTATTATGTTTTAGACCCGCAGGAGGGTTTGGACTTATTTGAGAGCCTCGATAAGGATTTGGATCGCGCTTGAACCTCAACAGGAATTATAGATCCTTTTGAATGTGATATGGTTTGTTCTCATTTTTGATAATCAGATCCTGGTTTAATTAAATAGTTTGACCCCAATACTATTAAACACCCTTAGAGCCTGTAGTGGTCGCCTATGTAACATGTTACAAATTTCACAACATTTTACATTAGGAAGATTGTAGACAAAGACACTCTCAACCTGTTCGGGGAAGAGTGTCCAAGGCTGTCTACTGGGAATAAAGCTTGTATTACCACTTATCTTGACCCAGAAGTAATACCATTCATCTTTAAGGTTAGGAAACACCCTAGAAAAGGCATTGAACGTTGCCTAAAGCAATTCCAGGATACACTTCTGGATGTGTTGGGACACTTCGTCGTGTTTTAGACATGGCTGGAGAAGGTAGATGTAACAATATGAGAGTTGATGTGGAACTTCTAAGAGGCTGAGCCCAACGTGCCTTATGTACGTTAGTGAATGTTAATACAAGCCTGGTAACGGACAGATGAAAGGCTGTGCTTATGAGGGTGAATCCCAAGTTGCCACACTTAGCAAATAGAGAGGATTTGGGTGACTCAAACTGACAAATTGTTGGAGAGAGGTTTGTAAAGTCACTAGGGAAATATGTCTCCACCTTCATGGCTTTTAGCATGATCAAAATGAATATGAGGCGTGTTTTCAGTTCAAGAGTTTTTGGAAGGGCTGACAGAAGGGGACTGGCTGTTGGCCGTGGAGGCCAAAGGGCTCTCCTGAACCTAGAAGCTGTGAATGGAACTATTGTTCCAACATAGGTTTCTTTCCAGAAACAGGTAGAACGTCTTGACACAGTGGAGACAGGTCAAGATCTCAAGGCTCAGGAGGACAAGGTACGTCTGAACAGTCCAGTTGGTTTTTCCCATTTAAAGGTTGGCGGGAGACTCCATTGTTTTATTCATAACTGGGCAAATTTAAGAGACACTTGGGTATCGGAAACAGTAGGAGACTTCAAAATAGAGTTTTGGGGGTCCCCATTCCAGAACACCAACCAAGAGAATTGGTTTTGAGCTTGGAAAATATGGCCTTGGTAGACTCTGAGGTTTCCAAAATTCTCTGCAAAGGGGCAGTTATACAAGTTGCAGAGTCAGAGATGGGAAACAGTATTGTGAGTACGGTTTTCCTCATAAAGAATAAGGACAAGGGTTTGTGCCTCGTTAGAAATCTGAAGGATTTAAAGAAATTCCTAGTGTTCAGACATTTCAAGATGGAGGGGATCCATCTTTTGAGGGACATTTTACAGGAAAGAGATTGGTTGGTAAAATTGGATTAGAAGGACGCATATTTTACAGAATGTATGGAAATAACTTCTTGGAGATAATTACGGTTCAGGTGGAGAAGTGTCGTGTATCAATTTCTTTGCCTTTCTTTTGGCCTATCTTCAGCTCCTTGGTGTTTCACCAAGGTGATACGTCCAATGTAGCATTCCTGAGAGAAAAGGGCATCCGTTTGATAATCTGTGTAACGTATTGTTGATGTCTCAGGACAAGGTGGAACTGCTAAGGCACCTTGGTTGAACAAGAGACCTATTGGAGAATTTTGGGTTTATCATAAATGTGGAAATGTTGATTATGGTCCCTACACAGAACTCAGAGTTTCTGAGCTCGCAGGTGGACGCTCCGCTATCTCAGTTGCTCCTTCCTTAAAAAAAAAAAGAAACAAAGTGAAATCTGTCTTTGTAAAGATGGTGATCATTAGAGATTTAGAAAGGGTACTGAGATTTTTATCATCCTCAGTTCAGGCCATATCCCCCGGTCCACTTCATTACACAGCTCTTCGAAGGCTGAAGGCCTCGGGTCTCAGGAAAGGTTTGTGGTGTGCAGATCCAGTCTCTTTAGCTGCAGATGCTCAGAAGGATCTAGAATGGTGGTTAGACAATCTGGAATGGTAAAGCCATTTTTGGAAATGCCCCCGAGTTTGCCTTGGAGTCAGATGCCAGCAACCTTGGTTAGGGAGCGCGCATACACGAGTTGGAAACTTGGGGGAGATGATCCAGGGAGAAACAGTGTCTGCACATAAATTGTTTGGAAATGTTAGCTGGTTTGAATGCACTGATGAGTTTCAGGAATGTACTAGCGAACAGTGTAGAGTTGATTTGTTTGGATAATTTTACAGCTGTTTCATACATAAACCATTTAGGAGGATCAAAATAAAACAAGTTGGTTAGATTAGGTCACACGGATCTGGTATTTTTGTTGGGAACACCAAATCCTTTTGAGATCAGAATATATTCCAGGTCTGGAGAATATAAGAGCAGATTGGAATTCCAGGTACCTCAGGGATTTCAGCAACTGGGAGTTGAATCTAGTCTTTTTCAGAAAGATTCAGAGGTTATGGGGACCAATTCAGGAGGATATGTTTGTGAGCAGACAGACCTTCCAGGTACGCAGGTATGTCAGTTGGAGACCAGATCCTGGAGCGACCAAAGTAGACGCCTTTCTTCAGGACTGGAGAAGAGACAGGGGTTATGCTTCTCCACCATTCTCAATGATCTCAGAGGGTGTTGCCAAAGGTTTAGATAGAGGGATGCAGAATTGTTCTGGTGACTCCACTTTGGAGTTCTTAAGTTTGGTTTCCAGGTGTGATGGAACTCGCAGTAGAGGCACCCCGTCTGCTTAGGGTTTCAGTGGGTCTTCTGGTAGATCCTGAGGGAGAGGAGCACCCTTTGGTTTTAGAAGGGAATATGAACCTTCTTGTTTAGAAGAATTCAGGGCAACCAGCAGATATTCAGGCATTTCAGGAAAGGCTAAGGATTTATTGGACAAATCCTGGGTTCTGGGTGCCAGGAAAAGTATAGGCTAGTGTGCATGAAATAGGGTAGTTGGTGCATGGAAAGGAACTTGGATCCCGTGGAAGCTCCTGTAGCTGAAGTAGCAAATTATCTGGCTGACTTGTTCAACTCAGGTCTTTCGTACAGGACAATTCATTGCTATAGATCAGTTGTGTCAGCGGGACATGCTTTGATAAATAATTGTGCATTAGGAAGTGATCTTAACACCAACCCCAGGTCTATAAACTTGCTGGTGACCTTATTCCTGGCAGTGTGGTGAACCAATGTAGGAGGCAACACCCTGGGGTCAACGCTATGTCACATTTCCCTGCGCAGGAGCAAGACTAAGGACTATTTGCGGAGAGACAGCCTGAGACTATTATGTGTTATGTTATGTTATGTTATGTTATGTTATGTTATTAAAATTTATTGAGCGCGCGATTACCATTCCGGTGTCCTGGCGCTAGACATTGACTACCCAACAGAAAAACATGACTAAAACTGAGAGAAAAACCAAGTTTTAAGACCCTTCCTGAACGAGCTAATGTCAGGAGAGTTTCTTAGAGAAAAAGGAAGTTCATTCCAGATTCTAGAAGCACTGGTAACAAAGCTTCTGCCTCCCCAATTGACTTTTTTAAATCTAGGGGTTTTCACTAGTTTTGCGCCCATAGATCTGAGAGATCTAGTGGGGGTATACCAGGAAAACTTGTTTCTTAAGAACTGGGGCCCTGTCCCGGCCAAGGCTCTGAACACAATACATAGTGCTTTAAATCTAGATCTCAAATGCGTAGGGAGCCAGTGTAGTTTTTTGAGTTCTCCTTTAACTGAGACCGACCTCGGGGTCTCCGTCAAAAGTCTGGCTGCTGCATTCTGAATCGTTTGGAGCCTATTTTGGTGCCGTGCTTGAATATTGACATAAAGACTATTACAATAGTCAAGACGTGAAAATATCAATGCAGTCACCACAGTTCTAAGGTTCACCTCGGAGAGAAAGAACTTAATTTTCCTGATCATTCTCAGAATCAGCGAGCATCCGGATATCACCTTGCTGACCTGGTCACCCATATTGAGTTTATCATCTACCACCACACCCAAATTTCTTGCTTTGCTACAGGGTGTGGGACAGAGACCAAGATCCGCAGGCCACCAGTTTGGTGTCCACATCAAGGGGTTATTGCTGAACCTAAGAACCTCAGTTTTAGCTGAGTTCAATTTGAGGCAGTTAGCCGACATCCATCTGGAGATCGCGCCCATGCAGTCTGAGAATCGTGCTCCTGTTTCTTTTTCAGCTCCCTCCTTCACAGACAGTACAATTTGAGTGTCATCTGCGTAGGAGGTAAGCTGAAATCCAAACGCTCTAATAATGCCAGCCAAGGGTGCCACATAAATATTAAATAGAGTGGGACTTAGAGATGATCCCTGCGGCACCCCACATGGCAAGGAAAAGGGTTCGGAGGTGTTACCATTGAGTTCAACGGTTTGTACCCTATCCTTGAGAAAGGATTCAAGCAAATTCCGCGCTTGCCCTGTGATTCCGATCTCTGAGAGCCGGTTAAGAAGTACTGTGTGATGCACGGTATCAAAGGCCGCAGATAATTCCAGGAGGATCAACATAGCGTTGCCTCCCTTATCCATTGCCTCTCTGATCTCCTCTGTAGACTTCAGAAGCGCCAACTCAGTGCTGTGGAGCACTCTGAAGCCATATTGCGATGAGTCCAACAAGTTGTTAAGCTGGAGGAAGTCGCTAAGTTGCCTATTTATGGCCTTTTCCAGAATTTTGGCTGGAAGTGGGAGCCTAGAAATGGGGCGATAGTTAGACGGGTCCTTAGGATCGAGGACTGCTTTTTCAATAGCGGAAGTACTGAGGCTTTTTTCCAAGAATTTGGAAAAAAAACAGATTGAATTATGCCATTTAGAAGGGGTGTCAGGACCCTACAGGTAGTATCGGCTACTTGTTTAATGATCCATGTGGGGCAGGGATCGCTCGGGGCACCAGATTTAATGCTATTCATAAGTTTCACACTGTCTTCAATTAGCAAAGGGGAGAAGCAGTCCAAAGTGGTGGCAGGAAGATGGAGGGCTTCCGTTTTTGCACCATTTAGTTCAATTGAGTCTGACAAAGAGATAAAAATTGACTCAACTTTAGATTGAAAAAAAGCCCCAATGGTGTTGCAGAAATCTGGATCAACGGAATCAGTTGGCATCCTAGGATTAGAAAGTTTGATAACCGTTTTGAACAGCTCTTTGGTGTTGGATTTAGCATTAATGATTTGTGCACCAAAGTATTCTTTTTTGGCAGCCATCAGAGCTTGTTTATAATTGGAGATAGTTAATTTATACTCTGATTTTTCCAACATGACATAGTTCTTTCGCCAAGTCCTTTCAGCCCGTTTGCATAACAGTTTTTTCTCCCTGAGTTCTCCTGTATACCAGGGGGCAGTGGGAGAGGCCCTTTTCGGAATCCATTTTTTCGGGGGTGCCATTATATAGCAGGCATCAATGAGCCAGTTGTTAAAGGTACGCGTGGCCTCTTCGATATCAAGTGGGGCAGTGTACATTGTATCAATGAGAGAGGATTCAAGGGTTTTGATATCTACTTTGCCCCAGGCTCTCGTAGTGATTTCCTTTTTTGATTTAGAGTGGGTGGGATAACTCATGGTACTTTTTATCTCGAAGTTGACTATAAAATGATCTGACCAAGTAATGGGGAGAGTGGAAATATAATCCAGATCCCTATTATTGGAGAAAATCCCATCTAAGGTATGACCTTTGTTATGAGTCGAAGATGAAACCAATTGATCCAGACCTCCTATGGCCATGATATTGTTAAGCCTGACCGTATCTGGATCTTCGAATTTCTCTAAATGAAAATTAAAATCACCAAGCAATACAAATGATTTTAAGCTCAGACCTTCTTCTAGAATCCCATGAAGGGAATCCATAAATCCCTTCCAATCTCCTGGTGGACGATAGATTAGGATGCCATAGAAGGGTTTGTAATGAGCAGAGAAGATTTTAAAGGAGAGTGCTTCACAATCTTGGATACGGACCGGTGAAAATTGAGGCAAGAGAGATTCATGGTAAATTACCGCGAGCACTCCTCCTCTTTTTTGTGTACGATCCAGGGAATGACAATAAAAACCCAATGGGGTAGCTTTTACTAAGTCCGGCCCCGAAGTGCTGTCAAACCAGGTTTCAGTGACAAACGCCAGCTTGATGTTATTTTCCTCCAGAAACAGGGCACACTCAGATGAGTGCTTCACCAGTGACCTTGCATTCAATAACGCGCATTTCAAATTGACATATCTTCCAAGTCCCCTATCCCGAGCATACTTGGAAGGAACCGATTTAACATGTAGATTTAATAGTTTAGGGAGGGGGGTGAGACATTCTCTGCACACGGGTCTCCCTCTGGCTATAGTAACAGCAATATTTTTGTTATAAAGGGGACAGGGGAACAATTTATGACAGTGAAAGGCTTTATCCACCTTGTTTAGCCTGTGCAAATCCTCACCTGAGTAATATCTTCTGTCCGATGGAAAAGGACCAGGGGGACAGGCCCTGCGCCCGGCCTGAGCGCGGGCATGTAACTATATTAAGATGTGCATTGGAACTAGACTGTAATTACACTCTGATCTATGGGATGCTCTTAATTGTTTTATTATAAATTAATTAAAAATCTGTTTACAAAAAAATAATAATTAGGAATTGATCTTTTGGTACGGAAAGTCATAAAAGGAATTAGGCATAGGGGGGCTTGTTATGACTTTGTGGGACGTAGAATTGATTTTCAATTAATTTGTATCATGGCCATGTGATATTTACCTTTCTTTGAGACAGATATCTCTGACACTAGCAACTTTACTTTGCTTAATTTCTTTTAGAAGGGTTTCAGACGTTAAGGCATTGGAGATTAGTAATAGATATTACTCTCCGGAAGGGGTACACTTTGATATTTGGAAAAGAACTAAGACTATTTGTGAGACTATTTTTATCTATATTTTTAAGAGTGTGATAAGTTGTGTGTAGTGAGTTGCATGAAAGTGTATGAACACAAAATATTAGAATTTAGACCGAATGGAGAGGTGTAGTTGTTACTCTCCAATGTGAAGCCTTATAAAGCCTTTTCGGCTGCTATCTTGTCTAGATGGGTGAGAACAGTTATGAAAGGGGCTGGAGTAGATCTGTCAAAATTTGGAGCTCATTCCTCTAGAGGTGCAATTGCAAATAAGATTTTTTGGGCGGGTGGATCTCTTGCTGAGATTCTGAAGGTGAAACACTGGTCAAATGTAAACACCTTTGCAAAATTCTATTTAAGACCTGTGGAGCATTTGAGCAGTTTGGCAATGGATGGCTTTAAACAAGTATAATGGTAGCCTCCAGTCTTGTAATGAAATGGCGATTCTCCAATTAACATGCAGAGAGAATCTTGATTTCATTAAAGACAACGGAGGTTAACATTATCACGCCCTCCTCTCCCAGTGTATATTAATTATTAAGAAGCTGTAGTACGTTTTTACGTTTATTGTTTGAGTAAATATCCTGTTGAGTGTTTGAATAAGCCTATGTTCCTGCTTTTTCAGACCTTTTTTTTTTGCTTCAGATCTGTTTTATTGAAGATACAAATCAAAACAATACAAACATCAAAATATCATGAAAAGGAAGAAAGTGGAAAAAAGAGAAAAAGAAGACCAGGGAAGGAAAGGAAAGGGAAGGGCACATCATTAACAACTCCAGAATAGCAGCAAATGAAAACACAGAAGGCAAAGCGATGGCGCATTAAAAATATGTAATATAGAGAACGACATTACTCTGGGAGAAAAAAAAGGCATCCAACATGTGAGGAGGGACTAGGTAGTGAAGGCCCCGTTAGGAGAAAGGAGCTACGTGAAGTGTAGGCGGGGTAAACGAGATGTCCCACAGCAAGGAACAGAGCCCCTGTGAATGGAGAACCCAGTGTGAAGGACCCGAGGTAAGTCATGGCAATGCACAGTACCATGCAGAGGTGAAATTACGCAGTATCCCTGTTGGGCGCCCAGAGTCTGTCCGTGTTAGAGGGGAGTATGTGATCTTCAAAGAGGTGTAAATCCCGAAGCCTCGGGGGCAGAAGATCGGCGTGATCGAGCTTGCAAAAATAATCTACCAATGGTTGCCAAGTTTTTGTGAATTTGGTGTCGCGGAGCCATGCCGTGTGTAGCTCCATTGCCATGGTATGCCACAAACGGGTGAACCAAACATTCACTGGGGGTGCTTCAGCCTTCTTCCAATATAATGCTATTGTTTGTTTAGCTGTGCCAAACATGTGTAGAATTAGGTGCCAGTCCTTGCGCATCATGGCAAGTAGGTTCGCAAGTTTGAGGTCTAAGATGAGTGTGGTCGGGGTTTCGGGCAGTGGGTAGCCAATCACCTGTTTAATGTGACTATGGACCTCTTTTTTCCAGTAGGCGGTCAATAGCGGGCAGTGCCACCAAATGTGGAGAAAATCCCCAGTAGCACTCGTACAGCGCCAGCAAACTGGGGAGGAATTGGGGAACATTTTGTGCAACTTATGGGGATTGTAATACCATTGTGTCATGACTTTATATGCGAATTCCCTCTGAGAAATGCTGCAGAAAATCCTCGGGATGTCGCGCCATAATTGCTCCCATTGTTTAGGCGTGATTTCATCAGAGGTGCCAGACTGCCATCGTTACTGATATGTACGAGGAGTAGATCGGGAGGCATGTTGAAGGACTTGATATGTGCGAGATATCAGACCCTTGCGCACCAGCCGTTCGAAGAGGGTGAAAGGACGAGTAGCTCCCTGAGTGGAAGACGATGCCTGTCCCCAGTGCCGAAGCTGGAGATATTGTAATCTAGCCCCCTCAGAAAGCTGGAAGTCCCGTTTGCATTGTTCGAAGGATTTAAAGGTGTCTCCCTTCTGACCAAGCCAGGAAAAAGTGTGGATGTAGAGCAGGTGGAAAGTGTGAGTTGCGAGCAATGGGAGTGTGAGGTGACGGGAAGGAAGTGAGGCTCCTGGATGCGCCAGCTTGTCCCAAATATCCAGCACAGTTTTTGTTGGTATTGCCATATAATCGCTGCACGGTCAGGCCTCCCGTGAAAGCCATATGGGTCGGCAAGCCACCGCCCTATCCATATGGAAACAAACCTTCTTGCTCCCCCACGCAACCCATTCTGAAATAAAACGGAGATGTGAGACCCAGTAATACTCCAGTAAGTTGGAACAAGCCAATCCCCCCTCTCCCGAGGTAGCATAAGTATTTTATTAGAAAAGCGTGGATGCTGCCCTCCTCAGATAAAGTTAGTAAGCTTGCGCTGGAAGTTCTGGGTTTAGTGTTGCGGGAAAGGTGTGGGCAGAGTTTGGAATAAATATAATATTTTCTGCAGCACCGACATTTTAGCCGCGTTCAGACGCCCCAGCCAGGTGCTAGGGAGAGATTTCCACGTTTGTAGATCCTCCAAAACGGCCAGTTTACATTCCTGGCAATTGGCTTGTGACCACGTGTTAAGGTTAGAGGTTAAGTTAAGGCCAAGGTCCTGAATGAACTGTGAGGCCCATTGATGTGGGACAAGGGACTGAAGCACAGGAATCTTGGATACAGGGATTGTAAGATTCAAAGGCCACGATTTTGCATGATTGATTTTAAGACCTGAGGTAATTTCAAAAGACTGAAGCAATGCATGAAGGGCGGATAAAGAGGAACGTGGTCGTGACAATGTAAGAAGGAGATCGACTGCAAACAAGGCGATTTTGTGGTCCACTCCTCCGTGAACAATGCCTGTAATGTCAGGGGATTGGCGGATCAGGATGGCAAGAGGTTCTACGACAAGTGCAAATAGCAGGGGAGAAAAAAGGCATCCCTGCCGGGTGCCCCTGTAAACATGGATAGGACCCGTAAGTTGCCCATTGACCCGGACCTGGGCTTGAGGGGAAAGGTACGGCGCCATGATCCTGCCAATCATCTGAGGTCCCAGCCTTACTTATGTGAGACGGCCCGTAAGAATGCCCAGCCCACTCGGTCAAATGCTTTTTCAGCATAGAGTGACGATAAGCATGCAGGTATGTTCCAGTGGTGGGCCTTCCCGACTAAGTGAGCGATGCGCTGCACATTATCCGCGCCCTGCCGGTGACAAATGAAGCCAACCTGATCAGTCTCGATAAGCCTGGGCAGATGTGGATCAAGACGCTTGGCCAGCATTTTAGTGTAGAGTATGAGATCCGTGTTTAAAAGCACGATGGGGCGAGAAGAGGAGCACAACATGGGATCCTTCCCTGGTTTAGGGAGCAGTGCAATCTCGGCCAACGCCATAGAAGTGAAGGGTACTCCATCATCAGAAAAGGAATTAAAAAGGCGAAGCGGATAATTTTGTATCTGCAGGAGAAAAGTGCGATAAAAAGAGACCGGGAGATCATCCGCGCCCGTAGATTTACCGAGGGGTAGATCCTTCAGCGCACCAGTAAGTTTGTCTAGTGTAAGTGGATCTTCAAGAAGTTCATCTGCATTCCCCCAGTACTGCTTGAATCTAATCTGAATTAGGTGGCCCCAGTGCGTAAAGAGAAGTGTAATAATCGTGGAAGGCTTTTAGCTAGGCGGTTTCAGTGGTAGCCCATGTGCCATTGTCTAGTTTAATTTTTGCAATGTGAGCCTTTGCTGCCCGCTTCCGAAGGCGACACGCTAGGACTGTTCCCACCTTGTTCCCCCCTTCATAGTATTGTTGCTTTAATGCCAATAGGACGTGTTCCGCCTTATTAGTCCTATGAGCCCGTAGCTGGCCACGGAGCATAGCCAGGCGTCACTTAGTAAGAGCCAGAGGATGTTCCTGGTCTAGTTTTGCCAGCGTTTTGATGTCCAGGGCCAAGTTGTCCACGAACAAACGAGCCGCCCGAGCTATCACAATGGAGGTTATGTGACCCCTAATTGTGGCTTTAAAGGCGTCCCAAACCACGGGGAAAGGTGTTTCTGGTAGATCATTGGATGAAAAATAGGACAGGATAGCATCACGGATCTCGGCAACATCCACCGGATGACATGGGGGGGGGGTAGTCTCCAGCGAGGGGAGTGACATGAGTAAGGTGTGCGATCGTGTAGCAGAAGCTCCACATGTGCATGGTCCAAAATGGAAATATCGGACATAGAAGCCGAGAGACCATCACGTACAAGGGAGTGGGGAACAAATAGATAATCAATGCGGGAGTAGGAGCGATGGACATGGGAATAATAAGAATAATCTTGTGTAGCTGGGGAGTGATAACGTCAAATATCTAGCAGTCCCAATTTAGTAAGCTGTTTCTTCAAGGAAGCAGACATGGCCCCAGCCCCATGAAACATACCAGTACTACGACATAATCCCGCATCCCACACCAGTTTGAAGTCACCCCTCAAAATGAGCTGATGATCGTCATGTGTTATCTGTTCCCGTAGGAGTTCCCTGATGAAGAGATCCTGTGCTTGATTGGAAGCATAAATATTGCAGAGAGTGAATGTCTGTACCCCAACCCGGACCTCTAGTTTAAGAAATATGCCATCTTTGCCACAGATCACTCTGGCGGCCCCCTGTTGGATGCCTGCCCTGCAGGGAATAGCCACCCCAGCCGTTTTTGTAGGCGCAGATGCCCAGCATTGAAAGGGATATTTATGGTGGGCCATATGGGAAGTATCCGCCTTTAACAGATGAGTCTCCTGTAAGAAGATAATGTCTGGGTTCTGTTGCAGTAAATAGCGCCAAATTTGAAGAAGTTTGTTAGGAGAGTTAAGACCATTTACATTAAGAGAAAGGAGTTTCAAACAGGGTACAGAAGTCATGGTAAAAGCTGATTACATCCATCTGCCATCAAATGTGGTGAGGCCAAGATATGGCCCAGAGCCCTCCGTCCTCCCTCATCAAACCACCATCAAAAGTGAACACAGCCAGAATGCATCTCAATACCCAGCATTATATAGAAGGAAGTCAATACACAAATTAACAGAGAAATGTCACACTCCCAGTAGCGAGGCCCTCCCTCCAAACAGAGAAAAAAGGAAAAGGAGAAGAAAAGAAAAAAAAAAAAGGGGAAAGCAAAGTTTCGAGATTGCACAACAGCCAATGTGGCCAACAAGTCCTATTCCAGTCTAGGAGCAAGCTAGGCTCAGTAGCACAAGCGCAATCCCAGAGACGTCACTCTCTTAGGAATAGAAAGGGGGGCGAGTCTCGAGAAATCAGCTCTGCTGTTAGGGGGTGCACGCCGGCATCGCTGCCACGCTATAGTCAGGGCGAGAAAAGAATAAACAGAGAGCATGGGTGCTAAACCCCGTCTCCATGGGGGACTGCTGGTGGCAAAGACAATGACCCTTTAAAATGCGGGTGATCGTTCAGTTCTCCTTTGACTGGGAGCGGGAGGGAGACCCCCCCTCTGTCCAGGTAGTGAAGGTGTTGAATAATGTCCTGTTTGGCTTGAGAGGAGGACCGCTCCCCACTGTTAGACAGCCACCATTGTCTGAGCGCTATAGCCCATTGTGGCTTCGCAGGTTCTCGATCCAAAGGGGGCAAACGTGAAGGGCTAGGCGGCGGAGAGGAAGTCAGGAGGCGGAGCAGTTGAGTGGCCTCCTGGAGGGATCGCAGCACCCAGCGTTTGGATTCCCATTGAAAGATAAGTGCAAAGGGATAGCCCCATTGGTTCTGGATGCCCAGCTTATGAAGCTTGTCAGTGACAGGTTTGAAGTCCCTGTGGCGTCAAAGCCTGGTGGGAGCAAGGTCCTGGAAGAGCTGAATGGGGGAACCCTTGTAGGTTAACTCCGATTTGGAACGTGCTGCCTTTAAGATGGCCCCTTTCTCCGTGAAAAAGTGGTCCCTGGTTAATATGTCGGGAACCAGACCAGAGCGCCCAGAGGGTACAGCCACACTGTGAACCCTGTCAAGCGCAGGTGGAGAGGCATCATCATCCCCTCTGATGTCATGGAGCAACTCCGCAACAAAAGCCACTATGTCAGAGCTCTCTGCCCACGTCGGAATACTCCTCAGGTGCAAGTTATTACGGCGGCTCTGGTTTTCTAAGTCCTCCTGCTTAATTTGGAGCTCAAAATGTTATTCCTCTATCAGGGCCAATTGTTGCCAAAGTTGCTCTTGGTCTTCCATGCGAGCATCAAGCGTCTTCTCGAGATCGTCCACTCTCCCTCCAATTTCTGTGACGTCTCTGCTGAGTTCCTTGATGCAGGTTTGAACCTCGGTTCTAAGCGATCCAATTTCGGACTTAATTTGCTTAAAAAAGTTGGCCATGAAGGATTGAGTGAGAGGATCGGAGGGGCCCTCCGTCGAAGACGCCTTAGCAACTGACGGTGTAGAACCAGGTTTGTTCCACAGAGCCATCACAGGATTGTCTCTCGGGGTGCAGTGATTTCCTTCCCAGCTTTAGAGTGTGGCATGACCCCTCAAGCACCAACGCACAGGATGGAGAGTTAGGTCGGAGGAATAAAGCAGGAGACCGAGCACATCCCCCAGTAGAGAGTTAGGAGCTGCCGTAGCGTAGGTGAGCAGGGCGATCTGCCGTGAAGGGGAGAGGGGCAGCAGCTTGTCCCCTCAGTGTCCAAGGCCCCCCTCTAGATCCCACCGTCTGAGCTGCACAAAAGGCCAAAAGTCATAGGAAGAATGGGGGAAAGAGCCTCGTAGAACCCTAACAGGTGTGATAGCTCCTCCAGCGATCACATATGCAGCCCCGCAGGGACAGGGGCCAGACACACAGCAGGGGAGAGAGGCCCCTGGTGGGAGTGCGCAGGGTATGGCACCACAGTAAAGCTCACACGGGGAGCCCGCGCTGTATCAGGCCTACACTTCAGGTCTCCAGGAGGCCCCAGCGCATCCCAGCAGCCGGAGCCAGGAAAGCAGATCCAGGGGTGCCCACAGTAGTCGTGACCTAACCAGAAGATGGGGGCTCCGGTATGAGAGAGGCGTGGCCCAACAGAGTCTCAGGGCCTCCGCCGGTCACATCCGATCGGGGACGCTCCTCCAAAGAGTCGCTAGGGGTAAGAGACCATGGAGATAGCAGAGCCAGTCCAGTGCCCACGTCCAGTATTCACCCTCAGCAGGAGGAGGTAGCGGGTCCCAGGAGAGAAGCCTGTCGGGGATCACCACTCACCTAGTCCCACCCCTCTCCAAGACAGGTAGCACAGCGTCGCAGAAACTCCAGGACACCAGCGATGGATTGGAGAATCAGCCAGGTGCTCTGCAGCGCAGTCTCCTGCACCGCACGAAGAGGCACAAGATGACGACAGTCCCAGAACCCGCAGCGCGACACACCTCCTGCGCTCCAAGGTAGCGAGTGCAAGTCGTTGCACCTCCGCTCCAATCCCCAGGTGGTCAGGTGAAGCTCCCTAGTGTGCCTTGATGTACGAAGAGGGAACCCTCGCTCGCCGGGCTCTCTCCGCAGTCAGAGGGACGCAAGATGGCGACCGCGGGCTCCCAGACAAGGCCCCGACACCAAAGCTGCCAAGAACACAGTCACCAGCGCCCAAAGAGGTGCGCCGGGGGGCAGAGGATCCCCTGATGCCTCCAATGCCCAGGCAGTCGAGCAGTGTCGCCGGTAATGCCCCGGTTGCGCGATAAATGCCTCAGAAGGCAGCGGCTGACCGGAGCTTCCTTGGCGTGCGTATCACCCCATGCGTAGCGAGACCACGCCCCCTTCAGACCTTTTTTATGAGGAAGTTTGTTGATTAATTTATGTTTCATTTTCAGATCTCTTGCAATAGAAGTTTTGGTTCAAGATAAAAAGGGTGTCTAGTTTCATCGCAGCCTAAAAGAGGAATGTGATTGTGTGTATAGGACTTATACACTGTTTGAAGATTTTCAAATGGATCAATGTTTTATGATGCATTTGTGTAATGTTCTTTAAAGGGCTGCATGTTGGAACAGCAGTAAAAGATTATTGCATAATATTAGCCTCTGTTGTCTTTAATGAAATCAAGATTCTCTCTGCATGTTAATTGGAGAATCACCATTCTCCGCTACATTTGCTGGGATCCACTGAATGAGAATGACAAGAGAAACTGATTTTCTTTATAAAAAGCAATGGAGGAGGAGGAGGCAGAAGACTTCTCAATATAGATAAACCATTGGGCGATTGCTGAAAAACAAGAAACAATGGTGGCAGCATTGGGCACTACAAGGAAAATGGAAACCACCACATTGTTGATGGGCTGGATATCGTTAACAAAGCATTACACCTCTGCCTTGCCTGCCTTTTTTAATAGGGAGAATAGGTGTGATAAATTAGTGAAGTAAATAAACCAGCCTGGTTTGAGGTAAACTTATTCTTCTCTAATCATTACAGCAAGTCCCCGGCAACCACACGTCCAATCATTACAGGCAGGCGGTAGGAACAAATAACTGCCTTTTCAAACCGTAACAAGGTTCTAGCGTTAGGGTGAACGTGCCTTAGCGCGAGGTGGAAAGGGATCCACCTTGCGCCAATGCACAAGGAAAGAACACTACACACCTCCTCCCTTTAAGGGAAACCAAAAGATAGAAAACTTAGACCGAGAGGGAAGAAGGAGGAAGGAATTAAACAAGGAAAAATAACCGGCAAAACTATAGGAGCAGCAACCCACTAAAAAACCAAAACATTAGAACATAACAAAGTCCTATTGTTTTTTAGGTAAGACAATTTCGCTCGCAGGGCGTCCAGAATTAGTAACTTCCCCCAAACAGGTCTGTCTACTGAACGGCAACATTGAAATCCCCAAAATATCCCTCTTAAGCAAAATTTAAAAAATCATCCACAACAGAATCAACAGTCTCAGATATTACTTGATTTCCGGGGATGCTATCTTGTTTAGAAAAGGTCCCCATTAGAGAAAGAGTGAGAATTCGCCAAATCATCCGAAAAAGATAAATATTGTGAGCAACATCCAGGATGGGAATCTTGAGCATTAACTATATCCAACACATTTTTCTGAATTTTAGCAAGGCTACTAAGACTCCACCAAGCATTATTGTTACGTTTAGCAGAGGTTTACAACAACTTTTAAAATTTTCCTTGAAAACTTGGAATCACCTTTCTTGACATGAAATGGTAATTTGATTTTGACATAATCACCAACTGACAAGTTGCCACCATTCCCACCAGAGAAAAACTTGGATACAGGAAGTCTAGCATTACAAGAAACTTCATGCTTCTTAGAAACTTGACCATTCTTTCTTGAAACCTGATGGTCAAGAACATCCTTCCGAACTTTAGCATAAACCTCCTTCAGTTCAACCATCAGAGTTCTCTCCTTCATGCATGAGGGTGTGAAGCTCAAGCGAGGATCCCTACCCTTAGCAACAGAAAAGGAGAGACACCGATAACAGAATGAGGAGATATGTGATATGCCCGGATCTTTTCAACAACACATTTTTTAACATTAACTCTATTAGCCCATTCAACTTGAATGGATTCAACAATAACTCTGTTAACTCTTTCAACTTGACCATTAATGTGTGGTAAGTATGAGGCAGTTTTGATGTTCCAAATAACTCTAGTATGCAATTTTTTCCAAAATCTAGTGAGGTGAATTACACACCATTGTCAGAAACAATGCAATCAGGTAGTCCTTCTTTATGAAAACACTCTCCTAAAAACTCTGTAACAACCCCTGAGGTAGGTTGGGAAATCCACCTGTATTCCACCCACTTTGAAAAATAATCAATAAGTATCACACCATAAAGTTTGATTGAAGAATTGTTATCATATGGACCAAGAAGGTCCACAGCTAACTTTTGCCATGACCTTGTTGGTAATTCAGAAACCTTGCAATCATGCCTGGAAGTGATAAGTGATTTGTCGGAATTGGCACACAACGGACATGATTTAACAAAAGAGGAAATTTGATAATCTAAGTAAGGCCACCAAAAATACTCTCTAACTCTTCTTTTAGAAAACTTTTCTCCCAGATGACCCTCATGACACAGTTCTAAGATAGAATTCCTGAGTCCTCTGGGTGGCACAACACAATTATCCTAACTTTTCTCCCAGAAGAACCTCATGACACAGTTCTGAGATAGAATTCCTGAGTCCTCTGGGTGTCACAACACAATTATCCTTGGTGACCACATCACCCACAACAGTAATTGCATCCTTGACCTTCCAAAACACTTGCATTTCTGCCGAAAGCATTTTCTCTCTTGGCCAACCTTTATTTATAAACTCCACCACTTGAGACACATCTTTGTCCTGTTGGGTTGCTTCCAACCAAGCAGTCTTGTATAGTTTACTAGACCACTCCCTTAAAACATCCCCCACAGTAGCCACAACACACTCCTCAACCAACTCAGCATTATCTGAGTGACCTAGCTCAGGTGACCTGGACAAACAGTCAGCCACAACATTACACTATAATTGGCCCTGAAATTGTATTCAAACATTTTGGAAAAAATCCTCACTAAGTGAGCTTAGGCCTTACCAGTGCCATTGCTATTCAATAAAGACAAGAGGGGCTTGTGATCAGTTTTAATGATAAAACTTTTCCCCCACAGATATGGCTTAAAATGTTTAATACCCCAGGCACACACCAAAGCCTCACGCTCAATGGTGGATTTTTTTTTTCTGCCACAGAAAGTGGTCTCGATGCAAACACCACAGTTTTGACAATATTGTTAAATTTATGGCTCAACATAGCCCCTAATCCATCTAGGCTGCCATCCACACTTACAATACACTGTTCTTTGAAATTAAAGGGAGACGCATTGATAATGGAAGATTTGATCTTCTCAAAAGATATCTGCTGAACATCTTCCCAAACAAATCGTTCACCCTTCTTGAGTAACAACCTAAGAGGTGAAGCAATATGAGAAAACTGGTCAACAAATCTAGAATTGAACTCACACAGACCTAAAAAGGGTCTTAATTGGTCTTTGTCCTTGGGGGCAGGCGTAGATTCAATGGCTTCAAGCAATTTGCATTTTGGAGAAATAACTTTGGCAGAAATGGAATGGCCCAAATACTCAACCTCCTGGGTGAGGAACTAACACTTCTCCAACTGGAGAGTCATCCCTTTGTCATGTAACACTTGCAAAACTTTGGACAATCTGGCATGTGAGTCTCCTCATTTTCAGCGAAAATCAATATGTCATCTTGAAATGTGACCACACCTTCCATTTCATCAAAAAGAGAAAACATGAATTTCTGGAAAACAGAATCTGTGGATGCTAGACCAACAGGCATGCAAATTTACCTAAAAGCCCCATCCAGGGTGATAAACGTGGTCAGATGTCTATAATCCTCCAATTCTATCTCATGATAAGCGGATTTGAGATCTAAGGAAGTGAAAAACTTGACTGATGATCTGGGCAAGTAACTCTTGAATTTTGGTAAGGGGGGGTGACAATCTACAAAGATCTGTTTGTTTAGAGATCTCAAGTCCACACATAATCTCAACAGGCCTGAGTTTTTCCTGACGAGAACAATGGGAGACCTCCACTCCGAGGCATCAACCTCCTCAATCGCACCCTCGAGAAGCAACTGTTTGAGCAAGGAAGAAAGCTCTCCCCTGGCACTCAATTGAACATCTCTTAGTTTGTGATGAACAGGAACCAAATTAGGTTTGAGAATAATCCTATGAGAGAAACCCACAACTTTCTCCAAAGTTTTGCAAAAACATCTTGGAACTGGTCAATAATTCTTTCTATTGCTTGATGTACAGCCATACAGTAAACGGGTAACTCTGCCGATGGGTTCAATAAAAGACCCAAATTTCCTTGGTGTCTCCACCCAAGAACACGTTGCCCATCTTCTGCGTCATACATTTTTCCCATTATGCTGTGACCCTGGCTCCAATGAAATAACCTAAAATGTTGATGTTAGAATTGGCATATCCAAACGCTGTAATGTCACAGTCTTGCAACTTCCTTTTAGCCCAGACTTTGTTGAAAAATTTGTTAGAAATCAATGAAAAAGGAGACCCTGAGTCAATCAACATGTTGGACTTGATCCCGTCGATGAAAACCTCACACAAAGGGGACTTGCACAGCTCCCTGTCAATGCTGGCCGTAGATTCAGGTCCTTTAATCATGAGAACCATGTTGCTGGCTTCCGCCTCATCAGATTGCATATCTGACACATTCTCCTGGATGGCACTGATACCCTGTTGAGATCTGCACACATTAGAGAAGTGGCCTGCTTTACCACACTTGAAGCAAGTTTTGCTGTTAGCTGGACACAAAGCCTTGTTAGAATGAGCACCAGACCCACACTTAACACACATTCCTTTGCTCACATTGGAAAGGGACTTGTTTTTAAATAACTTGTTTTTGTTACCGTTGTGTATCAATGCAACATCAAGATTTCATCATTTAATAATTTGAAGGCTCTGGTAGCTCTCTCAATTCCTTTCGCGACTTCAATGACTTCTCTGAGAGAATGATTCTTATGTCTAATAAGTTGCTCTTGAATCTTTTTACTGAAGTAGTGCATAATCACTTGATCACGCAAATATTGTTTAATGATGGCACCAAAATCACAACTAGCAGCTAAAACTCTCAATGCTGCCACAAAGTTTTCAGTGGGTTCCGTAGCCATTTGATGCCTGGAATAAAAATGTAAGCGTTCCATCACAATGTGTGGTTCCACTGTGAAACGCAACCTTAATCTGGCCATAGCCTCCGTAAATTCATCATACTCCTCCACACCTTGAGGCGCAACGAGACAAGGCAATTGATCAACATTTTCTTGAGCTTCAGTGCCAATAGAATTAAGCAACATTTTTTCTATTTATTCACTTCTGAAGAAATCGCGGCACCCGCACTTTAGCTTAAAATGTTTAAAGCTAAAGCAGGCGTGCCACAATTGTAACAAAAGTTGTGCGGACGCATTTAAAAAAATTATTTACTTTTGAAACAATCACAGCACCCGCTCTATAGCTCAACCTTTTAAAGCTAAAGCGGGGCATGCCGAGATTGTGACAAAAATAAACAAATAGAGGGGCGTGGCCAGCAGCAGAGCAAGAATGCTGCGTCGTAAACAGCGCTCTGGCCACCCACCATTCAAACTCTCATCTATCCATGCAATTATCCAACCTCTACGAACATCTACTGCATCGCGAGGTTTGCGGAGCCTAGAGGCAGCCGTGGTGCCCTCCCCAGACGAATCGGAGTTCTGGGAGCCAAGCCATCAATGTTGGCCTATCAGCGGGAGTGACGCCCCGGCCTGGATTGATGGCAGGAATGCATAAGAATAGGTAGAAAATCATGATTTTATTAAAGACACGGAGGCTAATATTATGCAGTATACCTTTAGTGCTCCTCAAACACAGCAGCAACAAAACACTAGAATTAGAACACTTAACATGCATATATTCATATAACAGACAGCCATCTTCCTCTTTTAACTGCTGCAAAATAAACGTCCATTTGCTTGTCCAAAATGTTCCATCCTGTGGCGCTCTCCAGCACTTATCACCATTATCCAAATCTTCTTCCTTAACCTACATCAAAAAAAAAAAAAAAACATTACAAATTGGGCGGGTCAGTGGAGGGATAATATTAGCCTCCGTGCCTTTAATAAAATCATGATTTTCTACCCATTAAAACTGTGGAAAATCTGCATTTATTGGTAAGGCCCGTAGGCCAATATTATGCATATTCAAAGTTCATCTAAAACTCTTTCCAAAACATTTTACACAGGTTTAAAATATTTTTTTTTTAAAGTTGAATCATTTGACCAATCAGCTGCTGTCAAGATACCACTCAAACTAAAACCTCTCATAAACGCCTTACTAGACATAGCACCCCTAACCGAGTGAGCCCCAAGAAGACTCACATCCACACCAGCCTTACACATAACCTTCTTTATCCACCTCAACAAAGTAGGTGCTGAAACAGCCTAAAATGGCTTCTTATAAGAAATTAACAACTGAAAAGAACCACTTTGCCTCAATCCCAATGTCCTCTTCTCATATTCTCAAGGACAACTAACCACACACAAATTACTATGCCCCTCTAAAAAAGGGTAAAAAATAGTCCTCTTTCTCAACTCAAAACACACACCTTCCGGTTGATAACATCTAGAATTCACCTCTATAGCCCTAATATCAGAAACCCTTCTAAATGAGACCAAACACAGAAGCATAGCCAACTTCCAAGATAAACTCTTCAGATCCAAACATGTAATAGCACCCCAACTGTCCAGCTCTTTCAGAACCACTGAAACATCCCACAAAACACCATACTTTGCTTTTGGAGGCAAACTAATCCTAACACTCTTAACCAACCATTTAACCAAAGCATGCTGTCCTACAGGCAACCCATTCACCAGAACATGCCCTGCTGAAATTGAAGACCTGCTTAAATTCACAGTATTATAAGCCAAACCACTATTATACTGAACGGATAAATAAATTCACCACCTCTACTAGAGGTGCTGATACGGGATCCAAACCCCTCTCAAAACACTAACCACTCCATTTTCTCTAAGCTGATTTGTAGATCCTAGTTGTCCCTTGAGACCATGATCCCACGATGAGATCCTCAGCCTCGTTTGATAGGCCATGCATCTGCCAAACTCTCCTGAAATCAACCAAGCCATTAGCCTCAACTGCTCTGACACTATCAACTCGTGTACATTCCCTTGCACATCAAAAATTACATATCATTACATATCTGATGTTCGGCAATAAGACTGGATCCTCCATCAACAAACTCATCCCATCAGGGAACCATACTTGTGCTTTCCAAAATGGCGTTACCAGGACTGTCTCCGCCTCTTCCCTCCTGACTTTCGTCAACACTCTCTGAATCATAGAGAATGGAGGTAAAGCATAATTCCTTCCCCTCTTCCACTCCTGAAGAAAAGCATCTATCCCCTTTGCTTCCGTATACGGCCTCCAGCTGTAAAACTCCCTCAACTTAGTATCCAGTCTGTTCGCAAACAGATTTACCTGCAGAGGACCCCACCTCTGCAGCAACCTCTGAAAAACTTCCCTGTTTAACTTCCAATTGCTCACATCTCTGAGATACCTTGAATACCAATCTGCTTCTACATTGCTCAATCCTGGGATATACTGAGTCTAAACCATAATCTCCTTCTCCAAACAAAACCTCTAAAATTCCTTTGCTATCTCCGCTAAGCCCCTCGATCAAGGACCCCCCAGCTTGTTCACATAACGCACTGCCGAAAAATTGTCCATCTTCAACAGCACACAACATTTCACCTGATCCTTCAAGAAACTTTTTATCACAAATGACCCCGCCAGTAGCTCCAAACAATTTATGTGCAATTCTCTTTCCTCCTTGGATCACTGTCCCCCTGTCGACACTGTTCCACACCTTGCCCCCCAACCGTGCAAACTTGCATCCGACTCCATCTCTATCTCTGGAACCTCTCCAAATATAGCCCTTCCATTTCATGCTTCCAGACTCATTAACCACCAATCAAACTCTTCCTGAGTTTCCTGATTCATTTTCACCTTCTGTGAATATTTTACCCCCTGCCTCAAATGATAAGCTTTCAACCTCATGAAGAGGAACAGGAAAGATTGCTTGAATCGATGCTGATAGCAGACCCAACAGGTGAGCCAATTGCCTCAAAGTAATCCACTTTGCATTCTTCACTCTCTTTACCTCTTTCCTTATCTTCCTTACCTTCTCCATAGGCAACTTCAACACACAATCCAGTGCCTGTATCTGAAAACCTAAAAACTGCATCACTTGTTTTGGCTCCACACATGACTTCTCCCTGTTCACCACAAAACCCAGATCCTCTAGAACTTTTATTGCAAATTCCACTTGCTCCCTTGCCAAACTCCTGTCTTCTGCCATAATCAAAATAACGTCCAGATATACAATTAAATGAATCCCCCTTGACCTCAGCCATGCCACTGCTGGCCTCATCACCTTTGTAAAACACCAAGGAGCTGAAGTCAATCCGAATGGGAGACTTTTGAACCTCCAACGCACTCCCTTCCACCTGAACTGAAGATAATCCCTTTGTTCCTCGCACATCGGAATGGTCAGATAAGCATCCTTCAAATCTAGGTCAACCAATCCCCTTTCCTCAGCAAATTCCGCAACATATGAATTCCTTCCATCTTGAAATGGTTGTAACAAACCCAATTGTTCAATTCCCTTAGATTTATTACCAGCCTCATACCTTTTTCCTTCTTCTCTACAAGAAACAAATTGCTTACGAAACAACCTTGAACTCTTTTTGCAGGCTCTATCGCACCTTTTGCCTCCAAAGCTTCTACTTCTTTTGTTACTAGTTCTTCCATCTCCTTTGAAAACCTTAAAATATTGAAACTCCTCTCTTGTATTGGCATCTGAATAAAATCTATTCGATCACCTGCCGCAGTTTCCAAACCCAAGGGTCCTGAATTATTTCTCTCCAACTTGAAACAAACTGGGCTAGTCTGCCACCCAATTTTACTTGGATAGAAATAGGGTCTGGTATGCAACTTACCTGAGGCACCCCTTGATCTTCTCTCTGACCGCATGCCTCTCGACCTTGCTCTCTGCCTCTGTGGGTAAAAACTACCCTGCTACGACCGTGCAAAACCATAGTTCGCTCCATAGGGTCTAAATTCTCTACCAAAGGAACCTATGGTAATGCCCTGTCCACGGCCAGGGAATCGACCCCGCATTCTCCTGGCCACTCCAAAAACCCTACAAATATCCTTCTGTGCCTTCTGCAGGGAGTTAAAGGTAACCACATATCTTGCCATATCCTTTACAAATTCATCCCCAAAGAGCAATCCTTCACTTTGCTCCCCCAGTTCCTTACTAGCCAAATCTGCTAGCTTTGGATCAATTTTAAAAAGGATGCTTTTTCCCCTTTCCACACATAGTGCCGTATTATAGTTTCCCAGAAGGCAAATCGCCTTCTGTACCCACTGACATAACTCAACTACGTCCACTCCTGTATTATTAGAGTGCGCCTCTTCACATAAATCAAAAATCTTTGTAAGAGGACCCAGCACATCCAAAAGCCTATCTTGGCATCCTTTGAGGCCTTTATCCAGACAACCTTAATGGATCTTTACCTTATTTATTCAGAAAAGCCATCATTTTATGATCCATTTCTGACGTATACGCCACTTTACTGTCCAAACTAGGCCTTGGACATTCTGATCTCATCCTAATTCTAACCTCTTTCGGTATCTAACTTCTTATCCAATATTGGACATATTTAGCCACGTGCTCAGCAGGAGTCTCCTGAGGAGACAGAGGGAGGATCAACCAACTCCTCTCCCTGTGGGTCTACAAAATCACCTATCTCCAATTTAATTTCCTCTCAGCCACCTTTCTCTTTTTGAGTGGAACTTCCTCCACATCTGAATCCTCAAAACTTGTTGTAGTGCATGTCAACTCTACATCCCCACTTGTAGATGACGAATCACAAATAACAACACTAAGTTTCCTTTTTCGCGCCTTTATAGCGCTTCCTTTTGCCTTTATAGTACTTTCTTTTTTAACCTTACGTTCAATATCATATTTCCATTTTTTTTTCTTTCCACATGCTTTCTTTTTTGCGTCTTTTTTGCGCTTTTACCAGATACCCCTGCAATAACCTCAACTTCCTCCGTTGTCCAGAAATCATCCTCTCCTGATATCTTTCTTGAGTCCCTTTTCAACATACTTTTCTCCACACTACTCTCAATTTTCTTATCCAGAGATGCTGACATTTCTCCAAACATACTTTCATCCTTTCCTCAAAACCTGTATCTGTATTTTCCATCTTTTCAAAATTAATAAAAAAATTAAAATCTTCCTCACAAATTAAAACCTTAATCTCAACACACCTCACAATAACTGATTCTATTTAAAACTTCTGGTGGCTCAGTGGACTAAAGCAACCACTGCAGGGGCCTGTGTTCGACCTCATGGTCACAGGTTCAAATTCCGGCGGGTCCACTCAGCCTCTCATCCATCTGAGGTTGATAAAATGAGTACCATTGAGTTGGGTAACAATAAACATCTGTTATTCAGCTCCGGGACACCTACGGGTAATCGTGCGCTTTACAAATACACCTGTTATGTTATGTTCCTCTATCACCTTTAAACCGACCTGCTATTTTACTTTCCTCACAATTCCTTCAAATATTGTTAGTAACAGAAAGCTCTCTCCTTAGACCAAAAAATCAACCTCCTCCTGAACTCGTGACCGGAGTCTGTCAGAAATTGACCCGTGTTCCGACTGACTCTGCGTCAATTTCCTCATCCATATAGTTATACAATTCCTCTAATCCCACACTTCAAAGATGGCCACCGTACGTTGCATAAGTACGGTGGTCCCGATAGTTGTTTATTCAATCTCCCTTGCGCTCCTCTAAACAAGAGAGGGGAGGGAAATCATACGCGCTCGAGTGCAGACTTCCAACTAAGCTGCTCGTGCGCTCTGAAAGCAAGATCCTTCCCCCACTTCACACGAGCTTGCGTTCAAACATCAGACAACCTCGCACGAGTGCCAACGGCAACCTGCCTCACGCTCACCTTACTTCACGAGACCTCTAAACTCTTCGTTTATTTCTTCACATCCTCAACTGTAAAAATAAACTAATCTTAATTTCTCTTTTTAAACGCCCATAAAAAAATTCTTTCTTCTCCTAAATAAACGCCTCCTTTCCACATTCCGCCATAAATTCCTTTTAACAAAACAACTTTCTAAAACTGTTTTATGTACTTCAAAAATACTTCAAATGATATTAATTAAAATAGCTCTCATTCATTTTAAAACAAATCATATCCACATATCTACTGTTAAACAAACAACTCTAATCCAAACTTTCCACTTCCATATAAGACATACTATATCATTGTACTTATCTGTGCTTGAGCAGCAACAAAAGAGGAAGATGGCTGCCTGTTCTATGAATATAAGCATGTTCTATGTTCTAGAGTTTTCTAAATGTTCTAATTCTAGTGTTTTGTTGCTGCTGTGTTTGAGGAGCAATAAAGGTATACTGCATAATATTAGTCCCCGGGCCTTGCCATAAAATCAAGTGAGGAGGTGCGAGCGGCGGTCGGGCTCACGGACTCACACTGCATGGGCCTGGGCACCTGCTATTGCTAATCCGTCAGAGTACCTGGAGTGGAGGCGGCAACATGGGGGGGTACCCTGGGTTCTCCCATGCAAGATTGCGTGTACTCTGGGGCGGAGAAGTGAGGGATGTGTTGAGGCGCCTATGCGCCGAACTGAACTGACGGGCAGCGTCGGGCTGAGCGACCGTCCAAGCGGAGGCCTGAAGGCAACATTGCGAGCCTCACTGTGGCTGAACAGTGATCGAGACGGTAAGGGTGAAATGCCCAGGGCTGTGTTGAGGCCTGTGAGGCCTACTGAAGGATCCATTACCTCACCTGGGACAAAGTGCCTCTTGCCACATAGTGAGGCAGGGGACTGTGTTTCTCCTGATCCCCAATGCAAGAACTGGAGAGCTGTGACCCCCTGAGGGTGGGAGCAGCCACCTGGTGAGTGAAGTCCAAACGTGGGGGGTAACTGATTTCTGGTGGGGGCCACAACGGGCTTCCGACAGGCCCCAGAGGTGACTTCATAGCCCTCTGGTAGGTGGCAGACGGCCACCCCCCTCTTTTCTGTGCCCCCCCGATCCCCTCACCCACCTGATTGGGACACACTCTCAACGGATGGGACTTTGATGGTTCAGTGCACCAAAACGATGTCTAGCAACAAAGGAGCAGGTGGGACGCAACAGACCAAGATGGAAAAGTATGCCCAGGGCAAACCTGAGGTGTCGTCTCGGGGGGGTAAGAGCGGTAACACCTAACACTTGCGACAGAAGGGGAACCGACCCTACAGGACATTATGGCAGCGATCCAGGGTGTGCGTGTGCCCCTGGAGGGTAAGATCGATACTGTCACTGCGGAAGTCATTCTGATGCATGCGGACCTGCGCAATTTTGGCTCTTGAGTGAAACTGACTGAGGACTCTACCACTACACTACAAGTTGAAACTAAGATGCTCAAAGCCCAGGTGTAGGAACTCCGTCGCAGCTCGGGTGTTGGAGGCCAAGGTGGAGGACTTCGAGGGGCGGCAGCGCCACAATAATATACACATACTGGGAGTGCCGAACGAGCGGCAGGCCCATCAGCTGATCTCTTCATGGAGGATCGGGTGCTGAAACAACTACAGCCTCAAGAACTTTCCAATGACTTCTCGGTGGAGAGAGCACACCGGGTACCAGGGGACCCTCCCATGTCCAATTGTAGCATGAATTTTCAATTACAGAGATGGGATGCTATCCTGCAGACGGCGCGAGCTGCGCACCCACTCAAATTTGAAAATTGTACTGTTACATTCTTTCTAGACTTTACCCACCGGGTTCAGAAATTGCGGCGCTCTTTCCTGGAAGTTAAAAGGACCATGCATGACCAATGCCTGAAGTATGCAATGATTTTCACGGCTAAACTCCGGGTTGTTGCAGAAGAATAGACATGGTTCTTTGAAACCCACGAGGAAACTTGGAACTGGCTAGATGGCTGGAGGCCGGTTGAGGACAGAAGATCCCGAGCTCAAAGTCCAGAGGGGAAAAGACCTAGGCTTACAGAGTCAGCCCCGCCACTCAATGATGAAAAGGCGGGTGAAGAATCGGACACTGAGACGCCCTAGGACTGCTGTATGGACTAAACTCAAATGTGATGCAGCCTTGGGTGCTGGCTGCCTCTGGTGTCGGTGGCTGTTAGAAATGGGGGTCTCTAGTTGGCAGAGGTAGGTACCTTTGTCTCAGGAAAAATAAAAGTCCAAGGGAAAAATAAATTCTACCCAAAAAGTATGGTCTGCACTCACTAGTAGTGTACACCAATCACTGTATATGGGTCACAAATGCAGGTTCAAATCCTCACCGCTGACCACCAATGTTAGAACTGGGGGTCTCTAGTTGGCAGAGGTAGGTACCTTTGTCCAAATGTGGAACCTTGCTTCTAGTCAGGGTAAGGGTGATACACACTTTGGATAACCATTGCTCACCCCCTTGGTAGCTTAGCACGAGCAGACAGGCTTATCCCAAAGGCAATGTGTAAAGTATTTGTACCAATACTCACAGTAACACAGTGAAAACACCACAAATGGACACCACACCAGTTTAGAAAAATAAAGTATCTTTATCTAAGGTGAACAAGATCAAAACATACAGTTAAAAATATGACTTTTAAAAGGTTTCAAGGACTTGTACCATAGAAAACTATGGATACGTAACTTTTCAGAAAAGTACCTGTAGATGCGTCAAAGTTCACAAGCCAAACAGCCGCAGCGTCGGAAAACAAAGAGATGCGACATTCCTGAGACCTTGGGAAGGCAATGCGACAGTCATGCTGCACGCAGAGGAAGGGTTGCGTGGAATCCGGTCTGTACGGGGAGTGATGCGTCGATTCTCCGTCACGGTTCCGGACCGCGGGTGATGCGTCAGAAGAACTTGCTACACAGGTACGATGTGTGGAAATCCTGGGATGCGTCGGTGATCGATGTGGCGGCATTGAGCGGTGCTGCGTCGGTCCTCTTCAGCCGCGAAACCTCGATGTATCAATTCTTGCAGCGGTGACAGGTGCTGCACGGTTTTTGCAGCGGCACGGCGATGCGTTGAAATTCTTCTTGCGCCATGGAGTTGCGTCAAGGAAACAGCCTCAAGAACAGGGATGCGTCGATTTCTGTGATTCTTCAAGCTTCTTCTTTCTTCCAGCTCCCAAACAGCAGCAGCAACCACCAGAGGCCTAAAACTGGCACAGGCACCTCTCGGCAGGTCAGAACTCACAACAGCAGAGTTCAGGGGAGCTGGGGGTGAATACTTTGTGTCCTTGAGACTTCTGAACAGGAGGCCAGCTCACTTCAGTTCCATAGAGATCTCCTCCAAGCAGGGGACACAGCACACAGCAAAGTCCTTCTCCTTTCCTTGGCAGAAACAGCAACAACAGGTCAACCCCAGACACACAGCAAGGGCAGTACTTCTCCTCAGTCTCTCCAGCTCGTCTCCTTGGCAAAGGTTCCTCCTGAACTCCAGGAATGATCTAAAGTTCAGGGGTTTTAGGTCTAGTGCTTATACCCCAAAATATCTTTGTTCACTTTGTGCAGGGGGCTCTGAGCCCAGTTCAAACCAGTTCTGCCTTCACTGGTGCAGTATGACCACAGGAGTTGGAGACAGCATTGTGCAAGGAAGACCGGCTCCATTAAGGTGCAAGGTAAATCTCCTCCCACCACTCTATATGCAGCCAGGGTATATACAGCTCAGGGATGAGTCATCCAGGAAGGGCCAGGCACACCTCAACTACCACAGAGGCTACAGGGAATGCACATACTCTGTCTCTGTCACACTAAAACCAGACAATCAACCCACAAACAGGCAGAGGCTCTCAGGAAGGTTGAACAAGAAAATAGCCACCTTCTAAAAGTGGTATTTTCAAACACACAATTTAAAAACCATTTTACTAAAATATGTGTTATTAAATCCTGAGTTCGGGGCTACTAAACTCCATGTTTCTTTCTTATCCCTATGGGAAGATATGCATGTAAAATGTTATAAAGCATTCCCCATTCTTTCCTACGGGGCAAGATAGCCTTTCAATAGTGAAAAATTAAATTGGCAGTATTTCACTATCAGGACATGTTACACACACCAGGACATGTCCTACCTTTCGCATACGCTGCACCCTGCCCAGGGGGTACCTTGGTTCTACCATAGGGGGTCCTATGTGTAAGAAAAGGGAAGGGTAGGCTCTGGCAAGTGGGTGCACTTGTCAAATCGACATGCAGTTAACAAACAGCGCACAGGCACCGCGGTGGTAGGCGCAAGACCTCTTTTCAGGGCTACTCATGTGGGTGGCACAATCAGTGCTGCAAACCCACTAGTAGCATTTGATTTACCAGCCCTGGCACACTCATTGCACTTTACTAGGGACCTACTGGTAAAACAAATATGCCAATCAGGGAGAATCAATCACAATTTACACAGGGAGCACTTGCACTTTGACACTGATCAGCAGTGGCAAAGTGCCCTGAGCATGTAATCCAGCACAGCATCAAAAACACAGAAGGTAGAGGTAAACAGTCAGGGAAAACCACACCAAGGATGCCAGGTCTAAAACGTGTCCCCTTCAGCTGATAAGTGGGGAGAACTACCCACTCTCTTGGGAGTTCTCATCGCTAAGGTGGAAGAATCTGGACAGACCATCAGCATTGGCGTGTTCTGTACCCGGGCAGTGTTCCACCGTAAAGTCCATTCCCTGAAGGGAGATGGACCACCTCAACAGTTTTGGGATCTCACCCCTCATCAGCATCAACCATCTGAGGGGCCTGTGGTCTGTCTGAACCAGGAAGTGAGTCCCAAACATGTAAGGCCTTAGCTTCTTTGGTGCCCAGACCACAGCAAAACCTTCCCTTTCAATTGCACTTCACCCCGGTTCCCTGGGAAGTAACCTCCTACTAAAGAAAGATACAGGTTGGTCCAAGCTCTCATCGTTCAATTGTGAGAGTACTGCTCCCTCACCATGCTCTGAAGTATCGTCTGCACAACAAATTCTTTGGAGAAGTGAGGTGCCTTAAGCACAGGCGCCGTGCACATGGCAGATTTCAGGGCATCAAAAGCGGTCTGGCAGGGGGCGTGGCCTGGCAAGATGGCCTGGTCCACGCTCGAGTCTCAGGTGCATAACTGCTGAGGTGCACCGCCACAAATGCTGCTGTGAACGCCGACAGAAAGCCCTACGACTGGTGCATGTAAGGATACCCCAGACTTTGATGAGAGCTCTCGGCTAAAGGGCCACATCGGAGCCCACCAGATTGGCCATGGAGCTCCCCAAGACGGTGTCCGCCATCCCCTGAGACGCAGCGGCACCCGACTGTCGCGGAGGTGACCGCAAGGCCGGTATCATAATGGTGCCCCACTCACCCTAGCTGACCTCATATGTTGATGGGCACAGAGGACAGGGCTGATCAGAGAGGGGACGCACAGTTGGAGGAGTGCACACTGCAGTCGACCCTGCCATTACACGCCCAGCCGCTGGATCACTCAGGTGTGTTGAGGGCTCCACGTGGTCAGTGACAACGGCGTACCACACAAGCGAGGCAATGTGGCCACATTGATTTATGCCCTGGCTACGCAGAATTGAGGGGCCTGTCATATTCCTGGGCCTGCACACCTTTCATGCCTGATTCCAAGATGGCGCAAGGGGTGAGAGCAGGCAGCAACGCGGGAATTGTGCTCTACACCTCATAAGACTAACTCACACCTCGAGCATTTATAAAGCGCGTCGGACCCCCTGGGGTTGAGTGGTTGGGGAGAAGCAGACATTAAGGAGAGCATGCCAAAGTTGGACCCACCGCTACTCGCCGCGATGCTGGAGCGCTACGGTGAGTTGGAGGCTTGGGGAGGGATTGGGAAACGTAGCAACAATCGAGGGAGGCAATGCGTGAACTTCACCCAGGCTACACGATTTTGAGACACCTGCCAAATTCTGAGGCCCGCATACACGCCATGCCTGACCTCAAGATGGCGGCTGGGGCGAGACGCGGGAGCCATGCCATGCACCACTTGAGACGTGACCACATCAGCTACCCCGGGATCACATCAAAGAACGGTGAGCCACTCTAATCACAAAGTGCTGCACAGCTAAAGAGAACTGGCATTTTCAACTGGCTAGGGCGGCCTGCAGACAAACCGCACAAACACGAGGCAATGGAGGCCCACACACGCATGAGAGACACACTCCGACCGGGGGAACGGCCCGACCGCCGCGCTCCCCCCCAGGAGCTGGGCAGACCACTAAGTTAGGAAGCGGAGCTTGGCCTATCACAGTGGAGACCCCCTCCTATCACTATGAGAGCTACTGGTAGAGACCGATTCAGACCGGACTACCGGGCAAGAATATTCCCAGCGTTTCTAAGCCACTGAAGTTGAGAGGTCGAGAACAGCGACTGACAAGCAAACATCTAAAGCGCGGCATATTGTCCATAGGACTGGGGACACTACTGCCCCAAAAGACCAGATGCTTAAGAGGAGGGGAGAAATCTGACTCCCATTGATAGCTCCCTACAACTCGCCAGTGAGGCATTCAGCAGTGACAGACGCTACAGCAGAGGGCGACCCTTGCTGTAGCAGGGGGGTGTCGCCGGGCCCGCCTCTATGCCACCGAAGAAGGCGCTGACCAAAGCCTCGAATAAAGTCTCGAACTTCTTTTCATCAGCGGACAAAGGCCTGCTGTTGGACCACGACGACGGTGCGGATGCCATGGCCCTCACAAAAGATGACCTTATGGCTTCCCTACACAATTTTAAAACGGAACTTCGGAAGGAACTGAGTCAGGACATTAAGGCCTCCATTGATCAACTGAAGACTGATCTAAACGACCGAATAGCCACCCTCCAACAAGATGTGGACTCTGTGGGCACCAGAGTGGTAGATCTGGAAGCACGAACTCAGGAAGCCGACAAACGCACCTCAGAAATGCAGCATGAAATGCATACTCTCCAAGACCAGCTATACCAAACCCAATTAATTCGTGAGTCTCCTGAGGCGGAAGCCGGGAGTGAATCTGCATTTTTAAATCTCTGCTGTGTGATACTTTGTGCTTTTAACCACTTACCCCGTGCACTGTAACAGCGCTTCTAGCGCTGCAACGAACACTCCATTTCGCCATCACTGAGGGCGAGGCGCCACGGCGGACACGCCCACCTCAGCTGGCCACGCCCCCTTCTTGTCACTATAAAGTGCGCGCAGCTGGAAAGCGCGTCACTTTAATTCGTGAGTCTCCTGAGGCGGAAGCCGGGAGTGAATCTGCATTTTTAAATCTCTGCTGTGTGATACTTTGTGCTTTTAACCACTTACCCCGTGCACTGTAACAGCGCTTCTAGCGCTGCAACGAACACTCCATTTCGCCATCACTGAGGGCGAGGCGCCACGGCGGACACGCCCACCTCAGCTGGCCACGCCCCCTTCTTGTCACTATAAAGTGCGCGCAGCTGGAAAGCGCGTCACTTTAATTCGTGAGTCTCCTGAGGCGGAAGCCGGGAGTGAATCTGCATTTTTAAATCTCTGCTGTGTGATACTTTGTGCTTTTAACCACTTACCCCGTGCACTGTAACAGCGCTTCTAGCGCTGCAACGAACACTCCATTTCGCCATCACTGAGGGCGAGGCGCCACGGCGGACACGCCCACCTCAGCTGGCCACTCCCCCATGACGCCCTCTTACACAGACATAAAAAATGTGTCTCGCTAGGAAGCGCAGCGGACGGGCGCAGCGGGCGCGCCGTCAGCGCGCCGAAGGCGAGCCAAAGGCAAGCCCGTCTGGGCCTGTCCGGGCCTGGACCGGGCCCAGGGCCAGTCCCCCTGCCTCCTCCTCTAGCCCCGTCCGCACATGTTGGACCAATACCCAACTTCACTTACTTAATCCTCGCCCTTGCTTGACCAGCAATCGCTGCATCCCAAACCACCTGGAGTCCGCTCATTTCCACTGCCCGCAATGCAATTTCAATCTTCCGCCCTACCAACCCTGTCTCTCTCCACGTCCCCCGTCACAGTTACCCTTCTCTAATCAGCGCACCCTGAAAGCTGGTTTGATCAATTGCCGATCTCTTCCCCGGCATGCCAATGACATCTGGATGTCCATCTCTTCAGATGAGTGGGATATTCTTTTCCTCACAGAATCCTGGATCACAGACTCCTCTTCTCCGGATATCTATCTGGCTATTCCCCCAGGATATGATATAAAATGCCTGAACCGGGCTGGCGGTAAGCTTGGAGGCGGTCTAGCCGTCATTTTCAAATCCCTTTTCCAGTTGACTTTTACCAAACTTACCAATATTGGTATAATTGAAGCCATGTACTTCTCCATATCTGACTCTGCGGCAGTTATCCTGGCTGGCACATTAGTCTACAACCCCCCCCCCGCCACTTCCCCTTCTCTCACTGCCCTCTTTCACCAACTGGCTGACTTATCTCTCAAACACCAATATTTCATTGTCCTGGGCGATTTTAACCTCCACGTAGACAACCCGCTCTGCGTGAAGGCTAACAATCTGTTGGAAACTATGGATAGCCTGAATCTCAAACAATTAGTCGTAGGTCCCACTCATGTGGCTGGTCACACCCTGGACCTCATATTCGCCAATTTCTCGAATATCACTGTCCTCCCACCCCTCCCTCTCACCTGGACTGACCATTACCTCATCCCCTTCTCTCTTGCCCTCGGACGAAAAACTGGCCCTATGGCCCCAAGGAAGGAGTTGGGAAGAAAGTGGCACAAGGTTACATGTGCTACCCTGGACCCGGTATTCCATTTTCAGACAGAGCACCTCTCCTCGGACATAGATGAAAATGTTTCTAGGCTGAATGCTGCCCTCGGCAATGCGATTGATTCTATCGCCCCCCAGAAAATCATCACTTCCACTAGATCGCGACCCTCTGCTCCCTGGTTCTCTACCCCCCTCCGTGAGGAGAAAAGCAGATGTAAAGCTCTCGAACGTAAGTGGAGACTAAATTACGACCTCGAAGCCAAACTCTTATATAGATCTGCCCTGAAAAAATTCCTTAAACAAAAAAAAAGCGCTATGAAAGATCACTTTGCCTCTCAAATTACTAAGGCCAAAAACTCATCTAAAACCCTCTTTAGCATCGTTAAGGATTTTATTAACCCTCCGGCCAGGGCTCCTCAGAACACCGCGAGTCAGGCTCTTTGCGAGGGACTCTCAGACTACTTCCTCGAAAAAATTAATAAACTTCGTGTCTCCTTCCCCACATGGCTTGCCCCCATGCCTTCCCCCACAAGTTCCCCAGAATCACCGTCTTTTCTTTCATTTAACAAACTTAACCAGGATGATGCTATCAGGCTACTCATCCACTGCAAATCCGGCGCCCCCTCCGATCCTGTCCCCGCAAAAATCATGGGAGAACTGGCGCCTTCACTTGCCTGCCCCCTCCTCTCCATTTGGAATGCCTCCCTCCACCATGGCTTCTTCCCTACCTCCTGGAAGGAGGCCTTGGTGATCCCCATCCTAAAAAAAGCGGACGCAGATCCCACTGTTTTTGCTAACTACCGCCCCATCTCCCTTCTCCCTAAACCCGCTAAAGTCCTGGAAAAAGCCGTGCAGCTGCAACTTACGGAATATCTAGAAAACCACTCTCTGCTGCATGGATCACAATCCGGTTTCAGAGCCGGATTCAGCACTGAGACGGCCCTGCTGGAAGTTTCCGAAACAATTCGAGAATGCGTGGACAGGGGCGAGGAGGCCATGCTGGTCCTCCTCGACCTGTCCGCAGCTTTCGATACGGTCTCCCACCCTATCCTCCTTGACCGACTAAAGCAGATAGGCATTGGTGGCACTGCCTTCAGCTGGATCGAGTCCTTCCTCTCGACTAGAAGTCAGAGGGTATTGTTGCGTCCCTTCAAGTCTGAGAAAAAACCCCTGACATGCGGGGTGCCACAAGGCTCTGCCCTCAGCCCCCTGTTCTTCAACGTCTATCTTGCCCCCTTGGCCGACGTTGTGGAGTCCTACGGAGTCAGGGTGGTCTCTTACGCTGACGACACACAGTTGGTGTTTTCTTTTAGGGACCACTCGGACTCCGCATTCGCCAACTTTCGCCAATGCCTCAACGACATCAGTATCTGGATGACCGCGAATCACCTCAGACTGAATGCAGACAAAACGGAGGTACTGTTTTTTAATCAGAGAGCCTCCATCCCCTCCTTCTGGTGGTGGCCCACGGTGCTTGATCCCGCCCCGTCCCCTGTTCACTCGGCTCGGAACCTGGGTTTCCAGTTTGATGACTCCCTGTCTTGCAAAACTCAGGTTAATAAAGTCACCTCTGCCTGCTTCCTGAAGTTGCGCATGATCAGAAAAATTCTCCCCTATCTCCCCCTGGATTCCCGCCGTACAGTTACCCAAGCCCTCATCACGTCCCACTTGGACTATGCCAACAGCCTCTATGCTGGTGCCCCTCAGTACTTGGTAGGCCGGCTGCAGATTGTCCAGAATGCTGCAGCCAGACTGATTGGTAACATCCCGTACCGCCAATCTGTCTCTGCTTACCGGAGGGAACTCCACTGGCTTCCAGTGGCTAGCCGCATCCAGTTCAAGGTCCTCACCCTCACCTACCGAGCCGTAAACGTCCGCGGACCTAACTATCTGAAAAAACGTGCCTCGATATCCCGCTCCACCAGATCCCTGAGATCCAATGACCTTCGCCTCCTGATCTCGCCCCGTTTTAGATTATCTAGAATGGGTGGCAGAGGGTTCAGTGTCATTGCTGCCAAATTATGGAACTCCCTACCAATCGAGCTGAGATTCTGTCCCTCTGAATCCATCTTCCGAGCCAAACTCAAAACCTGGCTCTTTTCCGCACTCTGAGTCACTTTTCTGCTTCGCCTGCTTTTTTCTCCCTACTTTCCCTTGGAGGCTCAGGATTTTAGCGCCGGGACACCCCTTCGGGGGTAGCTGCGCGCTCTATAAACTACATAAAATAAAATTAAAAGCTGAAGATCTAGAAAACAGGGCACGGAGGGACAACCTACGAATCCGCGACCTGGAGGAAGGAGCGGAAGGGCCAGATCTTGAAGCTTTCTGCGAGGGCTTGTTTGCAGAGATCATGAGCCCGCAAACACTCAAGATCAAGTTGGAGAGGGTGCACCGAGTCGGAGACCCAATGGCTAGGGAACGGAAATAGACACAAGATGTACTCGCTAAATTCCACTCCTACAAGGTGAAGGAAGCGGTCCTACTGGGGCCAGGAAGAAAAGGTGCTGGATCCTTCTAGGGACATACCTGTAGCATCTATCAAGACCTGGCACCGGCAACCTTGGTGAGGAGGCAGCAGTTTCGACCCATCCCGTGAAAACTGCGCGAAAATAAAGTCAGATAGCATTGGACATACCCGTTTGGTCTGAGTTTCGGGTATAAAAACAAGCAGCGACATATTACAGACCTGAGGGAGGGGCTGGAACTGCTGGGTCTTCCTGCGGGCGATCCTGAGCCTTCACAAAGCAAAGCACCAGGATCGATACGGAATGGCTCACCTACGTCACAATGGTCCACAAGCTCAAGGGGTACCCATAAGTGATGCACAAATATGGCACACTCCCACAACGTTACAGGAGCTGCGTACTTTCTCAAGAAGGACAGTTATGTTCAATCGAGGGACACCTACAGCTGGAGTCCTATTGTCAGCTCCAGGACTGGGGACCGAATCGAGCTGCTACACATGGAGATGATCAAAGCAACATGACTGCAACACGCTAGAACACTAGCTCATGGAGGGGCCACAGATGCGGACTTCAATCAGGAAATACACTTGATATAGATCACAAACCCACGGGGTTACAATGTCTACTACAACAGGCCAGACACCACTGAAGTAGGGCCATCCGTAGATTGACAGCTATTGCCCGACCCAGGGACTTGGTCAAACAGGGCCGGCTTCGCAAGAATGGCTACACTATACAGGCGTCAAAACTTTTCTGAACACTCGGGATGGGCGCGTACGGGGACTTCGGTCGCGCCGTCCTCCAACACGTTTAACAGGGTAACACATCCCACTGTCGGAGAACTGTCATCGATCCAACACATGTTGCTGTTGGTAAAGTTGTGTTTCATTTTGTTTAGTTTGTTGGGAGGGGGAGGGTTTTGGGAATAATGGCGGCATTTTTTGTGTACTTCTCGAAGATGTGTTTTGGTCAGGATGCATCTCTTATGGCGGGCACGACTAGGGAGCCCACTAACCACACCTACTAGCGCTGGACACACGAGTCTGCCACACAGATGCGAGAGGGAGGGGGATCACATTGGAGGGATGGTACTCTCTATAGGCTCCTGGAATATAAAGGGACTCAATTCACCCCAAAAACGTCAAAAAGTTTGGAAATACCTTACAGACCTTCACTTTGATATAATGGCTCTCCAGGAGACACACCATATATCCTCAGACAAGGGACTACACCTTTTATTCTCACGTACACCATACATACTCCAGACTCGATTATATTTTTATTTGTCAGAATCTATTAGGTACACTCCGGGAGGCTAAGATTTTCCCTCTCTCCATATCAGACCACTGTCCTGTCTCGATCTGTCTGAAGTGGAGTGTGATTGGGTCTACATCATCCAAATGGTATTTCCCGACTTCTCTCATGAGAGATAGGGTGCTCCGTACTGAGCTAAGGGAAGCTATCACAGATTTTTTACCCAAAATGCCCCCAAAGATACATCGGTGTTCAATAATTGGGACGCTTTCAAAGGGGTTTTCCAGGGGAAATGCATAGCACTTACCTCCACCCTGAATAAGCAGAGGACTAAGGAGAGGGTTGATCTAGAGGCAGAATTGGAACTGGCCGAAACTAATCATAAAAACAACCCCTCTAGAGGTTGTCTATGCACTCTCACATCACTATGGGGGAAGCTCAGGGCCATATATAACTACAGGGCAGAGCTCACATTATTGAAATTGCATCAGCTCTCATACTCCCAGGGAAACAAAATAGGCAAATACTTAGCATGACAGCTGAAAGAGAAGTGTGAACGGGAATACATGGGAGGCATACAGGACCGGGAGGGCGGATTGGTCCACATAGATACAGAAAAGGCCTTCTACAAGGCACAATACACCGGGGAACCACGGTACATAGATATGCAACATAACTACCTTCAGGCACTGCAGTTCCCACGGGTCTCGTAGGAGTGGAACGATAAACTTACGTCTCCTATCACCCCAGAAGAGGTGGGCACAGTCATTTACTCCCTTAAAGCACCAGGCCCGGATGGACTGACGGCCCAATTCTATAAAACATTCGTGCCAGACCTCATACCCCACCTCTCACGTCTCTTTAACAAAATGGCTGAGGAGAGAGAGGTGACTCACTCGATGGCTGAGACGCTGGTCACGGTTATTCCCAAACCGGGGAAGAACACACAATTGTGCGCCTCATACCGCCCCATCGCCCTTCTAAATTTAGACGCGAAGCTCTACTGGGCTAACTTAGCTGCCCGACTGAATGACCTTTAACCAGAACTAATCCACCCTGATCAATTCGGATTCATTAAAGGCTGTCAGACCCATGATAACACCCGACATATAGTACACCTCATTGAAAAAGCTACCAAACGGAAGATTCCAGCAGTGCTTGTCGGGTTAGACGCCGAGAAGGCATTTGACAGGGTGGACTGGTCATTCCTCTTTAACAAGCTCACACATTTTGGCTTCGCCAATACATTTATTATTATGATTAGGGCCAACAATGTACAACCCCCGCTCCAGAGTACAAGTGAACGGGCTGCTGTCCGCTCCCTTCTCCCTTACCAGGGGAACCTGTCAAGGGGTGCCCGTTGTCACCCATACTATTCGCCCTCAGCATTGAGCCATTGGCGATGTCCATTCGAGCGGCACCGGAGATTAATGGAATCCCTTTTTGCAGATGATGTGCTTCTATCTCTTACGGACCCGTTCCACTCTCTCCCCACACTGCATACTGAACTTGCACGGTTCGAAGCTGTAGCGGGATTTAAAGTTAATCTAGATAAATCATATATACTTAATCTCACAGTTCCAGAAGAAGAGGTCGATGCATTAAGGACGGACACTCTACTCCAATGGACTTCTCGCTCTCTCCAGTATCTGGGAGTCCAATTGACACCATGCGTGGAAGGGCTCTATAAGGCTAATTTCCCGTCTTCTCTCTGCCAGCTCCAAACTGATCTTACACGCTGGAAGCCTTTTTTTATATCCTGGCTCGGCCGTTGTCAGGAATCACGGGAGGTTTCCTCTCTTTACCTCCACAGTGGCTACCATTTTCTCACTCCAAACCCATTTAAGAGCAAGTAATCTCTTTAGTTGGAGCAATTGCTGGCATCGCAGAAATTCCAACATGGCTGCCAACTTTCCGACACTGCTACAGCATACCGCTGTTTAGCAGTCTAGTGTTTTTAGCATCAACTGCCTGAGGAATGTTCTTCAACATTCCTCAGTGCACTTCACTGAGGAATTTACACGAAGAGCACCTGTTTCCAAGGCGTCGTGGAAGATAGTCAGTGTAGAAGCGGAATCTCGGGGTTAGATGCGCCGGTCAACATACATTCCAAGAATCAGGTTAGCTTGTAAAATATCTATTTACTCAATAATCCTGAGAGAAATGACTCTGACTAAACTCCACAATTTTAATGTTGTCAAAAGATACTAAAAATCGTATTCTAGTGTCTGTGGTTTTTAGGAGCTTCCTATTCGGGGCTAACAGCCAAACAAGTACAGCCTTAGTTTAGTCAGATGCGAGCGTTTCGCTTTCCGAACGCTGCATCTGACAGGAGAAAATTCTGAAGGCTCGTGTTCAAGGTTAATCTGTTAAAAACTTGAACGCTTGCATAAAGAGAAGGTCAAAGGCCGTGTTGACAATTCCGGTCTGAAGTCAAAGACTTCGAACGCGTCAGTCGGAGTCTCCGGCTGACGGCATTCTCGAAGTAATAAAACTAATCATTTATAAAATCAGAACGCGTGCTCTTGTTCCGTGCAGCGTTAAACAGTACTTTCAAGTTCAATGCGCTGATCGGAAGGATTCCGGTTTCACGCTATCGTAAAATCTTTTATGAGAGAACACAAGGGATAATAAACGGCAACATTCCTTAAACAATTGCCGAGGTTACTGGAGAGAATATTAGAACTCGCGCTCCAGTCAATTAAAATACGTGTATCACGCTTAGCTCTTCTAAATGCTGTTGCATGGTAAAATGTCCAAAGTTTCAAGTTAATGCAATTTAGGAGCTAAACAGTTAAAGGCTTCCCCATCCTTCCTCACTAAATAAATAAATAGGTAATCGAGTTAGGAGAAGCAGTAACTCAGGCCCTGAAGAAGATTATCAGACCTGAGAATCCATCTTCCTGCGACTTCAAATACAAGGCTTCACCAGTTCTCTTCTTGTGAGTAGGAAAAGGAGAAGGAAGTATAGAAAACACATACACATGATAGGAGAAAGGATAATACTCACCCTATTCTTCTTCCCTCGTTACAGTGCAGAAACAGGAACAGAGAAAAAACCTGTAAAAGAAACAAGAAAAGATCAGAGAACAGTGTGTTGGCATCTCAAAAAGTGTAGTATAAAACACAACAGAAGTACGAAGAGCAGCAAGCCCAAAACACCACCCTGGTAAGATAAGTTATCTATAGATTAAAAATACAGTAAGTTTAGTGAAAGGAACGTTATTGACAAACATAAATGTTTTAGCCATACGAAGAAGAGTGATAAGAAGACAAAGCAGAATTGGCAGAGTTTTGGAGCTGTCTCTTCTCTGTCCCATCCCCTTTATCCCCTTGGAACTTACCTGCGACGGAATCTTAATACCTAGCGGGAAGTTCTGAGAGGGGCATTGGTACTTAGCATCATTCTGCTCCTGTGCGTTCTTACATAAGCTGGAGATACAGACCTGACAGCCGTATACATGTGGTCAAAATGACAGTACTCCCTAAATTCCTGTACCTTTTTCAGGCATTACCCATCAAACTCTACAGGGAATTCCTTCCTAAAGTTAGGTCCATGATTTTACAGTTTATATGGCAAGGAGGGCGGGCATGCTTTTCCTTTGCAATTTTGTGGCTACCAAGGACAGAGGGAGGAGTGGGCCTACCAGACTTCGGCCTATATTATAAAGCTGCTCAACTGAGGGTAGTGACAGAATGGTCTAAAAGGGAGTCGGAAAAACACTGGCTTCATGTGGACAGAGCCATTGCAGGGAGGACAATCTGGGACCTCATATGGAGACCCAAGAGAGAGAGGCCCAAGAATGCTTACATTAGCACTCCACTCGCACCACCTTGAAAGTATGGGACTCCATATCTGGGAACCACCACTGGACCACATTCCCCTCACCCTATACACCCATCCACTTCAATCCGGCCTTTCCTCCGGCCGTTCAGCAGGGACCGTTAAATCCCTGGAAAGAGGGGGGCTGTTTTTTACTGACACATTTATTTCATAACTGATGTTCTTACCTTCGATCATTGCAGAAGGGACTATGGCTTGGAGCCTGCTGAACATTTTCATTATATCCAGCTGAAGCACAGGGTCCTCAACCCCCACATTTGTGAAGCAGCTACACGTGAGCTCACGAAGTTTGAAACCTTTGTACAGAATGTAGGTTCTATGAAAGGGGTGATTTCATTCCTATACAACTACTTGCTTGCCTCTACACACTCTACAAGACCCAAATACATGAATATGTGGGAGGGGATAATACAACGCAATATATCCGATAGTGAGTGGACTGGGTTGTGGTCAGACATCACAAGATTCAACCACTCTTTAGAACTTCGGGAAGCCCATCTTAAAACAATGATGAAGTGGTATCTCTATCCTGTTAAGCTTAAAAGAATATTCCCGAACACATCTGATAAATGCTGGAGGGGCTGTGGGCTTTTGGAAGATTTCCAGCACATTTGGTGGGACTGCCCCACAATACGACCATTTTGGGAGAAAATTCTCCCACAAATTAAAAGCATGCTGGGTTACCCCATCTGGATTACTATGGCAGAGATTCTGCTAGGCCTTTGTGACCTATCTCTCGAACACCAAACAAAGTCAGACAAGGCCATTATGTGGACATGCATAGGGACTGCAAAAGTAGCGATTGCAGCAGCCTGGATGAAGAAGGCGGCTCCTACTATCTCGCTGTGGCATTCAAAGCTCTGGAAATTGTTATGTCTCGAAAGGATGTCGGACATCTTCTGAGATGATTATAAAAGTTTTGAATACAAATGGGGCCCGTTGGTTGCCTTTCTTACACGGGGATTACAGCTGGCAGTCTGTCTTCCCTCCGTCAGAGATGTGCACCTTTTCCAATTTTAATCTGACTGTACATAACTAGACCTTGAAACAATCTAATATTGTGTTGCTGCCACCATTATTATGTTGGTAGGGAGGGGGGGTGGGAATTTATTTATTTATTTTTCTTGAGTTCTTGTTTCTTGTGTTTTCTTCCTTTAGGGGGCACCTTCCCAGTTGAAAGGTTTAGAGTTAAAACCTGTCACAAAAGAAAGACAGGCTGAGTGTATACTTCTTAAGGTAGACACATGCCGTGCCTTCACAATACCAGACACTGTACTTGTTATTCTAGGTTTCTACAAGGGAGGGCCTGGACATGTGCCTTGTATAACAAATCAACCCTGGATTTTTATTACTGCTATACTTTGTAAGTCTATTTTGATGTCTCTTCTGTCATATTGTATCGCAGCATATACCAAAATGCTAATAAACATAAGTTTGAAAAAAAAAGCAGTCTGGCAGGCATCAGTCCAGTTCACCTTCCTGAGCTGGTTCCTTGAAGTCAGCTCCGTCAAAGGGGCGACAATGGTTCTTACCCCTTGACAAACCGTCTGTAGTACCCAGTGAGACCTAAAAAGGCTCTCATGTCGGTCTGGATCTTGGGGGGCTCCCAAGCCAGAATGGTGTCAATCTTTGCTTGTAGGGGCTCCACCTGGCCGCTCCCTACCTGGTGTCCCAAGTACACCACAGATCCCTGCCCTATCTGGCAATTACTAGCCTTGATAGTGAGGCCTGCCCTATGCAGAGCCTTCAACACTTACCAGAGGTGTTGCAAGTGTTCCTCCCAACTGGAGCTGAACACAGCAATGTCGTCCAGGTAGGTGGCGCTGAATTCCTTCAGCCCAGACAGAACCTGATTGACCAGTCTCTTGAATGTGGCAGGGGCGTTCGTAAAGGGCATAACCCGGAACTGGTAGTGCCCCTTTGGTGTTGAAAACTCGGACCTCTATTTGGCCCCTTCAGTTACGGCAATCTGCCAGTACCCAGATGTTAAATCAAATGTACTGAGGAACCGGGCAGCCCCTAACCGATCAACGAGTTCTTCAGCTCTGGGGATGGGGTGCGCGTCAGTCTTTATGACCGCATTGAGCCAATGGTAGTCCACAGAGAACCGGATTTCTTGAGTGGCACCGGGTGCAGCAGCTTTTGGCACTAAGATCACTGGGCTAGCTTGAGGGCTCTATCACCCCTAACGCCAACATCTTGGAAACTTCTTCCTTGATGCTGGCCCTGACTTTGTCAGCTACACTGTAAAATTTCTGCTTCACAGGTAGACTGTCCCCAGTGTCCACATCATGGACGCACCAATTGGTGACTCCTGCTGTCAGGGAGGCGGCCTGTTCCAGCACCTGGCAACAGTCCCTCTGCTGCTCTGGGGTCAGGGTAGGAGAGAGGTTTACCCCATCCACCGACCCATCATGTTCCTTTGCTGACTGTAGGTCAGGAAGAGGCTCACTCTTCTCCTCCATTCCATCATCTGTTGCAAGTAGCATAGGTACTTCAGACCTCTCAAAGGGTGGCTTGAGGCGGTTTACATTCAGGACACTCAAAGGGTTCGTAGGAGTCTGCAAGTCAACAAAATAGGTCACCTCACTTTTGCGCTCCACCACCTCATATGGCCCAGTCCACTTATCTTGAGTGCACAAGGCTCCACTGGTGCCATCACCCACACTTTCTGGCCAGGCTAAAATTCGAACAGAGTGGCATTCTGGTCATAACATCTTTTAATTTCTTCCTGGCTAGCTTCCAGGTTCACGTGAGCAAGTTTCCTGAAGCGTTGAGTCTGGTTTCTGAAGGCCAGCACATAGCTGAACACATCATGTGGGGTCTTACCAGGAGTACTCTCCCAACCCTCCTTCACCATATGGTGACCATACAGTAGTTCAAAGGGTCTGAACCCTAAGGACTTCTGAGGTACTTCTCTGTATGTAAACAGCAGGCATGGCAAAAAGACGTCCCACGTCCGTCTCATGGGTTCTGAAAGACTCTTGATCATGACCTTCAGGGTTCGGTTGAATCTCTCAACCAACCCATTCCCTAGAGGCTGGTAAGGAGTGGTGAACTTGTATGCCACACCGCACTCCTCCCACAAAGATGTCATGTACTTCGAATTGAAGTTTGTACCACGGTCAGAGACCACCTCTCTGGGGAACCCCACATGGGAAAAGATCCCCATCAATGCACGGCCCACCACGGGGACTGTGATTATCTGGAGAGGGACAGCTTCCGGGTACCGGGTGGCATGGTCCACCAAGACCAAGATAAACTTGTTGCCCAAGGCTGTCTTGGGTTCCAGTGGCCCCACGATATCAATGCCCACCCGCTCAAAAGGAGTGCTCACCACAGGAAAGTGTTGGAGGGGAGCTTTACACTTCCCTCCACTCTTGCTACTTGCCTGGCAAGTCTGACAAGACCAACAATGTGTACCAACGTGCCTTCTCATTTGGGGCCTGTAAAAGTGGGTGACAAGCCTCTGAAAGGTCTTGTCGCACCCCAAATGTCCTGCGAGAGGCACGTCATGAGCCTGATCCAGTAGGAAGGTCCTGAAGCTCTCGGGTACCACCAGCACACGGGCTGCACCGGGCTCAGTGACCTTAGGCCATCTTCTCATTAAATCAGATGTGATCTGGACTTACCCCCTACTACCTGGTTTGCAGCCCGTTGCCGCAAGTTAATAAGAGTAGAGCACTCCATCTGCGCTCTGCAGAACTCCTCCCTGGAGGGACCCCCTTCCTGCTGCCAATGGATCAGCTCCGGTAGGTCTCCCAGTTCGGCTACCTGCTCCCCTATGTGCTCCAGGGCATCCCCCTCAGGGTCTGCTTCCTCCTGGACCGTGGGAACTTCTGGGGCTGGTTTCCCATGCCCCCTGCCCTCCTCTTCCGGACAGGCACCTAGGCAACTGTTTCAGGCTCCAAGACCTCTTGATTACCCCTACTGTCTGCTATTGACTGAGTGGTCACACAGACCCATTCAGGCAGACCCAACATGTCCAAATAATCCTGGCGTTCCACCTCCTTCCATGGGGAATTCTCCAGGTCATTTCCAAGCGGACAGTCTATAGGCATGGATGGAATAACAATGACCTTCAAGGAACATGAGGCCCCCCCACTCGAAGGGAACTAGCGTCACCTTACTTAAGGGCTCAGAGTTGTCTGCTGCAACTACAGGGTGAAGTACATTGGGAATAACCTGCTCTTCAGACACCCATTGATACCTGACAGATGTCCTGTGTCTCTCAGAGCCTCCGCCCTCCTCCCTCCTCCCACTGATGGTCACCCACTGCCTGTATTTCTTAGCGTTCTCAGGCAGATAGGATCCCTGGACCATCTCTCTGTCTCCTAATGAGACAAGGGCCATAACTGCTTGCTCCCCCCTCCACTAAGAACCAATTCCTCCCCCAGCGCTACATCACTAACCCCGGTGATGGTGCACCAGTGGGTGCTGGGGGTGCGTTGGCCCACTTGGGATCTCTTGCAATGTGGCCCACCTTATTACATGAATAACATCTGGGCTGACCCCGGTTGTCATGCCTGCCCTTGGGGGCCAGGACACCTTAGGCTTGGGGAGCTGGGACTCCTTACCCTGAGAACTGTTTTGGGGCCCTTAAGAGAACTCCTTTTGGTTACACTTGTCCCCCCCACTCTTTGCTGGGGACCCTGCCCACCCTTGGCTGGGTTACCCACAATCCCCTTGTGGAACCTGGTGCTAGTCCAGCGATCCGCCTCCTTAGCAAGCTCCCTGGGATTAGTTAGCTTACTATCCAATAGATGCTGGCGTAGCTCTGGAACACACAGACTACTCAAGTGCTCCCAACCAATTAAGTTGTACAACCCCTGGTAATCAGTTACCTTGCTGCCCTTCACCCAACCTTCCAGTGCACGATTATTGATGCTCACACATTCAACCCAAGTATGCGAATCTAGCTTCTTAAAGTTCCTGAACTTCTCTCTGTGTTGCTCTGGGGTGAGCCCATACCTAAGGCATGAAGCCTCTTTCATATGGGCGTAGGTCAGGGTACCCACCTGCTCTAAAGGTGGTAGGGTATCCCTCCTAGAGTCCTCAAAGTGTTTCCTCAGGCCCGCCCCCCAATTCTTCTCAGGAACCTCATTCATTCTCAAGGCTATCTCATACGCAGTAAACCATGCATAAATATCATCACCCCTCTGGTAATTCTGCACTAGGTCCTTGGGTATGTAAACCTTACCCCCTTGCTCTGGCTGCACGCTGCTACCATTTGAACTGGACTCCACTTGCTTTGCCTTAATGTCCAGTTCCCTCATGCTCAACTCATGAGCCAAAAGCAATTTCTTTTCCTCCAAAGTTAGAGGTTTATTTCTCTCCTCTGCCATCTTCTCTCTCTCTATGGCAGCCTCTTGGTTCTCCATTTCTAATTGCTTCATCTTTAAGCTAAAGAGCTGAACTTCATGATCTCTGACCCTTTGGTTTTCCTCCAGCCCCTCTGGGGAAAATCTCCTAGGGGAATGGTGGCTGGCAGCCCTGGAGGCTGCTCTTGACACAGGCAGATCCTGTGACCTGAAACCATTCCCTTGTGCATCCTCATTATTATTATTATTATTATTATTATTTAGCATAGCTACCCAGAGGCATCCCAGCGCTAGCGGCATAGCAGTGAGAGGGGTGGGTATACAAACTGAGATTTTGAAATTGCCACGTTTTCAGGTGCTTACGGAAGGTGAGAAGGTGGGTCTCTGAACGTAGCTGCAAAGGAAGAGTGTTCCATACTCTAACAATGTACGGTTCAAAGCCGGAGGGTCCTAGGGAAGTTTTAAGACCACACAGGATTTAATCCCCAAAAACAGAACAATCAACAGTAGGAAATCCTGAGGTCTACAATAGTGCTTAAACAAGTGTGGAAAAACCACTACTGGTAGGTTTGTCAAAAAGAAAAGAAAAATGTGAAACAGAGCTAGTAATTAAGCCCAACAGAACTGACTATGGGCATTTCCCTTTATAGGATAAAATCCCTCACTCACCAAAGGTGACATGCTTCATCATTTGTTCTTTAGCTAGTTTTAACTTCACTTTCCTCACAGTTTTGATTTAATTTGCACTGTGCCCTCACTCATACTATTAGCTCTTCACTTGTGGATTTAGAATATCTGATACAATATACAAAACATCCCTGAGCTCCTTCCTCTCAGAGAGGGGGTCGTAGCCCCCAGAGGAACTAGGTTTTTCCTCTGGGAGGAGAATTCCAAATGATGAAGCATCCCCGATTGAGTTCTTGGCACTCCAAGCAGCATCCTGGCGGCGCAGTTCTGGGCCACTTGGAGTTTACTTAAGGTTGATTTGGGCGCTCCCAGGTACAAGGATTTCCCATAGTCCAGGCACGAGAGAAGCAGGGCTTGGACCACCGTTCTTCTTGCCCCACTGGGGATAAGGGGAAGAATTTTCCTCAGCATTCTGAGGATACCGTAACACGTACCGGCCACTTCCACAGCTAGCTGATCACATGTGTGCGATTTGTAGAGCCACACTCCCAGGCTTTTGACCTTGGTCTTAGGGGTGGGTGCTTCTCCTAGACATGTTGGCCATTGCAGTTGGAAATCAGTGTTGGGTAGATTACCCAGATACATGATTTCAGATTTGTCGCCATTAACCCTGAGGCAGGAGTTTTGCATCCATGTAGCCACCTTCTCCAAGCAGGTTTCTGAGTCAGAGGGGGCATTGTGCGGGTGTTTAAGAGAGACCACTAGCTGGGTGTCATCCGCATAGGTGACTATTTTTATCCCGAATGGAAGAACAATATCCACCAGTGGCCTCATAAATACGTTGAATAAGGTAGGACTCAGGGATGATCCCTGAGGAACTCCATACCTAAGAGGTCGACACCTGGAGGTAGCTTCTCCTGAAAAAACTTGAAAAGTTCTACCACTGAGGTACGATTGGATCCATGCTATTGCTTCCCCCGAAACTCCTACACTCCCAAGCCGGTTCAGAAGGATATCAAAATTGACCGTGTCAGACTGGCAGGAGGCGCTCTCGTCCCCCGCGCGAAGTAGCGATATCCTCCAGACTAAAACTGGTGCAACGGAAGATACTACATCGCACGTACTATGCCAGAGTGACATTACACAGAATAGGGGGAGCCGAAAATTCGCTTTGTCTGAGGAACTGTGGGGAGGAGGGTACGTTCTACCATACAATATGGCAGTGACTACAAATTGTGCCCAACTGGGCAGCGGTTATGCAAACTATTTCTCAAGCGGGTAGAGTTTCAGTCCTGCCAGAGCCTAAAAGATGTCTTCTAAATATTTGGGAACCCACTGATCTTAATCACACATCACAGGATTGGGTGACGCTTGGGATGATGTCCGCCAAACGTAATGTAGCCAAATTATGGGGGTCACAGTCCTCTCCTGCACTACATGACTGGTGCAGGGACATGAATGAGGCCATGGTGGCAGAGAAGGGGACATATGTAAACCGAGGGTGCCCCAAAAAGTGGGAGAGAATATGGGGAGCCTGGAATAAATATAGAGAGGACATTTGTACTCCGCCTCTGACAGCGTCTGATATGGCTTCTGAGTGAAGGAGATGGGTGGGAAAGGATGGCTTGTAACTTTCTGCCAAACTTACTGTACTGACTGTATTGTTGTTCTGCTTATGGCAGTGTGGGATGAGACGTGATAATGTCTACCATGCATCAATCTGTAACCGCTTTTTAATTTGCCCTGTTATCAATAAACAGAATTTAAAAAAAAAAGAAAATTGACCGTTTCAAACCGGCACTTAGGTCGAGGAGAATTATGGCTACTGCTCCTCCCTGATCCATAATCTTTTTAGATTCCTCCACTACTAAGATGAGAGCTGGTTCCATTCCCAAAAGGGGTCGGAAGACGGTCTGAGAGTGGTGTAAGAGATTATGGGATTCTAAGAAGGCTGGGAGGCTGGAGTTGACATGTTTTTCCAGAATCTTACAGACCGTAGGTAGCAGAGATATCGGTATGTAATTACTCAGGACTTCTGGATTAAGGGTTGGTTTCTTCAGTACCGCTCTCACCATGGCGTGTTTACAGAGAGGTGGAACCTGGTCGTTGTTAATGGAGACATTTAGGACTTCTAATATTGCTGGTAGCACCACCTCTTTGACCTTGTCTATCTGATGGGGGGTGGCCGGGTCACACGGTGAACCCGATTTTATCTGGCCAAAGATGTTTAAGAGCGTGGCTTGATCTATTAGTGGGAATTTCTCCAAGGGGTGCCACCTATCCTCTGGGGGTCTAGTGATCACGTCCAGGTCCGTGAGAGGAGTTGGAACGGGAGGGTCACTAGGCCGTGGGGAAGCAGGGAACGTGTTGTATATAGATTGAATTTTTTCGCCGATTGGATATGATGGTGGTTTCGGGAGGTGGGAGTTCTAGCAGGGTCTTTGCTATGCGGAAGATTTCTCTGGGAGTGTTAGCCGCAGAGGTGATTTTTTCTTCATAATATAGTGCCTGGGCTTTTCTAATTTCCGCTTGATAGGTTTTTATAACCTGTCTGGAATCCAATTTACTACTCTCACCATAGTCCTTTATCCATTTCCTTTCCTGACGTTTACAGGCCTGTTTGAGTGATCTAAGCTGGGGCGAGTACCATGGTGTTGTCCTTTCTCTCACCCTTTGGGGAGTCTCTTTGACCGGGATCACTTTGTCCAGTGAGGATTCAATCCAGTGAGATAGTTATCCGGCTGCAACAGTAATGTTGGAGTCTTAAAATAGGTTTGGAACTTTTCAATGTACTGGCCCATGATTCTATGGACAATTTAGCCCAGGGATGGTCTTTCCTTATCCTAACTTCCATGTGGTTGCATTGTATTACACCTTTTAGGATAATGGGGATCAGTGAGTGATGCGACCAAGTCAGGGGGATGGGGGTCCCCACCGATAACTTATTGTTGTTGGTGAACACGGGGTCGAGTGTGTGGCCTTTGATATGTGTAGGGCCCACCACTTTTTGATCCAGTCGGATAGCTGATAAGTCTTGGGACAGATTTACGACTTCAGTGTTATTTTGGTCATCGAAGTGTAGGTTAAAGTCTCTCAGCAATGTGATGTTGCTGGATAAGCTTACTAATGTTGCTGCCACTTCCAGTAGAGAGTTAATAAATTGCCCCACCCTTCCCAGAGGGTGATATATAAGTACTCCTGAGAAGGAGCATGTTGTCGAAAATGAAATAGAGAAGAACAAGCTTTCGCAATCGGATACAGGGTTGCGCTCAACCCGACACGCTAAGGACTCTTTGAATATGATTGCTATCCCTCCCCCTTTCTTCTTCTCGCGATCTCTGCGCTGAATGCTATATCCTGGCGGAAGAGTTTGAATCACCTCTGGGGTGGATTCCTTCTGAAGCCAGGTTTCTGTTAAAAACAGAATGTCCGGTCCCTCTTCTACGACAAAGATATTTAATTCGACCGAATGTTTGGGTAGTGACCTGGAAGGTCGGTGTCGGTGTTTTGCTGAATATCAGCCTAATAGTTGGAGCCTAATTGCGCAGGGAGCACATGACTAATAGTCCTTGTCTAGTTGCATGGAATGGTGACATTCAACCTTACCCCAGTCTCTTAACCCTGTGAGTTGGGCTGATGAATATACCAATATTTCTACGGCTGGGGGGGCAGGGGTCCTGGCCCCTGGTCCTGGTAGGGCACGGATGGGCGCAGACAGGCTTGCACGTCTGGGTTTGCATCCAATTAAGTAGCCATCCCCAAGAAGTGAAAGCGCGGTCCCCCGGAAACGAGGATGGAGCTACTAGGCTCTAAAATGACACGTCCACACTCTCCGTTCAAACGGGAGCCCCCACGATGGACCGGAGAGTGGAAGAGTCAGTACAAGTAACTTAATCTGTAAAACCAGGCACACAAATATAGTACATTTTAAGATGCTAAAAATATGAAAACAATGTTTTTTAAAGTGTCAGGCCACAAGCAATGTAATTGGAGAATTAAAAATAAAGTAGACCAGCATCTCCTCATGCTCCTATCCACCTCTGCATCATCTGTCTCCCCAGCCTCTTTGGCCTCCCACCAGGCCCTTAAGGCCTTCTGTAGCTCCTTCTTCCTGGAGCTGTTTTCAAATCTTTGCAAAATTGCTTGAGCTGATCTGCTCTGTAGGTATGTAAAACCTCAATATCAAACTCCAATTCTGCCATCTCACTTGCTGGTTTACCCTTCTGAGACATGATGCATGGATACTAAGGGTCACTCAAAAATAGAACCAAAAACAAAACACAGTATGTGGTTGCACAGTGGTCTGCACTAAACTAGTGATGTACACCAATCACTGTGGGTCAAGTACAAATACAGGTTCAAATCCTCACTGTTGACCACCAATGTTGGAGATGGGGGTCTCTAGTTGGCAAAGGTAGGTACCCTTGTCCAAATAGGGACCCTTTGCTTCTAGTCGGGGTAAGGGGGATAACCCCTGCTCACCCCCTTGGTAGCTTGGCACGAGCAGACAGGCTTATCCCAAAGGCAATGTGTAAGATATTTGTACCAACACTCACAGTAACATAGTGAAAACACCACAAATGGACACCACACCAGTTTCGAAAAATAAAGTATTGTTATCTTAGCTAAACAAGACCAAAATGACAGAAATCCAACATACACAGTTAAAAATATGACTTTCAAAAGGTTTCAAGAACTTGTACCACAGAAAACCATGTATGACTTTTCACCAAAGTATCTGTAGATGCGTTAAAGTTCACAAGCCAAACAGCCGCAGCGGGGGCGTGGTCTCGCTGCTCATGGAGTGAGACGCACGCCGTTGAGGCTCCGGACAGCCGCTGCCCTTATACGCTTGTAAAGCGGCTTTTGGGTCTCGCTGGCGACGCTGCCTGGAGTGTCTGGAAAGTAGAAGGGTCGGGGCAGGTTTTGGCGGCTTGATGCTTACCTTGGGCTGCTGGCTGCGGTGTGTGCGGCAACATCGAGTTGGACCCTGGCCTGGGTGTGTGCAGCCACCATCTTGGGTTCCCCGGGCCTTGACGCTTTCCTGCCCGGTTGGGGCCCGCATGCTCTCCTGCCACTCCTTCCGGGCGTCCTGCTGGAGCTCCTGGGGTCCGCAGTGGTGATCCGGAGGCCTGGACCCCCCAGCGCTGATGCACGGAGGGTGCCCTTGTCGGTGGCGGCTCCCCAGGCCGCCATCTTAGGCCTTTTTGCGTGGTTCTTGGGTGTGGACCGCGGGGTCCTGGCTGGGCCGCCCACTGCCCCCCAGAGACGCCGCATCTACGGCTGGACCCCGGAGGTTCCCTGAAGGCACCTGCAGCCTTGGACGGTGTCCTGTGGAGCTGCGCTGTCCCGGCCTGTGACCCGGACTCTTCTATGCAGCTGGTGGAGACGTTGGGGGGCCTGGGAATTTGGTGGATCGGCCCCCTGCTGCTTGTCCCTCGCCTGGAGAGCATTCTACTACCGCCTACTGTGGTGCTCCCTACCACCTGCACGGGGAGCCATCCAGCCTCGTGTGGCGCTCCCTGGCCTTGATCTCCTACCTGGCACGTGGGATCCCCAGGGGTCATGACTCGATCAAAGGCTGGGAAGGACACTGCTGCACTCCCGAAGGACAATCCTGTGACTGCCTTGTGGAATTAATCGGGCTCTACTCCTGTCGTGGATATGGCATCATCGCCGGGTGCGTCCTCTGACCTTGTCACCCAATCCTTCATGACCAATTTTTTGCAAGAACTTAACCCCTTCAGTGCCCGCCCCTTTCCCCTCCCTGTGCCGGCCGTTGTATTAGCGGGCGGGGTTTATGACGAGCTGGTCTCGTCATGGGCACAGCGCGACCAAGGCCCATGACGAGACCAGCTCGTCACGGGCATTGAAGAGGTTAAATCTGAAATTGGCTCCCCTCAAACGGAGGTACAATCTTGCGTCAGGGAGCTTAGGAGAGATGTCGTGGAACTTGAGGGAAGAGTGGATGACCTCGAAAAGACAGTCGACGCTCGCAAGGAGGACCCAGAGCAACTTTGGCAGCGTCTGGCCATCTTGGAGGAACAACACATTGAGCTTCAAATCAAGCAGGAAGACTTAGAAACTGGGGCTGCCGCAACAGATTGCGCCTAAGGGGGGTCCCCGTTGGGGCTGAGGGCTCAGACATCATGACCTTCGTGGCAGACCTGCTACAAGAAATTAGAGGGGATGAAGATGCCTCCCCGTCGGCACTTGACCGCGCTCACCGCGTGTCTGGTCCTCCTGGTTGCCCTGGCCTTATCCCCGACATACTGAACAGGGTCCACTTCTTTACGGAAAAGGAGGCCATCCTTAAGGCAGCGCGCTCCAAATCGGAACTCACCTACAAGGGCGCTACCATCCGGTTGTTCCAGGACCTCGCCCCTACCACGTTTCGTCGCCGTAGGGACTTCAAACCCGTCACCGACAAGTTAAGGGAGCTGGGCGTCCAGTACCAATGGGGCCATCCATTCGCACTCATTTTCCAATGGGAATCCAAACGTCGAATATTGCGATCCTTCCAGGAGGCTGCACACCTGCTCCACCTCCCGGTCACTCCGCCATCCAGCCCCTCAAGACTACCATCTCTGAATCGCGAACCTGTGAAACCTCAATGGGCCAGGGTGCACCGATCCAGTCGCCCGTCTCACCGAGGGGAATGCGCCTCCTCTCAAGCCAACCAAGACATTATCCAACACCTTCGCTCCTTAGATGGTGGGTGATCTCCCTCAGTTTCCCAGCCCACAGAGATCTAACGTCTAGGCATCTCTCCATGTTCCACAGATCAGCATAGTCTTCACCGGCCATCTCCAGAGGCGGGGTTGCTCCCCCACTCCCCTGGCTTGCTCACCCCTGGCCCTGACTACATCATGGCAGCAATACCGGAGTGTGTTCCTCGGCGGCGATGCTGATATTCTGAGACCCGCTACCCCTCCTGTTCCTCGGAGGGTGACATCTCTGGAAAGGCTTGTGCCGTTGAGCCTGGCTTGCTTCTGGACTGGAATAGGTCATGTTGGCCACGTTGGCCGCTGTTCCACTTGGACATTTTGTTTCTCTTCTCTTCTCTCCTTTTCCTTTTCTCTTTCCTTCCCTACTTGGCGGGATGGTGGTCCTACCTACCATGGGTGCGCTACTCTACGTGAACGCTGCTTCTACACCTCCCTGCTTCGTGCTGGATTCTGCAAAATGCTCCTGCTATACCTGCTTCTCTGGGGGCATGCCGGAGGTGGTGGGGTGGTGCTGCGTTCAACTCTATTTCCTCTGCTTGCGTTGGCGCCTGCGCGCGGTCTATCAGTGACATGACTTCTGTACCCTGTCTGAAACTCCTTTCCCTCAATGTAAAGGGTCTCAACTCCCCCAACAAGCGCCGCCAGATATGGCGATATTTATTGCAGCGGAATCCAGATGTTGCCTTCCTACTGGAGACTCACCTGCTGAGAGCAGATATTTCCCGCATTGCCCACCCTCGATACCCCCTTCAATTCTGGGCATCTGCACCCACTAAATCGGCTGGGGTGGCTATCCTCTGTAGGGCAGGTATCCACCAGGGAGACTCCAGGGTGATCCGTAGCAAAGATGGCAGATTCCTCAAACTGATGGTCAAGATCGGGCAATGGGCTCTGACTCTTTGCAACGTTTACGCTCCCAATCACGCTCAAGACCTCTTTATTAGGAATCTCCAGCGAGAACAGGTAACACATGATGACTCTCACCTCATCCTGGGGGGCGACTTCAACCTGATCTGGGATGCGGGTCTGGACCATAGCGATGGCTCGTTTCATGGGACAGGGCCATGTCCTCCACCTTAAAGAGGCGTCTAACTGATCTTGGCTTAACGGATATTTGGCGCTACCATTCCCCAGCCGCACGCGACTATTGTTACTATTCCCATGTCCATCGTTCTTACTCTCGCATCGATTACATCTTCGTTTCACAGTCCCTGATCAGCTACACTCTCTCGGCGTCTATGTCCGTGTCTGATCACGCTCACGTGGAGCTTCTCATACAGGACCACTCCTCTCACCAACACCGTCCTCAACGTTGGCGCCTCCCTCCCCAAGTTCTTCGGGATCCTGTGGATGTTGCGAAACTTTGGGAAGCTATCACATCCTACTTTGTGTCCAATGATCTCCCTGAGACACCCTTTCCCGTGGTCTGGGACGCTTTTAAGGCCACGATTTAAGGTCGTATTACGTCCATTGCCATAGCTCGGGCTCGGGAAGCCCGTCTTTTTGAAGACAACCTCTCTCGGGATATAAAGGCACTTGAGCGATTAGATCAGGAACGTCCTCTGGCCCTCCACAAGAGACGCCTCACCATGCTTAGAGGCCAGTTAAGGGCGCATAGAGCCAACAAGGCAGAACACGCTCTCTTAGCCCTGAAATAACGGTATTATGAGGGGGGAGACAAGGTGGGAGCGGTCCTGGCCCGTCGCCACCGGACACCGGCCGCTAAGGCGCACATTGCCAAAATTAAACTGGAGGATGGCACATAGGCCACCACTGAAGCCGCTAAACTAAAAGCCTTTCATGAAAACTACTCGTCCCTTTATACAAAGGAATCGCCCAGTCTGGAATAGATACAGGCTGTCTTGGGAGACTGCGCCTGGTCTCCGATTGGCCGATACCACGCGCAGTTCCTGGAGGACCCGCTTACCCCGGAGGAACCCACCAGCGCCCTGAAGGACCTCCCTCTCGGTAAATCTTCGGGACCAGATCGCCTTCCAGTCTCTTTTTATCATGCTTTTCCCCCGCAACTTAAGCCCATTTACCTTGTCTTTTTAATTCTTTCTCAGATACTGAGGGGCCCTCTGCCTCTATGGCAATGGTCGAAATCGCCTTACTCCCCAAACCAGGGAACGATCCCACGCTATGCTCCTCTTTCCGCCCTAATGCGCTTTTGAATACGGATCTTAAACTCTACACTAAAATATTAGCCAAGCGACTTGATCCGCACCTACCCGGGCTTATTGAACCTGATCAGGTTGGCTTCATTCGTCATCAGCAAGGTGCGGACAATGTGCGGCGCATCGCACATTTAGTCGGGAAAGCTCATCACTGACAGATACCCTCCTGCTTGTTATCGCTCGATGCTGAAAAAGGGTGGATTGGGTATTCCCCTGGGCTGTCCTGCATAAAATAGGGCTGGGCCCTCAGATAATCACTAGGATCATGGTTCCCTACCTCTCCCCTCTGGCCCAGGTATGGGTTAACGGCCAACTCACGAGGCCCATCTCGATCCATAGAGGCACCCGCCAGGGGTGCCCCCTCTTATTTGCCCTTGTCTTAGAACCCCTTGCTGTCATGATACGCCAGTCCCCTGATATTTATGGCATCACACTTGGTGGGTTGGATCATGAAATAGCCTTGTTTGCGGATGATCTCCTTCTTACGCTATCCCGCCCGCAAACCTCTTTGCCTGCTCTTCATAGACTGCTTTAATCGTGGGCCCTGAACCTCACGATCCCTGATCCGGAGATCCTTGTGCTCCAGTCTCTTATGCCATATCAATGGGCCTCCTATTCCATTCCATACTTAGGGCTCAATTTGACTACCGACCTCGCCACGTGGTCACAACCTAACTGGCAGGAGTGTAAAAAGGCCGTACTAGAGGATCTGAGAGTGGGGAAAGACCTCCCTCTTTCCTGGCTGGGGCGTTCGAACAAAATGTCGGTACTCCCAAAAATATTATACCTGTTTCAGACCCTTCCCATGCCCTTCCCACAACATCAGATTCAGAGCCTTCAGCGCAAGCTCACCACATTCATTTAGGGAGGGCACCGTTTGCGCTTTTCTAATAAAATTCTCTTTTTACCGCGAGACAGGGGGGGCTTGCTTGTCCCAGTTTGTTAGAGTATTACTGGGCCTCTCATCTTCGTTTTATTTCAGAAAGGATGGCGAGGGAGAGTGAGAAAGTCTGGGTTCACATGGATAGGGTGGTGACCTGTTGACCCATCTGGGACCTCGCTTGGCTCCCACGGGAAGCCAGCTCACGTAGCGCCTATATAGCCATCCCCACAGAGACGGTGCTTGATATCTGGGATAAGCTAGCATTGTCTAGAGGCCTTACCTCTTAACTCCTAGTTCCCACCTGCCTTACACCCACATTCTTTCTCGGACTGGTCAGATGGGGGTTGTCGGACACTTCGGGACCTCTTCTTCGGGGATTCCTTTCAATCTTTCGATCAATGTAAACGGAACTTCCAGCTCCCTGAGGGGGCTAGGTTTCAATAACTTCAACTCCGGCATTGGGTCCAGGCGTCATCCTCGGCACGGGCAGACACTTTACCCCTTTTGAACGGCTTGTACGCTCCTTTGACAATTCCAGGGGTCTAATCTCTCGCACATACCAAGTCCTCCAACATCTCAGCAGGTCACTCCACATGCTTACCAGACAAGGTGGCAGTCGGACACATGCACCAACATCACGTCCACACAATGGGACCACTTGTGGCGCAATGTTCTGAAGGTTTTTCGTAGTATTTCCCAGCGGGAAACCGCGTTCAAGGTCATGACACAATGGTATTACACTCCTCATAGACTACACAAAATGTTTTCCACCTCTTCACCGCTCTGCTGGCGTTGCATGAGCGCCCCCGGGGACTTTCTTCACATCGGGTGGATGTGCCCTCTCTTGACCATCTACTGGAAGGAGGTCCTTAGCCACATACAACTGGTAATTGGCTATCCGTTGCCCTAAAACCCAACCACAGTCATTCTAGACCTCAAGCCAGTGAACCTGCTTTCCATGGCCCGCAAAGATTGGCATCCAAGCCTCCATATGCTTGGCGCCGCCAAGCAAATCATAGCTCTTGGAAGAAGGCTGAAACGCCTCAGGTAAATGTCTAGTTTACTTGCCTGTGCCATACTATGGCAATGGAATTGCTTATGGCGCGTCTGCAACTTCGAGACACTAATTTCACCAAACTTCGGCAACCATTGATAGATTACCTTTGCAGACTGGAACATGCGTGTCTACAGCCCCCGAAGCTCCGGGCTTTATGCCTATTTGAAGATGCAGTATCCCTTCCGGATGCAGATAGCCTCTGGGGAAACAATAGCAGTACCGCTCGACCCCTTCCTTTGGTGGACTCTCCCAACAGGCTCCCGTCATCCCACCCTCTCCCTTAGCCCAGGCAGCCTTGCTCTCCTCTTGAATGTCACCTGTGACACGCACTGGCCTTGGGAATTTTTTTAATTAAATGTTTTTATTGGCATTTGCAATATAAAAACAGAACAGTTACATTCAGCAAGATAATCAGTACACAGCATTCATGCTGTGGGCCGTAGGCATATGGACCAGCTGTGTCGTATGCCGCTTAAAGCAGGGAAGAGCCGCAACAGTACATTACAGTAAGACAGCAGTAATCAATAAATATTGCTCCGTGTCCAGACTACAATGTAATAATGTTCTACAGGGTCTTAAATCGCAGTGTTAGGGGGAATGCATGAATATACGGCATACATATTAAAAGTCATCGTCATTTACAGTACTCAGCCAGTTTACAAATGGCTCCCAGAAGTCTCTGGGGCGGGATCGCCCTGGTAGCTGTTCCCAATATGTCGCCAGTTGCATTTTACAGTATGTAACACTATTGATCCAGTCTTTTGTGGTCGGCGGCCAGGCCGCTCTCCAGTGTATAGCAACTTGGCGCTTTGCCAGTATTAACAACATCGCAGTTAGCCTTCTATGTTTGGGTGAAATGCCAGTGTTGTCCCCCAGCAACGGCACCAGCGGCGTGCAGGGTAGCGTGTGTCCTATAATGGTCTGTATGTGTTGTAGCACTCGTATCCAGAAGTTAGCCACCAGCCGACAGTGCCATGCCACATGCAAGAAGCCGGCCCGTATGTCTCCACACCGCCAGCAGCGATCATCAGAGCGCAGGCCCATTCGGTGCAGTTGTGTCAGAGTGCGATATAGGCGGTGTATAAATTTGAAGTGTATCAGTCTTAACCTGTAGTTGGAGGACAACAGTTTCAGCTGTCCCCAAACTAATTTCCATTGGTTGTCCGAGATGTATGTCCATATCTCCATCTCCCATCCCGCTTTAGCCTCAGGAATAATGATTGGGGATTCACGCTGCATGGTATTGAATATGCGGGTGATTAGCTTACAGCCATGCTCAATCGCAAGTACATTTTCTAGTGCAGCCAGTGTAGGGGGAGGGTTCGGAAACGTGTTTAACCCACTTCTACAGGAAGAGCATAGCTGGTAATACAAAAGCATGTCCGCTGCTGTGGCGGGCGCCTGTCCGCACATCTGCTGTACAGTTAAGAAAGTGTCTGCAGGAAAGAGGTCTGTGCCCCTACAAATGTTAAGTTGTGTCGCTCTCTCGCGTGCTCTGCGGTCTGGCAGTGGGGGTATATGTGGATGATTCTCTAATTGCATCGAGGGGCGTACAACTTGTCTAGTTTTGCTCTTTTTCGCAGCCCTGTCCAGGCCCAGCGCAGCACCTCTACGGAGTTAACCTCATCTCGGGGTCTTTATAGTGTTGAAAAATGGCGGTAGCAAGTGGCAGGGGAGCTACTCTGTCCATTTCTATAGCCACATGTGGCTGAAAAGGCGTAGGGTGTACCTAATAGTATAGGAAATGTGCCTGTGCGCTATAAGCATACAGTGTAAAGTCCGATGCCGCCAGTCCGCCTTGAGATTGGGGTAGGGTGAGTGTCTCCCATGCTATCTGAGGCTGTTTCACTGCCCACACTAGTTTGATCGTGAGGGAGCGAAGTGTTTTGAAGAAGTGTGTCATTGGGAGGATTGGGGGGTTCTCGGACCACAGTTCACTGTGATCCCTGCACAGCCAAATCCCCAGATAGCGTGTTGGTCCAGTCGCCCAGGTGTTTGGGTACTCTGTGTCGAAGGATCGAGTGCCCGGTGTCAGGGGTAAGATGACAGATTTGTTCCAATTTATTCGTACCCCGGAGAGCTCTCCATATCAAATCAATTCCCTCGTCATGGGTGCCAAGTTTTCACTAGGGTCAGTCATATATAGTGTAATATCATCTGCATATAATGAGATTGATAAACCCTATCCAGCGATGGGCATGGTGTTGCCTAATGCGCGCTGTCAGTGGCTCTGTTGCAAGCGCAAAAAGAAGGGGTGAAAGGGGGCATCCCTGTCTTGTCCCCCTGGTGATATTGAAGGGCACAGAGACCAACCCGTTTACACGCACTCTCGCTGTGGGCATTGTATACAATAGTTGTATCTGTTGTATAAAAATGGGCTGAGACCCATGCGGCGTAGCAGCGGAAAGAGGAAGCTCCACTCCAAGGAGTCAAACGCCTTAGTGGCATCGAGGAGGGCTGCGATGACCTGGATGTTCGGGTCTAGTTAATCCATTAATGCAAATATTGTCCTGAGATTGTGGGACGTAGACCGCCCGGTATAAAAACCGGACTGGTCTGGTAAAATTATTCGGGTAAGCAGAGGTTGCATTCTGGTGGCTAAAAGCTTTGCATAGATTTTTGCATCTATATTTATTAATGAAATTGGGCGATACGAATCGCATTGGGTTGGGTCTTTGTCCGGTTTCAAAACCGTTATTATAACAGCTTCTCTCATTGAGGGGGGGTAGATAACCCACCTCCATGGCTTCGTTATATACCGCTAGAAGGCGAGGCGCTAGGATATCTGCGTATTCTTTATAGAACTTAGCCGTCAGGCCATCGGGGCCAGGGGCTTTGTCTGCCGGAATACCGCCAATGATCTGTTTGATGTCTTCCACTGTAAAAGGCATCTCCATGTACTCCCTGTGGGCTCTTTCGAACCAAACCAATGCTATTGACTCGAAGTAGTCATTCAATAGGTCCTCTGTCGGTCCTACATCAGATTTATACAGATGTGCATAAAAACTGCGCATCGTGGACAGGACCAATTCCGTAATAAAGGGAGAGCCTTTGGGCCCTCGTAGGAGAGTGGCCAGTGCTTTGCTCGGTCTGTCCCCTTCTCCGTATCTAAGCGCTTTGGTCTGTTAGTGCAGGAATTTAACTTCCCTCTCGGCTTCTTCCTGAAAGGACGTGAGAGTGTTGTGCATCGTAGCTAATAGAGAGGATGTTGGTGTTGTGCAGTATTGTGTTTCCAGTGCGTGTAATTGCTTTTCAATTTGGCTCAAAGTATTGCTAATATCCTGAAGAACCCCTGATTGTTCTGCAATACAATGTCCACGGATCACTACTTTAAACGCCTCCCATATGCTGCCCACGGTTGTCACCGATCCAGTATTATGGTCAAAATAATCTTGTATATGCATTCTAATGCTTTTGCGAAATGCGGAGTCTAATAGAGCATTGGGTGGGAGGCGCCAGTAGAAGGGCTGTCTATAAGGCTGAGGGATCAGTAATGTTAGGGCCACCGGGGCATGGTCGGACAACGTTCTAGTGTGGTGGCCGGCAGTCTGTACTTTGGTCTGCAAATCTCTAGTCAAAAGCCAAAAATCTATTCTGGACAGGGCTTGTCGATGGTGCGTGATACAGGTACTCTCCCGTACCCCCGGGTGGAGAGCTCGCCAAGGGCCTGATAGGTCATAGTCTTGTATAATACCATGTAGGGTTGCTGATGCTTGCGGGTGATGTACGCACGCAGCTCCTTCTCTGTCCATGTGAGGGGAAAGCGTGATATTGAAATCCCCACCCCAAAGTATTGCAGAGTCTCCCATAGACTGGATTTTGTGCCAGAGGTTTTGGAAAAAAATAGGGTCGTCTATATTGGGCCCGTAGACATTAGCTATGATCAGTGGGCAGTGATACAACGTTCCCTTCAGAAGAAGAAAGCGCCCCTCTGGGTCTGTAATCGATTGATGTGTGTGCCAGGAGACTCCTTTCCGTATAAGAGTTGCCACCCCCCGGGAGTAACTGGAATAGCCTGCACTATGGGTCTTGCTTCAGCGAGCAGTGGATAATCTTGTGTGTGTTGACCCTAGGAGGTGAGTCTCTTGCAGGAAACATATATCGATTTGGTGTCTAGACAAATATGATTGCACCAGTCTGGATCTGCGGTGGTCCTTTAGACCCTGCACGTTCCAAGTAAGGCAGTTCAGGCAAGAAATGCTGCTGCTCCTGCCATTCAAGAGCCAAGTTAGGTATGTCCATTCCTGCGCGCTCTCACCGCCGCTTCCTTGCCAGCCTATAGTGTCTGCAGTGTGGCGTGTATGTAAGGCTACGCAATGTTCTGACTAGACCCGACTGTCCGTAGATGAAATCATATATTACTATGGCTGTACTGTCTTGCGGCAAACAACAACAAACAACAACCCCCCCCCCCACACCAACCCCCCAAACAGGTTGTGTATCCCTTACTGAACCTCTCCCTACTATAGGGAGCCCTCGTAACGCAGTGTAGCTGGGAATCATCCCTCAGGGGGCATGGGGTTGCCTGCTAACTGGCCTGTCACTTTTGGACAGGGTGGCAGAGCGTATATGGGCTACTCTGGTGGGCGTGGTCATTAACACTAGCCTTCTCAACAGTGTATAGCACCACCCCTTTCGTACATCATACCATCAGTCATTGTCACTCATCGGACTCCTAGGATCGTGCGAGGCTCCGGCCTCCTGTTGTCGATTCTTTCTGGCCTGCTGCTTTGCGAATTTCATAACTGCGCTGGCGTCAGTGAAAAACAAAGGTTTTCCTCCTGTGTGCACCCGCAGTTTAGCCGGGTACATCATTGCATACTTCGTGCCAGACTGTTGGAGTAGTTTCTTGGCCGGTATTAATTCTCATCTCACTGATTGGACAGCCTGGGTGAAATCCGGGAACAGCGCAATTTTATTTCCTTGGTACTGAGTGTCCCCTTTTTCTCTGGCTACTCTCAGTGCAGTGTCTCTGTCCCCGTAATTAAGTAGTCGAGCTATAATTGGTCTCGGAGGAGATCCCGGGCCAGGTCTAGGGCCCAGGGTACGATGTGCTCGTTCCACCAGGAACATCGGGGTGAGGTCTTCTGCACAGAGATCCTGAAGCAAGTCTTCCACGTATCTTTCCATGTTTTGAAAGTTGGTGGATTCCGGTACTCCCGTTATACGGATGTTATTTCTTCTAGACTTAGCCTCCAAATCTTCATTGCGGGCCTTGATCACTTCTAGAACTTTCTCCATTCGGAGCACGGCTCCTCCTGCCGTTTCCTGATGGTCTTCCGCGTCTGAGACCAGCTGCTCTTGTGTGTCCAGCCGACCCTCATGCTTATCTATCTTTTGTGACATGTTGTCCATTCTGTCCGCCATATTGTCTAGTTTAATATCTATAGCCTTCATGCTACTCCTCACCTCATGCATCATCGCCCGGATATCGTCGTCTTGGTCTGAGTCCATTTGTGTCTCGGGGACCACAGTTAGGGAGGACGTGAGAGGCTCCTGGAAGCACAAAGAGCGCTTCTCAAAGTTGAGTTTCGGTTGTTTAGTGTCGGTTTTCCCCATTGTGATTAGGTGGTACAGTTCTTATGCAGTGTTGTACTCTGCGGGGGGCCACTCTTTACTCCCACTAATGTGTTGCGTTGCCTTGGAATGGGTCACAGTCGTGAAGGGAGAGCAGTATAGTGGTGAGCAAACGTGACTCGACAATTATTGTCTATATTTGGTGTCTCTCTGTGATTATTGCAGCCCAAGCATCAGTGGGGGCCCAGGCATGCAGTCTATCCTGGTGCTAGATTATAGAACTAGTGCCTCCCCGCTTTGAGTTCGCTCCGCTGGAACTCCCAGCAGGCCGCAAAGAGCGGGGGCCTACACCGCGTTACGCCTTGCACTTTCCTCGCTATCAGTTTGTCGCTGTTCGGTGCACCACAGGCCTCGGCAACTGAGGTGTCACACTTTCGGGGGATGGTGTAGTTTTGGGCATCCCCCCCAGCAGTTTCCCCACGGCAGCCCTTAGGTAAGCGACAATCAGTTAATTTGGTCACCCTGGGCCCCAGCCGAGCATGCCACTCTTGGGCTATACAAAGGCATTAGTGGGAGTCAGTACCTGCCAGATACCCTCGATCAGTGTGTGACCTGGAGTTCTCAGTTCCTGCGTCACTGTCCCAATTCACCTGCAGGACCACAAGGCGCCCTAACCCAACGGATTTTACAATGCTGAAACTCGGGTGGATGCAGGCTCCATCCTATATATATCCAGGGACACTGAGTGGGAGCCCGTCAGATCCCGGTTCTTTAGATCGGCCTCCGCTCTGGGTCCGCAGCGATAAAAGCGCTGCACAGCTCCCTCCAGGCCCCCGCCGACGCACACGCCCCCTCCGGGCGGCTGCTGCTACCCGCAGCCTTCCGTACCTGGCCCCCTGGTTGTTTATCACGAGTGCCTCACTGCAGCCGGGGGGGGGAGGCGAGGCGCGCCAGACAGCGGGGACTCACCGCGGCTTCTGTGGGTATGCGGTTCCTCAGCTCCCGGGCGTAGCGGAGTGGGTCTCCGGAGTCAGCAGTCCGCCATTTTGGGACCCGCCACAAAACTGTCCACCGTGTTGGATCCTCCGTCACCGCCGCCTCGTAGCCAGTCCGTTATCGGCCCCAGGAGTCGACAGTATTGCTCGGAGAGGGCTGATGTTGTCACGCCGCCCAATACCCTCGTCGTGGACCTCCGCTCTGATCTGTCGGCCCGGAGTAGGCTGCGCCGCCTCCACGCTGAGTCTGTGGTATCCACGGTTCCAAACACCGCAAACCCCCGCTCGGGGGTAAGCTTGATATGTCTGTTGTTTTCCTAGCTGTGATCGCTTGCCAGGTCACGGATATTGTGCGGATTTTATGCTCTGCCGGCAGAGCCGCCTCACTGTGCGGCCATCTTGCTGCTCGGCTTGGCCACGCCCCCCCTGGCCTTGGGAATTGCAGCAACTTTGCTTCCTTGGCCCACGTTTTCCATATCGGGGGGACGCTGACCATCACCCACCTCACTTATTCTTTTTCTCTCTGCTTTCCTCTTTTTCTTCTCATCTTCTTCTTTCTCCCTTCTCAGTTTTCTATCAATTTTGATGGCTATAATGTTCTTATCTGAATTGTATTCTCAACAGATTTGAAACAAACAGCCGCAGCGTCGGAAAACAAAGAGATGCGACACTCCGGAGACCTTGTGGAGGCGATGCAACAGTCCCGCTGCACGCAGAGGAAGGGTTGCTTCGAATCCGGTCTGTACGGGAAGTGATGCGTCGATTCTTCGTGACAGTTCCGGTCCGTGGGTGATGGGTCGGAAGAACTTGCTGTACAGGTGCGATGCGTAGAAATCCGGGGATGCAGCAGTGATCGATGCAGCGGCGTCGAGCAGCGCCGCATCGGTCCTCTTCAGCCACGATCCCTCGATGCGTCGATTCTTGCTGGTGACAGGCGCTGCGACAATTTTCGCAGTGGCACAGCGATGCGTGGAAATTTTTCTTGCGCAATGGAGATGCTTCGAAAAACAGATGCAAGAAAAGCGATGCATCAATTTCTGGGATTCTTCAAGCTTCTTCTTTCTTCCAGCTCCCAAACAGCAGGAACAGCCTCCAGAGGCCCAAACCTGACACAAGCACCTCTAAGCAGGTCCGAAATCACAACAGCAGAGTTAAGGGAAGCTGGGGGTGAAGTCTTTGTGTCCCTGAGACTTCTGAGCAGTAGGCCAGCTCACTTCAGGCCCTTGGATATCTCCTTCAAGCAACGGCAGGCCAACCCCAGACACACAGCAAGGGAAGTACTTCTTCTCCGTCTCTCCAGCTCTTCCTCTTGAATTCCAGGAATGATCTAAAGTTCAGGGGTTTTAGGTCTAGTGCTTATTCCCCAAAATGTATTTGTTCTCTTTGTGCAGGGGGCTCTAAGCCCAGTTCGAACCAGTTCTGCCTTCACTGGTGCAGTACCACCACAGGAGGTGGAGACAGCATTGTACAAGGGAGACAGGCTCCATTAAGGTGCAAGGTAAATCTCCTCCCACCACTCTATATGCAGCCAGGGTCTATTCAGCTCAGGGCTGAGTTATCCAGGAAGGGCCAGACACACCTCAACCCCCCCAGAGGCTGTCTCAAGGGAATGCATATCCTCTGTCTCTGTCACACAGAAACCAGACAGTCCATCCACAAACAGGCAGAGGCACACAGGAAGGTTGAACAAGAAAATAGCCACTTTCTAAAAGTGGTATTCTCAAACACACAATTAAAAAAAACATCTTTACTAAAAGATGTATTATTAAATCCTGAGTTCAGGGATACTGAACTCCATTTTTCTATCTTATCCCTCTGGGAAGATATGCTTGTAAAATGTTACAAAGCATTCCCCATTCTGTGCAGGGAGCACTTGCACTTTGACACTGATCAGCAGTGGCAAAGAGCCCAGTTTACCTAAGACAGCAAACACGAAATCCAGCACAGCTTCAAAAACACAGGGGGTAGAGGCAAAAAGTCAGGAAAAACCACACCAATGATGCCAGGTCTAACAGTGACTAATTCAGTGGGGAGAGTGGAACATGGTTGGAGTTGTTTCTGGTGCCACTCTCCCTCGGATGTGGTAAGACAAGCTATTTCTAGGCTCGATATGTCCAGAACACAACTACGAAACTGACTTTCAAGTTAAACGTAAAATATTGATTTCAGTGAAGGGGACGCGACAGCGGGTTGGCGCCTTGACGGGCCTCCCCTCCCCACCAAATAGGTAACAAGGGTGGGGTTGACAGGTACTCCGCAAAGTTGTTGGCGGGTGGGCAGTTTGAGTCTGCCATGCGGGGGGGGGGAGTTCTTGTTGTTTTTCTTTGTATTATTATTCTTAGGGTAATTGCTTGTAACAGGGGTGACAGCTCTTTTAGAAGTGGGAGTTTAGTGATACCAACAGGATTGTCCCGGGGTGTATCTTTTGCCACATGTCTTTTCCATGACCAGGGTGATAGGCAGGCAACGAGTGGCCCATGCAACTTTGACCCTTTTCCCCGCGTTTTGACGCCAGCCATACATTTCCAATGTTTATCCTCATACCGACATGTCATTTCAAGCTCCTTACCTGGAACATCAGTGGCCTAGGAGACACGATAAAACGGAGTATAGTCCTGCAGTATTTGAAGCAACACAATCCGGATGTGGTCTTCCTTCAAGAGACCCATCTCCAGGGAACCACTTACTGTGCATTAAATAGATGGGGCTATAAATTAGTGGCACATGCGGGCTATACACGGGGTTCTGGAGGAGTGGGCATTTTGCTTCGTAATTCCTTCCCTTTCACCATAGGGCATGTCACACAAGACACTCACGCTGATTCACGGCACTCAAGTGACACTGGGAGGGGTGACTTTCAATCTCATTTCACGGTAGTGTCCCCAAGACTGCACACCTCGGCTTTTGTGGATTTGAGTTCTTTCATTGTCAATCTCCCAGAGATTTAATTATTTATGATAAGACTGTAATGCAGCAGTTGACGGGGAAATGGACCACTGGCCCATGCATAAGATGTGAGGCCGGGCAGACTGCTGTCAGATTTTCTGGCGGGAAATGATGGTTGATGTGTGAAGGACTCTCAACCCCACGACCCGTCAATACATCTTCCACTCTGGCACTCATGGATCCGCCTTCCGACTTGATTATATATTTGCCCTGGCGCGGCAGCTTCCAGCTTTTAGCAATGTGCACCACCTAGCGAGAGGTATTTAAGATCATTACCCGAATGTTTGGGCGGCAGCAAAGGAAGGGGAGGCACATACATCCTCCCCCCCTCAACCCCATGTACCTTAAAGTTCTGCATGTAAGAGCGACCCTCCAAGAGGTAGCTGTTTGTTATTTTGAAGACAACGAAGAGTTGGTGGAGCTGACTGGGGATCTCTGGGAGACATTTGAGGAGGTAATAAGGGGTCAAGTAATTTCCCTAATCGCGGGTCATGAAAAAGAAAAAGTAGCCAAGTTGCTGTCCCTTGAGCAAGACATACAGGAATTAGAAGCTGAGCATCCCTCTGATACCCAGGCGGATATTCATTAATGCATGGCGCTCAGACAGAAAGAATACAAGTAGGCGATACAGAGCAACACAATGCCTTGTATATGAAGTGAGGGACAAAGCGAGTAAACTCCTGGCGTGGTTGGACAGGATGGAGACTGCGTTACGTGGATGTTTGAAATAGTTAATGATGTGGGTGAGCGGGTGAGAGGCAGGCAATATATTACAGATGAAGTTGCAAATTATTATACTACACTATATGGCCCATCCTCTGAGCCCTCCTTAGATTCTGTGCAAGAGCTGCTCCACGGTCTTACCATACATAGGCTAGCGACTGAGGATGGAGATCTCCTGGAGCAGGACCTCACAGATGGTGGGATTACCTAGGCTATTTGAGCACAAAATGCGGGAAAGATGATGGGCCCCAAAGGCATCCCCTTCAAATTGTTTAAGCTCACCGCATCTAGGGTCACCCCTTACTTCAAAAACGTGTTCCAGGAGAGTCATGAGGTTGGGACATTTCCGGACGATTAGTGATTAAGATTGTTCCAAAACCGGGTAAACCACCAGAGCTGTGTGCTTCCTACAGGCTGATTTTGCCGCTTAACATGGAAGTCAAGATTTTGACCAAACTGTTAGCCACTATACTGTCTCCGATTATTAACACATTGATACACCCAGCTCAATCGGGCTTTATGACAAATAGGAACTCAGTGCTGAATCTAAGGTGCCTATTTGGGGTATTGGGCCGAGCCCCCACAATCCAAGGAGAGACAGTGGTGGTCTCTGGATGCCCGAATGGCATTCAATACCATTGAGTGGCCTTTTATGTTCGCGGTCTTGTAGAAGCAGGAATTTGGTCTTAAATTTCTGTCCTGGATCCGTCTGCTCAATAAGGATTCCTTGGCAAAGGTAGCAGTAAATGGTGTGTCAGCCACCTTCCATCTGCGGAGAGACACCAGACAGGGCTGCCCCCTCTTTCTGCTGATATTCACTCTAGTGTTGGAGCTGCTGCCGGTCTGGATACGATGAGGTCCTTTAATCAGACGACTCAAATGTACAGACAAGTGGGAGGATAGGATCTCCCTCCATGTGGACAATATCCTGCTTTATGTGGCGAATCCGTACACCGCACTTCATAGAATACTGCATATCTATATGCTCTATCGTAGATACTCTGGCTACACAATAAATTGGGACAACTCCTTAATTTATATACTTAGTGGGACGGACGTGCGGCTTTCCCGCCACTGTGAGGCCAGGGTAGTCACAGATGGATTTCGATACCTGGGGCTATTTATAACTAGGGACCCGCGGGTCTTTCAGGAGTGTAATCTGGAATCCCTGATATAAGAGACTAAGAAGAGATGTCCAACAATGGAAGGCCTTGCTTCTTTCCATGTTAGGGAAGGTGGCATTGTTTAAGATGATGGCATTACCACAATTCCTCTATATTTTGCAAAACACCTCGTTTCTGGTTCCCCCTACCTATTTCCGAACAGTTGAAGCACTCACTTGGACGCTTCTATGGGATGGGGAGGCCCCCAGTATATCATTAGCGAAGCTGTCCTGGAGCTGGTATGACAGCGGTATATCGCTTCCCGCTGTCCAACAATATGATTGAGCAGCCCAGCTAGTGGTGGTGAACCAATGGGTCTACTTTTCTCATGAGGATCCAGCTTACAGAATGGATTGTCGGAACATGCAACCGGGGTATATCTTAGAGTGCTCTATGGGTGGAGTTGCGGCGCATCTTGGCCCAGCCCGACAGCAACCACAGTGAGAATCTGGCACACTGCAACTGCGGCTCTAGGGTGGTGAGGTGGAGTTACCCAGGCGGTGCCGCTGTGGAACACCGCCTGGGTGGTGCTAAGGTGCCCCCTCACACACATAGGGCACCTTAGCGTGTGCAACACATTTTAGACCACACACTCACTATAAGTGTAGAACGCACCTTCACATAAGTTTCGGTCCTGAGGAAAGCCAGTTTTAAAGAAAGGCCTGGCTGAAACATGTAGACCACACACCGGATGTAGGAGTTCTTAATATTCACTCCACCAACATCCATTGTCTTCTTTTTTACGCTAACAGAGGACCATATATTAAAAGTTAACCCCCTCGGGCACTGGGACCACTGTATAGCTTTTACATTTTCACTTTCACGTCACCAACACTGCACACTCAGCAAAATACCAGCTCCGCTGTAATACAGGCGTTGAAGCACACCCGGGACACACTCGATGTCACTGGGTGGGCCCGATGATGAAGCATGCCACCAACTAGGTTGGTGGGTGAGGGCTTCATAAAGGAACTAAATAGTTTCCCCCTTCCCCATACAGTCCTGAGTCCTGTATCAGTCACAAATAGGCTAGTCCTTTTTGATTACATATAATAAACCTGGGGATACGGACTAGCTACCTAGTCCTCTCTCTCTCCTTGATAATTGAATTATGTATGATGCACACATGTGGGGGTGACATGGAGATTTTGCCCAAATGGTGTTTATTAAATGTATGGGAGGCAATTGATCTCTCAACTGCTGATAAACTTTGGGTCACCCTTGGCTTCGCTGTAGCCAAGTGAAACATAGCAAGACTGTGGAGAGCAGCCACCTCTCCAACACTGCGGGAGTAGAAATCTGACATGGATTAGTACATGCAAGCGGAGAAGGTGGTCTATGAGGGGAGGGGGTGTCCACATGAATGGACGAGGGTATGTGGACGAGAAAAGGGGGATGCTGTGTATACCTGTTGGAAGACGTGACAGAGTGGCATGGAGTAACCGGGTCAATGCAGATGGCCTTGTCTGAGAGAGATCGAAGGTGGTGTTGAATATCTGGGACATTAAACAATAATTGTAAACTCCCTTTGTCGTTGCTGTATTGTAATGCTTTGTCTGCTGATGGTTGCTGTCATTGCTGTAATGTGCTTTTGCATTGCAATAAAAAGAGTTGTAAAAAAAATGCAAACAGATAGACTTGATTGCAACAGCAGGCAGGAGAAAGTGATTTAAGAAAATAGTGCTCACAGGCTGTAATTAAAACATCTAGAGTAACAACACATGTAACAGGGGCAGTCCTCATGGGAGGTTACAACAGGAGAAATGGATGTACTAAGGAGGGACTACTAAACCTATTAACCAATGAAAAGCCACCATTTACAAAGAACAGTAACAGGAGCCAATTAAAAAGATAGGCGAAAGTGGGCAGAGCTTAATGCCCAAAACCTGAATACAGCATGTCTCGAAGAGACAGCGCAAGCGCTGCCTAGGCGAGACCTAAAAAGGACTTGAGGAAATATACAAAAGAGGAGATCTCCGATGCTGAGCTAGCTTAATTGAAAATCCTCATTTCGCAGTGCAGGCAATGAAATAGCATGAGGTACGTCAAGAGACCTCCAACATATTAGTATAACACAGACATCCAAAAATGCAGTTGGTTATTCAACATGGCAGTTTGCAAAATTAAATCATGTGAATATGCTAAACAAATTCACATCTCATAAGAGACCATCATTCACAGACATTAACTCCGGAGGCAATCACACAAGGAACAGATGTTATACTATGTTATTAGGGATTGTATGGTGCACTAATCACCTGGGTGGCTATCCACACACCGAGAACCCTATTGAAAGAGGCAGGTTTTCAGTTTGGTTTTGAATTTGAGGCGGGAGCTGGCTGCTTGGATGGGGAGGGGAGCTCCTTTCAGGTCTTGGGGTTATGTGAGAGAAGTAGCGTCCTATTTTAGTGCTGGGGATATGGACAACGAGTAGGCCAGGTGATCTGAGGTGTTTGGATGGGATGTGGAACTGTACAATACTGTTGAGGTATATTGGGCCCAAATTGTGCAGTGCCTTGTATAGGAGGGTGAGGAGTTTGAAGGTTGCACATTTGTGGATGAGGAGCCAGTGGAGGTGCTTTAGGTGCTTGAAGATGTGTGTTTAGGAAGGGAGGTTGAGTGAGCTTGGTAAAGATGCCTACGTAGAGGGCATTGCTGCAATTCTGGTCTGCTGGTGATGAGGGCTTGGGTTACTGTTCTCTCGGTGTCCAGTAGGATCCAGTTGAACATTTTCCTGAGCATCTTGAGGGTGTAAAAGCATGTTGCTGCTATCATGTTGACATGGCTGGACCTGTAGATTTGGATGTTGATTATGATGATCAGGTCCCTGATGGTATTGGTGAGGTTGGTTGCTGGTCCTAGATTGAGCCACCAGCACAGGGAGCATAGAGAGGTGCGCTTGCCGAACAGTACTACTTAAGTTTTGTCAACTTGGAGCTTGAGGAAGTTTATGTTCATCCAGTCTGCTATATTGGACATGCACATGACGACGTTGGATTATATGGTGGGCATGTGTTCTGGGAGAGAGGGGCTCAGTTGCATGCCATCTGCATAGGAGACGATGCTGAAGCTGTGGGATCAGATGATCATGACATGATGGGTCATGTAGTCATTGAAGAGGGTGGTGCTCAGGGGTGCCGCAGATTAGCTTGATGGCATCAACTGGAAAGGGACAAGGCTGACTGTTTGAGACCGTCCAGTGTGGAAAGAAGGAGGCCACTGATTCCAGCCTTGTGGAGCTTCTGGATCAGGATAGGATGAGAGATGTTGGTTGCTGCTGGGAGGTGCAGTAGGATGAGATCTGATGTATTTCCCTTGTCGGTGATGAGGTGTCTGTCGTCCGTGATGACGATGACGACTGCCTCTGTGCTCTGATTGGCTCTGAAGCCCGATTGTGAAGGGTTGATGATGAGATTAGTTTCAAGGTAACTGGTGACCAGTTTTTTCAAGACTTTGGCAGGGTAGAGCAGAAGGGATATGGGCCTATTCTTTTTTTTTTTTTTTTTTTTTTTTTTAAAAACCTTTATTCTTTTAAATCAGTGACACAGCTATTCAGCCGACAACCCGGAGGTACGGCAGCTTTAGAAACACAACACATGCGAGCGTCCACATTTCACTGACAGGAGAGTCAAAGGTTCAGTTTTAAATAAACACAAACCCAAACCTAAACACAAGCAAGGCGATAAGTACTGAAAGCATAAAAAGGGTTCCCATCAGGGGGAGCGAGCCCCAGTTCGTCCAACAGACACAGGCCGATAGCAAGGGAAAGGAGGGGAAGTCAGAGACTCAAGAAGACAAACACATACCAGCAAGAAGTACAAAGCCGGAAAGAAAGCTAAGGGGAGAGCTGCTCCTCAGGCGGGTCCGGGTCTGGGGGCAGGCATATGCCCCCTCTGTACTGGTTCCATCGCCCCCATACAGAGTGCCATTTCCGAGGGCGCCCTCGAGCACAATACACTGTCTTCTCCCTAAACATGCTCCAATCCATGTTTTCCATCCACGCTGTCAATGTAGGAGGCCTAGTAGAGCCCCACAGACGAGCGATGTCGCGCTTGGCTACCATGTTCCCTAGGGTCACCCATTGAGTCTGTGCCGCGTCGTGGTCAGTAGGACCCCAAACATTCAGGAGACAACACCGCGCCTCAGGCTGCATGACGATGCCCGTCACCTCCCCCATCACATCGTGGATTCGCTTCCAAAACTCCATAATCGCACCGCATTCCCAAATAATATGTAGGAAGGTGCCCACCATACCACAGCCTCTCTTACATAAGCCCTCCTCAGAGAAACCCATATGGACCAGCCGGGGCCCCGTCACGTAGACCCTATGGAGTATTTTAAGCTGCACCAGCCGCAGGTGCGCGGGGATCGCGACCTCTTTGGGAGAAGAAACTGCATACTGCCAATCCTCATCATCGAGTTCGAGGCCATCCCTGGTCCATTGATCGCGCAACCCTAGCAGAAGATCCGCCCGAACATTAATTAGTTTCTAATAAATGAGCGAGATCGTACTCTCTGGCATATGGCCATCCAGGATCCGGTCCTCTAACGGAGAGGACTCAGGCACCTTCTCCCCTTCTACAAGGACTGATCGCAAGGCGTGGCACACTTGAGCGTATCGGAAGAACTCCGTGCTCCCTAGCTCGTATTCCTTATGCAGCTCCTCGAATGACTTTATCCTACCCTTAACCAAAAGGTCTCCAACCCTGGATATGCCGATCAGGTCCCATTTCTCAAACCCTTTTGTATGCCAAAGCTTTCCCAGAATATCGGAGTCAAACATAGGGGTGGCAAGGGTAAGCTTACCCTTCCAGCCCAGTGAATCCGTCGCCACCTTCCATACATGCACGGCCACCCTGGTGGGCCCCGTAAGAGTTAAGTCCAACGACTTCGAGTACAACGCTCTGTGGTAATTACCCCCACGTAGTAACCATCGGTCCATGGCAAAGCCGGGGCTCAGCGCCGGACCATATACACCATGGTTAATCGCGCTCAACTGAGTGGCCCAATAATAACGTCGAATGTCTGGAAGCGCGATACCACCGTCATACCATGGAAGCGTCAACTTAGCAATCGCTATGCACGGACGCCCTTCCCACAATAGCGCGCGCTGGTGGCTTTCGACCTCACGGAAATAACTGGCCGGGACCAAGTCAAGGGTATTCTGCAGGGCATAGAGGAAACGGGGAAGAGACATCATTTTAAACAGGGCGGCACGGCCAAGGAGGGAAAGCGGCAACCGCCGCCAGCCCGCCACGTCCTGTCGCAGACGTGCCAAGGGAGGGAGCAAGTTCTTCTCGTATCGTAAAATGGGGTCGGTGGAAATATAGATCCCCAAATACAAAAAACCCTGCTGGGCTATCTGGATCGAGCAGTTGCGCGGGACAGGCGGGACATCCCCACACAGGACATACAAGTATGACTTCCCCCCAATTGATGACAAGACCAGAGTTCCTACCGAAAGAAGTCAAGACGTCACAAACCACTATAAGAGATTTCTTAGGCGAGGCGAGGTATAACAGAATATCGTCGGCGTAAAGTGAAATACGGTCTTGTGGTCAGGCGACCAACGAATCCCACGTATATCGGGGTGCCATCGTATCCACGCCGCCAGCGGCTCAAGAGCAAGGGCGAACAACAACGGCGACAGGGGACAACCCTGCCGGGTGCCTCTCCCGAGCGCGAACGGTGTCGACGCCCGCCCGTTCACCACGACGCTAGCAAGAGGCCCCTCATAGAGCTACCTCACCCAGCCTACAAATCCAGGCCCAAAGCCGAACTTGGCTAGCACAGCCCACAGGTATGCCCACTCCACCGTATCGAAGGCCATCGTGGCATCGAGGGACGCCACAATAGCCGGCTCTCGCATCGTGCCCGTCCTAGCAATCACTCCATGGAGACGTCTAAGATTCAGTGCAGTGTTACGGTGCGGGATAAAGCCCGACTGATCCGGGTGGATCAAGTCGCCAAGCACCCGGACCAGGCGGTTAGCAAGGATCTTAGCAAGGATTTTCGGCTCGGCGTTGAGAAGTGATATCGGCCGATAGGAGCCACACATGTCCCGGGGCTTACCGTCTTTATGTATGACCACAATCGTCGCCAGTCGTTGATCAAGCGGAAGAAACCCATTCACCCGCGCCTCCACAAACATGGCGCGCAGGTGAGGAGCCAACTTATCCGGGCGAAGCTTATACAGCTCAATCGGCAAACCATTTGGGCCCGAGGCCTTACCGGAGCGCAACGCACGGATAGCACACGCCACTTCGTCTACAGTTATATCGCCATCGAGGTCATCCCTATCAATGGCAGAAAGGCAGGGCGGAGCGATATCACGCAGAAGGTCACACGAGTCCTCAGTCGGCCTATCCGAGACCGAGGTGTATACCGTACGAAAATAGTCCGAGAAACACTGGACTATACCGTCGGGGTCAGTGACAACCTCTCCCCCATCCATCGACAACTCCGGCACCACTCGATTAACACGCTCTTTTTTATCCAACCACGCCAGCAATTTCCCGGCCTTATCACCAACATCGTACAATCGACCCTGCTGCTCCCTATTGAGGGTCTTGGCAGCGTTCGTCACCAGATCCCTATATTCCAATTGCTTCAAGCTCAAATTATGCAGTGTGGCCGTTGCAACATCCTCTTCCAAGGCCACTTCTAAAGCCGCTATCTCGTCCTCTACTTGTGTCGCCTCGGCGTCTCTCCGTCGCTTGGCGGCCACTACCAAGGAAAGGGCCTCCCCTCTCAATACAGTCTTAAAAGCTTCCCACAAGGACACCGCAGATTCAACCGAACCCTGATTATCTTGAAAATAGTGATCAACTGTCTTCAGCAACGCACTGCGCAGCTTGGGGTCACGAAAGTACCAGGGGTTAATGGGAGCCACCCTGCCCCCTACCACCCGGCCAATATCCAGACGGGCCCACACCGGCGAATGATCAGATATGCCCCGTGCCATGTGCCTAGCCTCAGATACCAATGAGGCGTGCGCAGCCAGAGTGAGCAAGTAATCGATCCGAGAGAGACTCCCGTGGGCCCCGGAATGAAAGGTATATTGTCTCTGAGTGGGGTGCCGTAGCCTCCAACAGTCTACCAGACCAAAAGTATCTATAAAGTCGAGAAGCCACTTCTGAGCACCCCCGGTGTCCCTGGGCGGGTACCTATCGAGCATTCCAGACCCAACCGCATTGAAGTCTCCTCCCACCACTAGCATCCCTTCGGGGAGTTCCAACAAGGCCTTGCCCAGATCAGCAAACGTGGAGGCCTGCAGGGCAGGAGGGACATAAACAGAAACCAATACCAACGTTCTGCCCTCCCACCTCCCCGCCACAGCCACAAAGCGCCCCCTGTCATCAGCGATGGTGGAGTCAACCTCAAATGGTAGGGAAGCTCTAACAAGTATGCCCGCACCCCTGGAGCCCGAGGAAAACCCTGAGTGAGCAATGAATTTATAACCCTTTCTGTTAAGTGCATAACATGTATTCCCTATAAGGTGGGTCTCCTGCAGGAGGACCACATCTGGCGAGGTCCGTTTCAAGAATTGCAGGACTATCCCCCGTTTAATACGATCCCCTAAGCCATTGACATTCCAGCTAATTATGTTTAAGCCCCTATCCCCCATCCCCAAACACAAAGAGACCTCCACCCCCCCCCCCCGGAGAACCACGATCGGACAATACTGACAACCATTGCTACGCCTTGCAAGAAAAAAACAACCCCCAACAACAACCCCAACATCCCGAATCCCCCCCCCTCCCTGCACCCCTGCGTCAGCTTACAAAGCCCCCCCAACTTGCAGTGTGCCTGTCGCCCTATCAAAAACAAATCTACAAAAAGTACCCCAAGGGAGGAAAGAGCTCCTATCTTCCCCCCGCCGCCCTCCCATTACTGCAGTAGGGTACGAGTCACTGTCCGGGGCTGAGTCAAAACAGACCGACACCGGAGGTATCACTTCTGTCCATCCCGGTCGCCTTCTGCTCCATCCACGCGGGCCCGGCCGGGCTGTCGCCGAGGGAGCGCATCCAACCAGTCCCCCGCCATGTCCGGTGATTCGAAGAAGAAAGTCCGATCCTCATACACCACACGTAGCCTGGCGGGGAAAAGCATGGCATACTTCAGGTCCATCTCCCTAAGCCGCCGCTTCACCCCCAGGAAACTCTGCCTCTGTTTCTGCACCATCTGGGTGAAGTCAGGATAAAAGCTCACAGAGGCATTCTGAAAAGGCACCGGGCCTGTCACCCTCGATGCTTGCAGGATAGCGTCTCGATCCCGAAAATTAAAGATCCGGGCAACAATCGGCCGCGGGGGGGCTCCCACCTTAGGCCGTCCACCAGGCACTCGGTGAGCCCGCTCCACCGCAAAAAACTTGCCAAGGCCCTTAGGCGCAAGATGATTCACCACCAAGTCCTCGACGAGTAAATCCACGGAGAGCTCCTCCGAAGTTTCCGGGACCCCAATAAGGCGCACATTGTTGCGCCGGGCCCGACCTTCAAAGTCTTCGAGCCGGCGGGCGGAGAGGTCATTCGCGGTTCGTAGCTTACGAACCTCAGCCTGGAGTTCCGAGACATCGTCCGCGAGACCAGTAGTCTTGAGGTCCAGGGACTTGACCCGCTCATTGGTTTTGCCCAGGTCCGCGCGAATCAAGTTGACATCAACCAGAATCCTGTCCACCTTGTGCGCCAGGGTCTCGAATTGTCGCCCAATCGAAGATTGCATCCCATCTATCGCCCCCTTGATATCCTGCAATGATAACTCCGAGGCTGGGGATGAATCGGCCTTCTGTGCTTCCAGCGACTGTCCCGATCCACCAGGCGACCCCTTCTGCTGGGCATAGCGATCCATATTGTTTTATTGGGTATATCCTCCCCGCCTGGTAGTCTTAGACTTCGACTTGTCTGCCTCCGATTTGGTCGACATCTCGAACAGCAGGGCGGTCAGTCGCAAAAAGACGTCCCTCACTCAGCCAGAGGAAACAGGGTCAACTAGGACGTCAGCAGCCAGCCAGGGCCGAGCTGAGGTCTTCCAGACAGCAGGGGACCAGCATGAAGCACTCCCAACCCAGAGCAAGCAAAGGGCGAGAAAGCGAAAGTGAAAGTGCAGCGGCACCCGTCCGCCAGTTCACACCGCCCGAGGCCGCTGTTGTTCAATTAGTGGCTGGGCATCCTGCCAACGCAAGCCCCTGGCATCCTTCGGAGGTAGGCCGCAATCTTCCGCCATGCAAAATCAGGATTTAGGACAGGATAATTGCAGGAGGGCGCGAGGGTCGCGGGAGCTCAAGGCTCACGCGGCCATCTTGGTCAAGCGCTAGGCTCCTCCTCTATGGGCCTATTCTTAAACATAATCAGTGGGTCAGCCATATGTTTCTTGAGGAGAGGTAGTTTGGTGGGATGTTTCCAGGTGTTCAGGGAGGTGGCGGTGGAGAGCAGGAGGTTGAGTATAGAGGTGAGTGCAGGACAGATGGTGTCCAGTCCTCTTGCGAAGATGTCGTGAAGTGAGGGGGCTGGGGGAGCTCCAGAATTGATGGATTGCATGGTGGTGGTGATTTACGTAGTGGAGATTTCTGTCCAGCAGGTCAGAGAGGGTCCTGTCTAGGTGCTGGTTGCTATGGAGTAGGGGTCGAGAGTCACAGGATTTAGTTGAGGGGAGAACTTGTTGTAGATGGTCTTGATTTTCTCCCCGAAGTGGATGCAGAGTTTGGTGCATAGGTTCTGAGATAGGGTGATAGTTGTGGAACTGATGAGCTATCATGTGAACTCTTTGACTATGGCAAAGATCTCCTTCACTGAATTTTGACGTTTAATGAGGTCGACATCCTTGGTGTACTAGTTGGTGTGGGGCCTGGTCTGAGTTTTGGAGTTGATTTGAACCAGGGAGTTAGCAAAGGTGGTTATCCATTTGTCAAAGGTATAGGAATATTGGTCTAGTTTGGTGGACTGGGAGCGAGGAGTTCTGAGCTCCATTTGTCATTGAAGATTTTGTTCCATTGTCGGGGGAGGTCTGGATTTTGTCAGGTTTTGTCTGGTTGGGTAGTTGAATTGGATGAGGTGGTGGTCTGTCCAGGTGAGTGGATGGAATGCCTGGGTATAGGATGTCAACTGTGATGTTGCAGAGGTGGTGAAGATAAGATCTAGGAGGAGTCTCGCCATATGAGTGAGGGTGTGCACTCATTGGGTGAGCCCCAGGATCCTGAGGTCTTCTAAGAAGTTGGCAGAATTGGTGTCACTTTCAAAGTTGAGGTCACCGAGCAGGATGAAGGCTAGCCTCCACGGGGATGAGGTCGGTGAGGGCGCGGCTAGGTTCATGGGGTTGATAGAGGATGGTGTCACCTATGTTATTGGTGGTTATCACATGGACGGGATGCAGAGCCCACAATTAATTGCAGAGAGAGAGACATGACAGGGGACACAAGTTGCTGCCGTGAGGAGCAGGCACACAACGGTCCCGTTACTCTCGTCAGCCGGCCTTGCCGTTCAAGTAGAAAGCCGCTGCATTGGGAGCATGAAGTGCGGTGAGCCGTGTGGAGCAAGGCCCGGCACCCACGCTGTCCACCGTAACAGAAAATCGCGGCAAGCCATGAGAGGCTGAGGTAGATGGGAGAGAAGAGCCACAAGTTGAATAATAGTGTGCCTCCCGCCATCGCTGTGACCGCCATTGTCTACTAACCTACCCCAGCTACTCTTCGTCAGCCCCTCGCCAGTCTACAGCCAGCCTTTGCCATCAGCCCTTAGCCCAGTCCTTGGGCCAAGGAATAAAAAAAGGGAAAAAGAACAAGGCAACGAGGTACCTTAGGAGACTATGCTCTCAGGTAAGCACTGGTGCTGGTGATAGGGTGTCAAAAAACAATGAGAGAGCTAGGGAAAGGAAGAGGGTGCGTCCGTATCCCCTGTTATAATGTATGTTTAATCAATGGTGGACGAACCCAAGTATGTGTGGTACGATCACTGCTGTGCAGTGTTTGGGAACCCACTCGGTTGGTTAAAAGACCCCTCACACACCAACCTGGTTGGTGTCATGCTTCATCATTGGGGTCCCAACCGGGTGGCCGAATGCCCCCCGGTTGTGCTACGACGCCTGATTACAGCGGAGCTGGTGTGGTGCAAAAGTGTGATGTGGTGTGGATTAAAAATACCTCTGAGAATCCTTGCCGTTCTAATTTTATTACTGGCGGCTCAGGATATGGTAAAAACTTTATATGTGATGCAACTAAGAAAGAAATAATTATCTTATAGTTGTATGTGTGGTGGGTCTACATGTTTCAGCCCGCAAGGAAATCTATGTGGGGATTTCTTCAGGACCAGTGAAAGTGGTGAGTGGCAAAGTGAGTAGTGCCACGTGAGAAGTGAAAAAATGAAAAAAATGTTTATACCTACACACTCGCTAAGGTGTGTGGAACGGGTGCCTACATACTTGCGGACACCGAAGCGAAAAAGACCTGTGGGAGAGAAGGAGACAGCACACAACATGTATACATATATAACAAATAGATAACATAGATGCAGAGCTTGTCAGCAATTATAAAATGCAATCTTAGGTGCTGCGGTTATCCAAACGTATCTGTCAAGTGATCGTACCTGTGGATGCAATCAGGACATACAGTGAGCATACCGCATGCTGAGAAGGTGCAGCAGCGTATGGAAAATATGTCTGATCTAAGGCTGTGCATATTATTCATGCTAGACTACCGGCAACTGAGGGTTGTCATGAAGAAATATTTGTACACCGTGAAATTTAGAGTGGCATCATACAATTGTGGAGCCTAGCCACGGTGGAAAGCCCAATGGTGCGTGAACACACATATGAGAAAGCTGGAGAGAGCCGTAGTGCGGAGCGCGTGGCTTTTTTAATCAGGGTAGTTTTACAAAACAAGTGGAGCGGCGTCGCTCCTGTAGGCAGCGCTAGGGTGGAAATCTATATTTACACTATGGCTGAGCTTGATCGCTGATCGGGGTTCGGGAGGAGTGCGCTCCTCAGTCAAACTCTGCAGAAAGAGAAATGATAAGCGTGAGAGGTATGGGGTCGAGGTCTTGCGCAGGCGTCCCTCGTGTAAGCTAAAGCGCGCCACCTTACTTGGTTTCAGAGCTGCACCCGCCTTGTACCTATTTCGGTCTCCCGTGGTCCCGGATGCTGTTGAGACCCGAGGATTACTTGGAGTATATAGTGAGGAACTCCATGGACTACGTGCTGGGTGCCGGGTAAGCGTGCGATGCGGAATTGGTACTGGCGCATGCGCGGGGGAGCAGTGGTTCAAGCCCGCGCATGCACGGAGAAAGTGTCGTGGAGCCCTGTTGCGTGCATGTGCAGTGTGGGCATACAGCTCTGCGAGCTGAAGATGAGCATTAAGATATGGCAAAAAGTTCTCAAGGGGAGAGAAAGCGTAGTGATTAAACTATGGATGGAGCGCTCAAAAAACGAGGTTATAGTCACAAGCTGGCTCTACATTGGAGCCCTGGTTATTTGTGGACTGCTGACACTGACTAGTACGTTGGGAGGCAGTGTGCCTAGGTTGATAATGCATATGGTGGCAGATTTATGACCATGGGTCGGGGTTTTATGTCCTTCTTAGACTGTTCCAGGGGATATTATCGTTCAAGCCTGTGAGATGTCTTGATAGTCGATAGATCCATCTTTGTTCTTTTTCCAAAAGGCGGTTCTGGATGTTTGGCAACAACCCATCTCATGTCATTGGTTGTGTGGCCTCTTTCCAGAAAGTGGTTAGTCATTTTGGTGGTGTTTTTCTTGCAGCGTATTGTGCTGCGGTGTTCACAAATCCTGGTTTTGATTTTGTGGGTGGTCATACCGATGTAGGTGAGGTTGCACGGGCAAATTATTCGGTATACAACATGCTCCGTGTTGCAGTTAGTGTGTTTTCGCAGTTCCCATGTTTTACCAGGCTCTAGGTTGAGGCTCTTAGTCGTCTCGGTGATATGGCAGACGCTACAACTTCCACACGGAAAGTGCCCTTTGATGCTTGGAAGCCCCCAGGTGTTGAGGACCGTACTTGTCGGTCTAGGTGGGGGTGTGGGTCTGGTAGACACTATGGTGTCTTTGATGGATCTTGCTCTTTTGTTCGAGAGAAGGGGAGGTTCCCAGTTGAAGTTGCCTGTTCCCAATATTTCCAGTGTTTCCTGATGATTTGGGAGACTTTGTTGGTCACGGTGTTGTAAGTTGTGACGCATGTTAATGGTGGTGGTGTCGGTTCTCGTGAATGGGTTTCGAGCAAACCTTCACGGTTCTGGTTTCTGGCCCTCTTGTTGGCTTTCTTTGTTATACGTTTGGGGTAGCCACGTTGGTGTAGTTTGTGACACAGGTCAGTGGCTTGGGTTTTGTAGTCCTTTAGTTCGCTGCAGTTTCTGCGTAGTCGGAGGAATTGGCCATATGGGAGGTTTTCACGAAGAGCTCTAGGATGGAAACTGGTAAAGTGTAGTAGGGAGTTGCGGGTAGTGGGTTTTAAATGGGTCTTGCTCATAACGCTTCCTGCTACCGCTTTGATGTCCAGATCCAAAAACGTCGTCTGGTGGCTGTCAGAGTTATGTGTGAAATGAAGGTTGGGATCACACGTGTTCAGCCAGTCACAGAATGTAGCCAAGGATTGACTGGTTCCTTCCCAGATCAATAGGATATCGTCGATGTAACGTTTGTAAAATTTGATTTGGGGAATGCGTTGTTGGTTGTTGGTGAGAAGGCGTTTGGTCTCGAAATTGTACACGTACAAGCCCGCTAGACTTGGAGCTAAGACACTCCCCATGGAAGTGCCATACTTCTGGAGGTAGAGTTTGCCTTTGTACTCAAAGTAGTTCTCTTTGAGTGCAAGTGTTGCACATTTCAGCACAAAAGATGTGGGCGTGCGGTGTTGCCAATTGGAATTGTTCAGAGCCTCTTTTAGTATTCTCAGGGTGTCATCTTGTGGGAGGCTAGTATATAGGCTCTCCACATCGAGTGATACTAGGAGGGAGGTGTTGGGGTCATAGGGTATGGCCACTATTAGTCCTGATAGGTCTTTGGCGTCTTTGAGGTAAGTACTAGTTGACTGTACCAGGGGTTGTAAGAAATGGACACAGTAGCGTGATAGGGGTTCCAACAGAGACCCAATGCCTGAGACAATGGGACGTCCAGGGGGTGGTATTATGTTCTTGTGAATTTTAGGCACAGTGTAGAAGTATGGTATTTTGCTTTGTGTCGTGGTTAGGAATTTGGTCTCACATTTGGAGATCTGGCCGGTGTTCTCCGCATCTTCCACAAGGGTGTGGATGCGTTTTTTCAGAGCTGTGCTGGGGTTGTGTGTTAATTTCCCATAGTTTTTAGTATCCTTGAATAGTCGCTCACATTCTCGATGGTAATCTTCTTTGTTGAGTATGACCATGCCTCCTCCTTTATCGGCTGGTTTGATTATGATCTCGGGGTTGTTTTTCAGTGATTGTAGGGCCATTCGTTCTAACTTGCTGGTGATTTGAAACGTGTTTGGTTCTTCCAGAGGTCCAATTTCTTTGAACACTGATTGTTCATACACGAGAATTTCTGGTGGAGTTGAGCTCGGAGGTGGAATGAATGTGGACTTGACTCTAAAGGGGGTGTCCCCTTGATCTCCAGAGTCGGGTTGAGTGGGGGCGTTTTCAAAGAAAGCTTTCAGCTTGAGTTTGCGAAAGAACTCAGCTAGTTCACAGTGTAATTTGAACTTGTCAAGTTTTGCTGTGGGGGCGTAGCCAAGACCTTTTTCAAGGATAGCTTCTTCTGTTGGTGTGAGCGTGTATTTGGAGAGGTTGGTGATGAGACTCAGCGTGTGCTCGGGCCTGGTTGTTGGTCTCTGATTTTGCTTCTTGTCAGTGCTCCCTGTTGTGGGTCATCTTGCCAGTGTACTTGGTTCCCTCTGCGTCCTCTTCCGCGTCCTTGTCGGCCTCTTCCTAAAAAAGGTTGCTGCTGGTTTTGGTTCATGTATGGTGGTGGTGGTTCAAAGGGTGGGTTCCAACCGTATCCAAATTGTGGGTGTATTTGGGGATACATGGGCGGATAAAGTACATTGGGTCCCGGGGGTCCATGAGTCCATGGTTGCTGCCATCCTGTTTGTCCCCCTCTGCCCTGCTGTCGTCTGCGATAGCTGCTGGTGCTGGAGCCACTGCTCCCAGATGAGTCCTCATCTGATGATGCACCCGAGGTATCAGCTCTATTCGGTGGTTGGTAATCGGCTTCGGCATAGGGGTAGGTTTTGGTATAAGAGAATCTTTTGAGGTCCTTTTGGAATTTGTTGATCTTGCTTTGGGTGAGGCTTTCTTTGTATTCATTTATTTCTTTGTTGGTTTCATCCAGTCGTTTATTGTATGAGGAGAGTGTGGCTTTGAAATGGGTTTCAGTGGCTTGAATATCTATGAGGAAGGCGTCTGAAAGGCGTTTGGATGTTTGGATGATGAGAATCATCCAGTCTTGTGTGCATCGCCATGCTATTTGTGTCCAGTCTTTCCGGAAGGTGGGATCTTCTAGGAAGATGCGATGGTGATAGGGTGTCATGAGAAGGGTGAGCAGGGTGACAGGACAGCTGCAGTTAGTTCAATGGCAGTAGGTAGAGCCCCATGCACTGCGGAAGCGGCCTGACTAGGTTCGGGTACGACTTGTGGTGTTGGGTTTGCTCCGGCCCTTCACCCCTGCCCCCTCTATCACCTCAAGCGACAACTAAGCATAGACCAAGTGACAGAGAAGAGCATCCATGCGTCATTTAAGGGAAACACAACACCGATAACCGGCCCCTTTTCCCCCTTATCTGCACAGCAAATTCTTAGGAGTGAACGCACCATGAGGCTAGGAAAGACCAGGGTCAGCGCACAAGTTGGCCCTAAAATAAAAGCAGAAGACACCTGTTAGAAATGGGGTTCCTCGTTGTCAAAGGTTTGCACCCTTTACAAGTAGAGACCACCTCTCTAGTAACCCTTAATTAACCTGTGATCAGGTAGCTTGGCACCGAGCATTCAGGCTTAACTTAAGAGGCGATATGTAAGGTATTTGTGCAACACTTAAATTACAGTAACTCAATGAAAACACTGCAAAAAGACTCCACATGAGTTTAGAAAAATAGAAAATATTTATCTGAGTAACACAAGACCAAAACTACAAAAGTAGAAGTTGAGATATACATTTTTAAAGAATTAATATGAAAACAGTGCTCAGAAGTCACTATCGGTCAAAAGGTTACCTGAGGTCGCAAAGGACCGGTGCAAATTCAAAGTTCTGGCCAACCACGATAGAGGGCAGGCTGGCTACAGGACCCAGACAGGCTCCACTGAAGAAATAACTTAGATGGAGCTTTTGCGGACTTCTAAATGTTACTGCGTCGTCATTGAGCCGTGCAAAGAGGGTCGCGCATCGTCGTGGAACTCTGTTGAAGTGAATCCAATGCGTCGTTGTTGAACCACGTAGAGCATTGTCATCGAGCAGCCTCTGCATCGGCATCGAAGGGCGATGCGGCGGGAAATCTCAAAGTCGTGGGGATGCATTGTTTTTTTCAAAAATCAACTGCAGAATCCATGTCTGAGGCCCAGGACTGTAGGGGCACCTTAGGCAAGGGTAGGGCTCTCAGATGGCAGAGTCCAACAGCACCAGCAGGATTGCTGGACATCTTTTGTATCCCTGAGACTTTAGAAAACAAGAGACAAGACAGTAAGCCCTTACAGTCACTATGAGTTCAAGTGAGATGGGTCCAGACCTTGTCCTCAGCAGGGCAGAAATCAGCAAGCAACAGGGCTGCTCAGCAAAGCAGAGAAGCAGTTCCTCAGAACAGTCCGTCACAGCAGAGTGCCAATCCTTACAGCAAAGCAGTCTTTACTTCAGTTCTTCCCAGGTTCAGTGGTGTACTGATTTGGTAGGGTCAGAGCCTTGGTACGAATACGCAAAAGTGGCTTTAGTGTAGGGGGTGACAAGTGCACAAGGATCCCTTTCAACCCAGCTCTGTCTGCCAGGATATCTCTGGGGATAATCAGTCCTTTGTGTGAGGACAGGACACAGTCTATTCAGATCTCAGTGTGAGCCACCTCTTCTCCTTCCTGCCCAGGAAGGCTATCAGAATGTAGACGAGTCCTCTGTCACACCCAGCCCTTTCTGTGTTTGTGGCTGTCTAGAGGGAATACACAAAGTGTAGCTGTCACCCAGCCCAGACGTGTATTGGAGACATGCTGCAGACATACAGAGCAAAGTTAAGAGCAAAGAAATGAACACTTTCTAAAAGTGGGATATCTAAAATGGTAATGTCAATTCCACCTTTACCACTAAAGAGGATTTATCACCACTGCAGGAAAGAAGGGTCTGCTTTCATGGATAACCCCACTTTTTGCTTGGTGTGAGTGTGTTTTTGACCTACTCTGCTGGGATACTGCTAATCAGGACCTCAGCAACTGTGCTTTCTCCCCTAAATTGACATGGTAAGTATTTTGGTACTTCCACAGTTGGGTACTGGTGTACTCTTGTAAGTCCCTAGTATATGGTACTAAGGTACCCAGGGCATAGATACACCATGGGTCTCTCATGTCCATTCAACCTGTGACTACAGGCCTGCTATTGCATCCTGTGTGAGTTTGTGCTTGCACCTCTCACAACAGATATGTTTCCGTATATCTGAGGTCACTGCACTTTAAACCTATGTCAACCCTATGGCAGGCTCTTCAGTCCTGAGGGCAGATTGCTTGGTTACAAGTGTGAGGGTGCCCCCGCATGAGCAGGACACCTCTACAAACCCCGGAGTCGATTCTCCAGGGTTTGTAGGTGCAGTGAGCTAATTTTGACATTTAGTGGACATCAGTCATTACGAGATGTATAACTATATAGTGGCTGCACCAAACGCAGTCATGTTTGGTATTAAACATGGTGGAATCATACCTCATCACCGATTCCAGTGTTGGAAGTATCATCCCATGTACTGGGGGGCTCCTTAGGGGACCCTCTTGTACTCCTGGTTACAGCCTTTCAGGCTCTGCAAACAAGCTAGTGCTGCTGCCGACCACAGACATGATTCTGCCCTCCTGCTGCTGAGCCAAGCTCGAACAGGGGAAGGTAGAACAATAGGTGGTGTGACCACCTCCCAGACAGGACTTAGTGTATTAGGCTGGGGTGGGGGCGCTTGCCAATGCCACTAGACTGCTTTGAAGGGCACATTTGGTGCCCTCTTTGCAAACTCCAGTTTGAACCAGTTCAGGAACTCTTCATTCCCGCTCTGGCGCCAAACTGGACAAAGGACATGGGAGTATCCTCCCCTCTGTCCAGCCTCTCCTCTTAGAGGGACACCTGAGTTGTTCCAACCCTTTCCTTAGGGTACTTCCCCTCTGGATGGGTCCTCAGATTCATTAGCTTAACCCTGAAACTATGTTCCTCTTCAATCGTCTGGACACTTGGCGTTTGACTGGAACCGAGACTGCATGAAGGAAGACTCCTGCTGCTCCTGGTCATGCTGTTCTTCAAGTCTTCTTCGTTGCCTGTGTCTGTGCTTCATCCACGTTCTTCAACAGACCTATGGCCTCAAGCACACCTGAAGAAATCTTCCTTGAAGCGAAAGAGTCACTCCCCTGCATCTGAAGGCCCCACATTAAAGCTGACCGGTCTGCTGCTCCTGTCGTTCTACGGACTTCCCGACGCCCAGAAACATAGTTGGTGGTGCTGCAGCTCCCTAGAGGCCTGACCTGGCTTCTCAGTAAATTTGAGGACAGTATCCCTCATCGCGCTGGTGGGACCAAACCCCTGGGCACCGCGTTGACTTGCCGTTGCCAAGGCTTGTTGGCTCTGCTCGCCAGAGATCATTGGGCTACAAGAAGCTCCAGCCTCCACCACCTTTTCCCTCAAAGACCAGCGTCCTCCCTGCATCCTCTGCCCCGGAGGCCTCCATCTTTGGTGAGCTGCTCAAGGTACTCTTGCGATTCCTGTGCCTTAGGCCTGTGGCTCCTCCTGAGGGTCTTCTCTTGCTTCAGTGGGCTTCCCTTTCTTGCTCGGGCCTGCTCTGACTATCCTACTGTTGGTGAGTCCCTTAGACCTTGCTGGTCAAACGTTTTCTCCTTTTCGTCTACCACGCCAGTGGCGGCTACCAAGGCTTGTTGGTGCTCCCGCCGGACACCAACACCCGACATGGGACAGCTCCTGTACAGCTCCTGTTCTTCCTCAGTGTCGCCTCATCCTCACAGCTACAGCAATAAGGTCACTGTGGACTCTTTAGAACCTTTTGATATCTCTGGGCATTGTTCTTACATGCCTCCTGGTCACCTCCGAGTGGCATATACTCTGTCCCCTCTCCTTGCAGGCTCTTCACTTCCAGAATCCACCCTTGGATTCCCCGGGAGTCCTTAACAGTCTTCTCCAGAGGCATCTTCTTCGAAGTCTACCATTGCTGTCTACTGCAGGTTCTGACGTCACTTCACCCCTATGCACCCGGCTTCCCTGGTGCAGGTAACATGGTTCCTGGGGCAACACAGGTGGGGTGTCTCTCCAACCTTCTGTCTTCCAAAGGGTTTCTTCAGGATCCTTCTTCTTTAAAACTGCAACTGCGACTTCTCCATTGACATCCATTGGGCACGCGGCCGTGTTCCCACTCTACACACAGCTTCTGTGTGGTCCCGAGGCACTCACCTTGGGTGGTTCCATGTGTCCCTACTATATGGTTTGGTCTCCCCCTGGAGACCTGTGTATATTTCTGCTACTTTCCTGATTCTTGCAAAGTATTCTTGTGTATTGTGTTGATATCTCAGAGTACAAGATATACCAATGTGTTAGATAGTGTTGTGTAATAAATTGATTAATTTTTATATAAACACTGTGTGGTTCTTTTTCATTTAACTTGTACTCGTGACTAAAGTTGGTAAAACAATCTGCTTTACTCTCCTTCAGGATCAGCCTGAATGCTGCTCTCCACAGCTACCACTTTGAGAGCTTTCAAAGGTTATCAAATACCACTAAAATCACCATAAGGGTTCTCTGGATTAGTGCAAGGTGCATCACTTAAATAAGTGTGCAGCATATTCTAAGCCAGCCTCCTACAACCACCATTACAAAAATATAAAACATGATGTAGCTACTCCTTTCTGTTCAGGAATTTCAGCTTAAAAAGTTTTTCAAGGAATTGCCAATACTAGCTTATGAGAGGAGTAGGCCTCACAGCAGTGAAAAATGAATTTAGCTGTTTGTCACTACCAGGACATGTAGAACTTAAAAGTACATGTTCTGCCTTTTACTTACACAGCACCCTGCCCTTAGGGTCACTTAGGGCCTACCTTAGGGTTGACATATGTGTAATAATTAAGGAGTTTATGGCTTGGCAAGTGGTTGTAAATTCCAAGTCGAAGTGGCAGTAAACTGCACACACAGGCCCTGCAATGGCAAGTCTGAAACAGGTTTGAAAGGCTACTTGGGTGGTTGGCACAACAACTGCTGCAGGCCCACTAGTAGCATTTAGATTACAGGCCCTTGGTATATGGTATACCACTTTACAACGGACGTACAGATAAACTAAATATGCCAATCAGGTATACACCAATGTCACCATGTTTAGGGGCGAACCACACGCACTTAAGCACTTGTCACCAGTAATAAAGTGCTCAGAGTCCTAAGGCCAACAGAAAGATACAGGAAAAAGTGGAGGGAAAGAGGCAAAAAGTTAGGGGAAGACCACCCTAAAGATGACCGGTCTAACAATACCCCACCCTGAGATGCCTCATTTAAAAAGAAGTCCAAAGCTCAAAATTGCAAAAAACACTACAAGTTATAGCAAACTTCCATCTATGGAAGAAATTTGCTAAATTGATGGGAGCAACATGGGAGAGGACTCCCCACGGTGCATAGGGCACATAGGGCGGGGGAAGTTCCTAAAAAATGTCAGACTTTTTTACACCTCTAAATGTCAATGATATACGTACAGAGACCATAATCATAATTTTCGGTCTGAGTCAGCCCATTGGTAACAAATTTAGCCTATAAACCCAGACAACATGCTAGAGGATAATATAACAGAAACAGAATTGGCCTCACATCCTCCTCCATTATGCTGGCAGTTTTGCTTGTAAAGGGGAAGACATCTACCTTACCTGTCCAGGATGTTCCTCTATGTCACAGGTCCCCAGGCCTGCAGAAGCTAAAATCAGATGCCTCCTCCCCTTCTAGTGTAGATATAGCAGATTGCCAATTAATTTTTAACTTGTTTCCAGCATACAGAGAGACATCTACCTGCTGCATTACTCCCCCCGCACACGCTAATAAATCTGTAATATCGATAGCCGGGAACCTTCAAGAACTCCCTCAGTCCAATGAGAGCGTGTGTAATAGAGCCTGGGATTCAAACTCACTGGGCGAGATAGGATGTGAGGATACTAAGGATATAAAGCACATGCAGCAGGCCCCAACAAGCTATGGGGGGGGCATTTTAAATTCAATGCAAGCCATGGTGAAGGCAATTAACCATCATGCCAACATAATGAATATTCAATTAGACCTACTCAATACGCTGGCGCTCTTTGTGTCCGGTATTGATGAAAAGCTTGAGAAATTAAATGTCCTGATAATAAGAGTTGAATCAAAGAATGACACCAACTTCACTATGTGCTTATGCAAGGAAGTAATTGACAAATTGGTGCAATTACCTGTAGTATTAGAAGAAATGCTAGGGAAATAGGAAACACACCCAACATATGTAATGGGCAGCTCTCCAGGATAGTGCAAAACAATGTCATGGTCAACCCAGCAGCCCCTGGCACTATAGAGGAGGCACCCTTATCTTGAGCAGATGAATTGAGGGTGGTGTCCCTGCAAGGAGGCGTATGGTCTAGCAGGCCGTGTTGGGATCAGTAGTCCAGCACTGGCCTCAACACCAAAAATACAAAGTCGCCTAATCTCTCGGCATCACCCCACATGACGAAGTCGGAAAGAAAAAGTGCCAGGAAGGGCAGAAATCGGGCCCACCCGGCGAGATCCACCATCGTGCAGGTTCATGAAAAGAGCCTTGATGGGAGAATAGGCACTCCGCCGACAGATACTGAACTAGCCAAAGCAGAATGTCCTGAGCACAGTATGGAGATACAGCCCCACAAGGAGGAAGCTGGTCAGTTAAAGACCTCTGATGACGTTGCCGGGCCTCCTGCAACTGATACCGACAAATAGGAACAAAAGTCTTGTTCTATTTCTGCTCATAGCAGTCAGTCTCCCATCTAATCAGGGCTCCATAAATACTTCTGGAGGTCAAAATAAAAGCAGCGTGGGGGGCGTGGCTAGCCGACGACCAAGATGGCCGCTTTGGGGTAAAGCTCCGGTCGGCCACCGGCTGATTCCCCGAATAAATTCGCTACACATATCCGACTGCCCATAACTATCGAAGTCGGAAGTGTGCCTCGAGCTACTGTCTGCCCGGAGCCTTCTTCGAGGCGATTTGGTGGCCGAACGCCGACGCTAGCGCCAAATACATCCTATGGCTGCGAGGCAGGGGCAAATCTGGCAGAGATGTGGCGCGGCCTGTGGCGTGGCCTGGGAACGCGCTGAAAGACGTCGGCCCTGGAAAACACCTGTGGCTGCCGGACCGTATTGTCGACGGAGGGCATGGACTGGCTGCATCTTCCTGAGCGGGGAGCCGGTGTGAGGTGCTCCGGATTGCCAGTAAGTCGCATGAGCCCGAGGCGCCCTAATCAACGCGCTGGGGCCGAACAGCATACACGGAGCATTGTTGCCTCGCCGGCCGGATTAATGGGTAGCAGCTGAGGGACGACCTTTACGATCCTGCGCCCCCGCTTGTTCTGGGGGATAGCGCAAAGATGTGTGGCCGCTCAGAGGGCAGTGAGGCCGAGCCTAGGGGTCCTGACTCTCTTCCCCCCCTCCCTTGTCCTCTTATCAGTTTGAAGATCTCCACTTTCAGGGAGTGGGGGGCACCATTCAACGACTACGGAAGGTGCCATTCCCCGACATTTCTTGCCCACTGTTATCGGGCGGTATTATACTGGGGGGGAAAGCTCTGTGGGGCCCAGGCTGCACCTGACGTAAATTCCGGCGGCCGCCATTTTGAGGCACGTGTGCCCATCGCCATAAAGACAAGAGCCTAAGAACTTACAGCCGGTCTGTGGTCGTCTTCATGTGTCTTCTGACGAGCCTGATCTCTGCCGTTCCTTGCTTGGAATGGAGACGTAGGGCACAATGGCCACATCGAGGGGGCCCAAGCCATCCACACTCCAAAAATTCTAATCAAAATATGCCAACTCCAAATCAGCGGATTCTGAGGTGCGGCAACTGGATGAAGAAACAAAACGACAGTCAACTGAGGGAGGCCCGAAGCTAGCAGACATAATGGAGGCGGTAAAGGGGGTCCACACAGCGCTGGAGCTCAAAATCGACACTGTCTCCATTGATGTCAATTTGATTCGTACTGACCTCCGGATTATGGGGGACCGAGTCAAGGCAAATGAAGGGTCCATCACTACACTCATGGCCTCCACCACACCCCTAGAGTCGGTGGTTAAGCACTTACAACCCCAGACGACTGACCTTGAGGCCCGGCTATGAAGGAACAACATACGCATTTTAGGTGTTTCTGAACGGGCAGAGGGGCCGGCTACTGATTTTTTTGTGGAGGACTTAATCCAAGATCATCTACAACCTCGATCCCTCTCTAACTACTTCTCCGTCAAGCGCGCACATAGAGTACCTGGGGGCCCTCCGAAACCGGGCGCTCCCCGTCGTCCCATCCTGGCGCGCATTTTCAACTTTCGGGATCGCGACGTCATCCTCCCGGCTGCTAGAAGTGGACTACTCCTAGAATTTGAGAATTCCAGTTTAACCTTTTTTCCAGACTTCACTCATAAGGTGCTATTGAAACGTCGCTCCTTCCTGGAAGTTAAACGCGTTCTTAGGGGACACAACCTGAAATATGCCATGCTTTTCCCAGCAAAGCTACGGGTGTAGGCAGACGGCAAGTCACTGTTCTTCCACTCCCGGGAGGAGACCTGGGACTGGTTGGAGAGGTGGAGATCGGCTCCAGATCGGGACGCTGCCTCCCGGAATCAAGCACACAACTCCGAATGTCTTCCGGGGAGGCTTGGTTGAACTTATTATGAAATCTGTTTATTAGCATTTGTTAATTTAGACATAGCATACATCATAAATGTAATAACCCACAGGCAATGAGTCTGGTACTCAGAGGAGTATCCGTCAGTCGTGAATGCGGTGAGCCGCGGGATCCATCGCCACTACGAGGCGTGGAGTAATGAAAACTGATAAGTGTCAGGGCCACCGCCCGCATTTGAACAGATTCATGGAACAACCAAAATGGGGTAAAAGAGAACAGGTTAAACAACAGAAGCCCAACAGAACAGCAGCAGCAGGTTCGATCTTAGACCATACGACCCTCAGGATACCCCCCCCCCCCAGTCCATCCCCACCCCCCAGACCCGGCCCCCCCCATCCCTCGTGACATATCGTTCTATGGAAGGCAAGTGTCATTGTCCGCACATCCGCCCGATTCGGCTAGGACCTCCCCGCCAATCCCCAGAGTGGGTCTCCCAGGCTCACCTCCATTCCCCTCCCCTCCAGGAAGTGGCTCCGCAGTATGTGTCCCACAGAGTCCCAGGGCATCCCCATCCAGCTGCATCAGGACCTGCAAGTGTACGTCCCATTGATTCGCTATGGGTGTGCGTCTGAGGCCTAACGTTTCCTCTCGCAAGAGAGCCGTACCCTCCGCCCCCGCCCACACTAGCAGGGAGCTCCGCCACGCCTGCGCCCGAGGGGGCTCAGCCGCCTTCCAGCGCTTAGTAATTAACCGCTTCGCCACGATCAGGCCCAGGTCGAGGAAACGACAGGCAACCTTCGTGGGGGGTGTTCTACGAAACAAGTGCAACAGACAGGCTGGCCAGTCCCGCCGCGCCAGCGGACCGACGCAAGTACGTAACGCTCCATGCACCGTCCGCCAGTATGAGTCGAGTGCTGGACAGCTCCATAACATGTGCACCAGTCCAGCATCCAGAGCCCTGCAGCGTGGGCATTCAGCGTCCGCCCGGTGGAAATAGCGATTGATGGAGTCGGGAGTGAGATATGCTCTGTGCAGTATGAAGTACTGGATTTGGCGAAACCGCAGGTTCCTGGGGACCCGTGTGGGCCCCCGTAGCATATCTCTCCATTCCTTGTCGGTCATGGGGCGGTCCAGATCCACTTCCCATTTACCCCGTAATGGAGACAGGTCCGCCGCCACCAGCGTGCGCAAGGAGGTCGCGAACCAGCGAATCATGTGACTGCCCCGTCCCATGACGTGGAGGTACTGCATCATGAGGTGTTGTGCCGGTTCCTCCTGAAGAGCACCCCACCGGCTCGTCAGCGTCGCGATTAGCGAGCGGTGACGGAGGAACTGACCGGCCGCTAACCCCGTCTCCTCCGCCAGTTGAGCGAACGGTATAAGCGCACCATCGCGGTAGAGGTCCCCCAGCGTACAGATATCCACTGCATGCCAGTCGGCAAGCTCTGCCGGGCGCAATATCCCTCGACCGCTAGGTGAACCCTCAATCGGCATGGCAGGGGCATATGGGGTATGCGACCGAGTCAGGTAGAGGGCACGCCGATAGCACTTAGAGGCCACCGCCACTAGAAGGGGCCCCGGCTTGACCACTCTGGCCGTCGGGTGGAAGAACGCGATAATATCCGCCAGGGGGAGCGGTGGCTCCATGGATGCCGTGTCATCCCTCTCCCGGTTGGCCAACCACCTGGCCACCCATTGCAGCTGTGCTGCTAGGTAATAGTGCGCAAAGCAGGGCATCGCGAGTCCCCCCTGACCCGTGGGGAGGTACAACTTAGAGAGTGCCACTCTGTGGCGCGCGGTGCCCCACACAAAATCCCGAAGGGAGCGCTCCAAGGCGGCGAAAAAGGACGCCGGGATGTAGGTCGGCAGGTTAGCAAAATAGTAGAGGAGTCTGGGCAGGGCCACCATTTTGACCAGTGCAATGCGACCCGTGACCGCAAGGGGGAGGGTGCCCCAGAAACGCATCTGGGCCCTGATCGCCGTCACCGCCCTGCCCAAGTTGCCCTCCACCAAGTCAGCAGGCCGCCGGTACACCTGAATACCCAGATAACGGAAGGTGTCCGGTTGCCACCGGACAGGCACACCCCCAAGCTGGAACCGGGGATCCAGGGCATCATCACGGAACGGGTAGAGACACGATTTGGCTGCGTTCACCCTTAACCCGGAAAGCGTTGCAAACTCCGTGAGAACCCGTTCAAGGTCTCCTGAAATATTCGCCACGTCCCGCACGAAAATCAAGAGGTCATCCGCGTACAAGGAGACCTGGTGGGTGGCGTCGCCCATTGGAATGCCGTCCGTCAACACCCTCCGCAGGGTGGCCGCCAAGGGCTCAATGGCAAGCGCAAAAAGGAGGGGTGAGAGGGGGCACCCCTGCCTGGTACCTCGGCCAACCGAGATGGCCTCGGAAATATACGGGCCAGTCCTCACCCGGACCACAGGGTTCTTATAGAGGAGCGCCGCCATTTGCAGAAACCCAAGGCCTAGTCCGTAATGCGATAGTGTTGCCACCAGGTAGCCCCACTCCAGACTATCGAAGGCTTTTTCGAGGTCTAACACTAGGCAGCCCGCCCGTGGCCAATGCTGTGCACCGTGTGCGGCGACACGGAAGAACCGGCGAAGATTAAGCGAAGTGCTGCGCTTCGGCACGAACCCATTCTGGTCCCTGTGCACCAGTACAGGCACGGTGGGGGCGAGCCGCTCCGCCAGGACCTTGGCCAGGATCTTGTAATCGGTGTTGAGGAGGGCAAGGGGGCGATAGGACCCTAGATGAGTAGGATCACGCCCCGGTTTGGGGAAGGAGATCAGGTTGGCCTCCCTCATGGAAGCGGGCAGGGTGGCCTCCTCAAGGGCTGTGAGATATAACGCGTGCAGACAGGGCACCAGAGACTCCCGGTATGCTTTGTAGTATTCTGCCGGGAGACCGTCCGGCCCAGCCCAGGCGCCCTGCCAGAGGCCAATGAGGCCACCGCGTCCCCTATCTCCTCCAGAGTGAGGGGACCCTCCAGCGTTTCCTGGTGGGCATCCGGAACTGTCGGGAGGCCGGTGGCCCCCAGGAACAGATCAAGATCCTGTGCCTGCCATCGCCCCACCGAGGTGTACAGGTCTTTGTAGTGTGCCGTGAGGATCTGGTGGATCTCCCGCTGTGTGTGCACCAGCATGCCGTCCGACCCGCGAATGGAGGCGATTGGCGCATAGCCCGATTCCTGTCGGATCAGCCAGGCCAGCAATCGCCCCGCCCTGTCCGATGTGGCATGGACCCGTGCCGAATGGGCAGTGTAGTTGTGGCAGCGCAACCTCTCCAACGGCTCAGCATGGCGTGCCCGAAACCGAGCCAGCCTGGTCGAGTCACGCCCACCACCCTCGCCATGGCGTTCGCATGCCAGTAGCCGAGTTTCCAAAGCGGTGAGTAGCAACGTAAGTTGCTTACGGATATTCCCCGTCACCCCCAGACAGTGTCCCCGCATGGCCGCCTTGTGCGCGTCCCACTCTATCAACGTGTTCTCCGCTGTGCCCTCATTGAGGTCAAAGAACTGTTCGACCGCTGTGCCGAGCGAGGCCCGGAACTCCGCGTCCTCAAGAGCAGCCGGTTGCAAGCGCCAAGTGGGAATGGGGGGTCTCCCCGGGTCCCAGCAGAGACGTAGTCTAAGAGGGTTGTGGTCAGAATGGGTCCGGCCCAGGTAATCCGCCTGGATTATCAAAGGGTTCAGCGACGGAGAGCTCACCACCCTGTCAAGGCGGACGTGAAGATCATGTACCGCAGAATAATATGAATAGAGCCGGTCAGTGGGGTGTAAGGTGCGCCAGACGTCATGAAGGGCCCACCGGGACAGCCAATCAGTGAGGTTCCTCGCGTTCGAGACTGCCTGTGTACTACGGAGTGGCGGGTAGGATCTATCAAGGCTCGTGTCCAGCACGGCATTAAAGTCCCCACCTAGTAGCCAGGGAAGACCCACATACGGGGTCAGGGCCACCGAGAGGCGATCAAGGAACGACGGTTGGTCAACGTTCGGGGCGTAGATAGAACCCAGGAGCACAGGGAGCCCATTGAGCCGCCCCCGCACCAGGGTATATCGACCGTCAGGGTCAAGCACCGTCTCGGACCATATGAAGGGTGTGCCTGCCCGTACCCAAACCAGTGTACCCCGAGCATGCGCGGAGTATGTGGTCCCGAAAAGCTGTCCCCTCCATCGGGCGCGCAGCCTGTCCAGTTCCAGCCGTGTCATGTGTGTCTCTTGAAGAAGGGCCACCCCTATCTTGTGCCTCTGGAGATAGGCAAAAACAGAATATCGGCGGGCCGGTGTGTGCATGCCCCTAATGTTCCAAGTGACTAATGCAGTGTCAGCCATCGGTGTAGAGCGCAGACAACACTGGGTTCATCAGCCGAAGCGGGCCGGCCGGGGAAGGGGAGGGGGAAAAAAGACCAGAAGGACCGCTACTCAGATCGCCCGCTGCAAGAACATGGTGGGTGAAAGAACTGCAGAACGCTGCAGAATGTAAAGAGGCAAAAATAAAGACAATATGAACAAAAAGAGCTCCATAACCGCAGGGGCGAACCCCAAAACCGGGCATTCGTCCAAACATGCTAGGCTTAATCGCCTGTGAACTACCAGATCAAAGATGGGTTTACGAGGGGCTAAAGAGCAATACCGTTGGTCCTGGCCTGCAAGAGCCCCATGTTACCCCCGTCAGGGCCCCGTGTGCCTGTAGGGCCGCCATTCCCCCAACCTCTCCCCAGAGGAGTGTGTGTGGGGATCGCCATCACCCCGTTCCCCCGCAACCAGAACAAGCCCGAAACCCCGGTCCCCGGCCCATGTGTAAGGGGACCCACGCTACCCCTCCAGCCCCGCGACCCCCCGCCTCACTCACAGAAGCATACAGGGCCCCAAAAGTCACAGTCCAGGGGACAACAGAAGCAGAAGGCTCCCCCCCCCCGAGAGTAGTTCGGAACAACCCGCCCGACACCCCAGGGTACCTGCAGTGGACACAGTGCAAACCAACAAGAGTTCACCCCAGAAGGTCGGCTGTCTGGGGGGGGGTCACCTCTGGCAACACCTGGTCTTCCGGAATCAGGATGGACGGGGAGGAGGACAGGTCAGTCTCAGTGTCACTGTGAATGCGAGCCGCCACGTCCCCCTGGCTGCTCATAGACCCCAGAGTGGCCACCGCCTCCAGAGCCTCCAGCCGCTCCACACGCATCCTCTCCGGACTCGGCACGGCCGGGGGACTCGGCCCCATCCCACCACGTCGGTGCCTCTGTCGTCGCCGTCTCAGCCTCTTCTCCCTACACACCACAGGCCCCGGGTCCGTGGGCCGGGGGCCACCATGTTGGCCCGTTTCCTCCAGCCAGTCCCAAACATCGGACGGGGCATCGAAGAATCGTGTCTCGTCTTTCGTGACCACCCGGAGGCACGAGGGGAACAGCAGCGAGTATTGGATGTGCAGCTCTCGGAGCCGGCGTTTCACCTCCAGGTAGTTGCTCCTCCGCTTCTGAACAGTCGCAGTGTAGTCTGGGAACAGCATCACCGGGCCACCCCCTATTGTAAGGGCACCCATCTTCCGCGTTTCCCGGAGGATCACGTCCCGGTCCCGGTAGTTGAGGAGGCGAAACAGGAAAGGACGCGGCCGGGCTCCAGGGACAGGCCTCCGCATCGGCACCCTGTGCGCCCTCTCCACCACGAACTGCGGGGAGAGCATTCCTGGGGGCAGGATATCTCGTAACCAGTCCTCAACAAACTGTTCGGGTCGCCGCCCTTCCTCGCCTTCCGCCAGGCCCACGACGTGTATGTTCTGGCGCCGAGAGCGGCCCTCCGCATCCTCCGCATGGTCCTCAAGGGTGTTAACTCGGTCGATCAGATCCTGCAAGGTGGCGGAGTGATTGCGCACGATCGGCTGCACGTCCTGTAGCGCCTGGCCGTGACCGGCAACGGTGTCCGCCAGCCCGCGATGGTCGGCGTGGAGCAGGGTGAAGTCAACCGTGACTTTGTCGATTCGGGACTCCAGTGAAGTGCGGGTTTGTTCCAGCGTGTTGCTCAGTCGGTCGACCGCCGCCAACATGGCGTCCATTTTGGCCTCCAGGGTCGATGCAGGCGGCGTCGCGGTCACAACAGGGCGCCCCGGCGTCGCATCAGGGCCGTCCGCCTTCAGTCTGGGCTCAGCCTGCTTGTTCCGAAGCCACCCCATGGCCAGCTGCTGCGCCGATGGCATTCAGAGGGCTCAGTGGTACATGAGGCCGATCGGGGCTCCAATCACCACCAGGCGCCTTTAACAAAGGGGGTCCAGTCCCACCGTCACGAATCAGACCAGCGCCGGGGGTGTCAGGGCGCAGGGCAGCGCCGCCGGCGGGGGAGTTGCACCGCGAGCCGTGGGCAATCAGTAGCCAAGGTCCGCCAGGCCGCTCTACGTCAGGTCCGTAGCAGCCACTCCCCCACATCCAGCAGCAGGTAAGCGGTCAGTCCCCTGGGTGCCTCACCCCGATCCCGGTCTATCGGCGCGAGCAGTAGGGCCACAACACGGACGCCAGGGTCGTCTCCGCCACCACAGTGATCCGCCTCGCCTCCAAGGGGCAGCAGTCGGGCACTCGCCAGGGGCCCGTCCTCAGCCTCACATCCAGGGAGGGACCCTCTACATCAGGTCACTCACCGGGCCCCTGGGTGGTGCAGGCGTCATGTCCTCCTCCAGTGCCCCCGGCCGCTACGTCCTCCACCACCGTCCACCGCAGCGGGCCACTGCTGTCTCGGGGTACTGGGACTGGCAGGATCACAGCGCGAGGGGCGTCAGCACAGCGCAGGCGATGCAGTGGGTGTCAGGTGCACCGTCGCCCCCGGGGAGTCCCTCGCAGGTCCGCAGTCCTCCCGCGGCCGGTCCGCTCCTGGATGTGCGGCCCAGCCGCCTCGTGGCAGGCCGCAGCGTGGGGTAATGCTCGCGGCCGAACGCCGCTTCCAGCGCTCTCCGCGCTGTTCCCCGGTCAGATCCCCAAGGGGGGCGGCACGCAGGCTGAGGCCGCCCCCGCCGCCACTGTTCGTTTCGCCGGGCGCCGGGACCCCACGGGCAGGGATAGGTAGTCCTGGCAGCCCCGCAGCACACTCCGGGCAGGAGAACCGACGGAGAACGGCTCCGTTGCTCGGGAGCATCACTCGGGCGCGGCCATCTTGGTCGCGCGCTCTCTAGCGCCCCCCGAGGCTTGGTTGAACTTATATGGTGCAGGTATTATAGCAACCATTACATGCTGAGACTAATTTTTTTAATTTTGCACATGGCTGAGACATTGCTTGAATCCCTGGGTCACACTCCTGAACCGTTAGGGGCAAGAATCGTCTGTTATTCACATATTGACTTAAGTGCATATGTCTTTACATAGGTGTTTTTCGCACAACTTTCGTTTATTTGTCATTGCTCTCTGGGAAGAATAGGAACATTGGTTTATTGATGTGCTCGGGGTTATAGACTCCCACCTACAGTTGCCAAATATTTTGATTTTCCTTTTGGGCAGATATTTTGTTCTTCTGGGGGAAGAGGGTCGAATCTTGGGGTACGTTGGTTAGGTAGCGTTTCCCTCTTATTGGGTTCTTTATGGGTATCCAAGCGCTCTGCAAATTGGGATGGTGGGCAGTTCTGAGTCCACGTTGCAGGGAGGCATGGTGGGGGGAGATTTCAGGGTGTTCTACAAAGGGGGTTGTTTGTTTTTTATTTTATGTTCTAAGCAATCTGTCTGTGTCGATTATGTGCATTTATACGATGGTAGCTGATGCTTATAGGGATTCCGAATGTATGTTTATGCATTGTGCCTTATTGTGTAAAATTGTTCATCCGGCCTGGTGGGAATTGGGGCTCCTGTTTCATGACTCTAATGGGTGACACTCCTGCAGTTTCTATTCCCATGGGCCGACTCAAATTGATTATCTGGAACGTTAACGGATTGGGCGATCGGATCAAAAGGGGCTTGGTCTTGCAATATTTGAAGCAACACTCCCCAGACCATATACTTCTTCAGGAGACACACATACCGGGCACTACATATAAGGCACTGAACCGCTGGGGTTACAAATTACTTGCTCGTGCAGGTTATACCAGGGGATCCAGGGGGGTGAGTATCCTTGCAAGATCCTCCCTTCCCTTTCATGTTAAGAAAGTCACACATGACCCTGATGGACGATTTGTCACTGTATTTGGGGATTGGGAGGGTCATTCCCTCAATGTGTCCTCACTATATATTCCCCCCAAACTTCACTCTTTCACTCTGACCGCTCTGGGCTCACACCTGTTAAATCTATCTGGGAGAGACCTTTTATTGGGAGGTGATTGTAACGCAGCTATAGCCGGAGAAATAGACCGTTTGCCATCCCGACGACCTGAGCCACAGGGGAAATTGCTATCTGTTTTTTTAGCGACCCTTGGACTGATTGACACTTGGCGTACTCTTCACCCCTTAGATCGACAATACACCTTCTTTTCCGGGGTCCATGGGAGTCTGTCCCGTATTGATTATTTGTTTTGCCAGGCCTCTCACTTTTCCATGATGGGTGATATATCCTTTTTACCCAGGGGCATATCCGATAATTTCCCAATCCTAGCACATTATGGTGGGGTTTCTCCCCACTCACAGCGAGAGATGGCCCTTAACGCATGGTATCTCCGAGTCCCTAACATACGAGATAAGTTGATAAAGGCCACATCCAACTGTTTTGCAGAAAATGAGGGCTCCGTAGACTCAGATGTAACACTGGGGGAGGCGTACAAAACGGTGATTCGTGAGTGTGGGGTGGCAAAAAAAAACAACAACAAAAAACAGCAGCGTATTCAGGAGACAATTACAGTCCATCAGTGGATGCTCAGGTGCACTAGCAATCAGAACCCCTCAAGAGGGAAGGATGCCACTGACTAGCCCTCAAAGAACAACACCCAGTGGTGCCAGGTGAATTATTGTCAGTGCAGAATCTATCCTGAGGAAAGTATGCACAAACCATATTGTCACCTGGTACCCAAGGGAAAGATAGAGCTGACACACAAGTATTGATTAGACATGTACACTGATCCCATAGAACAGCCTGGCCATAACACACGCCTATTGTGGATCCCAGAATTCAGATCTAGGGAAATACACAATACATTAAATCGAGCAAATGTCCTGAAGTTAAAGCTCTACCGGGTCCGGCAAAGGTGGAGTCCCAGGATATTTTCTCCATCAAGCAGGTATCGAAACCCACATTGGTTACATTCAGTTCCCCATTTATTCAAGCGAAAATCCCAGCAAACAAGGACCTGCTCACGAGTTGGGGCATAAAGATAGTAACACCCCAGGAGGACCACTATATTCCTCTTCTTTTAGCACTAGATCAATCTGCAAAGGGTAAAGAAAAATGCACCTTAACATTTTTATCAACGAAAGGCACATTTAAGGAAAATAATAATTCATGCAATGGTGATTTCCTGTCTTGATTATGGTAATTTTCTTTACCTAGGCTCCCCAAAATACTTTATAAAACGACTCCAAGTTGTGCAGAACACTGCAGTTAGGCTTCTGTGTAAGGTCCCAATTCATGAACCAGTAGGGGAGCATCTGAAGCAGCTCTATTGGCTCCCGATCGACGCCAGGATCTAATTTAGGGCACTTTGCTTGACCCATAAAGCAATAAAAACAGAGGTCCCCTGAAAATCAGAGGCATGATTGTGCCATATGTCCCCAACAGAGGTTTAAGATCATCTCAAGAACACCTTCTCAGAACCACAAGAACATAGGGGCATATTATCAAGCCAGGCGATAAAATTATCGCCGCTTAGCGGCAGAAAACTGCCGCTAAAACGGCGATAATGGGCTTGATAATATGCTCTATGGAATTCCAATTGAAGCCCATGTTAGATGTCCTTCACATCTAACATGGGCTTCAATTGGAATTCCATAGAGCATATTATCAAGCCCATTATCGCCGTTTTAGCGGCCGTTTTCTGCCGCTAAAATGGCGATAATTTAATCGCCTGGCTTGATAATATGCCCCTAAGAGAGCAAGATGGGGAGGTTGATCCTTCTCACATTTGTCACCTATGCTTTGGAACACATTGCCACGTGAATTAAGATTTGTGGAAGTGGAATCTAGTTTCAGGAAAAAGTTAAAGACTCGATTATTTCTGCAGTACTTTTAACGTACTTATTTATTTCTCTTCCACAGCTGACTCATTTAGTGATGGGAAGCCCTCGGGCAGCTATGCACTTTAGAAATCCATTTAACATAACATTAACCCGATCAACATCATCAATAGTGAAAGGCACAGCAGGCTGGTCACCTCCCCACCCCCGAGGGACCACTGGATTGACTATCCAGGCATCTGCGGACCAAACGGAAGCAGCCCAAAGAAGATTTGTGACCAAGCAAAGTGAAATGGACAGCTGGAGCTCCCTCTTATCAGTCCTATCAGCAGAACAGTGCAAGGATTGACATGAGATGTACCCAAAGGCACGTATAACAGAGCAGGGTAACTTGAGTATGTGCTTTTGGAATCTGGGTGGACTTGCATTGAAAACTGAGAATGCCTCGCAGTTTTGAATATGTGAAAAACTTTGACTCAATTGCGGTTCAAGAGACCTGGGTACAATCCAGCACCCCACGAATTAGGTTAGTTGAATATAGCAGGTTCTCATGTGAAAGCAATACCTTTGGGGGAGCAAAAGCCGCTTGGCCATGTACGTGAATTCTAACTTAACCACAACGGTTACGGTGAAGGGCCTACACAAGCCATTGGTATTGGCTCTACGTCTGGATAGCTGGGCTCGGCGGCCGGCAACTCTGCTTTTTTTTGTCAACATCTATATCAGTCCTAGAAAAAGATCAGCTAGAATGGATAAACTGATTAACCTGCTATTGGAACTAAACCGAGTTTGTATGATAGCCAACCTGTTAATCACCTGTGATTTCAATCTAAACCTTTTACAGCCTACAAACGAAGATGATGATGAAGTGCTTGGTGCCATGCTCTCCCAAAGCTTTTCACCCTAAGGCTTGGGGATGCTTCTCAGAGCATCTGGTGGCATAATATCTGGCCTGTACATCTTACAAAGATGCAAGCATTAGTCTTAAAAAGACCCCTAGTCAGCCGGAGCCGATTAGCCTTATAAGAGCCTGGATTAATAGATCTCACCGGCAATGTTGGTGTCTTCTGCATGGGCCAAGCTACTACCTTGTTTAAAACAAAATGATCAGAAGAGATTTTGGAATCTAATCAATGAGAGTGAAAATGACCCAAGTACGGCAAACAATGCTAGCATAAATGCAGAAGACTGGGTGAAGTATTTGAAAACACACTTCATGGGATGTACAAGCGGCCCTACTTCCCAAGTATCACCTTCAGTGAAGTCCCACATGGCTCTTGAGATCCTTGACGATCACGACCCACTGGAACACTCCACCTCGTCTTTAATCAAAGTCATAGAGAACTCACGTGCCAGTGAGCACCTGGCCCTAATGGTATCCCCCAAGCTCTCCTGAAAGAAAACATCTCAACTTGGGAAAACTATCTGGTCCCGATCTGTAACATCATGCTGGCCTCTGAGAGCATTCCAAAAAGTTGGCTCAACTATCCAACCTATCTGTAAAGGAAGGATAGCCTCCTCCCCTAGCAACTATTGTTTGATAGCTTTGCTAGAAGTGGACCTCAAATATTTCTCAACCATGCTGTTACAAGATCTATCAGAGTGGGCATCAGAAGCTGAAATATTGCCCATGTATCATACGGGTTTCATAAAGAACCAAGGGATACTATCTAACCTAATGGCTGTGGTCTGATCATGAAGAGGGCAAGTGATACCAGCATGCCGCTGTTCATGTGTTTCGTGGACTTTAAGGCGGCCTTTGACCGCGTCCTAAGTGATAAGCTGTGGGGAAAGTTACAATGTTGGGGGATCCCACAAAAGCTTTTGAGGGCAATAAGGCTACTCTACACAAAGACATGGGTTAAGATTACGGTCGGGATGGGAGTCACCTGTCCATAGAACTGGGTACATTATTCAGTCTGAAACAGGGATGTGTGTTAGCACCGCTACTGTTGAACTTGTTTATTTTGGATCTTTCACCATCCCTGGACGAGTTGGCATATCGCGCCCCAAGCCTTGGTGGTGTACCCCTGTCCAAAATCCTATACACAGATGATCTACTTCTATTAAGCAACAGATTAGGGCTACACAAATTGATCAATCGGCTTGGGGAGTATTCAGACAACAACCGATTGAGATTAACCTTAAAAAGGCAAAAGTAATCCCTTTAAATTGGCAAATTGTTAAGCATGAAAAATGGCAAATTAAAAGGTGCATGACACAAGAAACAACAACATATACGTACCTAGGTTTCAAATTGGTCTTGAGGGCCTCCCATGCGGCTCAAAAAGAAGCTATTAGAGGGAAAGCAAATAAGCTAAACTGCCTTTTCTACTCAAACGAAAAGTCTCTGGGGCCACAATCTTAAAGCTCTCATCCAGGTGATAAAGTCAAAATTGATCCCGACTTTGTCCTTTGGGGGCGAGATAATCCTTGGTGAAGACGCAAACCTTTTTGAGAAGCTGAAATTCAGACATATAAAGAAGTGTTCCAATTGCCAATGTCTGTCTCCCAAGTCAGACTTGAATTTTCTCTGGTAAAGCAATCTTGAGCCAGATAAGGGCCCTTCCTAAGATGTTGAAATGCTCCTAATGATTCAATGTCACACCATGTCTGGGCCTAAATAAACCTACAAAGGTGGAAATGATGTTTTAATAAGTATTTGCAGGATAACATCGAGATCCTTGGCCTTAGTGAACTATAGCAACTGGATACAAGAGAGCAAGTATTCAAGAAAGCAGCGAACAAATGTGTGCGGCTGAAAAGTCAATTGGAGGGTAAAATGACGCTAGCTCAGCGAGCACACAGGTGGCTGGTGTTAAAGTCCTATGACGCCCAGCAGGAACAGTCCTTTTTTTATTTTTATTTGTATTTTTTTATTCATTTATTCCATTTTGAAACAACGACAAAAGAAACATATCATAGGGTAGACACAGTGATACCTCCAGCGTAGCGTACGTTACAGTCACAGTGTATAAACATATCTCAGTCCCAGTACCCTGTAAGGTAACACATTATTACAAATCAGCAATGAATATGATGTTCAGATTGAGAGTGCCCAGTAATTGCTCAATTGCAAACAAGATCCAGCTTGTACAAAGTATCAACACATGCAGTTAGTATCAACTTAGCCTTTAGTGCGTACTGTGACGTGGTTAGCTCAGCTAGGTCTATACAATCAGCATCGGTCTTCCCCTTCCGCCCTATTTGTTGCTAAATAACTCTGGAACAGACCTTAGAAGCTCTTAGGATGGTTCCTGGGGGGCAATAGATCATTATATAGCTCCAATTGCCTGTTACAATAAATCATGTCCTTAGACCAATCCGCTAAAGTGGGCGCTGGGCCACGTGCCCATCTCATCGCCTTTAGCTAGCAGCAGTCCCAAATCTATCTAGCGCCTCACATCTTTATGCAGTCATTTCATCCATCCCAGTAAAGCTACTAATGGGTCACACACCAGAGGTACTCCAGCAATATCAGTCAGCGTGCTGAAGATAGATTTCCAAAATCTAGCGACCTCGGGGCATAACCAGGCGACATGAAGGAACCAGCACTCATATTCTGCGGAGTCCTGCAAACCATACCGACATAGCCTGTCAGGGGTGTACTATGCTCTATTCAGGAACTTAAAGTGTATCAAACGATGCCTCCCATTTAATGATACAGCCTTCGTGATGTCACAACGATATCGCCAGGTGATGTTATCAAGCGCCACCTCAAGATCACTTTTCTATTCCAGTCTGGCTTTTGTAAAGTGATGTTTACGATAGTCCTGTGACATATTGTATATGTTGGAAACTATTTTACTAGGCAAGTCCGATCGTAGTAATAGAGATAAGGAGGCCATCTCTGGGGGTTCTAGCATGCCGTCGCCAAGCGTTTCTCGCAGTGCCCGCCTCACTCTGTGGAAATGGAACCGGACCAACGGCGTGTAGTCATGGTCCTCTGATTTGATTCCCGCCCAGTCTCGATCCTCGCCATTCGAGAACAAGTCCCCTATTTTGGTGGTATTAACAGAAGCCAAGGCACGAATCACTTCCCTCTCACAGCATACCGATAGGCAGTAACACCATTCCACCGGGGTCAGGGTGAATAGAGGACAGTGCCCGCCTGCCGTTTCAACACATTTTGCCATGCATGAATGACAGAATTCACAGAATCCAAAATACCTGATTGTCTGCTTGGGGTATGGAACAGCATCGATAAGAGTGGGGAGGGCGCCGCCGCTACCCTTTCAATCTGCAGGTGCGTGGGGCCAGCCTGCTCTTGAAGCCACTGATAGGCATGCAGCCTGCAAGCCCTGCGCCCCACGATAGTAGAGTTCCAAATCTGGGGTACCAAGACTTCCCATAGTGCAAGGCAGCATGAGGGTGTCCCATTTGACATGTGCATGTTTCCTGGCCCAGGCCAGCTTCAGCAGTAATGAGCGAATAACTTTAAACATATGTGCAGTGAGCACCATCGGGACGTTCACAAACAGGAATGAAAATCTGGGAAGCACCACCATCTTCATGAGGGATATGCGTCCCAGAAGTGACAGGGGGAGCTGGATCCACCGCTCCACATCGTCCTCTAATTTGGCGATTGCTTTGCCATAATTTTCACTCAGAACCTCCTCCGAATCTGTGTGGACTTTTACTCCCAAATAGCAGACAGGCTCAGTGGTCCAATTTAGGGGTTATTTCAATTCAATAGACTCCATGGCCGCAGACAGCGGATAGATGGTTGACTTTGTCAAGTACATTTTAAGGCCTGAGAGATCGCCATATTTGACCACTTCATCTAGTACTGGGGTCAGATTAGTCTTTGGATCGCTGATGTATAGAAGAGTGTTGTACACGTAGGCTGACACAGTAATGTTGTATTTCGGGAAGAGAATTCCCCTGTACCTGTGATACTCCCTTAGTGCACATGCCAAGGGTTCGGCGACTAGGGCATAGAGCAAGGGCGATAAGGGGCACCCTTGATGTGTGCCTCTTGATATCGTGATAGGAGCCATCACAGTATCCCCAACTCTTACCCTGGCTGTGGGGGAATTGTATAGGAATGCCATTAATTGTAAAAAGATCTCTCCAACTTCCATCCGCCTCAGCACTGCCTACATAAAGGGCCACTCTACAGTATTGAAGGCCTTCCCTGCGTCCAAGAATATCGCAGCAGCCTTGACTTCTGGGTTAATGTGCTGGATGGCTCCAAACACTGTGCGTAAGTTATAAGACAAATTCCGACTGGGGACAAACCCCGATTGCTCCGGCCCTACCAAGATCGGTACCAGCGGAGCGCGTCTATAGGCTAGGACTTTGGCAAACAGCTTAGTATCCACGTTAATGAGCGACAGGGGCCTATAAGATGAACATTCATTGGGAGGTTTATTTGGTTTCAAAATTGCAACTATCAGGGCTTCCCTCATTGAGGGGGGGCATTATCTCCTCCTCACCCATCTCATCAAACAGTGTAATAAGGTGAGGAATAAGAAATTCTTTAAATTCTTTATAAAAAGCGGTGGTGGGGCCATCCTGCCCCGGAGCACTTCCTGAGCGCATTGAGCTGAGCGCCCCTAATATTTCCTCTGCATCCAGCGGCCTTAGCAAGTACTCTCTGTGCTCGTCAGTCATCCACGGCATTTTAATGTGTTCTAAATATTCTTGGGTCGAGGCCTCCTCTGCTGTCACCCTAGATCTATATAGGTCTGAGTAGTATTGGTGAAATCTGTCAGCTATTGTAGATGGGTCTTGCAGCAGCTCGCCACTCTCGCCATTCAACTCAGTAACACCCCCCAGTTCTTCACTGTCTTTCAGTAGCGCCGTTAAAGTTGATCCCAGCCGCTCTCCCTCACAATAGTCATAGCAACTGCATATTTCCCTATATGCCTAATCTCCTTGTCTGCTACCTCATGGTACTTTTCTAGTGTACTTTTCAATTCTTCCAATACCTGATCATCACCTCCCGCCAAGATCTCCCTCTCTAGGTCAGTCAGTCGGCTCTCCAGCATAGTTAACCGTCCCCTGAGAGAACGGAGGACCCAGAGTGCTTGGACATAGCTATCCTCTGTATATACACTTTAAAAGATTCCCACATTGTAGAAAAATGGAAGACAGAATCAACATTTATATCAAAAAAGCTCTCTATGGCCTCCGCCATCTTGGATTTAAAAACACTGTCTAGCAGAGAGTATGGCGGGAACCTCCAAGTGAATGGGGCAGGTCGTTTCAGTCCGCTCTCAATATCAATCATAATTGGGGAGTGGTCTGAAAGCGAGCGGGGTGCACCACACATGCTTTGATCTGAGGAAACATGGTCCTTCAAACAAACCAATAATCAATTCTAGTGTGGAGATCATGTGGGGCCGAGTAGTGAGTAAAGCCACGGCCAATCGGCGATCTCGACCTCCACACATCTAACATACTTGACTGAGTGGCTACAACCCCAAGAGCAATCTAGTGTCGGGTCCAATACTCAGTTTAGATTCCCCCCCCCCCCATATTTGCGGCAGGGACAAGACTCTCTTCAGGTGCTCAAACAAGTCCTGGTAGAACTTTGGGCTGTCGAAGTTAGGGCCATAGATGTTAGCTGTGACCAGGTCTACTACCCTCACCCAGCATCTAGAAATGGCAAACCTACTCCCTGAGTCTGTGCAGAGCGGCTCCAATTTAATCCCTGATTTAGAATTGACCCAGGTGAGGACCCCTCTGGCTAGCGTGGTGAACCCTGTCGCATGAAAAGGACTATGTAGCCTTCGTCGACTGAGCATTTTACTAGCTGTGGGCAAATGGGATCTTCTCGATCTGGCCTCTAAATCCTCTGCCTTGTCCTGTAGAACGCCGAGGAGCCTCCCAATCTGCTTCTGGACAGTACTCGTTTCCATCTGGGCTTCTTCTACTTTGGTCACTCGTCTTTCCGCCATGTCCAGGCGCTCTGCATGCTTGTCTAAGCGCTCCGACATGTGATCCATTCAGTACGCTAGCGAGTCGATCTTCCCATCTATAATGGAGGATAGGCTTTTCTGCATTGCCGCCAGTATTTGGCGTATATCTCCTTCGTTCTCCTTCAGGTTGTCATTCTGCTCTTCAGTAGTTTTGTCAGCATTTGTCTCCTTGAGTCTGGACTTTCGCTGCTCGAACGGTAGCTTTGACTATGTTTTATCCATCTTGCCCATTGTTATGGGAAACCGAAGGGTCGCGTGGTCCACGTCTGACTCCCAACTCCCAGTGTCGCACAATCGCTGGCGAAAGGTTAATCAACTGTCTTTGGTGTGCGCAATTTAATTGTCTGGACTGAATTAGGTGCCCCCTGCGTCATTCTCGACTGTAGGGTAGCCCCGGCCAACACCTAACTGGTAGTCCCAAAGGATAACAGAAGCCTATATAAGAAGCATGTCCCAATCTTCAGAGCCTGCAGCAATCCACTTCGAGAGATGGGGGGTTCACTAGCATTTGAATTACGTTTGGGTCGCCTCCTGTCAGCCTTTTATAGCGCTCTCACCTGCATGTGCTCAACGTCCACCGAGCGCCCAGTGGTGATGACTCACACCAGCCCGCTTCCTGGCGCAAGGATCATCTTGCTGTGCCTGGTCGAAGTGCAGGAGCAGTGTGAGGCGCTCGGGAAACCGGCACCCAGCCGCCCGTGACTCACAGGTAGCGACTAGCCCCACAGAGGTCGCTCATTTAAGTCAGGTCAGGACGAACACCGCTCAACAGGCTGCCGTCTGTAAAACATTTTCTGCCAGGAGGGATCAGTCTCTAAAGCTCCACCGTGGAGCAGCAGACATCTTCCTGTCCCTCTCCCCCGAGAGAGAGAGGTGCAAATTTGTGTTTCGGGCCTCCAGCAGTCTCAGTCATGCCGCACAGGGGCTGCGTACTCGTGGGCCTCGCACCTTTCCGCTGCCCAGTCTGCAAGTCGGCAACCAAACGCCGCGCCGTCAATCTTCTTCCCGGTGGCGTAGTGCTAGCGTGTGTCGTCACGCGCTAGCTATAAATAAAGGGGCATGGCCCGGCTCAAGCAGTCGGACCACGCGGCAAACAAAATGAGCCGTGTCCAGTATTCTTTGCGGCCGCAGCGCTAATTAATGCATGCACGCGGCCCCCATCACACTGGCGACGAGGCGGTAACGAGCCCAAGTGCCTTGATTTGTGTGCTTTGTTCCCCGGACTGGTTTAGAGCCTTTGATCTAGGCCATATAACCACGCGGGAGCAGATTACTCTGCAGAGGCTTGCTGTGTGTTCCTGGCAGGTCTGCTACTTTCAGGGAGGACCCATCAGCCCCTGAGAGTGCCTGGGGAGATGAGGAATTTTCCCTGCACACCCTGCTGGAGCCCAAGCTCATGTGTGCCGCAACTCCCAAGGAAGGAGGACATCGCAGTGAGGCCTGCACCCCCAGGCTACTGAGGGAGGACCCGACTGCGCTTTCGTCACCCTCGGCCAGGCGGCTACTACTAAGCCCAGGAGGTAGGCAGTGCACGTGCCGCGAGGAGTGACTGCGACTGCGCTAATATGGCGACAATCCCGGCCATTGAGCCCTTTGTAGTAGATGGCGCCCCCTCATCCCTCGACTGCTGTGGAGGGACTGGACTGACCGTCTCCAAATTTTCTTCGAAGGGGCGGGCATAGCCCGGGACAGGCACGGAGCCCTACTCCTCCATCTGGGAGGCAAAGACATCCACCGTATTTACAAAACCCTGGTGGAGGCCACACCCAAAACGTATATGATGCTGCTCAATGCCCTAAATGCGCACTTTGAGCCAATGGCGAACAGGGACTATGAAAGATTCATCTTTCGCCAGGCCAAACAAGAAGCGGAGGAGTCGTTAGACGCGTTCCACGGGCGTTTGAAGGAGCTGGCCACCACGTGCGGATTTCGAGAGAAACAGGAAGAAATCCGAGGTCAGATAATACAAGGATGCTACTCGTCCAAACTCAGAGTGAACATCCTTCAGGAGGATGGCAAGTCTCTAGCGGATATCCTCACCCTAGGCCGGTCAAAAGAGCTGTCGCAAGCCAGAACATCCCACATGGAGGTGGCCCTCCACCGACCCATCAAGACGGAAGTCAACGCAGTGGAAAAGGCAAACGTGGTGAGGCCCAAAACTCGGGGAGAAGACCGCAAGACAAGAAAAAGGAATGCGGCGGCACGCCCCATGGCATGCAAGACTGCCACGCGAGAGGGAAGAAGTGCAATGCTTGCGGGTGGATGAACCACTTCGCGGTGGTATGCTGGTCTGCAAAATCACAGAAAGAAGCAGCACAGGCAGTGGCTGAAGCACACGACAGTGAGGACATGGACGATGACGCGGGAGGCTACCTGGTCCACTATGTATTCGCAGTAGACCAACCACGACGGAAGAGATGACGACTTCCAAGGTGCAGAATCAAGATCCACCACCAGGAGGTGAGAGCCACCATAGACACAGGGGCCTCGATCGAACTAATGGCTGTCAACCTGTACAATCAACTAAGTCTACGCCCGCCATTGCGTGAAGCAAGGATCAGGGTGTTTGCATACAGACAGAAGACACCCATCCCGCTCCTGTGATGTTTCAAGACTGAGCTAAGACACCGGGACCTCAAGATCCCTCAAGATCCCCACCACACTGTATGTGACCAAGGAAGGAAGCGGAATGCTGATAAGCGGACAATCAGCAGAGGAGCTGAAGCTAATCTCATTCGCCATGGCGGTACAAGAGGAGGAACTGGAAGCCATCATGGAGGAGTTCGAAGACGTCTTTAAAGGCATTGGATGCCTGAAAGGGAAAAAGTCTCTCTCCACATCGACCCGTCAGTCCAACCAGTGGCGCTGAGGCACAGGCGTATTGCATTCACCTGCAGAAGAAGGTCGAAGAAGAGCTAGAAGCACTGGAGAAACAAGGGATTATCGAGAAGGTCAGTAGACCCACCCCATGGGTGTCCACGATCGTAGTGGCACGGAAACCGAAACAGCCAGGGCAGGTCCGCATCTGCGTTGACATGCGCCTTCCAAACGCCGCAGTGAAAAGGGAACGTCACCTAACCCCCACCATCAACGACATCTTGGGAGAACTGAACGGCGCAAAATGGTTTTCGAAGATGGACCTACGGTCTGGCTATCACCAACTGCCACTACACCTGGACTCTCGATACAGCACCACCTTCTCTACGCACGTCGGTCTCAGGAGATACCGACGCCTCAACTTCGAGATCTCGAGTGCCGCAGAGGTGTTCCAAAACACCATCCGTGAAGTCCTCAGCGGGCTCCTGGGGGTCTTGAACGTAAGCGCCGACCTACTAATATACGCATCATCGATGCAAGATCACCACCGTAGACTTTGCGGGGTTCTCCAGAGGATCAAAGAATCCAGACTGACCCTACACAAAGAAAAGTGCCAGTTCTTAAAGAACAAGATCAGCTTCTTTGCCTACAAGTTCTCCGACAAAGGAGTGGCCCCGGACCCCGACAAGGTAAAGGACGTCCAGGAAGCCCCAGCACTCTCCAACATCTCGGAAATAAGAAGCTTCCTAGGGATGGTGAACCCTCTGTTTGTACCAGACTTATCCAACCTCACAAAGCCCCTCAGGGAACTTACGAAATCCACCACCACATGGCAATGGGGCCCCGAACAGGAACAAGCCTTCAAAGATACCAAAGCAGCCCTGTCGGCAGACACAACACTGTCATACTTCGACCTGGCCAGATCCACCAACATCGTTGTTGACTCCAGCCCATACGGGCTAGGAGTCGTGCGCACGCAGTTACAAGGAAATGGAGAGTGGGCCCTGATCGCATATGCGAGCCGCTCCCTGACAGACACGTAACAGAGATACTCGCAAATAGAACGAGAAGCGATCGCCATCCACAGGGCCTGTCGGCACTTCCACGTCTACGTGTACGGCCATCCATTAACAGTGTCCACCGACCATAAGCCCCTCACCCCCCTGTTTCAAGGGTCAGCATCCAAGCCTCCCCCGAGGATTGAAAAATGGATCCTTCAGCTGCAGGGGTATGACTATCGAGTCGAATACAAGCCAGGCTCATCCAATCCGGCGGACTACCTTTCGCCACCAAAGCGGAAGAAGAGGATGCTGAAGACACTGAAGAATATGTCCAGCTCGTATTGGAAAGATACCGACCACTCCCCATGAAACTTGAAACCATTGTAGAAGCCACCCGGACTGATGAATGCCTGCAGCTGGCCATAATAGCGGTCCAATAGAATGACTGGCGCCCCATTCAGTCCACCATGACTAGACGGACGCCACAAGCAAAGGCCGTCCCGGAGTCCATTGTGCGGGTCAAGGGTGAACTTTCGGTAGACAGCAGCGGTTGTCTACTCCGAGGCCCGCAACTGGTGATCTCATCAAGCCTTGCTCAACAAGCCGTGGACCTCGCACACAGGGGCCACCAAGGCATGGTAAAAACAAAGAGTCGGCTGAGGGCAAAGGTGTGGTTCCCGGGGATTGACCCACTGGTTGAGCAAACAGTCAGAATTTGCTCATGTTGCCAGGCATCAGGCCAACCAGATCGCCCTCACTCCGTCATCACTGAAAACCCCCAACGGCCATGGGTGTGCGTGAGTGTTGACTTCGGACACCTCTCAGATGGACGCTATGCCCTGGGGATCATCGATGACTACACAAAATACCCTAAAGTCGATATTGTAGGAAGCCAGACAGCCACGGAAGTGATTACAAAACTTGAGAAAACCATTGCGACCCATGGTATATTCGAAGTGGTGAAGACAGAGAACGGCCCACCTTTCCATGGACAATAATTTGCAGACTATCTCAAGGCTTGGGGAATTCAACACCGAAAAGTGACCCCACGCTGGCCCCAAGCAAACGGGGAAGTAGAGAGGTTCATGTGCACTCTCAACAAAGTAATACGCATCGCGCATGCAGACGAATCACCACTTGAGAGAACCATATACAGTTTTCTGAGGGGATACCCTCTGACGCCCCATCTCACGACTGAGGCAGCTCCGGGGCCGGCAAGCATGGGCGAGTAGTGCGAAACACCATCCCGCATCACTCGAGCTGGACCCCATCTCAGATTGACGCCGGAAAGGTCCTAGCCAACAGGACCAGTTCCAATGACCAAGCCAACGCCGACCTGCGAGCCAGAATGTCGGACATTCAAGTAAGGGACAGAGTCTACGTCAAGGACAGGTACCCCGGGAGCAAGTTCTGGCTTCCGTTCGAACATCAGCCATGGACAGTTATCCGCCGAACCGGCACTATGGTAACAGCCAGAAGAGGAACCGAAGAAATCACACTCAACATCTCTTTCTTCAAAAAGGTACACGCCGGAACTCCGGACCAGCTGCTATCAGATAACCTGGACGCCAGACCACGTCAACAGTCAGGGGAGGAAGGAACAGATGGTGACCAAGGAACAATACCCACTGAAGATTTGGACTGATCTGACCATGGCACCCCTTCACTGTTTGGAACGCCAGACGGAGCACTGCCAAGTTCCCCTGTGAGGTCTCCTGAGGGTGAAGTCTCACAGGAAATGACCCCGTCATTGCCATCCTCATGGGGAGAACACTCCAGATATGGCCTGAGAAGCAATCCAGCTCCATCCTCCCGCCTAGAAGGGTTCATGGTGTGATGAACCAAGGACTGGAATCCTAGTGACTGTTAACTGATCTACGTATTCAATGTTTGTTTGTTGTTTAATAAAGGTTGGAAGGAATGTAGTGTCCTCCGGCGGGGTAGTGGTGCAGTCTACCCACGCCCGGAGGCTTCACGTAGTGCTAGCGCGTGTCGTCATAAATAAAGAGGCGTGGCCCGGCTCAGGCAGTTGGACCACGCGGCAAACCAAATGAGCCGTGTCCAGTATTCTTTGCGGCCGCAGTGCTAATTAATGCACGGGCGCGGCCCCCATCACACTACTCTCTAGCCGCAGTGTAGGTTGAGTATACAGCCCGAGGTGGTCACCCTCCACGTTGCAGTGGCCCTCGCTGGCTCTGGGCCTCAGATCTGGGTGACGCTAGGCCTCAGACGTTCGAGTGCTGTCTCTCTCTTCCTATTCAGGGAATATAGGTGCACCGCTGTGTAGAGCGCTCCAAGCGCATCCCAGACTGGCCGCGCCAGCGAGTTTTCATGCACCGATGATAGCGGTTTATTGCCGGATAGTTGGATGGCTTACGGAGCTAATTTATCTTGCAGGCATCTTGAGTCCAGGCAAGGTTCCCCCCCCCCCAACAGTCCTATTTTGATGCAACATATTTAGTGACCATCAAGAGGAAATTCATGGCAATGAGATTTGGTCTTCTCCCCTCCCCGGACTTCATTCCAAAATGGCAGGAGGGGGGTCGCTCAGAGGACAAGAGGCGTTGTTTGTGTCATCAGACAAAGGAAACTTTCCTGCATAACCTCAGCCTCTGCCCTAATTTACCAAGGCAGCGGAGGACCCTGCTACCTAAAGAATTTCTAGCCCTGGGAATAAGAACCTGCAGGTCGGCGGCCGTGGAGGTCTTAAACCTGCGAAATTTCAAGTTGAATATTCGATTGGTGCTTTTTTTTTTCCATTTTGATGGACCAGATTAGTGCGAAGGCCCGTTCCTTCCAGGGCCCCGCTATCGGGAATCAGCCAGGCAAAGCTGGGACCAGTGGGCTCCTGATTGACTGGCTGCTAGGAAGTCAGGGTGAGGAATACTGCCTCCTATCCTGTCTGTTGGGTCCCCAAGATCCATGTTTGCGTTCTACAGCTAGTCACTTGCCACTTTATAACTTAATCATCGAGTGGCCATGTTCCAATGGAGGTTAGGGATTCCTCTGATGTCTTACTATGGCAATGCATAAGCCCTATTGCACATTAATTACTATTTACTACCATGATTAGTTGAATGCGCCCCAACCCAAGTTCACGTTTATTCCTCTGCAATTTGGCATTTCATACCGGGCGAGCACTGTGTCAGGCCCCCCAGCAGGCATAAGTAGACCAGTGTCAGGAGGGGAATTGGCCACACTTAGCACTTTGTCAGGCACTATGCACCTCATAGAAAGATACCCATGTGGCAATGTTCCCGGTTAAAACTTGCTGCCACTGCGTGGGACTCGGTATCCGCATGAGATTTGTTAAATCCTAACTGCAGTGCTCTGTAAATGAATATTTCATCCTGGCTTAACACTATTTCAGGCTCCCGGACACAAGTTGACTAGAGTCTGGAAGGGACCTGGTTCCAATTAGCTTTTTGCTACGCACTACGCACTTCCTCGCAGGATGTCAATATGGCTGTGTTTCAGGTTATAACTTATTGCTACTCTGGGGGGAAGGTATCCAGATGAGATTTGCTAACTCTAAAGTGCAGTGTTGATGCCACCATACGATGCCCTGAACCTGGTGAGGCCAGTGCGCTGTGCTTTTCATATGTAGCTTTGACCACAAGGATTTATATCTGCACATGCCTGCGCTTGATTTGTGGTTCTCTGCACTATGCATATTAAAGTATGATATACCTATGGCTATGTCCTAGATTTTAAAATCTGCTGCTGCCATGGGCAAGTCTGTGGGAGCTTGTCAAAATATTAGTGCTGTGTATATGTCATTATGTGACGTTTTAAATTTGACGAGGACCAAAAGTTGTGTGCTCCATCTGCTGTTCGGTTAATTGTGCTACCTTCTTGCTGCTACGGTTACATTGATTTTATATCTGTATAGTCCATACCTGTATTATGTTCCTTTGCTCTGTGCACTATGCACTTTATAGTAAGATATCTGTATGGCTTCGTTCTAGGCTTCAAAATTAGCAGTTACCGTGCAGGGAGGTAGCAAGAAGAGATTTGGCAAAATGCAAGTGCTGTGCACATGTCATCATATGATGGCTTGGATTTAGCGAGCCCTAAACATTGTTTCCCAATCACTGTTATGGTTAATTTGATTTTATGTTTTTACGTCTGTGTATGTATTTGTTTGTATTTTTATCTGGGCATGATATTGTGGTTGTTCGAATGCTGTACCTGTATGGGTTTTATTACCTAATAAACTACATTTTACCCCAGTGGTATTGGTGCGGGGGATCTTGATTGGAAAGGGCAGGTGTTCCAGCCAGCTGTTGGTGTTGGCTGAGGTGGTAGTGCAGTTGATGATTTTGTAATATATGATGGCCATGCCTCCTCCAGGTTTGTTGACCCTGTTGTGTTTTGTTGATATTGTAGCCAGGGGTGTGGCGATATCAATGTCCAGGTCACTCATGGGGTTTCCACGAGAAAGAACAAGTCGAGGGAAAGGTCATCCAGAAGGCCCCAAACTTTAATGGCGTGCTTGACCAGAGTGGGAGTGTTGAGGGGAAGGTATTTGAGGGAGATGTGTGTTTTTGGGTCAGTGGTTCCCAGGGTGGGCCCCAGGGAGCAGGGCGTGCAGTGTGTGTTGTTGGGAGATGTTGGGACTTTGGGCCGGAGAAGTGGCATGTGGGGCAGGAGAAGGCTTCTTCCTTTCCAGTGGGTAGGCCCTGGTGCAGTTTGAGGATGGGCGGTTGGGGTTGAGGAGCTCGTGAGTTGAGTAGTGATGTCTAGTGCTGGCGTGGGTGGCTGGCTGAAAGACCAGGGGTTCTGGCACTGGGCGTGGACGGAGCACACACAGTCACAGACTATGTTCCCTTTGGTGTGATGCCGTCGCCATTCTGAAGGTCTAGAGGGAGGGGAAGGAGATCTGGAGGGTGATGGGTTGAGCAAAGCGTTTGAGAGGTGTGCGGGGTGGGGATGGCAAACGGTGGCAAAAAGCAGGTAAGAGGTACAAAGGCAAACATGTGGCAAAGAGGGGTAAAATGAAATGAGTGAGAGAAAAGAGTTACATGTAATACTTCTTTAGTCACTATACAAGAACCACTCTTTTCATTGTAAAGACATGCTCCACCTAGTTTTCAGACTTGTATACATTGTAAAAGTGCAGGTACTTAATCCGAGAGAAAAGAGTCTAAAGGAGAGAGTGAAAGAGTAAAAACAAGTGAGTAAAAGAGTGAGAGAAAAAGAGGCAACATGAGTGAAAGAAAAAGGAAGGATAATAGAAGACGAGAGAAAAGATTAAAGAGGAAAAAATGAGAGAGAGAACAGGAAAAGTGGAAAAAATAATACAAGTGACAAAAAGCAGAAGGGAGGCTGGGGGCCACTGCTGTCACCAAAACAATTCTATACACTTTTGAGAGTTAGTTGGATTCAGTATTGGGCATTTGAAAGCCCCCTCTGATTTTAATATTGATGTATATAGGTGCAAACATATGTTGTTAGGTTATGCACTCAGCCTAGAGTTACAAAGAAAGAAGTCAGCAGAGTTTATCTTTTATTGATTGATATTTCTGAAGACTTAGCACAGAGATGCAAGCTTGTCGACATTTGAGACGAGCAGGATTGCAATTTCCTTATTAAAAAAAAATCCTTTAGGAAAAGTGAAGTTCTATGAAAATATTTTGACGAACGGATGTGTTATGTTATGTCGATTTATAGAGCACACTAATCACTTGTGAATGTATTCAGGTGCTGGAGCAGGTTAGTGGACATATGGCCTCAGCAGAGATATTTGAAATGACAAGTCTCCAGCTTTTTGTGAAACTCAAGAAGTGAGGAGGAGACCCTGATGTGCTGAAGGAGGTCGTTCTAGGTTTTAGGCGCGATGAAGGAGTATGAGCAACCTCCAGCTCCGTTTTGGTGAATGCGGGAGGTACGAGCAAGAATAAGGTAGAGCGTAGGTGTCTGGTCGGCTGATGAAAGTGTATATGGTTGTTAAGGTATATTGGTCCAGTGTTGTGTAGGGTTTTGTATGTGTGAGTGAGTAGTTTGAATTGGCTGTTTGTGAATGAGAAGCCAGTGGAGCTTCTTGAGGTGTGGTACGAAGTAAGTGTGGCGCGGGAGGTCTAACATGAGTCTTGAAGCAGCGTTCTGGATGGTCTGTGGTCTTTGTAGGAGTTGCTTGGAGATTCTTTCCAAGAGTGCGTTCCCGTAGTCGAGCCTGCTTGAGATGAGTGCTTGGGTGATGGTCCATCTGGTGTTCTGTTGCAGCCACTTGAAGATCTTATGTAGCATGCATAGGATGTGGAAGCAGGAGGCGCTCACTGTGTTGACTTGTGTGGTCATGGAGAGTTTGTCACCTAGGGTGATCCCAAGGTCTTTTTTTTTGTCAAAATTGTATTTATTAGCAACAAATCGAAAATACAGGTCATGACACATGTACTACCACAGAATGGACCAGCAAGTGAGGAATAGAAGAGCAAAAGGCACAGACCCAGACCCAGACGTAGAAAGGGCAGGCTTCACCAACCATAATGAATGCTAAAGTAGGGATACAGTAATGCGGAATATAAGGCGAAGCAGTCCTTGAAACTACGCCCTGGGCATCACCCACGGGCACAGGCGACACCAAGGTCTTTTTAATGGTGTTGGTGTTGGGCCTAGCTCTGATGGTAACCAGGTGGAGGAACCCCATAGGAAGTTTTTCAGGTACATGCATCAAAGCAAAAACCGGTCGCAAACGTGCAGATTCTCAGAATCTGCCCCTTTGCGACCGGTATTTTTGCATTTGGGATGCATCATCCCAAATGCAAAAATCGCAATTTAAGTAATCTCTAAATTGCGATTACTTAAAAAGCGATTGCATTTAATGAATCTCAAATTGAGATTCCTTAAATGCAATGCATTAAAGTTAAAAAAATTAGCGATTTCGCTAATAGGGGGAGAAAATTACCATGAAGTTGAACTTCATGGTAATTTGCAAAAACTTTGAAAAATGCACTTTTGTGCATTTTTCAAAGTTTCATGTTGCGCACACACATGCCCTTAGGGCATGTGTGTGTGCAACATATGTGCACAAATCAATTTCAAGAGTGCAATAGGGTGTCATTTTGATACCCTTGCACCCTTGAAATTGCATGAGCAATTTGCGAGTACCTACTGGTACTCGCAAATTGCTCATGCAATCTCCAGTTCATTCCTATGGGCCTGGAGGCCCATAGGAATGAATGGGACGGCATTCCTTAATTGCGACTCGCAATTTGCGAGTCGCAATTAAGGAATGTGTAGGAATCGCTATTTTTATAGCGATTCCTACATGCATAGGCTTTTGCAATTCCTTAATTGCGATTCCTTAATAATCGCAATTAAGGAATTGCAAAAGCCTACGTTGATGCATGTGCCAGCTTGTTTCTGAAGAATGTATTGCGGGTTCTTGGATTCCTATGTCATGCAGTCTTCTGATCAGAGTGTAGTGGGAAATGGTGTAGAAGGCTGCAGGTAGGTCGAGTGGGTTGAGGGTTGCTGTTTCTCCGTGGTCCAGGATGGTCCTGATGTTGTTGGTGATTGATGTTTCAGTGCTGTGGTTCTTTCTGAAAACTGATTGGGTCTTGTCCAGTAGGTGGTAAAGCTTGAGGTGGGTGGAGAGTTGCATGTTGATGGCCTTCGCCATCCTTTTGGTTGGGTACGGGAGCAGGGATATTGGATAAACGCTGGATAGTTTGTTTTGGGTCACCTAAAGTTTTTGAGGAGGACTTTGACTTCTGCGCGTTTCCAGTCATTTCGGAAAGTGGCGGTTGCGATGGAGGTCTTGATGATGTGGGACACAGTAGTGCTAATTGGTAAAATTCCCAGATTGTAGATGTGGTGGGGGCATGGATTCGTGGGGGCCCCTGAGTGGTGAATGGTTAACATGATTGAGGTTGCGTGTCTCTGGTGAAGGGTGTCCATTCGGTTAGGTGGTTGTTTTGATTGGTGATGGGTAGTTTGCCAATCAGGTCGCCCGTTTTCGGTTTGTGTGGAAAGTTGCTATAGGGAGCCTTATCACAGGTGCCGCAAAGGCCTGGAACAATCTACGATTCCACTTCAGAAACTCTGCCGAGCTCCTCTCTTTCAGGAAGGGTCTGAAAACTTGGTTATTTAATTCATAGTCACCCTTTTCCACAGCAACCAAATAGGCAGTGCTCAGCGCCAGGACACCTTAGGGTAACCGATGCTCTTAAGAAATTAAAATACCATAACATAACAACAGATGTTAGTGATTGTGCTGTGGATGAAGTTTGATAAGTCATTGCAGAGTTCTTGGGAGAGGGAGATGTTGTTGACTGTTGTGGAAGGTGTGGTGAAGTCCTTTATGATCAAGAAGATCTTGCTACTGTTGGAGCTTTCTTCAATACTTTCAGCGAGTGCCCGTTTCTTGGTGTCTTGTAGTTGCTGGTTGTAGTGTCTGAGAGCAGCCTTGTAGATGGATCTGTTAGAGGTGTCATGGCTGGCTCTCCATTTGCTTTCTTGCTATTTGCAGTGTCGTTTTGATTCTCTGAAGCCCACTGTGTACCAGCTGGCTTGTCAATCAATCAATCACACATTTATAGAGCGCGCTACTCACCCGTGAGGGTCTCAAGGCGCTGAGGAGTGGGGGGGGGGAGGCAGCTACTGGTCGAACAGCCAGGTCTTGAGGTGTCTCCTGAATGCAAGCAGGTCCTAGGTCTGACGCAGGTAGGCAGGGAGGGTATTCCATGTCTTTGCAGCGAGGTGGGTGAAGGATCTGCCACCGGTGGCCGTTCGGCGGATGCGTGGGACGGTGGCGAGGGCGAGGTCGGCGGAGCGAAGCTGGTGGTTCGGGGTGTAAAAGGACAGTCGTTCATTGAGGTATGCTGGTCCGGCGTTGTGGAGTGCTTTGTGAGCGTGGGTGAGGAGTTTAAAAGTGATCCTCTTGTTGACCGGGAGCCAGTGCAGGTCTCTAAGGTGGGTGGTGATGTGGCTGTGGCGAGGGAGTCCGAAGATGAGGCGTGCAGAGGCGTTCTGTATGCGCTGGAGTCTTTTCTGGAGTGTGGTCGTGGTTCCTGCGTAGAGGGCATTGCCTTAGTCCGCCTGCTGCTGACGAATGCTTGGGTGACCGTTCTCCTGGTTTTGGTGGGGATCCATCTGTAGATCTTGCGGAGCATTCAGAGGTTGTTGAAGCAGGAGGAGACAGCATTGACTTGCTGGATCATAGAGAGCGTTGAGTCCAGGATGAACCCCAGATTGCATGCGTGGTTTGTGGGTGTCGGGGCAGCTCCCAGCGAATGTTGGTCACCAAGAGTTGTCCCATGCGGAGGGGGTGGAGCCGAGGACGAGGACCTCCATTTTGTCTGAGTTCAGTTTCAAACGGCTGGTCTTCATCCACTCTGCGACTGCCTCCATTCCCTCGTGGAGGTTGGATTTGGCAATGGCCGGGTCTTTGGTGAGGGAGAGGATCCTGTGTGTCGTCGGCATACGAGACGATGTTGAGGTGGTGTGCTCGGATGATGTTGGCGAGCGCTGCCATGTAGATGTTAAAAAGGGTCGGGCTGAGGGATGATCCTTGGAGTACGCCGCAGGTGATCGTGGTGGCTTCGGATTGGAACGGGGGAGGCGGACTCTCTGGGTTTTGCCAGTGAGGAAGGAGGTGATGCAGTCCAGGGTTTTGCCTTGGATCCCTGCATCGTGGAGGCGTGTGTGCAGAGTGTGGTGGCAGACGGTGTCAAAGGCGGCCGAGAGGTCCAGGAGGATGAGGGCAGCGATTTCTCCCTTGTCCAGTATGGTTCTGATGTCGTCAGTGGCGGCAATGAGGACGGTCTCGGTGCCGTGGTTGCTGCGGAAGCCGGATTGGGAGGAGTCCAGGACATTGTTCTCCTCCAGGAATAGGGTCAGTTGTCTGTTGGCGGTCTTCTCAAGGACTTTTGCCGGGAACGGGAGCAGGGAGATGGGTTGGAAGTTCTTGAGGTCCTTTGGGTCCGCCTGGGTTTCTTGAGGAGGGCATTGATCTCGGCGTGTTTCCAGCTCTCTGGGAAGGTGGTGCTCTCGAAGGAGCTGTTGATGATCTTTCGGAGTTGGGGTGCGATGATGGACCTTGCCTTGTTGAAGATGTGGTGGGGGCAGGGGTCAGAAGGTGAGCCGGAGTGGATGGTATTCATGATTTTGGTGGTATCTTTGTCGTTGACGTTGTTCCAGGAGAGCAGAAGGTCGGTGCCTTTGGTGGGTGTTGATTCTGGGGTGTAGGTGTCTGTCATCGGAATCTGGGTATCGAAGCTGTTGTGGATGTCTGCGATCTTGTGTTGGAAGAAGGTAGCCAGGGAGTCGCAGAGTTCTTGTGACGGAGGTATGTCATTGGAGCTGGAGCTGAGGGTGGCGAGTTCTTTCACGATGTTGAAGAGCTCTTTGCTGTTGTGTGCGTTGTTGTCAATACGCTCCTTGAAGGAAGTTCTTTTGGCGGATCTGATGAGCTGGTGGTGTCTGTGTCTAGCATTCATGAGGGCTGCGTGGATGTCTGGTGTCTGGTCATTGCGCCATTGCTTCTCGAGTCTTCTGCAGGTAGGCTTGGAGTTCTGGAGGTCGTTGTTGAACCAAATGGCTCTCGTGTTAGTGCGCCTGTTGGAGGGTTTCCTGATAGGGGCGAGGGTATTGGCGCAGTCGTCGAGCCATTGTCTGAAGTTGTAGGCTGCTGCATTGGTCTCGGAGGGCTCGGGTGGAGGGTCTCAGGCGAGTGTGGTGATGAGCTGGTCTTTGGTGACTTTTTTCCAGCTGCGGTGTCAGATACGTTGCGGTTGGTTGTGTGCGGTGTGTTTCTCGAAGGCGAAGTGGATGCAGTGGTGGCCGGTCCAGTGAAGTTCGGTGGTGTGGCTGAAGGAGACGTGGTCACTGGCAGAGAAGATGGGGTCAAGCATGTGTCCAGCCGAGTGGATGGGTGTCATGACGAGTTGTTTGAGTCCGAGGTTGGCGAGGTTGTCGATCAGTATTGTGGAGTTGTTGCCATTGGTGTTCTCGAGGTGGAAATTCAGGTCTCCGAGAAGGATGTAGTCTGTGGAGGCGATGGCGTGCGTGCTGATGAGGTCGGCGATGGATTCGCTGAACTGTGGTCGGGGGCCAGGGGGTCTGTAGATAAGGGTTCCTCTGAGGGTGTTGTTATTGACGTGGATCTGGAAGTGTAGGTGTTCGGCCATGCTGAGGGAGTCTTAGGTGCTGGTTGAGATTCTGATGGTGTCCCTGTGGATGATGGGAATTCCTCCTCCTGGTTTGTTGTTGTTCCGGTCCCTGCGTGTGATCTTGTAGCCGTCAGGGATGGCTATTGCTATGTCAGGCGCTGAGGAGGTGTTCATCCAGGTCTCCGTCAGGAAGGCGACGTCCGGGGCGGAGGAGTCGCGCAGGTCCCAGAGTTCGACGGCGTGCTTGTGGACTGAGTGGTTGTTGAGCAGTATGCAGCTGAGATGGTTGTGGCCTGCAGTGTTGGGATGGGCGAGGCGTGCTGGTGTGCGCTGGCTGGAGAAGCTGCAGCTACAGCAGGTGAAGGGTCCGTGGGTGATCTTCGGAGAGGCCTGGAAGCAGGTGGAGTTTCGGCCATCGTTGAGTGCGTGGAGGGTGTTTGTGTCGTAGCGGCTTCGGGTCCTGTGGAGGTCGCGGGGGCCAGGGGTCTGGCGCTGGGCTTGGTCCAGGCGCAGACGGGCTTGCCTTCGCTTCAGCAGCGCCTGCTGCGCGCGACCGTGTAGCGGTCTGCATTTGCAGGGGAGGGGGGAGGGACAAGCAGGCGGGAGCGGGGCAGAAGGGGAGGGTCAGCGTCGGAGGGAAAACGGCAGGAAAACAGGGGCACAGCGGAGCAAGTATGAGAGCAAAACGGGCACAATACAGTGATACAGTAAATAACAGAAGTCAGACAATTAACAGCGAGAAAGAAAAACACTCAAGAGCAGAAAATGCAGGATACCACTTAGACCAAAAAACGGGATCGAGGGTGGCCTCGAACCCTGCGTGGAGGTGCTGGCTGACTTCAAGGCGAAGCAGAGCACCACGGAGCTGTCGGGAAAAGTGAGGTCCTGGGACCTCACTCTCCCCTGTCTGTTGGATCTCCTCTGTTTGTTGTGTTTGATGGATACAAGGCAGTCTGCGCAGTTCCTGATCGAATTGTTGAAGTTTGTGATGTCCTTGTTGAGGTAATTTGTGGGGTTGGTTTGGTCCATTATGAGGTTGCTGAGCAAGTCAGTTTTGCAGATTTTGCCCCAGCTGTAGTTTGATAGGCTGGTGCAGGTGGGTGCGTTGAGTTCCAGTGTATCGATCTGGAACTGAATGATGGACCCGATGGTCCATGTGAGAGGAGTGGTGGCGCTGTATTTGATGGTGTTGCTGGTGGTGAAGATGGGGTCCAGTTTAAGTCCTGTGGTGTGTGTGGGTCCTGGGATGAGCTAGGTGAGACTGATGTTGCCCACACTTTTGAGGAGTGTTGTGGAGCAGTGGTCGATTCTGTCTTCCAGGTGGAAGTTGAGGTCGCTGATCAATAAGTAAGCTCTGGGTCAATGATGAATGAGGCAACAAAGTTGGTGATGAAGTTGGTGAAGGTGTTTCGGGGTCCTGGTGGTGGGTAGGTGAGGGTTCCATACAAGGTGAAGTTGTCAGAGATTTGTAGTGCAGGTGTTCCATACATGGGGTGGCTTTTTTTTACCAAAGGTGAGCACTTGATGGATTCCTTGAAGATGACTGCGAGTCCTCATCCAAGCTTGTGGTTGCAATTCCATTGTGTGATCTTGTAGCTTGTAGGAATTGCTGTGTGTGTGAGGCTGCAGGAGAACTGGCAGTGAGAGCAAGGGAAGGCTCCTACAGTGTTGTGTGGTGCGTTCCGCAATAGCGGGTCGAGCGACCAAAGGAAGACTGCAAAGAAACTCGGGGGTGATCAGGCCAGAGTTCCTGGCGCTGGGTATGGTCAAGATGCAGACAAATGCAGCAGCGACACACTCGCTGCTCAGTCGCACAGCAGCCACCATTAAGTAGGTCCTAGGAGGGGGAGGAGCATAGGAGGGGTGTGGCCAGGGCTTCTAGGAGCAGGAAGAAGAGGATGCAAGGCAACACGGGAGGAGCAGGTAAAGAGCAGGGAGAGGCGGAAGCTGGGAAAAATGTCAGAAGGGTTGTAGAGGCCTGAAACAGGGGGAAAAGGTGTCAAGAAGAGAACAACACAAAAGAGCAAAAGGCCCAATAGAGAGAGAAAACTACTCCATATAGAGAAAGGCACAAGAGAGAAAACTGTACAAAAAGGCATAAAAGAAATACCTGAACAATATAGAGAAGAGGCACAAAGGGGAAGAAAATGCACCAGAATGAGAAAGGTAAAAGTGGAAGAGGCATGAATGTAGGAAAGAGATTAGGCATGAGAGTGATTATGGCAGAGAGAGAGTGTGAGGAGAGAGGCAGGTGGGTGAGTAGGAAGAAGGAGGTGAGAGTGCAGAGATGGCAAGGCGGAAGCCTCGAAGCGTGAGCCAGGTTTGAAAGGCCTAGTCTGGTTCGAGGACCGGTGCCAGGTAAGTGGGTGGTGGGACTAGGCACCCACCTTCTCATTGGGGTGCGCAGGGCCGCCATTAAGTAGGTCCTGGTAGGGGGAAGCAGTGTGGTGGGGCAGGGCTTCTAGGAGCAGACAGAAGAGGCAGGTAGATGACATGGGAGGATGCCGTTCACCACTCCCCTTCACTTCCTCTGACGTCAGACGCCGCCAGTAGCGAGGAACTGCCACCGAGGCTTCCCGGAGTTTTTGAGTCCTGAACTTCCTTTCCCTGCTCTTTGCTTCCTAGCTGGCGCAGGAGCGTCGACACTGCCTTCTGTGTGTAAACGCGTAGGACCGCATCGTTACACACACCTGCAGCTGTTTTTTCCAAGTGGGCTGAGAGACGCCTCTGCTTTCATTGAGAAAACGCACGCCGGAACACGGTGCCTTTTCTCCGTGTTCTGTGCCAAACTTACGTCAAGCGCAGGAGCGCGTTACCGTTTACTTACATTTTGGGGCATTATCGTTTATTTCTACCTGTGGCAAGCGCAGGAGCGCGTTGCCATTTACTTACATCCCGCTGCAGATATCCAGGAAGGAAAGCCAGTCTACGTCACGTTTTAGCCTGCCTCCCTTTTTAAGGAACCACATTATTCTCAACATGGCTTGTGTATACTATACACGCCATGCCGGTACCTCGCAGTGCTTTAAATGAAAGAATAAGTGTCTCAGACTTACCGAAGGGCCAGACACTGGTGTGGAACAGGCTCTCTACTCCTGCACTGGTCGCTGGGCCAACTCCGCCCTCCCGCCGCCGCAGCTTCCTTCAACGCGGCCGCAGAGAGGAGGACAGGGACTACAACCCCCAGGTTCCCTAGCGGCCGGAAAGCCGCCAACGCCGCTTCCGCGCACTGAGGTGCACTTAAGCACAGCACTTCCCCCGCGTCGCGGGACCGCGCGCGGGCGGCGCCGGACGAAGCCCGGACAAAGGGCGGACAGTCCGGGACAGGACGTGACTGGGCTGGGCCAAAGACTTTGATCCATACAGGCCGTCGGTCTTTGTGTCCTGTACACAGTGAGGTTTCATTATTTGTTTCAAATTAAGGGTTTATATATGTTTATCTAAAACCCTGCTTGTAAACGGTTTTTAATATTTCATTATTTGTGTGTAATTCGGAAAAGCTTTATTCGATTTTTTAGTGATAATTTGTTACTGTTAAGCATGTCAAAGCAAAAAGTTCCCCCAACGCCTCAGACTTTGGATAATTACTTAGTGAAGATTGTAAGTAAAATCAATTGTGAGAGGCGACAGTCCTTAGGGTTAAGTAGTCCCCCCCCATTATCTATTATGCAACATTTACCTGTCCCATTGGCATTGGACGACAGTAGTAGTGTCTGCATTAATCCTGGTGTTTCTGTTAGGGAAATGACGGAGCAGAATACCTCCACCTTAGTCGATCTAGAGGTTTCTACTGATTCTATAGTGCAGCACCCACCGACCCCAGTACCTAGAGTGGTCAGAGCATGTAGGAAAACCCAGATTAAACGCGGGGGTTCACGTCCCGCAAGAAAAAGAGCAGTTAGCCCCCTCAAGAACCTAGATAAGGATGAGGATATTACGGCAAATAATGACGCCGTTAAATTGGATGCTGAACAAATTAAAAACTTAGTAAGCACTATTGACTCAAAGATTAAGGGTATTATCAAACCTCTTATGGTAAAAATTGATCAGCTAACCGCAGAGGTTAATAGATTAGGTGATCTCCTTAAAAAAACAGTGGAGGAAGCGGATAGTGTATCAGCTTCAATAATAAGTAAACATGATATTCAGGTTGCTCCCTCTGGGGGAGATACAGGTATAGATATTAGCAGGAATGCTGTACAGAATCCTCCGCCAGCCCAGCCCTCAGCCTGTAACAATAGTCAGGCTGTATTAATGCCCGATAGAAATGAGGACTGGACTGAGGTAGGGCGAAGGCGCGCCATTAATCTCCCCCCTGACTGCGCACCATATGTGGTAGTTTTAACCAATGTTCCCCCTGTCGAGAATGGGAATCATCAGGAAACACACGAGTCTTTAAAAAATAAAACTGTTTCCTGGATGCACAGACATTGTGGATTCCCAACTGTATTTTCTGATCAAGTTTTAACTACCAGAAGGGTAAATTGGATAGGGAGCTCTAAGAAAAGTTCTAGTGGTGATTGCGTTATTATAAATTTTAAAAACCCTCAACATGCTGCCACTGTATTACTGAGAGCTGCCTCATTACCGATTACCGATAATAATGTGTGTGCCCGCTCGCTTGCTTTCTTCTATAGTCACCATAACATCGCCCCCTATGAGAGTAGAAGAAGTAGATTCTGCCCGGCTATACAAAGGCCATACCCTGACATTTTAATGCAAAACCGATTTCAACCCTTAAATCTTTTGGATGCAAATGATTGACTTAATCAGGCAGGGCAGTTTTTACCCCAGGAGATTATTAATCTCTGTGTGTGGACACATGTATAGATAATATCGTGGCCCATGAGATCCCCAACAAAACAGAAATTGAACTGGCGGTGGATATAAGGGCACCGCCCGAATGTGGGAACATATGTAATTCAAACCAGAATGAGAATAGGGGACGAAATAATGGCCTGATGCTTGATAGCAACTGTGTTAGGGGGTAACGGTACTACTATTGTTTGTTGGAACGTGGCAGGGTTGAAATCAAAGGAGAGGGACCCGGGATGGTTAACGTTCATTAATGCCCATGACATTTTATGTCTTCAGGAAACATGGTGTAAAGATGAAGTTAACTATGAGGGATTTGTCTGTTATAATTTACCGGCACTGGGAGGCGGTATAGGTAGAGCTAAAGGGGGTCTCCTTATACTTGTAACGATTTGTCGTCCTATTGTGGTTAAAAAGTATATACCTGTAGGGGATCTTGTGCAGATCCTCTGGCTTGTTGATGACAAAGACCATAATGTTTTACTGATTAACTACTACAACAATATTTTTGATGTTACCCGGGTCAAAGTAGTAACAGACTTAGCTGGCGCTATTGATAATTTATGTCTGGATGAGAATGTTGTAGTTGATTTTATCTGGGTAGGGGATTTTAATACCACATTGTGCGAATTGTCTACACAAAGGGCCTGTGGGGTTACTAATAATGCTGGCTGGGATGTCTTGCATTTCGGGCATAGCAGTTATGGGGAAGCATTGCATAAGCTCATGGGCTGCTATGACCTGGAAATAGTGGAGTGTTGTAAAGATGCTAACGGTTTATCCATTCCCACTTTTAAAAATTGGCACACCAGCTCTGTCATTGATCATGTGATCATATCTTCTAATATTAGTTCTTACTGTGATCCACCAAGAATTGAAGTAACTACATTAAGTGATCACAACCGTATCATTCTGGACACCACCCTTTGGGCTGGCAGCTCGGTGGATGTAGGAATTATTATCACTAATGTAGAACCACACAGGACTAATGGTGTAAGGCTAAGATGGATAGGAGAAAGAGCTGATGAATTAACTAGCTCCATAATTAAAGAGAGCCTGCTGGACATTGTTTCTATTTTAGAAAATAGTTCTGACTCTGAGAAGGTTTTATATTGTTTTAACCTAATTAATAAAGCTATTGATGCCAAGTTCACTGACCTCAAGCGGGCACTAGCAGTGAAGCCCAGGGACAAAAAATTGATAATTAAACTGAGAACGCAATATAAATGTGCGCTCAAACAGAGGAAGCGTGAACTGCAGCAACAGGCTTGGGACTCCCTTAACCAAGCAGAAGAGTTATCGAATTGCACCCTATTTTGGGCCACGGTTAACTCGCCTTTTTTAAGGGATGAAAAAACACCCCAGTTGACTTCTAACGTATCAAGCGAGGGTTGGATTGCACATTTTTCTAGCATTTTTTACTCTAATAATGTCACTGATGCCAGCCCCAATAAGTGGCCTGTTTTGCCCCTGGACATTTCTATTAGTGAGGTTAAATGTGGTATACGTGCTAGCAAAGGAGGGAAAGCCCAGGGCCCGGATGGGGTACCTATAGATGTCTATAAAGCTGCACCAGATGTCTGGGGCTCTCTTTTAACTATCGTTTTTAATGCAGCTGTGTGTGCCGAGGCCCCTGTAACCTGGGGCGAATCAATCATTGTGCCAATTCATAAAAAGGGAAGTAGGTCTGATGCTAAGAATTACCGCCCGATCTCTCTACTTGACTCTTCAGTTAAGGTTATGAGTAGAGTCATGCTAGTGAGATTAGAGGAATGGGTTGAGCAGGATAGCATACTGGCCGACAGCCAGTATGGTTTTAGGAAGGGACGGGGTACGCTCGACCAGTGCATCAATCTTGATTTACTGATCGGGAAATATACTGAAGCGAAACCCGGCTCCCTGTATCTCTGCTTTGCAGACCTGAGCAGCGCATTCGATATGGTAGATCATTCTATTTTATGGCCAACCTTGTTAAAGCTAGGAGCACCAGAAAGCATAATCTTTTTTCTCGCTAGGTTATATGAGAAATTGAAAACCAATGTACGTTTTGGAACCAGAGGAGAATGTACCCCAAAAATCTGTGTTACACGAGGAATTAGACAGGGCTGTGTTCTGGCACCCCTCCTATTTACTTTATTTATTAATGGAATTGATGCTATTTTAAAAAAAGTTAATGCTGATGCTCCCCAGATCAACGGTGTTCCGGTGCCGGTGTTACTATATGCCGATGACGCTGTTTTACTTTCTAGAACACCTGTTGGACTACAACGACTAATGGATAGTTTTTCCTCCTTTATTAAAGGTAGAAAACTAGTAATTAATAAGGGGAAAACGCATACCATGACCTGTGGAGCTAAAGCTAAAAGGTTAAATGCGTTTTTTATAGACGGTGAAAAGGTGCAACAGGTGGACACATTTTGTTACTTAGGTATTACCTTCTCCAATGACAGGAAGTGGAACAATGAATTTAATAATATCCTGAACAAAATGGCAATAAATGCCCATGGTATTTATAGATTTGCTGCAAAAGTTGGGGATCGTCGTACCAGGGATATGCTCAAGATTTACCAAGCTAGATGTGTGACCATAGCTTTGTATGGGGCGGGAGTATGGGGCTATAGCTGTGCTTACAACTTACAGTTAGAGGAAAATATGTTTTTAAAAAAGCTCCTGTTTTTGCCCATCTCTGTCTCAACTGAATTAAGCCATCGAGAACTAGCCATTAATTACCTAATTGATTTGTTATCGCTTAGACCATTGATGATTTGGCGGTCTTTTTGGCTTGGCGATGAGAAGTCACTTAATAGATTTATTGTCGAGGATTGTTTACGTTTGGATAAATACCGAGATATTCCCTGGGTTAAATATGTCGTCGTCTGTTTTTCAGACATTTTTAACCTGAATATTTTAAATAACCCTAGCGCAGCATCAACGATCTCCAAATTAGAAATGAAAAGTATATTCCTGACTTATGCGGAAAGGAAACGAGCAATCATAGCCGGATCATTGTCCTCTGTCATTTTTTATAATAGATATAATTTAGTGGAGGGTTTTCCATCTTACCTAACTATGGTGACTAGGCGTTCACACAAATTTGTGCTAACCAGACTAAGATTTGGGATGGCACATTGTTTAGTAGCCCATCCAAACATTAAGACACATCCGATCGGGCCATGTAGGTGCGATGATGTATCCACACAGAGCACTGTGCACCTTCTGCTGTTCTGTAAACTGTACACGAGCTTTCGTATAGTATTTTTGAACCCTCTGTTTGTTAAATACAGAGTACGTACAGTCAAACATGCTATGGCTTTAATTTTTAATTTGCAATCAGCAGATATTTGTTTTTATACTGCCACATTTTTAAACCAGTGCATCAATTCCAGGAAAAGTATGAGTTTTAATGAATTCTGGTTATTAATCTCACATATTTATGAAGATAATATGTATTGTCTAATGAGTCATTGACTATAACTATCAATTGTAAATTTTAGCTGTAATGTCTTTTTTAAAATGTATTGTTGTTTTTTGTTTATGCTTTATGGTCATTTACATGTGCCGAATAAAGCTTCATGAATTGAATTGAATTGAATTGAATTGAATTGAATTGAATTGAATTGACATGGGAAGAGCAGGTAAGGAGCAGAGGAAAGTGGGCGATGGGGAAAATGAGCAGTAAAAAAGGGCGGTGGGAGCCTGAAACAGGGAAAAAGGCGGAAAGGAGGAAAGACACAAAAGAGCAAAAGGCCCAATAAAGAGAGAATACTGCACAATATAGCGAAAGGCACAAGAGAGTACACTGCACAAAAAGGCACCAAAGAGAGAAAGGCACAAAAGTGGAAGGGGCTCAAATGTGGGAAAGAGACCAAAAAACAGGCACACGGTGATTATGGTGGAGAGAGAGCGAGGGAGAGAGAGAGAGGAAAGAGGCCGCAGGATGAGAAGAAAAAGGAGGAGAGAGAACGAGGTTGGAGCCTTGAGGCGAAAGCTAGGTCAGAAAGGGCCTAGACTGATTGGAGGACTAGTCCCAGGTAAGTTGGTAGGAACAGACTAGAAACAAGGAAATAGACTTGATCCCAGCAACTAACTCTTCTACTCCACGGCCACGTGCAGTGCGCTGCCGATTTCTGCATTCAAGGGAACTGCAGGCACCAAGCAATGGAGCGCTCTCCCAAAAGGTTGGGGGCGCTGCATTGACACCAGTGCAAGACATGTTGTACACACCTCTGGGACATTAAGTAAGAAAATACACCACATGCTCCACCCATTGATTTTTGGCAGAAGGAGATATAGGAACAAAACGGGGATTAAGAGCTAGATGTACAACCCTTTTTTGTGGTCGCAAGCGGGAAATCGGCACGTTTGGGACCGCAAAAAAGGGTTGAGACATGCACAAACGCTATTTTGCGAGTCACTGACTCGCAAAATTGCGTTTGCAACTCTCGGTATTAGGAAGGGGAGTCCCTTCCTAATAGCGAATCTCAATGCCGTGTACTATTGTTTTGCGACCGCATTTGTGGTAGCAAAACACGCGCAGTTTACCAACTATTTCAAGCAGGTGGTAAACCACTCGCAAGGGTGTATGCGAAAATACTTTTTAAGAGCCACCATGATCACTGTTAAAAGCCATAGTCATAGCCATAGTTATCACCACCTTTAACACTCTTTGAAAACAACTGACCAGCCAGCAATCCTCCTGGCTCGGGACCGGGATCCGGAACAGGGACCTGTGACCAGTCAGCAGACAGTCAGCTGGTGGTCCATATAACAGTGAAAAGTGATTGAGGATCCCTCCAGCAATAGCTTCCGGGGGGTAGGAGTAGTGGCAAGGACAGCAAAGACTCAGATAAAACTCCCTAACCTATTGGAAAAATGCAAGGAAGGATAAACCCAAGTTGTCAATCGTGACTCCGCTTCAAAATCAGGCAGAGGCACCAAAAATAGAGGTGGCAAATTCCATTGTAGTCGAAGGTATAAGCAAAACTGGAAGCATAAACAGACAGAGGACAACTTGCACTACGACCGTCAAACAAACATTTGACAAAACTACCGGACCATGGTTTAATGGTCCAGGCGGAAATTCACCACCCACTGCGTCAAGGGGAGGTCATTGAGACCATTGAGCCCATTGAGGACACTGAGGGTAGGTAGTGAGGACAGCGACTGTACTCCACAAGTTGTGAGTCTCACAAAAATGGGGATAGTTACGGGAGTAGCTATGATACCGTGAAGAAGAGGTTTCCAGAAAAGGACATCAAGACAACACTGCAACGGGAGGCCTTTGATGCAGAGTAATGCTACAACACCCATTTGAGGATTGAAATGGTCGAAAGGGAGCGACCAAAGAAACAGCCATTGCTTTTGGAACCACTACGAGCAGATACCAGTGCAGGTTCCAGTGACATATATTCTCCTCAACAGCCTAAAACCCTGCCTCCTAATAAGATTTACTTGGCATCAGAACAGTCAAGTAAAATTCTTAAATCAAAATCATCGTAAAATCACACGGAGGGAGATCACACTAGGGAACAGACTCAAAAAACTTACACTGTATTTTACAATGACTGTGGCCTTATTGTATATCTATCTATCTATCTATCTATCTATCTATCTATCTATCTATCTATCTATCTATCTATCTATCTATCTATCTATCTATCTATCTATCTATCTATCTATCTATCTATCTATCTATCTATCTATCTTTATATATATATATGCATATATATATATATATATATATATATATATATATATATATATATATATATTCACTTAAAAAACCATAGGTTTCACACATGTTATAGTTAGCTGGACGTTTCACTCGTGAAAAACCAATGAAATTCCCCCGTTATAGTTAGTGCAGGCAACTATAACTCACGCGACCGCAATCCTCTGCTGATGACGTCAGATATTACAGCACTGATGACATATGTGTCTTTCTGAAAAAAAAATATTTGTAATATATGTATAGCTAAAAAATAATGGAAGAAGACATGGGTAAATAAGTGTCTAAATACAGTGATGTAATATCTGACGTCATCAGCAGAGGATTGCGGTCGCGTGAGTTATAGTTGCCTGCACTAACTATAACGGGGGAATTTCATTGGTTTTTCACGAGTGAAATGTCCAGCTAACTATAACATGTGTGAAACCTATGGTTATTTAAGTGAATTTGCAAGGTTTTTTAAATGCTAATTCCTAACTATAACGTGTGTGAAACCTATGGTTTTTTCAGTGAATATATATATATATATATATATATATATATATATACATATATATATACATATATACATATATATATATATATTCACAGAAAAAACCATAGGTTTCAGGCACGTTATAGTTAGGAATTAGCATTTAAAAAACCTCAGAAGGAGGGAGGAGCCAAGATGGCGACCGGAGCAGACGCTTGAGCGCCCGGCTCCGTCGGTCCGTGGCCTCGGACTACTATCCTGATGCCCATCCTCGCCGATTTTCGAGGTGAAACGTGTGCGAAGACGCGCTGACCGTGCTGCCGCTTTCCCGGAGTCTCAGCCCGCCCGGATGCCCGAGTTCTGGGTGCTTTTGTCTTCGGCACTGAAATCCTGCGCCATTACGGCCTTTGCTGGCCCCCTGGAAGCTCCGCAGTTACCGGACCAGCGAGCGCTAACCTGAGCCCCGCGGTCCCGATCTCCCCTCGCACCACGGATCGCTGCCGGATGAGCCCGGAGAGGGACGGCCGGACACCTTCTGCACCCTGTGCCGGCCGGGCTGGAGCTGTGGGGTGGGCCCCGGTGCGGCGTGACTCCGGCCCCGCTCTGATGACCGCGCTGTGGGATGCTGCTGCCCCCTTCGCCTATTGCCTAGCCAGCGGCGAGGGGAACCTGCGAGAAGAGAAGCGATTGTCGGCCGTTCCCGTTGCGGCGTAGACCTGAGGGGAATTGACTCCTTGCCACGACTCCCCCCCCCCCTCGGCCATTGTAACGTATAGCGGCAAAACATGGCGCTGAGTGCCTGCTCGAGGCTGGGGGGTGCTACTCTGGTCTCGCCCGCTGCCCACTTCGCCCTCCCTCTTACGGACACCAGCCCCACGGTGCCGTCCCGGATTGCTGCCGCTGTGGGGGCCCAGCCTCTGCCGACATGCGGCTCCGTTCTGGCTGCCCTGCGGGACTTCCAACTACAGATGTGCGCCGGCCTGCAAGCGCTGAGTGAGCGGCTTGACCCCATACTGTCGGCTGCGGGTCGTGAGCGCACTGTTTGTCATCTACAGGGCGTGGATCTCCCGGTGCTTTTGTCCACTTGCGGGGACGCAACGGCGGTGTATGACTGTGCTACACTGATGCCTTCACCTGGCGCTCCCGGCGCTCAGGGTACACCGCTCTACACCTCAACTGCGGACACTTTGTCCCCCTGGTCATGGCTGCCTGCCTCATTGTGGCCTGCCTCGCCGCGTCCGCTGGACTATCCTGTTGAGCGATACCTAACGGCGTCGAGGAACCGTCCGCGGTGGTCCACGGCTTACTTTTTGTGGAACTCCTGTACCTTAATTGCCAGGTTTGGATTTTATGTGGTGCAAAGAGGGACCTCAACCGATGGTTGGCGGCCATTTCGTGATCCTACTTCACCATCCTTTCACGAGCGGCCATCTTGTCTTTGTCTGCTCGGGACACGGGGCCTTCATGCAGGGGCTGGTTTAATCCCACGCCCGCGATCGGGCCAGGGCTAGACTGACTTCTATTGCCTGGGTTTATGGACGGGCTGGCCTGGGACTGGAACTGTATGTCTGTTTTGCGCGCACTCATCGCGACTTGTGTCCATTCGCTTACACTGTGGTGCCATGGTGTCTTCGCATGCCGTTTTTTGGAGTAGTGGGCTCTCAGTGTGTGGGGGCCAGGACTGGCTGATGGTTCGGGGCGCTCTGGTGTCCCGTGGGCTCCTCCCCACCTTCTTTTCTGTTTTCTTATTTTCTTTACTCTATTCCCACTTTCTCTCTTCTCTATATTTCGGGTTCATTGGGCGACAGGCACTATGTCGGGGGGGGGGTAGGCCGTAGCCTCCGCATTGGTGTAGGGTGGGGGGATAATACTCTGTTCTTAATTAGTTCTATGGGCCTTTTTTCTTCTATGTCTCTGCGCTCTACTTTCTTCGATTCGGGGTCCGGGTGTGGGGTGGATCAAGTGGGGGCGGCTCCGGAGGGGTGCGTACTTGTTCATGTGACTATCCTGTTATATTTCTGCACCGCCTCACTGTCTGAGTTTTTTACTTCCATTGTTGTTCTTACTGATGTTGCTGCTCTCCCGTGTGGTGAGGCTATCTTGCGGACTCGAATCCCCTTTGTTCTTATCCTTCATTGACTTTTTTCTTTGATAAAATAATCTAAAACTTAAAATTAACCTTCACTTCTCCTTCCCCGGGTGTCAGAGATATCTCCAGTATGTGACTCATAACTCGTTGTTAATCCTGACCATTGACGCACGGGGGGTGTAATGTGGGTATCAGTGCTTCATTGTATCGTGGCCGGCCTGACGGTTGTAGGCCCGTATTTGTTCTTTTAAGATGCACAAATAAAGGTTTTATAAAAAAAAAAAAAAACCTCAGAAATTCACTGAAAAAACCATAGGTTTCAGGGGTGTTATAGTTAGCTGGACTTTTCACTTGTACAAAACCATTGAAATTCCCCCGTTATAGTTAGTTCAGCTAACTATAACTCGCGCGCCCGCAATGCACTGCTGATGACGTCACATATTACATAACTCATGACATGGTCAGTGACATCACTCATGACATCACTGATGACATCTCAAATGACATCACTGATGACATCACTGATTACATCATCCAGTGAATGTGTGTTTTTCTGAAAATTAAATATGTTTTATATATGTATATCTCAAGGTCGATGGAAGAATAAATGGGTATATAAGTGTCTAAATGGATGATTTGTTTTTGAAAAATTGATTGTGTAACTGACTGATTAAGTGTATCATAGTGAATACATGGCTTAGTGAGTAATGTTTAAATATGTAAATATCTGTATCAGTCTCTCACTTTGTGTATAAGTGGCTGCATGGGTTGGTGAGTAGCTACATGGGTGTCTATATAGGTTATTTTTATTTTATTTATTTTTTTTTTTTAAACCGTTTATTGCAGTTTGTAAAAGTTACAGATATGGGCCTACAACCACCCGGCCGGCCGCTAGAATGACAAAAGCATATTGCATACATACAGTAAAAGTCTCTCAGCAGTGCAGAGTAGTAAAACAGGAGTAATCAATGGTGCAGGCCACACAGCTCCATGCCCACAGTACGGTTCCCTTTTCTTGGAACAAAACAACACCAAAAAACCACACCCGCAAGGCAACCCGCGATCCAAAGCGACAGCACGTGCTCCATAAGTGGGGGATCCAAACCAGCAGCAGAACTCTGGAGAGGGGAATGGGAATAGATCAGGGACTGGGGGACCGCGCGCCCGCGGCCGAGGGAGGGGGGCCGTCTAGGGAGACGGAGCAGGCGAGGCAGCCGGTAGCAGTGGTGGCTCACAAATACCCCCGCGGTAGGCGTTCCAGGGGCCCCAGAGTTTCACCCACGCCCCAGGCTTACCCCTCGCCACATACACCACCTTTTCACGAAACATACACCAATCCATATGCTCTTTCCAGGCCGACACCGCAGGGGGCCTCTGGGATCCCCACAATTGAGCAATGTCACGCTTGGCTATCATGTATCCCAGAGTCACCCACCGCGTCTGCGGGACCGAATAGTCGTTCGGTTCCCATACATTCAGCAAGCATCTCCTCGCTTCAGGCAGCAGCGCGACACGCGTAACCACACGCAGGACCTCATGCACACCACGCCAGAATCGCTCCACCTTCGGGCACTCCCACAGTATATGCATGAAAGTCGCCAACGCACCACAGCCACGCTTACACATTCCGTCACCAGCAAAACCCATACGCAGAAGCCTTGGCCCCGTCACGTAAACCCGGTGAAGGATCTTGAGCTGGACGAAACGAAGGCGAGCCGGGATGGCCACCTCTTTCGGAGAGGCCACCGCGGAAATCCAATCCTCGTCGTCCAGCTCCAGCCCGTCGGCAACCCAAGCCTCGCGGAGACTAGTCAGCAGGCACGATCTATCGTTGATCAGTTTTTTGTATATGAGGGAGATCGTGCTGTCCGGGACATGGCCATCTAGCACTCTGTCCTCCAGGGGGGAAGACTCCGGGATGGATGCGACATCCGGGAAGACGGAGCCCAGCGCATGGCGGACTTGTAGGTACCGAAAGTACTCACTGCCCTGCAGCTGAAACTCCGCCTGCAGCGTCTCAAAAGTTTTGAATCCCCCCCTCGTCCAGAGATCTCCCACCGTGCTGATTCCGATCGTGTCCCACTTCTCGAAGCCCTTCGACGTCCACAGGGAGCCCAACCTCTCAGACGCATACAGCGGTGACGCCCGGGTCAAACGGTCCTTCCACCCCATAGCTGCATTAGCCGCGTGCCAGACACGCACCATGACACGCGTCGGTCCAGTCAAACGGGAGTCGGGCGCGCCAGCGTAGAGCGCTCGATTGTAATCGCCACCGGGCAGGAGCATCTTATCCATCTCAAATGCCGGGTTCAAGGCGGGCCCGTAAAGGCCATGATTAATTGCAGCTAGTTGGGAGGCCCAGTAATACCGTTTAATGTCCGGGAGGGCGACCCCCCCATCGTACCACGGGAGCGTCAATTTAGCCAGAGCAATGCGCGGCCTCCCGTCCCAGAACAGGCGCCGCTGGAGGCCCTCCACCTCACGGAAATAGCGTGCCGGGACCAAGTCCATAGTATTCTGGAGGGCGTATAGGAAGCGCGGCAGGGACATCATTTTAAACAAGGCCGCTCGGCCGAGCGGCGAGAGCGGCAGACGCCGCCAGCGCACCACGTCCTCCTTCAAGCGCCGGAGGGGGGGTAGCAAATTCCGCTCATAGCGGGCCTCCGGGTCAAGAGTGATATAGATACCCAGGTACCGAAAACCTTGGGAGGCAATCTGGATCGGACAGTCCCGTGGTAGGACCGGAGCCTCCCCGGAAAGCACATAGACACAGGATTTCGCCCAGTTGATGACCAGGCCTGAGTTGCGACCGAATGAGCGCAAAACATCAACCAGGACGATCAGTGATTTACGCGGGGAGGCGAGATACAGAAGGATATCGTCAGCATAGAGGGACACACGGTCCTCATGCTCGGGGGTCCAGCGGAGACCACGGATAGAAGGGTGCCACCGCAGCCACTCCGCCAGGGGCTCCAGGGCCAGGGCGAACAGGAGAGGCGACAGGGGGCAACCCTGTCGCGTGCCCCGCCCCAGCGCGAATGGGGCCGAGACTCGCCCATTCACTACCACCTGCGCCAGTGGGCCCGAATATAGCAATTTGACCCAGCTAATGAAACCCGGGCCAAACCCAAATTTCGCCAGCATCGCCCAGATGTATGGCCATTCAAGCGTATCAAACGCCATGGTGGCGTCCAAGGACGCCAAGATGGCCGGCTCCCGCACAAATGGGACACGCGCGAGCACACCGTGTAAGCGCCGCAGATTGAGCGCCGTGTTGCGGTGCGGTATAAAGCCAGATTGGTCTTGGTGGACCAAATCGCCCACCACGCCAACCAACCGGTTGGCCAACACCTTGGCGAGGATTTTGGGCTCCGCGTTCAAGAGCGAAATCGGCCTATAGGATGTGACCCGTTCACGGGGCTTCCCCTCCTTGTGGATCACCACAATTGTGGCCAGACGCTGGTCCGGCGGGAGGGAACCCTGCGAGTGGGCCGCCAGGAACATCGCGCGCAGGTGGGGCGCCAACACATCCGGGCGTAGCTTGTATAGCTCGATGGGAATACCATTGGGGCCCATGGCCGTGCCGGATGCAACCGAGCGAATAGCCAAGGTAATTTCGTCCGAGGTGGGAGGGGCGTCCAGCGAATCCCTGTCCTCCACCGTAAGGGAGGGCAGTGCGATGTCCCGAAGCAGGGCCTGGGAATCTTCCTCCGAGCAGGGGGAAACCGGGGAGTAAACTTCGCGGAAATAATCCGTGAAGCAGGAGACAATGGCTTCCGGCTCAGTGACACACGCACCATCCACACTCTCAATCAAAGGCACCACGCGGCTCGCTCTCTCCCTCTTATCCAACCACGCAATCAATTTGCCAGCCTTATCACCCACATCATACAATCGCCCCTGCTTCTATATAGGTTATTAGTTGGTTTTTTGAGTATCAGTCTGAGTGTCTGCATGGTTCGGTGGGGGGTATTACGTAGTGCATAGGTGCATGAATGAGTGACTCACTGTTTGTATGGGTTGAACACAGCATGTGTGCAGGACTGTATGGGTGGATGAGTGTGTGTATGGGTGTGTTAGTGAGTGAATGACTGTCTCAATAGTGTCTTTATGAGTAACTACATATGTTTTAAACTAGTATATGTGACTATTGGTGTATATATGTGAGTATATGTGAGAGTGAGAGATTGAAAGAGTTCCTGTATGAATAAGTATGTGTTTCTATAAGTGATTGTTTAAAAGACTAAGTATGTGTAAGTTTCCGTAGAAGTAAGTATGGTGGTGTGTGTATAACTGTATATGCAAGTAAATGTATGTTTGATTCTTTATTAGCATGAGTGACTATGTGTGTGAGTAACTCTATGGATGAGTGGCATTGTGTAACAGGATGTATAGGTGTATGAGTACATATGATGAGTGAGTACATGTATGAGTGACTGTATAGGACTGTTGGTGAATGAGTGGATGTGTATGAGGATCTTAGAATTACTGAAGAGGTTGTTGTAACTGGTATTGGTATGTCCATTGTTTTGAAAAATTTTAGTCTCTATTTTTGAATGTGTGTATCAAAGGTTATATTAGGGTGAGAGGAGGTCTGCCACTCTATCACAAGGATGATGTCATCAGTGATGTCATCAGTGATGTCATTTGAGATGTCATCAGTGATGTCATGAGTGATGTCACTGACCATGTCATGAGTGATGTAATATGTGACGTCATCAGCAGTGCATTGCGGGCGCGCGAGTTATAGTTAGCTGAACTAACTATAACGGGGGAATTTCAATGGTTTTGTACAAGTGAAAAGTCCAGCTAACTATAACACCCCTGAAACCTATGGTTTTTTCAGTGAATTTCTGAGGTTTTTTAAATGCTAATTCCTAACTATAACGTGCCTGAAACCTATGGTTTTTTCTGTGAATTTCAAAGGTTTTTTAAATGCTAATTTCTAACTATGCCTACAGAGATAGGACATGTGAAGAAAGAAGAAAAAATGCACAGAAAGAAACAAAAGAAGTGCAGAAAGAAGCAACAGAAGTCCTCAAATACGAAGATAAGTGCAGGAAGAAGGATAACGTGCAGAAAGAACAAAAAGAAGAGCAGAAAGAAGCCTTGTTGCAAAATCATCCTGTACCCTCAACTTTTTCAGACGGATACTGGTGGTAACTGAGTCTGACTAACCAGTCCTAGAGCCAGTGCTATGTTAAAAGACACTTAGAATACAGTGAAAACACCTACATACACTAGGGAACATTATGCGTTGGGGTCCCCCTGTGATTAGCATGACCTCCTCTGTAAGCCCCTAGTATATAATAGGGCATGGGGATTAAAACTACCTCTTAAAACAGGCCACAGGGCGTTTTTGCACACGTTAACTCAGGCCCCGTCCCCTCCATTCACCACTGTGTAAACACGCCCTGTGTCCATTTTTAGTTGGGAGATTAAGTTCATTTGAATCCTGAGGGTCCCTAGGGTCCAACTAGCCCACTAGGTACCTCCAGTAAGTGCCACAGAGCTGCGTTGCAGAGAGGTGTAAAAAGTGGCACGGCCTGGACCACCTCTCTGCAATGCAGCTCAGTGGCGCTTACTGGAAGCACTTGGTGGGCTAGTTAGCCCCCAGGGGCCCTCAGTATTGAGGGGAAATTATATCCCCAATTTAAAACGTGCCATAGTGCGTGTTTGCACACGTCACCTCAGGCCCCGTCCCCTCCCTTCACCACTGTGTAAACGCGCCCTGTGGCTGTTCTAAGTTGAGAGATTAAGTCCCCTTGAATCCTAAGGGTCCCTAGGGTCAAACTAGACCACTAGGTACCTCCAGTAAGCGCCACAGAGCTGCGTTGCAGAGAGGTGTAAAAAGGGGCTTGGCCTCAGAACACCTGGCTGCAGCGCAGCTCCCTGGCGCATACTGGAGATGCCTGTTGGGGGCGCGTTTGCAGAGTGCTGCACGGAGGGGGCATGGCCTCCGGCACGATGCTAGTCTTTTATTTATTTTAGTTTTTTAAGAAGGGGGGCTGTTTGGTTTGGTTTGCCCTGATGACCCCATCCCCCAGGGCCAGTCTCCTAATTATATTTTTTTGACCCCAATCCCCAGGGCCGGCCACTGTTTTTTATTATTTTTAAAAAATATATATTCATAGACACACCTAGGACATGCTGGACAAACCGTACGTACCTATCACCATGACGATTTGCGTGATATTCATTAAAAGGCGACTATGCATGCAATGAATCCACGTGGAATGTATTTACACCACTAGTGAAGCTCTGACATGTCTGATGCCCTACCGTGCCTAATCCTGGTAGACACCCTTGTCGTTTATTTATACAAACATGGGTAGCTATTGTCGGGCACATTTAATACACATGCACACCAAGCCATTCAAAGGGGATTCGACAAAAATTCGACCAAAACTATGCACTGCCGGATGTGTAATACTTTTTATTTTACTCTCTGGAAAGGGGACGAACATCACTTGAGAGTCACAGCGTGCTCCTGACAGAGCCCAATGCTGTGTTACACCCACCATTGCCTGCCGAGTGCCACACACCTCTGTGTTGTATTCCACTAGCTAGTGCATATGCTATGACACTCTCTAGCCCATGTGCACTGTAACACCACCCCGTGAATATGTCATGCCACACTTGTCTTCGCACGGGTTATATAGCCCCATCTAACGTGCCTTTCTCGATGCCTATGTTATAACGCACAGTGCTATGCCATACATATTACAATCTGGGATCCATATCTTTGTCACAGTGCATATGCAACGTTACACTCCCCAGCACATATTTTATATTACAACTTTAGAGACTAGTTAGGTTACACAACACTGCCCTGTGCATATTACACTCCAAGGCGCATATCGCATAGCACGCGCTAGTGCCTGTGCTATCTCGCGCTCTCCAATGAATCTGTCATTGCGCACAATGTATTGCATATTATATTTCACGCCCGGTTCATCTTATATCACACTTTTTGGTGCATAGTTTATACCATACACTATATCTAGTTTTCATTTTCAATCGTGCTCTCAGGACTATGTTCTATATAACACTGTGTTCACCTACCCTTTTCACAGGCATTACATTTTGCGATAGGGGGTGGAGGGTCAGGGGGTGTTTCTGCCAAGTGAGCCCGGAGTCACAGTCACAAACGTCCTCTTCTTCCTGAAAAAAAGTGAGAATATGCTGCATACTTGTTCATATTTTAAGTAGTTCGCACAGACACAATGTTTTAAAAACAATAAAGTTCCTAATACCCGCCTTCTCTGAACAGTTAGCTTGCTGCCCCATCCCCTTCCTCCCTATCCTCTGTTGTGTGAATCCATGGACTAGCCTCCTCCCTCCTGCCATGCATGGTCTGATGTGCTGCCACTGCCCTCAATTTAGTATGATGTACCAGTCCACTCCTCCTGCCCTCCATTGCCCAATTCTATGCCCCATCATTGACCTCCTGCTTAAACTCTGTGCTTAGCTTGCTGCCCCTATTCTCCTTCCCCCTGCCCTCCGATGTCTTTGTGCATGCCCCTGCTCCATCCTTTTTGCCCACCATGTCCCATGGACCTGCCACTCCTATCTACTCTGAGTGTTCTGTTGAGCTGCCACTCCCCTCCCACCTGCCTAGCATTGTCAGATGACTGTAACCTGTCCCTGCCACCTCCACCCTGCCTGTCCACATGCCATGCCCCTATCCTCTTCCTCCTGTCCTACATGGTCCATTGTACTGCCACACCCGTCTGCCCTCCCTGGTCTGTTGTGCTGCAACTGCTCCTCCTGCCTGCCCCGTGTGGTCTGTTGTGAGGTCCCTTCCCCTGAACTTTCTTGTCTGTGCACAGGTCCTGACCCTCCCTTCTATCCTCCATCGTCCTTTGTGCATGCCCCTCCACCCTCCTTCTTGCCCATCATAGCCATTGTGCTGCCACTAACCCTCCCACTTGCCATGCATGGTCTTCTGTGCTGCCATGGCCCCTCCCACCTTCCCTGTGTGGTCAGTTAGCTGCCCCTGACCCCCTCCCACCTTCCCTCCATGGTCTGTGTGTATGCCATCACAGTCTCACTGTTGCTCTTCATGGTGTGTCTTGCTTCTAGTGCCCATCCTGCCTGACCTCCATGGCTATCTTGCTGCTCCTGCCCTGCCCCCTTGCCCCCAGCCCTACTCTCTCCCTCCTGGCTTGTCTGTTCCATTGTAATGCCCCTGATCCGTCCCTCCTGCCCTTTATGGTCTGTTATGCTGCAGCTTTCTCTCCTGTCTGTCCATTATGGTCAGCTAGCTACCATTGCCTCTTGCCCCTCTGTTCTCTGTTGTCCATGTGCATGGTCCTGTCCCCTCCCTCTTGCTTTCTATGGATTGTTGTGCTGCACTCCCGTCCTGCATGCCCTGTGTGGTGTATTGTGCTGCTGCAAACCCTGATGCCTGCCCTGCAGGGTCAGTTTGGTGCACCTCTCCATGTCCCTCCTGTCCTCTGTTATCCAAGTCCATGTCCCTATCCCATTTCCTTCCATGATCCAATGTACCATACTTGCGAACATTTTGAACTTGGTAAGAGGGAGATTTTGAAAAAAAACTGGGGTATTGATTTTCCCCTTTGAGTTACATTGAAAAAGAGGATATTGTAGACAGGAGACAGATCAAATAAAGCCCATTTGAGCTTAAAAACATTGGACGTTTCCTGGCTGAATCGGGTCTGTTGGCATGTATGGTTGTACTACCATTGCCTCTTCCTTCTGCCCACAATGGTCTATTACATTGCCACAGCCTTGAAGGAGGGTAGATTTTGTATCACAGGGGGCCCCTGGCCCGTTCTGTCCACACCTGAAGTATGAGACCCTTGTCCTTGCCCTGCCAGCTGCATTTGTAGGCCGTATTAAATTGACCAGCGGGTCCTGTGTTGCTATATAATTATCCTGAGACATCCTTACCACTCAGCCAGCATAAAACCCCTGTGTAGGCCCTTCTGTTCAATATGTAGGCCTCTTTGTTAAATTGACCATAGCTCTGCAATTTTAGTGTATAGCAGTCTGAAGGCAGGTCTGCGAGGCCTTCTGATCCAAACTAGTAGCCCCCACCCTACCCGAGTGCTCCGTGCTCGGTATCAAAGTTCAACATCCCCCTGAAGCTGTCGACATACAGTAGGCTGCATCCTGGACTGGTACTTGCTTCCTGGGCAGGTTTCCCGCTTTTAAGGAAGTGGCAACCGCAGAGCGTCAAGTTAGGAGAACTGAGGAGATTTTATACATGAATATATTGAATTCCCGTACAATACCCATTATTTTCTGCTTGCTCTATGGAACTTACGATAAGCGATTGGCCTGAGAGACTGACCTTTTCACCCAGTCCATTGTCAGCATTAAGTGGGTAAATGACGAAATGTCTGGTAAAATCTGCAGACGAAGCTTTTGGGTAGCATACGTAGGTAGATGTAGCGTGCAAAGGAGCCCACAAAATGATATAAAAAGGAGCACCCACAGATATCGACGGACTACCTCGCCGTCTGTATGTAGGTTAACAGGCAGTGCAGGTTTTCCCCAAGAGCTGGGAGCTCTTGTCTTCCTTTGCTTAAAATGTCTTGCTCTGCTTTGCTTGAAGTATCTTATTCTATTTTACCTATATGAAATGTCATGTTATGTTTAACCATTGTTCTCTTTACTTTTGCATTTAAAAGATTTTGTATTGTAATTGCAGGAATGCTTGCTCTAAGAGTAAACGTGAGTGTTCCTAGGTAACATTTTCCTTGGTGTAACTTGTTTCTCATGATGCATTTATAGATGTGTTTTCTCTCTCTCTCTGTCAGTACATTAATTGAGATACAGAGAATATTATGACAGCTGTATGATTATCTGGATTCTGTATTTTGTACTTTATGTCTCTATTCTGCGGTTTCTTTGAAGTTGCATCTTCTCATTAAACTGCCATTGTATTCTGCCTCCAATTCCATGTCTCATATGTCTGTTTTCTTCATTTTTGGAGCAAGCGTTCCTAGGCACCCCGGCTCAAATTGAGGTGCCCCTTTTGTCCCTGACTCACTCTCCTGCTCAGTTCTGTGGTGGCTCCCGGGGATCTGGGGACCGCCCCTAGCTTCCTTGACCCGTAATAGATCTTCCCTCCAACAGCCTCTCTTGCAAGTCCTGTATTGTTGGTTTGTTGCCCCTGCCCCCCTTTCCACTGCCCTCCATAGTCTGTTGTGCTTCCACGGCCCTTCCTGCCTGCTCAGTGTGGTTAAATTGTTGCCTTTGCACCCTCCTACCTGCCTTCAATTTTCAGAGTCCGTGCCCCTGGCCTCTGCCTCTCAACAGTGTCCTAATGAACAACTAGATTGCTAACATTCTATATTTATTACAAAAGTGTGGAACGCCTGACATCATCTTGATGTAATCAAAACTGTAATACCTAGAGCATTTCCTTTAGAAATTACATATATGAGAGGGTCTTATTGGCATCAAAATTATGGTTAGTGCTCTAAAAGACTAAAATAAGGACATATTTTCTGAGTTTTCAAATAGCGACAAAGCACTTTTAAATTATTTGTTATCTTTATGTTTTTTTATCCAGTTGACCACTTGATTAAATGTTGCACTTAGGGGAGAGGATGTGGTGTTACTTCCAGAACTGCAGACTTTGCAACTGGGGAACCAGGTTGCAGTTTCTGCTTCAGCTCGACATTCTGTGATTCTGGTCAAATCACTTAGTCTCCCCATGTCTACAACCAAAATGAATTTGTTCTTGTGTGATGTAACCAATGCTCATGTAAAGCACTCCAATACCTGACAAGTCTGCACTATATAACACTGCAAAAACACAAAATAATAAGTGTTTTGCACACTTCTGTCATTGGGCTATATTTGGGCTACATCTGGGTGATTTTGGGCTACATTTGGGCTCTTTTGTCTCCGGTGGCCATCTTGGGAGATTTATTTGTTATGAAGTTTCCTAATTTCCTCATGTACTGCAGTCTCCTCAGTAGGAAATGCTTTCAGTTTTTTACTTTGATTCCATCATGAAGGTATTCAGATATGTCACACATTTGCCATAAATTCTGAATGTTAGCACTCTAGTTGCTCATTAGATCACTGTAGTAAAACTACTGCACCATGGAAGTCTGCTCCTGGTATTAAAAGTGCATGTTTCAGTCTGCATGTCAGAATTTTTTAATGAAATAGAAGAGGATTTGAGAAGTCACTCAAAATGTGCCCTCATTTTCTTTCTTCAGCATTAATCATAATTTCTATGGCAAAATGAACCTCCTCATTGTGTTCCTTTTTAAATTAAATGTTTTAAGTGTTACCAGTTTATTCCAATCAAGATGGCTTCAGGTGTGCCATACTTTTGTCATAATGAAGACAGTAAGCGCTCTAGTTGTTTTTAAGAACATTCTGGGACATTCTGTCATTGGGCTATACTTGGGCTACATCTGGGTGATATTTGGGCTACATTTGGGCTCTTTTGTCTCTGGTGGCCATCTTGGGAGACTTATTTGTTATGAAGTTTCCTAATTTCCTCATTTACTGTAGTCTCCTCAGTAGGAAATACTTTCAGTTTTTTACTTTGATTCCATCAAGAAGGCATTCAGATGTGTCACACATTTGCCATAAATTCAGAATGTTAGCACTCTTTTTGCTCATTAGATCACTGTAGTAAAGCTACTGCTCACCAGGGAAAACTGCTGCTGGTATTGAAAGTGCATGTTTCAGTCTGCATGTCAGAATTTTTTAATGAAATAGAAGAGGATTTGAGAAGTCACCCAAATGTGCCCTAATTTTTCTTTCTGCAGCACTAATCATACTTTTTATGGAAAAATGAACCCCCTCATTTTGTTCCTTTTTAAATTAAATGTTTTAAGAGTTACCACTTTAATCCAAGCAAGATGGCTTCAGGTGTGCCATACGTTTATCATAAGTAGGACTGTTAGCGCTCTAGTAGTTCTTTGGAACACTCTGGGAAGCTGCAGTAGAACACAAAGGAATCAACTGACAGTCTCTGCCCTTGTTGGATGTACATGTTTTACTGAGAATGTCAGACTTCATTCTCACATGACTGAGAAAGATAATGTGAATTTACAGAAAATAAGCTCTCAGTTTAGCCTATAGATCACCTTCCAAACCTCTGTGGTAAAAGCATGAGAAAATATTTTTCTCTCAATCATGATATCCCAGCAGAAGGCTTTTTCACATGGTGAAATCACCTTAGAACATACCACAATTCCTAAAATGAGTATGGTACCATCAACAAATGATTTATAATGTAACTAAAGTCTTAAAACCTTCTATTAACTGCAATGCTTTTTAATGAGGTGCTATCATGTATATTGGTCCCAAGATGGCTGCCAACACTTCTTGGATGAAGTGCTGACAGCCAATCAGATCTCAGGATGAGATGTGTGGTTAGGCTCTGCCCACATATATATATGCTTTTAAATGCTATTTTCTCAGGAAATACTGAACAGATTTACACCAGACCTGCAAAAGGCACTTCCTTGACCTTATGGCTACCTCTCTGCCAAATTTCAAGTAATTCTGTTCAGCCGTTCGGGCTGTAGCTGTGTCTAAAGGTCCTATGGAAAAATGCATGGGGAAAACGCGTTTTGGGACCCCCCTTTTTTCTCGGCCCCTGCTTGACGAATCCCCCCGAGACTTTCAGGGTAGGAGCGGAGCGTAGCGCCCCACCTATTTTGAAAATTTCGCGAGGATTCGTCGACCGGCGCCAAAGTTATTCCAAATAGAATGTTGCGGATTTCCTATGGAAACAGGGTCCTAACTATAACTACCTACTGGCGACCGCCAGTAGGTAATATATATATATATATATATATATATATATATAAATATATGTATATATATATATATTCACTGAAAAAACCATAGATTTCACACATGTTATAGTTAGCTGGACATTTTACTGATAAAAAACCAATGAAATTCCCCCGTTATAGTTACTGTAGGCAACTATAACTCACACGACCGTAATCCTCTGCTGATGCTAATACTGTATTTAGACACTTATTTGCCCATGTCTTCTTCCATTAAATTTTAGCTATACATATATTACAAATATTTTTTTTTCATAAAGACACATATGTCATCAGCAGAGGATTACGGTCGCGTGAGTTATAGTTGCCTACAGTAACTATAACGGGGGAATTTCATTGGTTTTTTATCAGTAAAATGTCCAGCTAACTATAACATGTGTGAAACCTATGGTTTTTTCAGTGAATTTGCAAGGTTTTTTAAATGCTAATTCCTAACTATAACGTGTGTGAAACCTATGGTTTTTTCAGTGAATTTGTACGGTTTTTTAAATGCTAAGTTACTTTACGCCATTTATGGCGTGCGTGCTCACTTAACGCAGTTCGTTCCGTGCGCGCACGGTGCGCTTCGCGCACCGTGCGAGCACAGTGAGCACGCGGCGCACCGCGTGCCCACGTTACGCTAGATGGGCCATGAACGCACGATGCGCTTCGCGCACCGTGCGCACATGGAGGACATATGATGAGCATCGTTGTGACAGGTAAAATATATGTTTTGTTTTGATGTGATAAGCCATGCACACGGGGTGGGGAGAATGTGGATATTTTTTTTTTTTTTTCATTAATTTTTACCGTACACGTACGGTAAGCGTAATCGGCGAAATTTTCGAAAACATTAAAATTGCCTTTTTTCACTTGGGGGATCGTTGGGGACTCCCTCGACATGGCTAGGTGCTTGGGAGCTGTCTAAACAGCCCCTTTACATGTTTTTGCACTTTGTTTTTCAACCCCCTGTCAGAGTGCGAGAGAGAAAATGGCGGCCGCCGCTTCCTGGTTTCGACCGATTCGAATGTTTACTAAGATCTAACGGCCAATCAGAATCGCGCTCGCGCATGTCACCGTACGCGTACGGTAAGCGCACCGTAAGCGCACCGTAAGCTGGCTCAGATATATATATTGATTTAAAGGCTATTTTCTCAGAATCTACTGAACAGATTTACACCAAACCTACAAAAGGCACTTCCTTGACTTGAGGACTACCTCTCTGCCAAATTTCATTAAATTCTGTTCAGCCGTTCGGGCTGTAGCTCTGTCTAAAGGTCCTATGGAAAAATGCATGGGAAAAACGCGTTTTGGGACCCCCCTTTTATCTCAGCCCCCGCTTGACGAATCCCCCCGAGACTTTCAGGGTAGGAGCGGAGCTCAACGCCCCACCTATTTTGAAAATTTTGCGAGGATTCGTCGACCGGCGCCAAAGTTATTCAAAATAGAATGTTGCGGATTTCCTATGGTAAGAGGGTCCTAACTATAACTGTCTACTGGCGACCGCCAGTAGATAATATATATATTCACTTAAAAAACCATAGGTTTCACACATGTTATAGTTAGGTGGACATTTCACTCATAAAAAACCAATGAAATTCCCCCGTTATAGTTAGTTCAGATAACTATAACTCGCGCGCCCGCAATCCACTGCTCATGACGTCACATATTACATCACTCACGACATGGTCAGTGGCATCACTCATGACATCACTGATGACATCATCCTTTTGATAGAGTGGCGGTCGCGCGAGTTATAGTTATCCAGGCGGATTCAAGTACGCAAGCATTAGAATTAAACCAGACTGTGCATCAAGTAAACCGCGTTCAAACAGTATTACAACCATCAGTTACAGCCAGTCGGCTGGGAGAAAAACTTTCAGTGTGTGCCGACATGCTTTTAACAAAAGACGTAAGCAAGTCTTGCAGTCATACTAAGGATTCCCAAGATCCATCGCCGGTTAAGATAAATGCACAGACCTGTAACTGCAGAAATAATATCGCTGTTAAATTTGTTCAATCATAACTGACAATGCTGCCTAGAGAGGTGCTGGGCCTGCGTACAAAAGCAGGTACGCCTAAAGCCAATGATGCTTTAAATCAGGCCCAAATGCCTAATATCGGAACTGTGGGTACATCTGATATCCACTGCTCACTTCAACGAGTGGGGACAGAGGAGGATCTTAATGAACAAAGTCCCTGCAACTAAGCAAAGATTAAGAGCCATTCATCTTTACCTCCAGTTTCATCTAATGATCATGAGAGGTGGATGCAGCCTCGTTGTCACCAGGGCCTGGCAGTTTTGGCACCCCCACCTACACTAGATGCGGCAGCAGGTCTTAAGCGACTCCCCTTTCCCATCCTTGACTTATGTTGTCCTCATTTTGTTAAGCCCTATGTCCCCAGTTGGGTTCGACCTGCACTATACCTGACTCGTTTATATGCTACCCGGTGCCATGACTCACCTGCAATGCTCTGCCGTCCCTGGGATATTGACTTATGGTTTGAAGTACTCGCCATAATTTATATCTCTGTTTTTCCTGTTGCTACTGGGTATTGTGCATCGTGCTACTGGCAGTCACTCTTCTTTCTTCTTCCACTTGATGCATGAGCGCTGCTCCGACTATATGTTTTATTAATAATGTGCAAAATGTTAATAAAAAGATTTAAACAAAAAAAATGAGAGTTAGATGCAGAAGGTTGCAAGTGAAAAAAACAAATTAGCATTGATTTTGAAGGCTGAACTGGGGGTTACGGATTAGCCCGATATCAACACCATACAAAACGTAGATAAGATCACACTATTACAATAAGTAAATTCCATAGTTCAAGATCAAGAAATCATGAAGTTGGTTAAAGACAAAAGACATTTTGCAATCTGTAACCTCCCTCCATCTACAAACATCGAAGGAATAATTACAATAAGCAACAAGGCTTATAGATGGCTGTCTGACAAAGTGGTTGATTCAACACTCAAAATTGGAGATCTTAAGCTAGTGAGACAACATATTAGCGCAAACAACACCTGATGTATACTTCTGGGCACTGGAGCCTCGAATCTGATCGAATATATCTGTAAGCCATTTTCAGCGGTGAGGATTGTTCTCAAACTAAGTGCAAGGAGGACAGTTTGTAAAGCAGCTACTAAAACATCAGAGAATCCAGGCAAGGGATAAAAGAGCGCCTATTCCCTAACACACAGCAGAAAGAGACTAATATCAAAGAGTGTAACAACTTAGAAATTCAAACTCCAGTTGGACTGGATGTTTCACCGCTACAAAACAAATCCTAACAACCCCAATAAATGGCCTGCTGGGTTTGCAGAAGGAGTACAATATTAAAGCAGTTAAAAAACTACAGATTTTAACATCCGTATGACCAGTGGTTGAAGTGGGGGGAAAAAGTAGGGGAACTGTGGGAGGAGAATCAGAGGGTGGGAATAACCCAAGGATTGGATCAGTGGGCAGAGTCAGAGGTGTAGCCAGAATACGCAGACATCCCAATTTTTAGTATTTGTTTGGCATTTTCCTGCCCAGTTTAATTCAACCAATGGATACACATGATTATTTAAGGTTTAATATGAGTTATTGACATTAAAAAATATTCGCAAAGTGGGATATGCTTCTAATAACAGAATGTCCCAAATACGATTAAATGTGGAAAGCACAAGCCATTTGTCTCCGAGCCATGGAGTTTCTGTCATCAGCACTTCTCTCTTTTTCCACAAGAACAGTTCAAACATGAATGGCAAAATATCCTAGTTTGCAAATATTTTCTATATAATTATGGCTCTGCCATATTTGCCACATTATACAAGACCTGCTGCATAATCTGACCATTTTAACTAATAAATTGTTTGTAGCTCAAACATATCAAAAGTTAATAAAAAATTTGACTTGTGTTGCTGCTGAGTGGAGGGTCCATTGCAAAGGTTGACTGATCACCTTTCTCACTACTGCATTTGTATGTTACACTGGTACTAATAAGGCAAAATCTTTCCAGAGACTGTTAGCATGTGTACACATGTCAAAATAATAAAATGTCAGAAAACATACTGCATTACGCTGCAGCCTTTTTTTAATGCATAATTTAGTCAACACTGCGGCATAAATTTGTCCCCCATTGCTGCATAATCAATTCCAGTTGCCCCACAGCAGACCGCACATGTTAAAAGTGCTTGTGAATGAAGCAGACAGACTGTGAAGTTTGCGAACTTAGTTTGATGTGTGTGCAAATCCTGCATTGCCAAACCCTGGTGAGTTGCAGCTACTATTGCTGAAACAAGGCCAATGGAGGTACCTTTGGGTGAGGCAGACTGGCCTCGAAGGCAGGGCTGGCCTTAGCACTGGTGGCGCCCTGAAAATTAATGTTTGTTAGTGCCCCCCAATGCCCACCTCCGCCAATCGATTCCCTCACTACCACCCTTTAACATTACCCCTCAAGTCTCCGTAACCACACTCTCTTTCAGATGCATTTAATTTGATTTACAGCGCCACTCATACCAGTGTAGGGTGACAGAGCACTTTACATCACACACATTACACAGAGACAATCAATATGTGTGTAAATCACTGTATAGAAAATGTTACATAAGACTAAGGACTACAAGGTGTAGGAGTCACATGACAATCATACTAGTAGGCCGTATAGTTTAATAGTGATTGGTCTGGAGAAAAACAAACTCAGAATTTAAAATGTAATACCATGGTTGGGGGTTTTCTTTAATAATCAGAATTGATTTCTATCCAAAAGAACACTCTTTACAACATTAGGATAATCAAAGACTGGGGGAAAAACATACCACTCTAATTTATACCTTGCAGTTAGTATGCAGCTCTTAGATGACAGTTAATAGCTCACTGTTCTATGTTAGGATTTTAACTTATAAACTGCAAGTAGCAAGTAGCAAACGGATCTCTCTGACAAAAGCAGTAACCCACTGACCTATTTACATTATGTGCACTTTGTGATCTGCATGGCACATGTTCTTTGCAGCAGGCACATTAACCCTCGGTGCTACCTTTCCATGAGTCAAAACTTTCACTAGAGACAAAACTCTGATCTCTCTCTAGGAAGAACATTAATCACCAGAGTCATCATGACATTTCTATTGTTGCCGGAAATTGCTGGAGGTCAGGAAGGAGACAGGAAGCCATTTTAAAACCATAATATACTTGCAAGCATGATGCCCCCACACAAAGTCAGCGGCTGGTGTGGTCACACCTGTTGCACCACCCTAGAGCTGGCCCTTCTCAAGGGTCCTGTGACCTCAGTGACAGAGTCACTGTTGCTCTAGGGTGTGCTGCTTCATAGGCCTGCCCGCAAGACTGGAGGTGAACTTCAGTATGGATTGTGGTGGACAAGCCTTGAAAGTTAACCCACGCTTGCCACACTAGGGTCCATCTGCTGGTGCTAAGACACCAGGGCTGCTAAGGCCACGCGAGCCTTCTAAGGTCTAGCATGGGATTGTGCTCCCTCAGGAGAGTGGTCTGGTGGACTGGTTATGAAGGCTGAACCTGGTTTCCTAGTTCCAAATTCAGCAACTCTGGCCATAGTGTTACATCCTCTTCCCCACTAAACACACCATACTGCCCCACTGAGAGACTCACACCGCCTTCAACTACAACCCAATTGTGCCCCACTATAAACACCTGGATGCGGCTCAATTTAAATTACGCACTAGACAAGAGCAATATGCTGCCCACAAAAAAAAACACCCTGGAAAAAGCAAACACTCATAGGGAATGCAAAATTCAGCAAACCATGTGAAATGTAAGCAAGAACAACATGGTTACCATAATGCTTTTACACTCGCTATTCAGAAATCAGTTAGTGCTTTTGCCTGAAATGTTAAGGATGTGACTACAGGGCCATGAAAGGACTCATTTCAATGTCCATTGCTTATATCCTTACAAAACATAAGCAGTTTGGTTTAAAAAGACCACATCCCTGAACGCAGAGCTGCAGTACACATTTTATTTTCCAATCCACCCACTGCAGTGCTTCCAGGATTAGTGCACTAGTTTCAAGCCCGGGGAAAACAAAGACAAAAAAAACAAAAGTAGCGCTTCACTGGCAAACTCTGTAAAAGTGGTGCTAATGTGTTTGGGTGCGAATAAAATCAATCTGGCTACTTTGCTACAACTCTGTCTTAATTTATTTAGTTATTTATGTTTCATATTTTTAACCTTTTAATCCTGATGCTGCACTTTTGAATTAAAATGTCCAGCAAAAGTGTTTTTCTTTTTGGATCCATTTCACAGGGAAGAAAATAAACCAAAGGAGAGGAAAGAGAGAACCGCTTCTTGAAGTTACTGTTTTCAGTAAGAGAGGAACTGCTAGACAGAAAGAGAGGGAACAAGCATTGGCATAGCCAATAGGTCTCGCTTTTGGGACCTTATAAGTATTTAGTTATGCAACTGTTGCATGGCTAAACACATAAGGTCCCAAAGGCGAGACCTATTGGCTATGCCAATGGTTGTTCTTTCTAATCGCGGCACTGGTGCTTTACTTTTCTTTTTTTTTTTTTTTGTCCTCATTTGCCTGCCCCACAATCTCCATGAGAAACGCCACTCCCCTTAGATGTCGTCTGGAACTAGATACCATTCCATCCCAAACCCTGACATCAAACGAGTATAGACCGGCGAGAGACGTTCTCGAGGATGATGTTGTAGGAGGAAAGGGAGAAATATGTGAAGGCTCACAACCCCTTAGAACTCCATCTTAAACTTGGAAGGCCTTCCGAAGAGACAACCATGGCACCTGGAGTATGATGGCATAATTATCGGACCCGGGGAAAAAAAAAAAAAAAAAAACCCCGGGGGCTCAATGGAGCCACTTATTTCCACTGGACCAACAAGTTCCAAAAGGAGAGGTTGCGTTGTTGACATGATCTGGCCATATCCACTTTTGATGTGTCATATAAAGACTCTAGCCAACCTGCATGAGATGGTGCCTTCTGGTCTACCCAGAATTTACAGATCTGCCGTCTAGCCAGCAGAATTGCGTAAAACAGAAAGCTCTTTGCCTGGCCTGTGGTATTGTCGTCCACCCCAAATATAATTAGCAGCAAAGTAATAGGGGTGTTCTTCTTAAGGATAGAGTCCAACGTGATCTTAACTTCCTCCCAAAAGGTACTGATAGATGGACAATCCATAAACATGTGTACATCAGAGGCAGCAGGAAGATTACACTTGTTACATGATTTCCCGGGCTGGTATTTAGATAGCCTTTGCGGGGATAGGTAAGCTCGATGGAGGGTAAATAGGTGATTCCGCCTCAACCAGGCCGGCTTAACCAGTTTATACAGGAGAGTGAAAGATCTTATCCAAATGTCCTCACACTGCATCCCCGTGGGCCCTCCCCACTGTACATCGGGTAAAGTGAAATCCCCGTCCACCTCCTCCAAAATGGCCCAGTACCAAAAGGCTACCTCTTTCCCCCCACTTGCCTCTCTACCAACTGTTCTTCCAGGTGGCAGCTCTTCCCCAAGTGTGTCTTTTTCCTGATCAATTCCCGGGACCAGCTGGCTAACTGGATGTATTTAAATCTGGAAAGTGTTGGGCCAACCTTCTTGTATAGCTCCTCCCAACCCACCAGTCCCCCCTCCACCAACAGCTGGCCCCACCTTTCAATCCCTGCCTCTCTAATAGGTGTTGCAAGACTGTCCCTCAAACACAGAGGAAGCCCCGGCGAGTCCCAGATTGGAGCGAACCGAGAATAATAGGGCAACCCCAGCCTTTCTCTGATCGCTTTCCACACCTTGGCCAAGGATAGTAAGATCTTTAACCTCACCTTCTTGAAGAATTTCCGGTCTCCGAATTTAAAAAGAAAACCGTTAGGTGGCAGATCAGCCCCATTCAGCATGGCCTTAAACATTTTACCAATCGATGCAGTTGATAGAGCCTTCAGCAGCATTCTAGAGTACGATAACTGAAATGCCCAGGCATAGTATTGTAGATCTGGGAGTGTGAGCCCCCCCTTCTCCCTCCTCCTCCTCAGTTTTTTCCAGGCTAGTCTGGTGGCTTTATAGTTCCAAATGAAGGAGTTTATGTCTTGTTGACATTTATAAATTTGTTTCTGGTCAAAAGCTAGAGGGATGGTATTAAAGATAAAGGTGTACTTGGGAAGGATGGACATTTTTACTAGACTGACTCTCCCCAAAATTGTCAATGGAAGAAAGACCCAAGCTTTTAGTAATGCCCGACATTCTCTTGAAACCCGTTCCAAATTGGTGTAAGCAATTTTACCTAATTCCTGGGTGATCCTAATTCCCAGGTAGCGCATAGATGGAGTAACGGCCAGGTCTGAATTTTGGATGTTCCAGGTCATTACCTCAGTCTTTGCTTCGTTGATTTCGTATCCCGAAAACTGCCCGAATTCCTTAGCTCTCTTGATAATAGCAGGGAGAGCCTTCACAGGGTCCGATGTATAGATTATTATGTCATCCGCATAGAGTCCTATCCGCTTAACCCAACCTCCAAACTCAAAAGAGGGAATGTTGTTATCCTCTCTCAATATTTGAGCTAAAGGTTCTATATACATATTAAATAGGAGGGGGGAAAGTGGACAACCCTGTCTGGTACCCCTCGAAATTTTAAATTGTTCAGTAAGAACTCCGTTAACCAGAAGTCTGGCCCTTGGGTCGTTGTAAAGAAGCGAGATGGCACGACGAAAGTTATCGCCTAAATTAAATCTTTTCAGCACCGCGGCCAGGTAGGGCCAGTTGACCCTATCGAAAGCTTTGGTGGCGTCCAGGGTGAAGGTGGCCAATGGGAGACCGAATGAGGTTGCAATGTCTATTGCTCCGACCAGGTCGTGGGTAAGATCTGCTAACTGTCGCCCTCTTATAAATCCCTTCTGGTCCTGATGGATTACTGAACCAATCTCACTCCCCAACCTTCCAGCAAGAATAGCCGCAAAAATCTTATAATCGTTGTTTAGGAGTGAGATTGGTCTGTATGACCCGCAGTCGGCCGGGTCCTTGCCAGGTTTAGGGATCAACACGATAGTGGCCTCATTCCATGATTCTGGCGGGACCATACCATCTAAAAATATAGCATTGAAGAGGGCAGTCAAAGATGGAACTATAACTGAACCCAAGGCACTATACACCTCCCCTGGAATGCCATCCGGGCCTGCGGCTTTCGCTTGCTTCAGTTGTTTGATGGTTCTACTAACTTCGGCCTCGGTTATTTTGGTCTCCAAATGATCACGCTGGACTGACGAAAAGGTAGGGAGGTGGGCCTGGTCTAACCATACCTCCCTGGCCTCCCTAACCAAATGATCATTGACGATATCCTCCTTGTAAATATTTTGAAAGAACTCCTGAAAGGCGATCCCTATTTCTGTGGTGGTGGATCTGACCCTGGCTTCCCCAACCATTTTTATTTCCTTGATATATTTCTTGGCCTGATCCGTTTTTATTTTCCAGGCCAAGATTTTTCCGGCCGCCTCTCCATATTCAAAATGTGAGAGCTTCGATGCCTCCCATCTCTTGGCCACCCTGTCCTGAAGTAGGTTTTCGAGCTTTGCCTTCAGCGCTGCCCGCTTTTCCTGTTCCTCTACCGAGAGTAACCCAAATTTTAACTCTATCTGACTGAGTTCCTGCTCTATGTTGGAGACTGCACTTCTATAAGCTTTACACCTATAAGACGCTCTATTTGTTATGCAGCCTCTTAGAAAAGCTTTCAATGCTTCCCATACAGTGACTATTGAAGCTGAGTTTATGTTGATGTCCAAAAACATGCATGCCTCAGCAACAAAGAAGCAGATTTCCTCTTCTTCAAGTAGAATCGTCCGATCAAAGGACCAGGAGTTTTGCTTACTCTGCTGATGGTGTAACAGAGTGAAAACAATGGCGGAATGGTCAGAGAGGTGAGAGGGGATGTATGTTATATCCTTCAAGTCATCCTTCAGCTTATAACGGAAGAAAGCATAATCGATTCTTGACTTGTGTTTGTATTTGTGGTTATGGTAAGAGAAGCCTGGAGTATTATCCTCTCTCTGCCTCCATTCATCCACCAACCCAAGATTCGACAAAATAGATATAAGAGTTCGCCTGGATTTAGAGGTGGTTATTGCTCTTGAGTTGGCAGATTTGTCCAGCTTGGGATTTAAGACAATATTAAAGTCACCAACCCAGACAATGGGGTCTTGACATGAGATCAAGTGGATCTGAATTTTATCCAAAAATGATGGGTCATCATGATTCGGGCCGTAATACCCCACCAGGGTATAAACTAGCCCTATCAGCAGTACTTTTACCAGTAACCATCTACCACTAAGATCTTCTTTCTGATCTATAATTTGGGCACAAATCTGCTTTTTAAATATTATAAGTATCCCTCGTTTGTTGACGTTGTGATCCGTACATATGAATTTATCCACCCATTTTAAGTTTTTCAGCATGTCCTTGACCTCAAGTTTTAATAGGTGGGTCTCTTGGATGACTATTATCTGCGCTGGAGAGTCTTTTAAATATTGTAAAATCCTGTGTCTTCTAGCTCTCACCCGCAAGCCGTTGACATTCCAGGATATAAACTGCAGTCCAATCATGGTGGATTAGCCATTCCTGTCCATCCTATCCTTCCACCTTTTAAACCCGACTCTCTAGCACAGTCCACCTGACCTCTCCCAACCTGAAAACCTATAAAGGCTGAATTATATATCATGAAGAATGCTGAGACAAACTTAAGAGGACTTTTTGAATTTCTCCCCCCCCCCTGCCCCCCCTACCCCACCCACCCTCCCACCCCCTGGAAAACCCTCCCTTATTGATACTGGCTTGGTGTTTTGCCAGATTGCGTCAGAGAAAGACCATACCTAAGCCCCCGAAAAGCTAGTTGGAACAAGGGACCAACGTTCCTCCATGTCAAGCTCTATAGTAAGAAGAACGTAGGCAATGTGATAGTGAAGTAGTGACGAAATGGGATCTATACATAATGGGAGGAGACCTCACCCCTTACCACCCAACTTACCTAACTAACGTGCTTATCACCCGTTGTGAAATAAAAATCTCATTTCCTCCTCCCTCCTTCTAACCCGCCTACCCGCCTTATTAACTTTATTAACTCTAATCTAATCTTACATCCCCCCTAGGGATGAAAGCCCTATCAGACTGGGGCAATTTTAGGATTCTTCTTCTTTTTTTTTCTCCTTTTTTTTCTTTTTCTCCTGCCTCATCATCTTCCCCCACGTTTGAAAACCTAAAGCCCTAGATCAGGGGTGCTGCGGACTGATGGAAGCTATTAATTCATCTGCTTCCTGAGGAGATCGGATATTGTGCATTTTATTGTCATACATCACCCTCAGGAAAGCAGGAAATCTCATCTGTACGGTTGCCCCTGCCGCTCTAAACTTGTCCATTTTTTGGCCTAGCTCCCACTGTCTATCTAAGGTGATTTTAGACAGGTCTGATCGGATCTCGAAAGAGAAGCCAGTGGCCGTCACTGACTTCGCTTTTAGTGCTAGATTAAGGATTTTCTCCTTAAGGGAATAGGTGAGAAAATTAACCAAGATCTTTCTTGGTTTCACTCTCCCGGGGTTAAGGCGGAAAGGGTCTCTGTGGATCCTCTGAATATCCCTATCGAGACTTTCTGCCGATTCCTCAAGATTGAGCGAGCTTTTTAATAGGGCCACCACAAAAGCCTTGATGTCACTACCCTCCTTTCCTTCTGGTATTTTTAGAAAGCGGAGGTTGTTTCTTATGGAGTAGTTTTCCAAAGATTCCACTCTCTCCTTCATCACGTCACCTTCCCTTAACAGGGATTGGATCTTGGTCTCTGCTAACTCCAGAGTTGATTCCAAGCGCCCTACAGAGATTTCCAAATGGTCTGTTCTCTCACAAAGACCGTCCACCTTCTTTTCGAGAGTCTCACAGACCGCCCTGATCTCATTCTGGTTGCTTTTGGACTGCGCAAAACCGCACCTAATCTCCTCCCTCATCGTATTCAGGAGTGCCTCCAAAGCACTACCGGTCTCACCCCCCTCTCCGGAGGGATCGCAGTTAGTTATGTTAGAGGACCCTCCAACTTCCTCATTATGGGCTGCGAGTGGTCCGGCCCCCCCGGGGCCTGGCAGGGGCTTCGCACCCCCCTCTGGAGCAACCGTTGTAGGTCTAACTCCAGGTGACTCAACCACCCCAAGTGCAACCTCACCTTGGGGGGTATCAGCCTTACTTTTGTCGCTCATAGGTCCTTCCGAAATTCCGGCTGTATTGCTGACAACCTCTGAGCCAAGTTGTATGTCCAGAATTTGGGGCCGCACCCTGAAGTATGAGAGTAGTGAGGGGGTTATACGAATCGAGGTTTTGCGTCTATCTCTTCTAGATCCCCTCTCGACTGAACAGATAGTGGCACTTAGTTGGGGCGGTATAGCCGGTATAGCCGTACAGTCTCTTTTTTCCACTAGCGCCTCCAGTACCTTTGAGGTCACAGTCAAAGATTGTTGGGGGGCCTTGCTGCTAATGCCTTGTTTGCCCCCTGGGGCAAGAGACGCGGGGTCTTTCCCCCTCTTTCTGGTCTTGGCCCCTTTCTCTAGAGATATCTTGCCAATAGGTTTTTGAGTGGGTTTGTGGGACCCTGGTGCCACTGCACCCTCCCCCCGTCCTCCCTCGTTGCTACTCACCAAGTTGTAGTCCGTGGAGGAGCGAGAGACGCCTATAAAGACTGCCTGCTCTCTGGGTACTGCGGCTGCTCCCGCGGAGTCCACCTCCGGCTCCCTGGGATGTTCTTCTCTTTGTGGGAACCGGCAGCCCCCCCTCAGGAGCTCGCGATCGGCCGCCCTACGCCCGCGCCTGAGCTCCACGGCTGCCTACTTCCAGCGCAGGGCAGAGGAAACGGAGAGCTCTAGGCTTGGACTCCCACACATCAGCGTTGCTCAGAAGATGGTCGTTGCTGTACCTTGCACCGACACGAAGAAAGATCAATAGGAGAAAATGTGCCGGAAAAGCACCGGAGAAACTGTGCACCTCGAGGTATGAACGTACCTGATGATACGGCGGGACTCAACGCGAGTCCGCGAAGACCTCCATCGTAGGGAGAGCTCCGGTGTCCTTGCGCGGCTCGACGGAGGTTCTACGGAGGCTCAGGAGGTCCAAATCTACTGACGCGCGTGCCGCCTAACCTGCGACCGCCATGTTTCCCTCTACCATCACTGGTGCTTTACTTTTAACATTAAAAGTAAAGCGTGGGTGCCGCGATAATAGCAAAAGTAAAGAAATAGATGTTTGTTTCTATGTCTTTACTTTTGCTATAATCGCGGCACCGGCGCTTTACTTTTAATGTTAAAAGTAAAGCACCGGTGCCGCGATTAGAAAGAAAAAAATGCTACCGCCGGCCACAGCTTGCAGTGCATGTGCGCGAATGGTGAGCGCAAAGCAGTAATCGCGTCATATGGCACCTCTGCTGAAGCGCACGCCCGTGCACATGCACTGCAAGCTGTAGCCTGCGGTAGCATTTTTTAAAGCCCTTACTAAAGTCTCTCCGAGCAGCGCATGCGCGCTGACTCAACAAGACCTAAAAAGGAATGAGTGGGGGGGGGGCAGCTGAAGCAGCAGAGCAGAAGTGGACACTGTCCTTGTCTTCTCTGGGCAAGAAGGAAAAGACAGAGTCCTGTTACTTCTTTGCCTCCCCGTCCGTCCTCGAACGCCAGGAACGCCAATCTTTATCTATAGGCAATGTCGATTTCTTGCGTCCGGGAACGCATTTTCAAAATAAAAAAGTAGGGGAATAGAATCTTTGGAAATAAAGAAGTAGGGGCACGCCGTTCTCTGCCGATCCCGCCCACTTCGACCACTGCCTATGACTGAAGGTTTCTCCTTGGCGAGATACATTTGCCAACAATCGCGCCATGCATTGTGCAAATAGAAGGAATTGAGACAGAAACCCCTGCACTGACTTAGGGGGCCAAAATGAGCAGTACGCAGAGATGAGGGAACCTCTGGACGCAAAACGGATGAAACATCCAAAAATGAATAACTCTGAAAAACTCAGATTAACTAGCTAAGCACCAGGGGGAGCCTAAGAAAGAATCCCCTGGAGTGGAAAACAAACACGTCAGTCATTATCTGGAATGTGGCCGGCATGCTTCGAAAGGCTAGAGACGCCGATTTTGTAAAGTTCCTAACCACCTATGATATTATAATTCTTCAAGAAACATGGTCAGCAACTCCATGGATACTCCCCAGTTAGGTCAGCCACTCAAAATGCGCAAAGGCATTAGCCAAAACAAGAAACAGTGGTGCCTTGCAAATAGCATGCAAGACGGATATTTGTGTGGTATGACAAGAATGGGAATATCTACATGACAATCTTCAAATTTGCGATATCAAACTATTTGACAACTCCACACTGAGAATAATTAACTTGCTCGCATCAAAGAGAAAGGTGCAAAGTTTCTCAAAGCTTCTAGATACCATCAATGATGTGCTGCAAGAATCAAACTAACCAGACATAATAAACATTATCTATAGCGACTTCAACTGCAAGATAGCTACGAGGGAGAACAATCACAGAAAAGCACCTCTGCTGCCTTAACCTAACAAGCATTGAAAAATCCAATAGGGTTCTTCTATGTGAGACCAATTGGCTTTGCCAATGTCTTTTTGCCATGTTATATAGCAGCATGGCTAAAAGTTAATGGTGTGGCATAGAGTGGAGTGGCATGGAGTGACTATAGTAGCAGAGTAAAGTGGTGTACATTAGATTGGTATAGCATGGGGTGACATTGAGTGGAGTGGCGTAGAGTAGACTGGTGTGGCATGACACCCGAAGTTTATGTAATGCATCTTTAATCTACATATACTTCCTTCCTTTATCCATCTATTTATCCTCCATGTACTTATGGATCTATATATTTATTACTTTTCTTTTAGTTCAGCATATCCAATGCACTTCCCTATTTTTCACCCTACACCTCTCTCTATATATCCTCTAACTCAACTCTCTGACTCATCTCACACCTCTTTCTACTACTCTTTCCAATGCACTACCCTATTTCTCACCCTATACCTCTATCAATATATCCTATACCTCCGCGCTCTCATTCATCCAAAACCCCATACCACTACTATGATCCCCAAAATAACCATTTCTAGACTCTTCCCTACTCTACCCTTCCCTGCATCATCACATACCTCTTTTACTATTCGGAACCCCCAAAACAAGCCTTTCTAAACCCTTCCCTCTGACTCTTCCCCCTCCACATCCCTTTTACTCATCCCAAGCCTCCTCCTACTGCTATTACTTCCAAAACAAAAAAATGTCAAAATCCTTCCCTCTCCTATCCTTCCATTATCCTTTTCAATCCAAATAACAGACTAACATGTCCACCTCTCAAATTTATTTTATATTTCACTATACTAATTCACCACTAATCCTTTATGGGTTCCAGATTAGCGTGCTACTCGCCGAAAAAGTACTTTGAAACCTCGTCAGGGGTAGTAAGCACTATTTAAATGCAATTACAATACAATACAGTACAATAGGTGAATGGGGAGTTAATGAAGAAACAATAAGTGAGTGGAAATCAGCACTGGGGATTACGTCGGTAAGCCGTGATGTCCCAACAACGGATGCAAGTGGCAGGCGCCTGATGCGCTTTTGTGCATGTGAGGGCCTTGTATCAGCTTGGAACTCCTACGAGAACGATTATAAAAATATACCAGCTTGTAATGCTCGACAGGCTCAAACTGTAATTGACTGCATCTTCTGTTTTTTTATAACCAACGTTTTTGCAAGTTTTGCACCAAAAACGTTCATCATGACGTACATAAGAAACTGTGCGTATGGTCATACAGCAGGACATGGCATCTTTATTGCAGAGAAAAACAATTGCTTATATTGACAGTCCATAGAAGGAGTATAATGTTCCCCCATGCCCGTTCATGCTTATGGGGGCACCCACGTGCAATACAAATAGGCTTCTCCTGTTGCGCACACCAATCTACCCCCTGGCAACCACACCAGATCGTGGGGGATGCCCGTTGTCTCCATGTTCAAGCCACCTCTCTTGGCAACCAAGCTGGCCATCCCAAGGAAAATTAGTTTTGCCTATGGGCCCTCTAGGTCTTCCACCAACCCCAGCAGCACATACGGGAGGTGTAGTTCAGAGGGCATCCAGCACTGCTGAGAGTTCCTGGCCCACCCCGTTCCAGAAGGGGTGAATTGACAATCTCCTTCCATATGCGCATGATCCAAATAAATTGTCTTCACTCGACTTCTCTCTTCCCATGGTGCTTGAATTGCATGTCGCCCAGGTTGCTGACATGCAATGCGCACTTCTGGCAGTGGACTTTTTCCACATAGCATGGGACTGTCTGGCACATGTCATCTTGTGTGTTTTGCTGTTCGCCCTCATCATCTTGTGTGTTTTACTGCGCCAGACAGTCCCATGCTATGTAGAAAAAGTCAGTCGCCAGAAGTGCGCATCGCATCAAACAACCTGGTCGTTGGGCAACATTCGATTCAAGCGCTGTGGGAAGAGATAAGTCGCCTGAAGATAAGTTATTTGAATCATGTGCATATGGGAGGAGATCGCCAATTCCCAAGGCACCATGCAAGCTTCCCTCCATTCGTTGTCAAGGTCTCCTACCCATGATATCCTCTTCTATCTGAGCTTTTCGAGGCCGTCAGGGGAATGGATAACTAGGGAACGATAAATCGAAGAAATTGATCCTTTTTTCCAGGGTGTCCCAAAAAGATCTTAGCTTCAAGAGGACTATATTCAGGAAGTGGGATGTTGGGAGAATGTGCAAACGCAAGGCCTATCGCAGCTGAAGGAAGGTAAAAACATGTGAGCTGGCCAATGTCTATCGGTCCATCAAGTCCTGAAAAGACATTAGATTCTCCCTCTTGTATACGTCCCCTAAGTAAGAAATATGAATTCGGTCGCATGGAGCAAAGCCCTCCAAAGTAGAAAGGTGATGGGAGTTATGTGCCCCGCCACAGAGGAGTCATTCAGTCAGACGGCTGTCCCAGTGGGTAAGACGGAGGGCTGCGCTCCAGCAGGCAAGTGACCCACGTGCAGGAAGGTATTGTCGGGGATAGACGAGCTCTGTAAAGGAGGTCAACAAGACCATCAAGACCCACCAGAGGGAGCTCCAGGTGGTAGGCCAGAGTGTCCCAACACCCAGTGAACCACTCATTAATCGGGGCTAGGTGTGTTGCAAAATAGTAAAGGTATATATCAGACATTCCGAGGTCACCATCAAAGGGAGATCTGCACGTTGATTTGAAAGCCACTCTGTGCTTACCACCCACCCATACAAAGTTTGTAAACTTAGAAGTCAGAGAGTGGAACTATTTGTGAGCAATTGGGTAGGGATAATTTTCCAAGATATACAAATAACGGGAGAGATATACCATCAAGTCTCGTTCAAGAGCCTGAGCAAGCCCCAGGAGCCCAAGCCAGGTCAGGGAGGTGGGACATATGAAGGCCCAAGTACTTAAAGGAAGTACGCCGGGTAGGAATGTGCGGACACCAGAGTCGCCCCTGCATGTCCCATCACCTCCACCAAACCAGATTTGCCAGCATTGATCTGAAGACCTGATGTATCACGATACAGACAAAGGATATCCAGGCATCGGAGTCCAGATCTCTGAGGGTTCCTAAGAAACAGAAGGATGTCATCCGCATATAACGCTATGCTGTCTTCACTGGGCATCACATTATATAAGACGCGCCAGGGGCTCTATCGCAAGGGCCAATAACAAGGGAGAAAGCAGGCAGCCCTGTCGCATATCCCACCGAATGAGAAAGGGAGCGGACAAGACATAGTTCACACAGACCTGAGCGGTTGGATTACAGTTAAGAAGGCGTACCATTCGTCAGAATGTAACTCCCAAACCCGCCCGCAACCGAACCACATCCAAGAAGTCCAAAGAGACCGTGTCAAAGGCCTTAGAGAAATCTATGAGCTGAAGGGCCAATGTGCCATCCAACTCCTGTATCCGAGAGAGAGACGCTATCTGGATGAACAAGGTAAGGAAGAGCTCGAGTCAGGCAGGTCGCAAGTGCCTTCGCGTAGATGTTAATATCAGCATCAATAAGGTAAATGGGGCGGTAGGACGAACACCGATCCCTGGGGAGGCCCTCCTTTGGGAGAACCAAAATAGTGGTGCAGTCTAATTCTGGAGGGAAGGAGCCCCGTTGTATCACAGTTGTGTAACAATTTAGCAAATGGGGGGTCAAAATAACAACGGAATTGCATATAGTTTTCAATGGGGTATCCATCCTGGCCCGCTGTTTTCCCGGGCTACAATGCCGCTATAGCTGAATTTATTTAATCTACAGTGACGGTCTGATCTAGCTCCTGAGATAAGGAGTTGGGGATAGATGGTAGAGGAATGTCACGTAGGATAGGGTTCACTATTTCCGGTGGAGGCGTAGAATGTTGGGTATATAATGTGTGATAAAAGTCTGCAAAGGTGCGAGCAATATCAGGTAGACCCTCCTGGAGGCAGTCGGAGGAGTCCTGGACCGCAGGCACCACCCTATCAGAAATGCCTCAGGTCGACAACCAATACAATAATCTGCCAGATTTATCACCAGATTCATATACATGGACAGACGTGCAGAGCGGTTTCAGCGGCCTGGATAGGCGGCCGTTGAGGCATCGAGTTCGGAATCAGGAACTGCATTAAAGTCCCCGAAGGGAGTGTCAAAATAAAGAAGCGCAAGGACTGAAGAGTGGATTGCATCAGCCGTGGGGGACATAGCATGAAACAAAGTTGTAGTGCCTGGCTGCCAAGCAACCCTCAACTCCCACATATCATCCCTGGGGATATTTGTGAATATTCGTGACCAACAGAGAGAAAGATTTATGCAACAACATGGCTAACCCCCTGGAGCCCTTCACAAACCATATCATACCAAAAGTGTCCGAGAAAGGCATATCGCGAGCCCAACAAGTGAGTTTCCTGTAAGAGAACGACTGCCAGCTTGTGTCTCTTAACATAGCGCAGCACTGCAGAGCGTTTAATTTGATCTAGGAGACCATTGGTGTTCCAGGAAAGGACCGTTAGATTAGGGGTAGACACAACTATGCACATGTATTTGACTTAAAGTAAGCACATTAAAATAACATACAGGTAAAACCTTGAAGGTAGTTGCCGCAATGAAACCACACTTCTCCCAGGAAGCATCTGTCGCCCACAAACATACTACAGCAGTAACATAGAAAACCAGGGGGAATATCTGTGGTATTTAGGCACCCGATCAAAAGGAGAAGATTCCTGACAGCATGCAACAGTTTAAAGAAAATAGTGATCAGTGAGGCAAGGCGGCTGAGTCAACAACAGATCTAAGTCTAGGGCAGCAGGAGCAGCAATGAAGAGCAAACAGCAGAAAAATATACATCCCATCTAACAGAGGGGTAAAGTCAGGTTGCCCATGTGCCCCCGATGTGTCCATCAATGACCACAGCACAGTGAGACCATTAATCGAAAGAGTCACATTATCAGTTGATTAAGGTGGTGAGGTGGGTCGAGAAGGAGAGCCTGGAATGTTGTCAAAGGTTTGAAAGGTCAACGGAGTACCTGCCAGATTCTCATCTGGTTGCCACCAGTGGAATGCCCTCCTCCGGTGCCAGACCTGGCTATGTGGCCACCTCCCGCCGTCCAGCTCTGGATATTCTGGAGCGAGAGCAATCTTCCTCCGCTTGTTAACGAGGAATTGTCCAAGCGCGTTCCCTGGGGTCACCAGTCTGCTGCCTTTCAGGAGAAGGTCACCGCAGCAGATGCTGCTGTGTGGCCCACTCCCAGCCCTCCTCCTCGGTATTAAAAAAGAGGGTAGTAGACTGAAAAATGACCTTCAGGTGGGCGGGGAGGAGAAGCATATAACTAAATGTTGAGGGTCGGAGCTTTTGCTTCACCTCCTCAAAAGAGTGGCGACGTTACTGTACCACCTTGGTATAATCAGAAAAAAGGAGAACTTTAGAGTTTGAGTGTTGGAGTTCTGGCTGGGCGTGGGCCTCACTCAGGATAGTATCTCGGTCCCAAAAGTTGAGTAACAGCAGTATCACAGGTCAGGGGGGCCCCGTCAAAGGCTTCTGTGCCAACGAACAATGCACCCTCTTGATGACAAACAGTTCTGAGACCCTGCCCCTAGGGACCCAGGACCGGAACCTCTCCTCCAGCATCTCAGCAGGGCCCGATGGCTCCAAGGACTCAGGAAGACCTATGAACTGGTGCTTATTACACCTTGAGCGATTCTCTTCATCCTCCCATCTCTCTCAATAAGGGTCGCTACTGAGATAGACAGCTTGCCGTTTAAGCTTAGCAACCTCATCCCCGGTTGTGGAGATCCGCGTTTTAGCTTTGGTCATTCTGCCCGCCATGTTTCACAAGTCTTGCAGCATCAGGTAAATGTCCACTCGGAGGCCATTGACTTTGGATTCCACAGCATCTCTTTATTTCTGGATGGCCTTAGGAATTGCTCCTGGGTCAGATGCACAGAGGTGGCCTCCGGGGCCTCCGAATTCTATGTAGCATTGGATGGGGGGGGACCATATATTGGTCCATTTTGGTCTGAGCAGGTGTCTGCAGTGGGATCTTCCCACACCCGCACATCAAGGTGCCAGGCAGTCTGACCATACACAGAGGAAAAGCCCTGGTGGGATTGACCTGCCTGCCACTCAGGCAGCACGAGCAGCCAGACCACGGACACCTCAGGAGTTGAACCCTCCCGTCGCAGCTGCCGCAGTTCGCACTGGGCCTGCCCGTGGTGAGTCACCAAACCAGAGGAGGCCAAAGGGATGAGGGGGTGCCCGCAGGGCACGCAGCAGAAGAACGGTCAAGCAGAGGGTGTAAGCAGGCGTATTAATTGATGAGGCCCAAAGAGTGCGGAAGTCACAGCCCGTTGACGCAGTCTGTGAGTAACCAAGCTTCCTACCAGCATATAAGGCCTAGGAGATGTCCAAAAAGGCAGCAGCCCTTAGCGAGAAAGCCAGACAGAAGCCCACACATGAGACAGCTGCGGAGAGTAGCAACGGGGTAGGCAGCAAGCATTCCCCCCCGGGGTGGTCCACAGAAGAGGTCACGCAGCAGTTGGCCCAGCCCTCTGGAGTCCAGACCTAACCCCCCCCACTGCCAACACAGACCGGGCGCCCCACAGCAGGCCCATGCTCAACAGCTCAGAGGGGGGGTCCGAAGAGCCTGAGCATCCCCCCCCCGAGGGCAGCAGGGCTAGCCAGGCAAAGTACAAATGGGCCCCAGCTCAGAATCCCACAGAGCACACTGCACGTAGAATGGAGGAGCAGGACGCGCTCATCCATCGCGACCCGCAGCAGGCCTGCGTCCCTCAGGCCGTCAGTAAGACAGGGGTCTGGTTCTCTACTGTGGGTGACCCATCCACCAGCACGCTGAGCCCCAGGCGACCAATTCGGGACCACTGCCAGCCACTGTCCGGCTACACACCACCGGCGCTCCACTGGAAGAAGGCCAGCGTGGCCTAGTTGTCAGGCACCGAGTTGTCCCGCCCTCAGCCGCCACGCATGCATAGCAAGACCTCATTGGAGGGCAGGCGGAGGTCTCACCATCGCGCTGCATCAGGATCGGGGCAGGTAGATGAATTCGTCCCCAAGGCAGGGGCAGGCAGCAGGCAGTAGGTCCGGTTGGACAGAAAACAGCAGGAAGGCTCACCGCCACGCAATCGCCTTTCGGTCAGCCGTTCAGGGCCCAGGTGAAGCAGCCGGTCCAGGAGCAACGCATCTCCAATGCCCCCAAATGGGCCAACGGGCCAATAGGAAAGACAGCCTACCAATCTGGAGTCCCCGCAGGTCATTGTCAGGATGGATGAGGAAGGATCAGGTTTAGGTGATGGGAGTTTCACGAAAGCTCAACTGCCATCTTGGCCATGCCCCTAAACTACATCTTCTTAAAGATAACAGCCTGGGTCAAAAATTCGACCTTGCTTTGGTGGATCGAGAGCAATCATAATCCTCTAACAGTCAAGCTGATACGCAACAAAAATGGGAAATCACGAGAAATACAAGATCTGAAATCTCCATGGGACATAGGGGCCATGTAAGGGTCAGATGGAGCCCTGGCCTTGCAGTTTTCTCTGTTTGTGGCATCTTGGATTAACAAACAAGTTACGATCGTCTTGTATACATCAATTTAGGAACATCAAAAAAAGGAACATAAATTACACCTGTTTAACGATCCCTCATTGTTGCCAGGAAAACCACAAGCACAAGTGAGAAGAAAGACAAAATAAGCACAATCATATACGGTTGGTGGTTTGACGAGGATTGCAAAGATAAAAAAAACTGAGCTCCAGCAAACTGTGCATCAGGAGAAGCTGGAGACAAGATAAGAGAGGTGAGATCAAGTTACAAAGCCCTGATAAAGAGGAAAAAGATGGAAGCCCTAAATAAACACTGGAGAGAAATTGAACAGGTAGTGACAAGAAATGACCTAATGATTTACCGGCCTTTCTGGATCAAAATAAGTGAAAGCTTGGGAGTCAGGATAAATCACCTGGCATCAAATATCAGCAAAGAAGTTTGGGTGGCTCACTTCTCCGTGCCTGAAGTCAATGCAACAGAACTAAATGACGACGAGCAAATATGATTTGTGATGAGAACATCATATGAACGCCTCTGGACATCAACAAGGAAAAGGTGATTGAAACAATAAAGGGCCCTAAAATGGGGAACATGATACCTCCAGAGGTATTCCTCTCAGATCTGGACCAGTGGTCGGAAACCCTGACAGAAATTTTTACAAGAATTACAGTAAAGGTACTGTGCCTACCGTCATGGCAAAATAGTATCATCATTCCAATTTACAAAAAAAGGCTGGGAAGACAACCTGAAATCTTACAGACCAAACAGTCTAATAGACATTGACTGTAAAGTTTTTTTTCAATAGTGATTTTAAAGGAACTTGATGATTGAGCATCAAGAGTAGATATCCTGTCTCTGATCCAAGGTGGATTTAGAGAAGGCTTGTCAACCATCGACCAAGTGTTCACCTTCCTTCATATTTTGCAAAAGTTTATTAGCACCGCAGGAAAAATGCCTCTCTATGTTGCCTTTTTAGACTTCATCTCAGCCTTTGATTTGTTCCTGAGGTTTGCCTGTGGCAAAAGTTATCATCCATGGGGATCAACAATGCTCTCTTGTCTGTAATCCAGTTATTATATCCAGATACTACCTCGCAAGTACCTCTCCCAACAAGGGCTAATCAGCAAAAAATTTGAAATCAGGCGTGGAGTTAAGCAAGGGTGCCTGTAGGCCCCTCTCTTGCTTGTATATCAACGACAATTCAGTTCTGGTCGCCTGAACAGCTAGGGGCCTACAATATCAACCGTCAGTCAAGGAAAAATATTGCAAACGAAATCACCTAAAAATCAATACTGTGAAGACAACAATCATGACGTTTAAAACAAATAGAAAGTATAAATATGCGTTCCGTATAAATGGGTCTGCCCTAGAAGAAGTGGAATCCTTCAAATTTTTGGGAATAGAATTAAATAGAAAACTCAGTTAAGAGGTGTGGGGTAGTTCAAAAGGTGAATAAGCAATAACTATGCCTTTGAATCTTGTTTTTATCTTGTCACATTTGCTGTGCATTCAAACACAGAGGTCAAATGTGTCTTCTGACAAATTGCTGCTTTTTCTTTTAACATGGAGGTGTTGTTTACCTTTCTTTCTCTTCCTGCAAAATGAAAGAATTTTGTAAGGTGCACTTTGTGACAATCCCACTGGTCTACAGGGAGTGTGACAAGAAGGACTCTAAGATGTAATTTTTTTCTAATACACAACAAAATGTAAATACCTTTAAATTGACTGGACAAATATTTCAAAATAAACAAGCAGTCAGAAAAGCACAAATGAAGCACTTTTTGTTCTGAAGTTTGATGGAAAAATAGATTTTAATAGGATCAAAACAGATCTTGGTGATACATATTGTTTTACATCATTTGTATAGCGCTTACTACTCCTATGTAGAGAACTTAAGCGCTGATCTACATGGGCAGCAAACTACATCATATTGGTTGTATACTTGGAAAGGTATCTTTTTTGTTTTGTGATCCAATGTGGGCAGTGTATCCATGTAATGAGTAATGACCCCAAGGTGCAGTTATAATGTTATAGGACGCAGTGCATAGTGCATGGTGATATGATATGGTATTTCTTGTGATTATAGTCTGCTTAGCTGGTCACTGCACTGTGTTGTGCAATCAGAAATGTTGTTTATAGTTGTGGGTCTCAGCTGTCATGGTTGAAGGGATGAATCCCTACTCAGCGTCACTGCACCCACGTGACTCGGGGCCACGCCCACCCACTTAGCCACGCCCACTCCAGGAAGTAGAAAAGCGCCGTGCTCGCTCTAAGCCGGTGTTGACCAGCTAAGTACCCTGAGGTGGAAGCCGGGGTGTCTGTGTTGCTGCTAGACTAGCGTTTATTTTAATCATTGTCAAACTGCACTTTGTTTCATGTTTTGATTTTAAAAGACTTAAAACTCACTTAGTCAGCTGCTTTGCTCTTTTGCACTAAACTGCGCCGAGGGGGAAGGCCAAAATCCCTACTCAGCGTCACTGCACCCACGTGACTCGGGGCCACGCCCACCCACGTAGCCACGCCCACTCCTCTATCCCCTCTTTATCATGCTCACTTCTCGACAGCGCAGCGGTCGAGCGCAGCGGGCACACCATCAGCACGCCGAAGACACGCCAAAGACTAGCCCGTCTGTGCCCGTCCGTGCCAGGACGGGGCACGAGGCCAAGGCTCCCACTCCCACTTCACCCCCTAGGCTGGTAAGAACATCTTCCGCTCTGAAAGCGTTGCGCCCTACCCCCAATCTGAATTGCTCTCTGTTCAACCTTCACAAAGTTGGAACTCATGTTTGCTCCGAATGTAAACTGTCTACCACCGTATATCAACCCCACCCCGACCCATCTAGGAGACACAGGAAATGCAAACTGTTACGTAAAAACGTGCCGCCAACATACGTATTTTATAGTACAAACTGTCGATCATTGCCCAAACATAAGCATGATATCTTCAATCTCCTTACCGAAGAAAGTCCTAGCGCTGTTTTCTTAACTGAGACATGGCTGCATGACAGCGCCGGCCCGGATGTTGCTATTGCCCTCCCCGATAACTACGCCATTGTCAGAATAGACAGGGAAAAACAGGTAGGGGGTGGGATTGCTATCATATTTAACAGAGAATTCAAATGCACTTTGGAATCTGTATCAATTCCAGACTGTGAAGCGGGTCTTTTCAAAATCTCTTTGAACCCCAATTTTACAATGTCAGGCCTTCTGATTTATCGACCTCCAGGCAACCCTTCTCAATGGGTATCAAACTTTGCAAATTTTATTACTCCCTACTATATGTCATCAAGCAATTTTTCCCTGCTGGGTGATCTAAATCTACACCTAGAAGATCCCACTATCCTCTCATGCTCTAATCTGTTGGAAGACCTAGCTGCACTAAATTTGTCCATAATAAATTCCAGCCCTACTCACATAGCGGGCCATTTGTTGGACCCCATAATATCCAACATCAGGGAACTTACGTACATTGCCACCGTACCTTCTGGCTGGTCCGACCACCATCTCATTAATTTTAGCATTACTTTTCCACCCTCCCCCAGTTTGGAACAAAACACTGATGTCACTTTCAGGAAAAATTGGAAGTCAGTCGACATCGATGCTTTAAATGCGGCACTAAAACATAACCCTCCAAGCCTAAACTCCAACATGGACCGCGTAGCAATTGAAACACAAAACTGGCTAACAAATGCAGCAAATAATTGTCAGCCCTCTACTCGCACCAAAGGGAGTAGGCATCGTCCTCCAGCCCCATGGTTTAACGACAGCCTTAAAATAGAAAAATCAAAATGCAAAGTACTAGAACGCAAATGGCGTAAAAAGTACGACCCTAATGCCAAAAGAAGCTATCATGAAGCCAGAAATCATTATCATGCTGCCTGTACAAAAGCGAGAGCTGCTTTTGTCTCTAAAACAATTATCGAAGCAACTAACATGCCTAAAACTCTTTTTTCCAAAGTCAAGGAATTGGCGGGCGCACATACCACAGCTGTTGCACCCCCACTAAGCACACAACAATGCCAAGCGTTAGCTTGTTTCTTTACTGAGAAAATCGATAAAATTATCTCAGACATCAAGACACAAAATTCTGATCCTGACCCTCCCCCTCTTTCTGACCCATTTTTGCCTCAACCCATTGCTCTGGGTGAAAATTTACTGGAAGCCTGGCCGACTCTTTCATTAGAGAAATTGAAAGGAATCCTAAAAACTGTTAAATCCGGCTCCCCTAGGGACCCCATCCCTATTAAAATTATTAAAAAATTGGATGACCAGTCTTTGGAAATCATTGCCAATCTCTTAAACTTATCCCTCGATCTCGCCACTGTCCCAGCCTTATGGAAGCATGCCATGGTGACACCCCTTTTGAAAAAGCCTACTGCAAACCCAGAAATACTGGCCAATTATAGACCTATATCTCTGCTCCCTGCTTTTTCTAAATGTCTTGAGAGGCACGTACACTCTACTTTAGCCACTTTTGCGGAAGAAAATTCCCTACTCCATCCTTCGCAATCTGGCTTCAGGGCTGGTTTCTCGACTGAAACCGCCCTGTTAGGTGTCACTGAACACATCAGAAAACTTCTTGACCAAGGCCAGACGGTCGCACTTGTGTTATTGGACCTAAGTGCGGCGTTCGACACCATCTCTCATGAAACGCTTATTAAAGAGCTATATACAAATGGTGTAAGAGGAAAGGCTCTGGATTGGATCAAATCCTTCCTGGCAAATAGAACCTTTCAGATCGCATCTGCACAAGCCGTGTCAGACACCCTACCTGCATCACATGGAGTGCCTCAGGGGTCCATCCTGAGCCCTCTGTTTTTTAATATCTATCTTAAACCTCTGGCAGAACTTGTTGAAAAGTTAGGTCTAACGCTTATGAATTATGCCGACGACACCCAAATCATTTTTTCCCTATCTGAATCTTGTCCCCACTCCCCGTCGTTACTCAAGGAAGGACTATTAAAAATATTGAACTGGATGACAACAAACCAGTTAAAACTGAACGGCGACAAGACGGAAATACTGATTTTGGGTAAGGATCAAGTTCTCTGGAACCCTGCACATTGGCCGGACCAGATGGGCACTTTTCCTACCCCGGTGTCCCATGCTCGAAATCTGGGCTTTATATTGGACAATGCCTTATCCATGGACAAACAGGCCAGCAAAGTAACCGGCCTTTGTCTCTCCATAGCTAAACGGTTGAGGAAGATCCTGTGGATGTTGCCAGTGTCAACGCAAAAGACCGTAGTCAATGCCCTTATCACATCAAGGCTTGACTACGGCAACATCCTCTATCTGGGCGCAAATAAATCTGTGATCGGACGACTACAGGTAGCGCAAAACGCTGCGGTCAGACTCCTTTGTAATATTCCGAAGAACTCTGGAGTCTCGAACCATCGTCGGAATCTTCATTGGCTCAGGATAGAGAGCAGAATCCGCTTCAAGGCCCTGAACTACATGTTCAGAATAAAAGCAGGAATAGCACCAAAATATCTCCAATCTCTTGCCTGCCTCTATACGCCCAAGAGAAACCTCCGGTCACAGACAGCAGCCTGTTTCTGCATACCAAGGTTTAAACGTGCAAGAACAGGTGGCAGATCTTTTGCCTATCTGGGACCCTCCCTGTGGAACACGCTTCCCCCCGGTATCCGGAAGGAAGAAAACTACTGTAGGTTCAGAAAGCTTGTAAAGACCTGGCTGTATGAACAATAACCACTTAACAGTCACCTCCTTCTCTGTCCTCAATCTAGCTGTGTCTAGGCGCCGGGAAACCCTTTTTGGGTAGCTGTTGCGCCCTATAAATTGATAAAATAAATAAATAAATAAGAACTGGAGAGATCTGTTGGAGTAGGAATTGTTACTATCATCCTATATCTGAGTGTCATTGTGAGATGTAAAGAAGCGCGATGAAGTTATAGATATTTGAGCTCTGCAGTGGTGGACAATATTAAAGTCCTCCGGTTGATCAGCAATAGGCAACATAATTCTTCATTATTCCATGCCTGTTCATTTAGTGATGGCTTGTATATTTATTGCACAGTACTGATGATGGACAACCCTCGTAACAAATATGACTTATGTGAATGTAGGTGGTGTAAGTTGCAGTTGGCTGCTGATCGCTGAGTGTTCTGTATTCAATCAATCATATTTGTGTGGGCTAGAAATGTTATGGATAATGGATTTCCAGCGATAATCGCACATTTGGCAGCTTGCTCCAGGAATTTTATCGCTTTTGAGATAAGCGTTGCTGATAGCACAGTATCTCAGCGATAAAATTCCGCAATAGCCGGCGATAATGATCCTAGCGCTAAGTGCGCTTAGCGATAATTATCGCCGGTTGTTGCTGATATGCCCCCACAAGAGATAAAATCGCAAATTAGAAAGCTACAATGTACCTGGCTCAAAACAAACACAAATCAAGACAAACTTCACCTACAGAAACTTAACATATTATACAAGTCAGCTATCAAAAAAGCTAAAAAAAAAAAATGCTATTCAGACAGCATTCAAAATGTGAAATGTGAAAAGAATTCTATTAAATTCTCACAGAATTCCGTAAACCAAATTGCCTAGAAGAAGCTAATCTCATTACTGAGGATTTTCCAGACACACTGGCATATCATTACATGACCAAATTAGACACGTTGGACTCCTATTTAAAACGAAGAAAAACCACCAGCACCAACCCTTTTCCAAAACTATAATCTAAGAGTACGCTAACCCAGCCTCTCTATTCCTTCCAACAAATTTCACACAATGCATTTATGGACCTGGTCAAAGAAAGCAGGCCTACTGGCAGCCCTTCTGACCCGTGTCCACCACAAACCTTCAAGAAAATTCTTCTAACTACCTCTGCTGCCACACCAGTAAGACGAATCATCAACAATCCCTTAACTACCGGAATATTTTCAGAAGAACTAAAAATGTCATACATACTCCCATTTATAAAAAAAAACAAAAAACCTCGACCCACTTCACACTGACAACTACAGACCAATCACAAATGGACATTTCCTGGGCAAACTGATAGATAGAGCAGCATTTGCCCAGATGTCACAATTAATTGAAGATAATTCCATACTTTCAGACTTCCAAACAGGATTCCTTCTAGGTTTAGGCACAGAGTCTGCTCTCGCTGCCATCTGGGGTGATCTAAAGAACACAGTTGACCGGAACGGGGTTGCTGCACTACTTCTCTTGGACCTCTCAGCTGCCTTTGACACGGTTGACCATGACACTCTAGTACAAAGACTCTACGATGCCGGCATAGAGGCGTCTGCTATATACTGGATCACATCCTGGTATTCTACCTTTACTACGCGGTCATTACTTCGTATTACCATTACTACGCATATTTTAGTTCGCAGATGCCATTACTTAGCATGCATTTACTTAGCATATATTTACTACGCATGTTCCATTACTTAGCATGCACTTACTACGCATAATGGAGTTACTGTGCAAATTAAAGTTTTGGGATACAGGGGTATTTTTAGGGGTCAGGGTGGGTTAGGGTTTTGGGGTGTAGGGGGTATTTTTAGGGTTCAGGGTGCATTTAAGGTTTTGGTGTGCTGGGGTAATTTTAGGGGTCGGGGTTGGTTAGGGTTTTGGGGTGTGGCGGGTAATTTTAGGGTTCAGGGTGCGTTTAGGTTTTGGGGTACTGGGGTATTTTTAGGGGTCAGGGTGCATTAGGGTTTTGGGGTACATGGGGTACATGGGGTATTTTGAGGGTTCAGGGTGCGTTTAGGTTTTGGGGTGCTGAGGTAATTTTAGGTGTCAGGGTGGGTTAGGGTTTTGGGGTACATGGGGTATTTTGAGGGTTCCGGGTGCGTTGAAGGTTTTGGGGTGCTGGCGTATTTTGGGGGTTCAGGGTGCATTTAGGTGTCTGGGTGGGTTAGGGTTTTGGGCTGTAGGGGGTATTTTTATAGTCCAGGGTGCATTTAAGGTTTTGGGGTGCTGGGGTAATTTTAGGAGTCAGGGTTGGTTAGGGTTTTGGGATGTAGGGGGTACTTTTAGGGTTCAGGGTTCATTTAAGGTTTTGGGGTGCTGGGGTATTTTTGGGGTTCAGGGTGGGTTTAGGTTTTGCGGTGCTGGGGTAATTTTAGGGGTCAGGGTTGGTTGGGTTTTGGGATGTAGGGGGTACTTTTAGGGTTCAGGGTGCATTCAAGGTTTCGGGGTGCTGGGGTATTTTTGGGGTTCAGGGTGGGTTTAGGTTTTGGGGTCCTGGGGTAATTTTAGGGGTTCAGGGTGGGTTAGGGTTTTGAGGTGCATGGGGTATTTTGAGGGTTCAGGGTGCGTTCAAGGTTTTGGGGTGCTGGGGTATTTTTGAGGTTCACTGTGCGTTTAGGTTTTGGGGTGCTGAGGTAATTTTAGGTGTCAGAGTGGGTTAGGGTTTTGGGGTGTAGGGGGTAATTTTAGGGTTCAGGGTGCGTTTAGGTTTGGGGTACTGGGATATTTTTAGGGGTCAGGATGAGATAGGGTTTTGGGGTGTAGGGGGTATTTTTAGGGTTCAGGGTGCGTGCCAGGGGATAGGTTACTATTACGATCAATTTTTTGTTTTAAAGTACCAATAATGCGTTGTAACGGTATGCATAATAATGAACTGCAAAGTAAAAGCATTTTTAATGTATTTGTATATATTTACGAAGTAAAAGCATGCACACTAAAATCATGCGTAGTAAAGGTATTTGCGAAGTAAAAACTTCGAAGCAAATACCTGCGGAGTAACGGTATGCTAAGTAACATCATATATTCTTACATCCTACCTTCACAACTGAACTAATGTCATCCATAGCCCACCATTTCTCTTCTAAATCGTACTTCACAAAAGCAGGGGTCCCTCAAGGCTCTATCTTCTCACCCATGCTTTTCAACATTTACATGAAGTCATTACCGGCCCTGATCAATCATTTTCACCTCACATACTATAACTATGCAGATGACACACAAATCCTCCTTAAACTGGAAAACCTCAAAGACATTGAAAACTCACCAGTTTTAAGGTGTCTCAGAGCTGTGGAACAATGGATGACAAGGAGCCATCTCAAATTGAATGCTTCCAAAACGTAAATACTCAAATGTGGCGATTGGAAAATGTATGACCCACTCACCGCCTGGCGTGATGACCTGGGAAAACTGCCTTAAGTATCAAAGGAAGTAAGAAACTTTTGAATTACCATGGACTCCAAGCTATCAATGAATGTCCAAGGGGACAAACTAGCAAGATCAAGATTTGTTACTATAAAGATTCTGCAACGCATCTTCCCCCACCTGAGATTTCCACACTCAAGCTGCTTTGTATCACTCACAAAGTGATACATGGAACAGGACCGCTCTTGATTGATTGAGTGTGTGTTAATCGGGCCGTAACACAGGCCCCTGCATCCTCCGCAGTGTGGGGGGGGCCCAAGCTCAAGGGGGCCCCCTCAGCACTGCACTTCGGCCGGAGAGCTCTTGATGGAGTCCAGACGGGGCCCTCCACGTACCTTGCAGGGGAGCCCCTTATCGTTACGCCACTGGCGTTAATACGTACCTTTAAAAAATCCATGTATTATTTTGCGTACAATAACATGGTGTGTACCTTGAACATCAAAACTAAATGGCATACCATGTTGAGGACAGAAGATCAAATCCAAAATATTGACAGGTAAGTATGGACTTTCTATATTTTAGTCCACATATACGAACCTACTATAAATATTCATATATATATTCACTGAAAAAACCATAGGTTTCACAAACGTTATAGTTAGGAATTAGCATTTAAAAAACCTTGCAAATTCACTGAAAAAACCATAGGTTTCACACATGTTATAGTTAGCAGGGCATTTCACTCGTGAAAAACCAATGAAATTCCCCCGTTATAGTTAGTGCAGGCAACTATAACTCACGCGACCGCAATCCTCTGCTGATGACGTCAGATATTACATCACTGTATTTAGACACTTATTTACCCATGTCTTCTTCCATTAATTTTTAGCTATACATATATTACAAATATTTTTTTTTTCAGAAAAACACATATGTCATCAGTAATGTAATATCTGACGTCATCAGCAGAGGATTGCGGTCGCGTGAGTTATAGTTGCCTGCACTAACTATAACGGGGGAATTTCATTGGTTTTTCACGAGTGAAATGCCCTGCTAACTATAACATGTGTGAAACCTATGGTTTTTTCAGTGAATTTGCAAGGTTTTTTAAATGCTAATTCCTAACTATAACGTTTGTGAAACCTATGTTTTTTTTAGTGAATTTGTACGGTTTTTTAAATGCTAATTTTTTTGGGAGATTTTTGGTAAAAAATAATATCCAACCTATGTATAAAATAATATATGTACTATATCCTGCATTATGGAATGGTTAATTTTTTAAAAATTAATGTTTACATACAGTTGTACATCACAGTTAAAATCTTCTACAACTCTTTAAACTTGTATTTTTTTTTAATGCATTTTTTGCCGTGCGCGTACGGTAAGCTGACGCTACGCGCTCCGTTCGTCATAAGTACGGTGCGCTTACGTGATACGATGCGCGTACGGTAAGCTGACGCTACGCGCTCCGTACGTCATAAGTACAGTGCGCTTACGTTGTGGTAAATAATTTAATTACCGGGACTTAATTTGATACAGAAACATAATAAAAATAGCTCAGTAAATAAGAGGCAGAATCCGTGGTATTAGAGGTTCGGAATGGGCTTTATTCCAATGGTCGATTCGAATCGGTTGCTCCAAGTTCCATCACCACGAAGGTTCAGGAAGTGAAGTACATACTTTATTGATAATCAATCACTTTTATACAATAGGCATTACAGTGAAGCAAATACAAGAGGCGTAACAATTGATAGTGTGGATAATATATTCATGCGTAGCAAAAATAGGCGTAACTGGGTGTGATTAAAGAACGTTATCAGATGTGATGTCATAATAGGGTGGTTCCATGAAAGAATTTCGCAATGTCAGCAGAAATACTTGGCAGAAATGCGCGCGCAGCAGCATGACGTGTGATTGACGTGCAACTAGGGGGTGAAGGGGACTTGACATTTAGCTCTACATGTGGCGACAGAAGTCTGGAGGGTCAAGTCAACCTAATCCCAAATCATATCTAACATCCTATGTTTAAAGAACTATGTTATCCAAAAGAGAGGTCTCTTAGAGTAGAATCTTATTCTATACTGACTATACTGACTGTTAGTGCGTGTACAAGCGTCTAAGTGTCTACACTAGATGCGAGGGCGGAAATCTTCCATAGTAATAGGGCTATGAATTACTTGCATAAAGACAGAGAAGCCGGGCCTTTGCTCGGTAGCTGGAAGAATGTTTACTTAAACTACTAGACAGGAATGCATTGGGCAGGGAACGGAGCAGATAATTTCGAAGGTGAAATACAGTTTTTGGCAGGCAACAGGCTGATGTCAGGCTTCGTGAGCCGCGCAGGGAATGAGACGAAGTTCATGGTCACAAATGCAGGCTCAGACTGGAGCTTTCAGAGGCAGAAGGCAAGAAGAGTTTAATGACAGAATCAGGGCCTACTTGCCTGGACTGTAAAATGGCATAAGTGAACCATATAAAGCCGGTGGCCTTTCATACTTAGGAATGGAATATCCGGCCTATTCATGGCGGATCTGAAAGAGGACATGTTTGACGGTGGACGCACATGTGTTTGCGTCTTCATAACTGGAACTGGAGGGAACATACATGTACTTATGATTCATACATGGAACCGTTGGGGTCCAAGATAGGGGACATAACTGATCAGAAAAATCCATATTTCCACATTCCCTCCTTGTCCCCTACTTGCCCGTTAAGAGATATCAATCTTCATCAATCCGTTGATCTGTTCATATAGCATCATTTGTTCTTCTTTCTTCTTCCGGGATGAATGAAATCTTGGTGGTGGAATACACGATGTGGCACACAGACCACAGATCGCTGGTCCACATTGTAGACATAGACAGCAACTGAATAGTATGAGAAGGCCAATACCTAGGAAAGATAGGACCTTCCATCCAAAGGTAGATAATACACTCCAAAACCAACCGGACCAAGTCCAGGTGCCTGGGTTCTGGTGTATCTGGCTTACAATCTTATGAAGGCGAGTTATGGCTTTATATACAGATGGCGAATTTTCTGGTATGAAAATGCAACAGCTTGATCCGATGACCCTACAAGCTCCGCCCCTATCGGCCAGGATGACGTCAAGGACAAGACGATTTTGAAGCACAACAATCCGCATAGCAGACTGCTCTTCTGTTAAATTGCCTAAGGCGGAAATAGTTTCGTTCACTACTGCTTCAAGGGTTCTAGTTAATCTACGTATCAGCTTACTATTAGTAACTGTACCTATATAGGGAAAGAGACCTTTATTGAAATCTGTGTATTTTTCCCATGCTGTTTCAGTGTAATCGACTATTGGGAGATCTCTCCTTACTCTATTATATACTAAATGAGTATTTCTGTGATAATCAGGAGGAGCTAGGAAAACAGGTGGCAAAAGGAATCCAATGTAGCAAGTACCATCCCAATCTAGAGGCAAACGTACATAGGCCGTCTGACCACATATGAAATAGGAATGGCGGGAAGCTCTAAATGTAGACTTGCCTTGATCACTAAATTCTACTACAGTGGTGCATCTACTATGGCCCATATGTATGGAACCATTCTTTCTTACACATAATTCACCTTTTACTGGAAATATTGACATAGCGGGCAAAATTGGAGTAGCTTCGGATTCGACATTTAGGATCATAAGATTAAGCGTAAAATTACCTAATCCATACACTTCATTTTCTAGATCAGTTCCTGTTCTCTGGGGAAGTCCCTCCTTGTTAGGGTAGCAGACTTTAAGTAAAACTAAGTTCAAATTTCCCCATACCCAGTTATCTTGATAAACTGCAGAATTCGAATCTAAAGAATTAATTAAACTAAACCATGCTCCACAGGAGCCGTTGTGTGTGAACGGGTATGGAAAGAGAGGTAGAATTCCTTTATAATTCTGATAGGGAGGGAGTCGGCCACATATCCAACAATTTGTAGCATTGCTAACCTGATGGGAATGATGTAACATACTAATAAACGTGTTATTGCGCAGCGCAAATCTATAAGACAACTCAAGCGGAGGTAATTCACTAAAAGAATGTTCAGCAGTAATATTATAAACATGTCTAGAGATAGGATAATATATGTGTAACAATATACTTGCAGTAATTATTAAAAGACTTAAGAAAAACAAAATTAATAACGTCACTGTGCAATGACTACGCAGTGATTTACAGTATGCCTGTCGTTTCAACATTTTTCGGGTGTGTTCTCTATTCAGGTCTAAGGGATACATGTCAGAGACAATTCAACCGCTTCACCTTGGAGAGGACTTAAACAATCAAATTGCTTGACTGATTAGACCTGAGTTTTAGTTTATAAAGTTCGGAATTACTCTTTTCAACAAAAGGAAGTTTTGAGTCAATGGGGGAAGACACACGAGGTGTGGTATTCACATCCGATTGTAGTCCATGAAATTTCTTGATATGACTTGAATGAATCCAGCCTTTCCTGCCCTCGATCTTCACGGCTGTCCTTGTGGTGAGCAAGACCAGCTGCGGCGACTTCCACCTAGGATCCAGCTGAGTCTTTCGATCAAAGTTCCTCACCAGGACCAGGTCTCCCGGAACTACGTCATGGGGTTTCACCTCAGTGTTGTCAGGAAAAGCTGCAGCTACCTGTGAACGACAAGATTGTAGTGCAGACATCAAGGAAGCCAAGTAATCTGTCAGCATATTACAGTCAATATCAGTTATTTTGCGTGGTATGGGCGTCCCCCACATATTTGGTGGTCTGCCAAAGATCACCTCATACGGGGATAGCCCTGTTCGAGAGTGTGCTACCATTCTCATGTAAAAGAGTGCAACTGGTAATGCTACTACCCAGTCGACACCTTTCTCTCTGCATATTTTGGACAATCTAATTTTCAGGATCTGATTATGTCTTTCTACGAGACCTGCTGCCTCGGGGTGTCGGACACAGTGGAATTTCCACTGATAGCCTAACAAAAGTGAAACGTGTTTCATTAATTCGGATGAGAACGGCTGGCCGTTATCTGAGTAGACAACACGTGGTAAACCGTATCGTGGGAAGAATTCTCGAACCAACTGTTTGGCAGTAGTCGGGGCAGTGTAATCTGAAACCGGGTATGCCTCCGTCCAACGGGAAAGAGCACAGACAACTACGAGAACATATTTGAATCCTCTACATCGTTCCATCTGGATATAATCCATCTGGAGGACTTCAAAAGGGTGTTCAGGAGGCTGAAATCCACCCTGTTCTACGGGAACGCTTTTTCCTGGGTTGAACTGACAACAGATCATACAGGTACGAACTTTTTGTTTAGCTGCTGCTCGTAAATGTTTATTGAACCAAATGTGTTGAATGCTATCTAGCATAGCTTTTTCTCCTAGATGTGCTGGACTATGTACAGTGTTAATAACGACTTGGACCATTGAATCAGGAAGGAACCACACAGACTTTTCCTTCATCATCCATCCTTGATCCGTTTGGATCCCTCCTAATTCAGTCCATTTCTTTATTTCGTCTGGTGTAGCATGTGTCTGTATATCAATTACATCAAGAGTAGGATCTTTAATCGTCATACAATGTGTTGGCGTCGGGACTATTGTCTTTGTCATGTCGGATGTTTGAGTTTGAGCAGTCTGTTTAGCTGTTCTGTCAGCTAGATCATTGCCTTGAGAAATGATATCAGTAACTTTCGTATGAGCTTTACATTTCATAATTGATATTGCAGTGGGTAGATGTATTGCATCTAATAAGGCATGAATGAGGGGTCCGTGCTGAATGTGGGCACCGTGAGAAGTTAAATAACCTCTCTCTCGCCACAGCACGCCGAAGTCATGTACAACTCCGAATGCATAACGTGAATCAGTGTATATGTTGACTTTTTTATTTGTGGCTTGAATACAGGCTTGTGTCAGAGCGATGAGCTCTGCGGCTTGAGCTGACAAGGTATTTATGCAATTTGTTTCAATGATTTCAGTATCTGTTGTGACTGCGTAAGCGGCCACTAGCTCTCCTGTACCTGTTCTCATACATGAACCATCTACATACAACGTCAGGTCTGGGTCTGACAATGGGACATCGGTTAAGTCTTGTCTGGGTTTCGTCGTGATTGTAATAACTTCAATACAGTCATGGGCTAGTGGGTCTGTTCCGTTTACAGGTAAAAGTGTGGCAGGATTCAATGTGTTACAACGTCTGATTTCTATATGTGGCTGAAACAATGTTAATTCATACCCTGTAAGTCGCGCTATAGTCAAGTGTTGTGTTTGCGTTCGATTCACGAGAACCTCTACTGCATGTGGTACTTGAACTGTCAATGGATGTCCTAACACTATGGCATCGCTTTGTCTGATTGCTAAAGCTGTTGCTGCCACTGATTTTAGGCATGCAGGCAAAGCCTGAGCTACTGGATCTAATGTACTAGAAAAATAAGCACATGGTTTGTGTGATCCTGCTTGTTCCTGTGTGAGTACTGACAAGGCAGTACCTTCGCGTTCTGTAACAAAGAGTGTAAACTGTTTACTGTAACATGGTGTTGCTAAAACAGGTGCTTGGCATAAAGCTTTCTTTAGGCTTTCAAAAGCTTGTGTATGTTCCTGAGTCCAAGGGAGAACAGTCGATGTGGCTGCCTCCTGTGTTGTCAACTGAATGAGTGGTTTTGCTAGAAATGCATACTGAGGGATCCACTGCCTACAATATGAAGTGAGGCCTATGAAAGCCCGTACCTCCTTTTGTGTCTTGGGTATTGGCATGTTAGCTATTAACTGAATGCGGTCGGGTGTAAGCTGCCTTCCCTCCTTGGACAGCGAGTGTCCAAGATAAACAACTCGCTGGACACAGAATTGCAGCTTAGAAGGGGACACCTTGTGCCCCTTTTCGGCTAGAAATTGTAAAACTGTCAGTGATGCTTTCTCACATTCGGGTTCGCTTCTCGCGGTGATCAGCAGATCATCGACATATTGAAGCAAGGCAGTGTTAACTGGCATGTGGATACTGTCGAGTTCTCGTTTCAGTGCTTGGCTATAGATGCTGGGGCTTTCTGTAAATCCTTGAGGTGCGCGTGAGAATTTAAAGCTACGTCCATTTAAACTAAATCCGAACAAGTATTGGCTTTCCGGATCTATTGGGACGCTGAAAAAGGCATTCTTGAGATCAATTACAGTAAAGAATGTTGCTTCGGAATCAATAGCTGTCAGTAATGACGAGATATCTGGGACCACAGGAAATTGTGGCACAATGCACTTGTTCAATTCGCGCAGATCAATAACCAATCGATATACTGGCGGGGCCTTCGGATCTGTTCGTTTAAGAATCGGAATTATCGGTGAATTACATACATTGGAGTCTGTTTCCACAACCACTCCTTGGGCAATGAGCTCGTCAATGATTTGCAGTAAAGCCACTACAGCATCTGGTGGTAACTTGTATTGTCGCATTCGTGGTAGTACCACTCCTGCCTTTAGTGTGACTCGATATGGTGTAATATTCATGCAACCAACATCAGTAGGGCCTTGTGCCCATAGATGTGTAGGTAAAGTCTGCAGTCGGGGATCCATGTCTCTAGACACATAGTGACCTTTAAAATCACGTAAAAACAATCTTACTCCTTCCGGAGAACAACATATTATAGCTCCTAGAGCTTTCAGTGTTTTTATACCTAACAAGTTTTCTGGACATGATTTAGTAAGCAATAAATCTGTAGTTCGGGTCAAAGGTCCTATCGTAAGTGGAAGAGGCTGTGACACTTCATTAACAATAGGTTTTCCTGAAAAACCAAGGGAAATATTCTGTGAGCCTGAGAGGGGTGCCCCTGGAACTTCACTACGTTTTATGGTTGTTCGACTTGCCCCTGTATCGAGTAAAAATTTTCTGTCTTGGCCTAATAATTCACTATGTACATAAGGTCCTTCTTGGTCTACAGGGACCTCGATAAGGGGTAAGTCAACTTCCCTCTCTAGGCCGGTTCATGCGTATCGTTGATAATCAGGATAGTCGTACTGTGCGGTCTGGTACAGCTGTCGTGTCGTGGTTTGTGTGGCAGCAACAGGCAGCGCTGGTGCAGCTGGCACAAACTGTATAGACTGTGGTGGAGCTGGCATGGACTGTGCATGCTGCGGGGCTCCTTGTTCATTCTGATCCTGTCTAGGTGGCCGTGGTCTTTCCTGTGTTTTACCTGTGGCGATATTACGCTTCAGGACTGGGCAATCGTGTATGTAATGTCCTGGCTGTTTACAATAGTTGCATGTCCCTTTTACAGGTCCTGTTGAATCACCGGAATGTGTCGTACCCTTTTTATGTCCTTCAGCTGGAACTGTCTGGGAGACTAGCATTTTCATTTTCGTGTCTTTCATGCGTCTTTGTTCATGTTCTTGTTCCTCTCTAATTCTATTGTGATGATACTGTAACATTTGTAACATTTGTGATGGAGTGTTACCTTGCCAGGTACTCTCGAATTTTAATACTCTATTCTTCACTTGAGGCAAGGAATTTTCTACTAATTTTGTCACAAACAGATGTGGGTATGATTCGCTACTTGCTTTTATGCCACTATTTATACCAAAACATTTTTCAAATCGGGCATAGAAATCACTAGTGTCTTCATCTTGCTTCTGTTTACAGGCTGAAATTGTACCCCAATCTTCCTTTTTCGTAGTTAATAAACGTGGCAGTACCTGTACTAGTAAACCTGGTAGTGCTTTAGTTTTATCCCCAAGCCCTGCTCCTGCAGTTCGGGCCTTTTCTTCTGCTTCTAATGCTGACCATTCTATCTTTTGGTCTCCCACCTCCCACTCTTTTTCCTTGAGTTTTTCATAAATGCCAGCAGGCATTAATACCTTTAATATTGTCATAATGTCGGGATAGGTATACTCTCCCATGAGTAACATGTCTTTAATTTCTCGGTGGAAACCCGCTGGGTCTTTGTCATGACTGGGTACCACTTTCTTCATTTGTAACAATTCTATTTTCGATATGGGCGTATATACAAATACACGTTTAAACTCATTGTCCTCGCCTTTTATTGGGTGTACTTCTCGTAAGGGATTCTGTCTGTCCATGTAATACGTGGTTCTTTCCTTGATGGGCAGTGGGACATGTTCTGGGCATACAAAAAGAATGTACTGCTTTCTTGATTCTAGTATTTCTTTAATTAATTTAGTACCTGAACCTCTCCATCTATTCGTGAGTAATTCAGTCAGTATTTCAGGTAAAGGACCAGGATCTGAATGCTGACTCTGATATAGTATAAGGAGTGGTGGAATCATATAAATCCCAGCTAAACGCTGTTCATCTGGGGTGAGATTCAAAAATGTGTGTGCTACTGTATCATCACCATATTTTCCGGGACTGTCAACCCAATGAACGGCTGACCTGGCTAATTCTTGTTCATCCATAGAATCGAGAAAATGATAACCCCTTCGTTCTCGGAGTAATTTGTCAGCGGCTTGGAACGAATGCTCGGGGGACCTTATATTAATTATAGGTGTTTGGAAATTCCTGTTATTATCTGAACATATCGGACGTATCGGGTCAATAAAACATCTAGTACTATTACAAGATCTTCCTCTACCTATATAGGCTATGGTGTCCGACTGTCCTGTGGGCAGTCCTGATCCTTCCTCCTCGCTTTGTTCGAACTGGTCTACCGCTAATCTTTCTTCGTGTAGGCGTTCTATTTCTTTACGGATCTTTCGGCACATGGCTATTATACAATTTTGCTTATCATGTCTCCCTTCTGATATATTCTGGCTCCATCTGGTAAGAATTTGCATTGCTTCCGGGTCTACCCCCGGTCGGTCTTGATTTCTGATCACACAATTTATGAGGAAACGTAACAGTTCCCCCTGTATCTCCACTTTCTGGTATTCCATAGCTCTGTTAATACATTCTGAATCTCGCCCTGTTTGGACAAAATGATATATATTATCTAGATGCGCAGTCATTCCGGGTATCTTCCCTAAATACACCGCGGCTCGTCTGATACGTAATGATGCCATGATCATTTCGTCCTCTTTGCCGGGCACAGGGTCATATCTACAATCTATAAGAAGTTCCTTAAGCGTGCGGGCATTTATGAGTTTGGGGGTACGTGAATGTGCTGACTCTTGAAAGGTAAGTTTATTTACTCTGGGTGGCGTAGAAAAAATGTTGGTAGCACCTCCCGTAGCCCCATCTGGGGTATCGGGCGTGAAAGGATTCGTTGAACGCGATACAGCAACTATAGGTGTGGACACAGCTATAGAAGTAGCTGTAGGAACAGATGTAGAAACAGATGTGCTTGCCGGAACTTGTGTCAGGATTTGTTGCTGTAGAGATACAGATACTGGATCTTGGCGTTGAACCTCCCTGGCAGGCGGTCTATGTGGGGCGGGATTAGCGTACTCGGGAACTGCGTCATCTAAATATGAGGAAAGAAAAACATCTTCTGCCGTTCTAGGATGCCCCTTAGGATGTATTTTTATTGGAAACAATGGGGGTGGCAAGTCTTTTGGTATTTCCGGAGTAGCCTTAGGTAATCCCTCGGCCAGGAGGGGATACATACCATTCATAAGGGCATTTCTTTGTCTGTCTACTTGTTCTGATTTCACTCGTGTACCTTCTTCAATTAATAGATTTTCTCGGACTTTATTTGAATTCTCTTTATATTTCTCTTCCTGTCGGAGTGCTTTTTCTGTACGTCTATGAGATTCTTTACGCCATAACTCAACGGCGTCTTTCTGTGACTGTCTGACTTTCCTTTTCCATAACTCTTCCTCTACTTTCATGATGCACTCTGCATCCCAGGTCCCAGCTGCGGGCCACCTCTGCCTTTCTGGTAATTCCTTAGTGTAGTCTACCCATAAATCAAGAAATAATATAGCGTCTAAGCCATGTTTATGATACATGAAGTACCCTGGAGTGTCCCTAGGAGGAATAGGAACAGCTTCTTCGAGTACCCCTTTTCTTGTTGTGATCTGTCTTAATTTCGAAAAGAGCGGCATATTGAGAACTGATCTGATACTTGATCTTGAACAAACTTAATACAAATAAACACAATAATGAACAATCATTCATACCACAATATGCAGAACGTATTTAAAACATTTAACATCTAACATTTAACTGAGCAACAATGATGATGACGATCTAAGGAAAACTTAATCACTAAACATAATACTCGACATTATCTGGATTATTTTGAATTTATATACTTGATATACTAGATATACTGCTAAACAGTACAGATACACTGCTGAAACAGTGCAGACCGGATTTGTGTACCCAAACCCGTCTTGACCGGCACAACCTATGTGCACGTCAGAACGCCTCCCCAGTAATGGTACTCACCGGGTAGCTCGGAAACGGAAGGCCTCGGAAACTGAACTGAACTTGAACCGGACTGGACTCGACTCGGGACTTCGGAAACTGGTGGGCCTCTGTATACCTCGGATCTTGCTCTCTCAGCTAGGCTCTGGTCGGGATACTTCGCACTTCTCACCGCCTCGTCTGGGTGTTGATCGCAGCCTCAGTCGCCCCCGCTTGACCGGAGGGAGATACAGGAAATCCTGCTGGTACGCGTTGTTGTCCGTCCAGCTGTGGCAGGAGACCGGGCCTGCAACTCACCGCCGGCGCGTGAGATGAGAAAGTGTCCCTGTTCGGGCGCCATTCATGTGGTAAATAATTTAATTACCGGGACTTAATTTGATACAGAAACATAATAAAAATAGCTCAGTAAATAAGAGGCAGAATCCGTGGTATTAGAGGTTCGGAATGGGCTTTATTCCAATGGTCGATTCGAATCGGTTGCTCCAAGTTCCATCACCACGAAGGTTCAGGAAGTGAAGTACATACTTTATTGATAATCAATCACTTTTATACAATAGGCATTACAGTGAAGCAAATACAAGAGGCGTAACAATTGATAGTGTGGATAATATATTCATGCGTAGCAAAAATAGGCGTAACTGGGTGTGATTAAAGAACGTCATCAGATGTGATGTCATAATAGGGTGGTTCCATGAAAGAATTTCGCAATGTCAGCAGAAATACTTGGCAGAAATGCGCGCGCAGCAGCATGACGTGTGATTGACGTGCAACTAGGGGGTGAAGGGGACTTGACATTTAGCTCTACATGTGGCGACAGAAGTCTGGAGGGTCAAGTCAACCTAATCCCAAATCATATCTAACATCCTATGTTTAAAGAACTATGTTATCCAAAAGAGAGGTCTCTTAGAGTAGAATCTTATTCTATACTGACTATACTGACTGTTAGTGCGTGTACAAGCGTCTAAGTGTCTACACTAGATGCGAGGGCGGAAATCTTCCATAGTAATAGGGCTATGAATTACTTGCATAAAGACAGAGAAGCCGGGCCTTTGGTCGGTAGCTGGAAGAATGTTTACTTAAACTACTAGACAGGAATGCATTGGGCAGGGAACGGAGCAGATAATTTCGAAGGTGAAATACAGTTTTTGGCAGGCAACAGGCTGATGTCAGGCTTCGTGAGCCGCGCAGGGAATGAGACGAAGTTCATGGTCACAAATGCAGGCTCAGACTGGAGCTTTCAGAGGCAGAAGGCAAGAAGAGTTTAATGACAGAATCAGGGCCTACTTGCCTGGACTGTAAAATGGCATAAGTGAACCATATAAAGCCGGTGGCCTTTCATACTTAGGAATGGAATATCCGGCCTATTCATGGCGGATCTGAAAGAGGACATGTTTGACGGTGGACGCACATGTGTTTGCGTCTTCATAACTGGAACTGGAGGGAACATACATGTACTTATGATTCATACATGGAACCGTTGGGGTCCAAGATAGGGGACATAACTGATCAGAAAAATCCATATTTCCACAACGTGATACGTACGTGACGTACGTGTATACGCATGCGCGTTGCGCGGAAGCAACGTTGCGGTAACGCAGGGGCATGTAATGCGCATGCGCGAGTGCGTCTTACGTACGCGCTCCGTAAGCGCTCCGTAAGCGTCACGTTTGCGCATGCGTACTTGTTTACGAGCGCGTACCGTAAGCTTACGGAGCGCGCACGGTAGGTCATGTGATCCACAAAGAACACTTTTCATTGGTTGAAACTACTTTCAGTTCCAGAAACTTCCCACACCACACCCATTCCCCTCATTACTGCTTGAGATCCCCTAGGAGAAGGAGCTGAATTGACATTGAGATACAATGGCAGAGCAGCAGACCTCTTCTGAGAGTGAGCCTAGCAGCACCATCATCAGACAGAGAAGGAGGAAACAAAAGGATTCTTTTGTGTGGGAGTATTTTACTTTTCCAGAGGGGCAGAAAAAGGTCAATGCTCCATTGGTCACTTGCACACTTTGTGACCGTGTTTTATCTAGAGGAGATCCAAGGAAGAAGTATTCCTTTGGAAATCACTCTATGACAAGACACCTTAGGGATAAACATCCCAGGACCTTTGCTCGACATACTGAAGAAAACTCTTCAGTAAGTCACCGGAGCCCAACCTCAGAAGCTCAGCCGAGTACATCATCGGCAGCTCAGCTGAGCCCTTCCTCTGAGGTGGGAGCATCACCTTCTTCTGCTCCTCTGGACATTAACCCTCGATTTCGGAGGGTTTCAATGAGGTGTACAACGTGTTGTGGTCTTATTGTTTTTGGAGAGACCAGTGTTTCCCTTATTAACAATAAGATAGACCAGCACGTTTGTAGACGCTCATAATATTCCCATTCTTTCTTTCCTCTATCCCTGTATTAACCCAACGGCTCTTTTAAGAGCCAACCTTACCTCACAATTTTTTTAAATTTTTTTTTAAGCTTTCCTTTTTGAAAATTTTTTTTTGCCGTGCGCGCACGGTACGCGTAATAGTTACGCGAAGTTCGCAGAATTTTTCTTGCGGAATTTCTCCGTTTACGCCGTGCGCGTACGCTGCGCGCATTCAGCGATTTTTCGAAAAAAAATTAAAATTAATTTTTGCCCTTGGGGGTCCTTCTGGGACCGCCTGACAAAGGCTAGGGGGTCAGGAACTGTCCACCCTGCCCCCTTTTCACGTTCTCCACCTTTGTTTTTCCCCCCCTCAGACTGCGAGAGACAGAATGGCGGCCGGCACTTCCTGGTTTCGACCGATTCGAATGTTTACTGAGATCTAACAACCAATCAGAATCGCGCTCGTGCACGGCGGCGTGCGCGTACGGTAAGCTTACGGTACGCGCTCGGAACGCGCCTATAGATATATATATTGCTTTAAATGCTATTTTCTCAGGAAATACTGAACAGATTTACACAAGACCTTCAAAAGGCACATCCCTGACCTGAAGACTACCTCTCTGCCAAATTTCAAGTAATTCTGTTCAGCCGTTCGGGCTGTAGCTCGGACTAAAGGTCCTATGGAAAAATGCATGGGGAAAACGCGTTTTGGGACCCCCCCTTTTTCTCAGCCCCCGCTTGACGAATCCCCCCGAGACTTTCAGGGAAGGAGCGGAACGGAGCGCCCCACCTATTTTGAGAATTTCGCGAGGATTCGTCAATCGGCGCCAAAGTTATTCCAAATAGAATGTTGCGGATTTCCTATGGAAACACGGTCCTAACTATAACTATCTACTGGCGACCGCCAGTAGATAATATCTATATCTACATATATCTATATATATATATATGTATATATATATATATTTATATATATATATATATATAACCTACTGTCAGTCGCCAGTAGGTAGTTATAGTTAGGACCTTATTTGTATTCAAAGAGCGTTTTTTCTTTTCCCAATAACTCTGGCGCCGGTTGACGAATCTTCGCGAAATTTTCAAAACTTTGGTCCCGCTCCGGTCAGCTCCTATCCACAAAGTTTCAAGGTGATTCGCCAAGCGGGGCCAGAGAAAAAAGGGGGGTTCCAAAACGCGCTTTCTCCATGTTATATCCCATAGGAAACTTTAGACACGACTACAGCCCGAACTGCAGAACGGAATTACACCAAATTTGGCAAAAAGATAGCCCTTGGTTCGGAAAGAGACCTTTATTTAAATGGTGTAAATCCGTTCAGTAGTTCCTGAGATATTAAAAAAATAGAGGTCAAAAAATCAATTTCCCATAGGAAACTTTAGACACGGTTAAAGCTGAAACTGCTGAACGGAATTACACCAAATTTGGCAAAAAGGTAGTGCTTGGTTCATAAACCGACCTCTTTTTTAAATGGTGTAAATCTGTTCAGTAGTTTTTGAGATATTAAAGGAAACAAATCTATATATATCTGGGCGGGACCTAACTACACAAGCACAAGCTTGGCTCTCATTGGCTGCCAACACTTCAATCCAGGAAGTGTTGCCAGGCATCTTGGTGCAATGCTTTTTAGGTCTCGCCTAGTGACGCAGCGCATGTGCTGCCCACTACACAAGCACAACTGCCCTAAACCCTAAAACACTACCCCAGCATGAGCCCCTACACTGCACGAACACCACTACACTGCCCTAAACCCTAAAACACTACCCCATCATGACTCCCTACACTCCCAGAACACCACTGCACTGCCCTAAACGCTGAAACTCTACCCCCAGCCCGACCCCCTACACTGCCCGAACACCACTGCACTGCCCTAAACCCTGAAACACCACCCCCAGCACGACCCCCTACACTGCCCGAACACCACTGCACTGCCCTAAAACCTGAAACACTACCCCCAGCACGACCCCCTACACTGCACCAACACCAGTGCACTGCCCTAAACCCTGAAACACCACCCCCAGCAAAACTCCTACACTGTCCGAACACTACTGCACTGCCCTAACCCCTGAAAAATCACCTCCAGCAAGACCCCCTACACTGCCCGAACACCACTGCCCTAAACCCTGAAACATCACCCCCAGCAAGACCCCCTACGCTGCCTGAACACCACTGCACTGCCCTAAACCCTGAAACACCACCCCCAGCACGACCCCCTACACCGCCCGAACACCACTGCTCTGCCCAAAACCCTGAAACACCAGCCCCAGCACCACCCCCTACTCTGCCAGAACACCACTGCTGTGCCCTAAACCCTGAAACACCAGCTCCCGCACGACCCCCTACTCTGCCCGAACACCACTGCACTGCCCTAAATCCTGAAACACCAGCTCTCACATGATCCCCTACACTGCCCCAACACCACTGCCCTAAACCCTGAAACACCAGCCCCCGCACGACCCCCTACACTGCCCGAACACCACTGCACTGCCCTAAACCCTGAAACACCATTCCCCGCATGACCCCCTACACTACCCGAACACTACTGAACTGCCCTAAACCCTGAAAAACTAGCCCCCGCACGGCCCTCTGCACTGCCCGAACACCACTATACTGCCCTATACCGTGAAACACCACTCCCAGCATGACCCCCTACACTGCCCGAACACTCCTGCACTGCCCTAAACCCTGAAACACCACCTCCAGCACGACCCCCTACACTGCCCGAACACCACTGCACTGCCCTAAACCCTGAAACACCACCCCCGCAAGACCCCCTACACTGCCCGAATACCACTGCCATAAACCCTGAAACACCACCCCCTACAAGACGCCCTACACTGCCCGAACACCACTGCACTGCCCTAAAACCTGAAACACTACCCCAAGCACGACCCCCTACACTGAACGAACACCACTGCACTGCCCTAAACTCTGAAACACCACCCCCAGCACGACCCCCTACACTACCTGAACACCACTGCACTGCCCTAAACCCTGAAACACTAACCCCAGCAAGACCCCCTACACTTTCCGAACACTACTGCACTGCCCTAACCCCTGAAAAATCACCTCCAGCAAGACCCTCTACACTGCCCGAACACCACTGCCCTAAGCCCTGAAACACCACCCCCCGCAAGACCCCCTACACTGCCCGAACACCACTGCACTGCCCTAAACCCTGAAACACCACCCCAGCACGATCCCCTACACTGCCCGAACACCACTGCTCTGCCCAAAACCCTGAAACACCAGCCACAGCACGACCCCCTACACTGCCTGAACATCACTGCACTGCCCTAAACCCTGAAACATCAGCCCCAGCACGACCCCCTACACTGTCCGAACACCACTGCACTGCCCTAAACCCTGAAACACCAGCCAGCACGACCCCTACACTGCCTGAACACCACTGCACTGCCCTAAACCCTGAAACACTAGCCCCAGCACGATCCCCTACACTGCCTGAACACCACTGCACTGCCCTAAAACCTGAAACACCACCCCCAGCAAGACTCCTACACTGTCCGAACACTACTGCACTGCCCTAACCCCTGAAAAATCACCTCCAGCAAGACCCCCTACACTGCCCGAACACCACTGCCCTAAACCCTGAAACATCACCCCCAGCAAGACCCCCTACGCTGCCCGAACACCACTGCACTGCCCTAAACCCTGAAACATCAGCCCCAGCACGACCCCCTACACTGCCCGAACACCACTGCACTGCCCTAAACCCTGAAACACCACTCCCAGCAAGACTCCTACACTGTCCGAACACTACTGCACTGCCCTAACCCCTGAAAAATCACCTCCAGCAAGACCCCCTACACTGCCTGAACACCACTGCCCTAAACCCTGAAACATCACCCCCAGCAAGAGCCCCTACGCTGCCCGAACACCACTGCACTGCCCTAAACCCTGAAACATCAGTCCCAGCACGACCCCTACATGGCCTGAACACCACTGCACTGCCCTAAACCCTGAAACACCAGCCCGAGCACGACCCCCTACACTGCCTGAACACCACTGCACTGCCCCAAACCCTGAAACACCAGCCCCAGCATGACCCCTTACACTGCCCGAACACCACTGCACTGCCCTAAACCCTGAAAAACCACCCCCAGCATGACCCCCTACACTGCCCGAACACCACTGCAGTGCCCTAAACCCTGAAATACCTCCCCCAGCACGACCCCCTACACTGCCCAAACACCACTGCTCTGCCCTAAACCCTGAAACACCACCCGCAGCACGACCCCCTACTCTGCCCGAACACCACTGCTCTTCCCTAAACCCTGAAATACCACCCCCAGTATGTCCCCCTACACTGCTCGAACACCACTGCTCTGCCCTAAACCCTGAAACAACAGCACGACCCCCTACACTGCCCGAACACCACTGCCCTGCCCTAAACCCTGAAACACCACCCCCAGCATGACAACCTACACTACCCGAACACCACTGCACTGCCCTAAACCCTGAAACACTACCCCTAGCACGACCCCCACTCTGCCCAAACACCACTGCACTGCCCTAAACCCTGAAACACCACTCCCTGCATGACCCCCTACACTGCCCGAATCCACTACCCTAAACCCTGAAACACCACCCCAGCAAGAACCCCTACACTGCCCGAACACCACTGCCCTAAACCCTGAAACACCACCCCCGGCAAGACCCCCTGCATTGCCCGAACACCACTGCACTGCCCTAAACCCTGAAACACCACCCCAGCAAGACCCCCTACACTGCCCGAACACCACTGCCCTAAACCCTATAACACCACCCCCGGCAAGACCCCCTACACTGCACGAAAACCACTGCACTGCCCTAAACCCTGAAACACCACCCCCTGCACGACCCCCTACACTGCCCAAACACCACTACACTGCCCTAAACCCTGAAACACTACCCCCTGCACGACCCCCTACACTGCCCGAAAACCACTGCACTGCCCTAAACCCTGAAACACCACCCACAGCACGACCCCCTACACTGCCCGAACACCACTGCTGTGCACTAAACCCTAAAACACCACACCAGCACGTCCCCCTACACTGCCCGAACACCACTGCACTGCCCTAAACCCTGAAACACCACCCTCAGCATGACCCCCTACACTGCCCGAACACCACTGCTCTGCCCTAAACCCTGAAATACCACCCCCAGTATGTCCCCCTACACTGTTCGAACACCACTGCTCTGCCCTAAACCCTGAAACACCAGCATGACCCCCTACACTGCCCGAACACCACTGCCCTGCCCTAAACCCTGAAACACCACCCCCAGCACGACACCCTACACTACCGAACACCACTGCACTGCCCTAAACCCTGAAACACTACCCCTAGCACAACCCCCCACTCTGCCCGAACACCACTGCACTGCCCTAAACCCTGAAACGCCACCCCCAGCACGACCCCCTACACTGCCCGAACACCACTGCACTGCCATAAACCCTGATACACCACCCCAGCACGACCCCCACACTGCCCGAACACCACTGCACTGCCCTAAACCCTGAAACACCAACCCCGTGCATGACCCCCTACACTGCCCGAACACCACTGCACTGCCCTAAAGCCTGAAACACCACACCAGCAAGACCACCTACACTGCCCTAACACCACTGCACTGCCCTGAACCCTGAAACACCACCCCCAGCAAGACCCCCTACACTGCCTGATCAACACTGCCCTAAACCCTGACACGCCACCCTCAGCAAGACCCCCTACACTACCCGAACACCACTGCACTGCCCGAAACCCTGAAACACCACCCCCAGCAAGACCACCTACACTGCCCGAACACCACTTCCCTAAACCCTGAAACAACACCTCCAGCACGACCCCCTACACTGCCCGAACACCACTGCACTGCTCCAAACCCTAAAACACCACCCCAGCACGACCCCCTACACTGCCCGAATACCACGGCACTGCCCCAAACCCTGAAATACCACCCCCAGCACGACCCCCTACACTGCCCGAACACCATGGCACTGCCGTAAATCCTGAAACACCACCCCCTGCATGACCCCCTACACTGCCCGAACACCACTGCACTGCCTTAAACCCTGAAACACCACCCCCCGCATGACCCCCGACACTACCCGAACACCACTTAACTGCCCTAAACCCTGAAACACCACCCCCGGCATGACCCCCTACTCTACCCGAACACCACTGCACTGCCCTAAACCCTAAAACAGCACCCCCGGCATGACACCCTACACTGCCCGAACACCACAGCACTGCCCTAAACCCTAAAACACCACCCCCGGCACGTCCCCTACACTGCCCAAACACCACTGCACTGCCCTAAACCCTGAAACACTACCCCCTGCATGACCCCCTACACTGCCCGAACACCACTGCACTGCCCTAAAGCCTGAAACACCACCCCAGCAAGACCCCCTACACTGCCCTAACACCACTGCACTGCCCTAAACCCTGAAACACCACTCCCAGCAAGACCCCCTACACTGCCTGATCAACACTGCCCTAAACCCAGAAACACCACCCCCAGCAAGACCCCCTACACTACCCGAACACCACTGCACTGCCCTAAACCCTGAAACACCACCCCCAGCAAGACCCCCTACACTGCCCGAATACCACGGCACTGCCCCAAACCCTGAAACACCACCCCCAGCATGACCCCCTACACTGCCCGAACACCATGGCACTGCCGTAAACCCTGAAACACAGCCCCCTGCATGACCCCCTACACTGTCCGAACACCACTGCACTGCCTTAAACCCTGAAACAGCACCCCCTGCATGACCCCGACACTGCCCGAACACCAATTAACTGCCCTAAACCCTAAAACAGCACCCCCGGCACGACCCCCTACACTGCCCGAACACCACAGCACTGCCTTAAACCCTGAAACACTACCCACAGCACGACCCCCTACACTGCCCGAACACCACTGCTGTGCACTAAACCCTAAAACACCACACCAGCACGTCCCCCTACACTGCCCGAACACCACAGCACTGCCCTAAACCCTGAAACACCACCCCCAGCACGACACCCTACACTACTCGAACACCACTGCACTGCCCTAAACCCTGAAACACTACCCCTAGCATGACCCCCCACTCTGCCCGAACACCACTGCACCGCCCTAAACCCTGAAACGCCACCCCCAGCATGACCCCCTACACTGCCCGAACACCACTGCACTGCCTTAAACCCTGATACTCTACCCCAGCATGACCCCCACACTGCCAGAACACCACTGCACTGCCCTAAAGCCTGAAACACCACCTCAGCAAGACCCCCTACAGTGCCCTAACACCACTGCACTGCCCTAAACCCTGAAACACCACCCCCAGCAAGACCCCCTAAACTGCCTGATCAACACTGCCCTAAACCCTGAAACACCACCCCCAGCAAGACCCCCTACACTACCCGAACACCACTGCACTGCCTTAAACCCTGAAACACCACCCCCAGCAAGACCACCTACACTGCCCGAACACCACTGCCCTAAACCCTGAAACACCACCCCCAGCACGACCCCCTACACTGCCCGAACACCACGGCACTGCCCCAAACCGTGAAACACCACCCCCAGCACGACCCCCTACACTGCCCAAACACCACGGCACTGCCCTAAACCCTGAATCACCACCCCCAGCACGACCCCCTACACTGCCCGAACACCACCGCACTGCCCTAAACCCCGAATCACCATCCCCTGCATAACCCCCTACACTGCCCGAACACCATGGCACTGCCGTAAACCCTGAAACACCACACCCTGCATGACCCCCTACACTGCCCGAACACCACTGCACTGCCCTAAACCCTGAAACACCACCCCCCCGCATGACCCCCTACACTGCCCGACCACCACTGCACTGCCCTAAACCCTGAAAAACCACCCCCGCCATGACCCCCTACACTGCCCGAACACCACTGCACTGCCCTAAACCCTAAAACAGCACCCCCGGCATGACCCCCTACACTGCCCGAACACCACAGCACTGCCCTAAACCCTAAAACACCACCCCCGGCACAACCCCTACACTACCCGAACACCACTGCACTGCCCTAAACCCTATAACACCACCCCCAGAACGACCCCCTACACTACCCGAACACCACTGCACTGCCCTAAACTCTAAAACATTACCCCCAGCACGACCCCCTACACTACCCAAACACCACTGCACTGCCCTAAACCCTAAATCTACCCCCAGCACGACCAAAACACCACTGCACTACCCTAAATCCTAAATCTACCCAGCACGACCCCCTACACTACCCAAACACCACTGCACTACCCTAAACCCTAAAACACTACCCCAGCACGACCCCCTACACTACTCAAATGCCACTGCACTGCCCTAAACGCTAAAACACTACCCCCAGCACGACCCCCTACACTATACCAACACCACTGCACTATCCTAAACCCTAAAACACTACCCCAGCACAACCCCCTACACTACCCAAACACCACTGCACTACCCTAAACCCTAAAACACTACCCCCAGCACGAACCCCTACACTACACAAACATCACTGCTGTACCCTAAACCCTAAAACACTACCCCAGCACGACCCCCTACACTACTCAAATGCCACTGCACTGCCCTAAACCCTAAAAGACTACCCCCAGCACAACCCCCTACACTACACAAACACCACTGCACAAGCCTAAACCCTAAATCTACCCTGAACACGACCCCCTACACTACCCAAACACCACTGCACTACCCTAAACCCTAAAACAGTACCCCCAGCACGACCCCCTACACTACACCAACACCACTGCACTACCCTAAACCCTAAAACACTACCCCAACACGTCCCCCACACTACCCAAACACCACTGCACTACCCTAAAACCTAAAACACTACCCCCAGCACGACCCCCTGCACTACTCTAAACCCTAAAACACTACAAAAATGCGTAGTAATGACTTTGTGGTGTACAATGCATGCGTGGTAATGCATGTATTGTAATGGTATCGCAAAGTAAAAAATTTGTTGTAACGGCTGTTTACCGATCGAAGCTGGCCCCTGTTCTTCAGTGAGTCATTTTTTTGATAAATTAGGAGGAAGGAGTGTGTTTTTTTTACCGAAAAGTGCATAGTATGTTGTATAGTGAAAGTGTCCGCGTGGCCTGGTTTCACTTCCGGTGAGAGAGTGGAAGAGTCTGTTTGGATTTAAAGGGGTTCTGCTGTTGGACGGGGCCGGCGCGACACGTCATTATAAAACACAGCTAATGGAAAGCGTTGTCCCCGAAGTGTGGAGCAGTGCCATGAGAGGTCAACGAGTGTGCGACCGTACTGCGTGACCCATGTGCCGCCTCCAGTGTATGGAAGGCAGAAGCGGCATCCATTGCAGGTCCTCTTGAAGACCGTTGTAGCACTAATTGTACATTTTGGAACTAGGGCATTTTAACCTTGTTGTTCCTGCCAGATACAAAGAGAAGATCCTTTGTTATTCAGTGCCCTCGTTACCTTTTCTGTGGGTAGTGGTGCTTGTCACTTTGCTGCCCTGCCGGTGCACATGACTGGGCTTCCCACCTCGTGTGCCATCTGCAGGGCCTCTGCCCTCGGATCACTGGTTTCGGTTTCTGGAGTGGTAACATGAACAGTTGCTCCCAAAGACCTAGCCTGAACACTTAGGTGAATATCCTCTGCACCAGCATTCCGCGGAAATTCTTTCCTAGCTCTCCCACGTCGATGACAATGTCATAATAGCACGGTTACGCTTGTGACACCGTATGACGTCATAGGAGCCATAAGAGGACCTCGTTGGCGTGCTGACGTCAGTTCCACCCATTTTTTCAGTGACACCGAGGTAAACAGGTGGAGCGACACATTTTCACATGTATACATAGTATACTAAATATACCTTGCAAATTCACTTAAAAAACCATAGGTTTCACACATGTTATAGTTAGCTGTACATTTCACTCGTAAAAAACCAATGAAATTCCACGTTATAGTTAGATCAGGTAACTATAACTTGCGCGCCCACAATAAACTGCTGATGACGTCACATATTACATCACTCATGACATGGTCAGTGACATCACTCATGACATCAATGATGACATCTGAAATTACACATTGTGGATTGCGGTCGCGCAAGTTATAGTTACCTGATCTAACTATAACGTGGAATTTCATTGGTTTTTTACGAGTGAAATGTACAGCTAACTATAACATGTGTGAAACCTATGGTTTTTTAAGTGAATTTGCAAGGTTTTGTAAATGATAATTCCTAACTATAACGTGTGTGAAACCTATGGTTTTTTCAGTGAATTTGTACGGTTTTTTAAATGCTAAGTTATGTATTTATTTATTTATTTTTTTTCTGGTTTTTCACTATGCGCACACCCTGCGCGCCCGGTGCACTTCGCGCACCGTGCGCGCGCTGTGGGCGCTCGGTGCGCTTCGCGCACCGAGCGCCCACGTTGCGCAGTCCATGCCGTGCGCGCCTCGCCTTTTTTTACGCAGTAACATTTGTTTTTTTCTCCCTTGTGGGTCCTTTAATTTATTTAATAAATGTGATTGTTACTTCTTTATTTTTTTTTTTTTTTTTTTTTGCCGTGCGCGTACGGTAAGCTTACCGTACGCGTACCCCGCGTTTTTTTTTTTAAATTATTAAATTTATTTTTCGTACTTTTGGGTCCTTCTTGGACCCCCTGACAAACACTAGGGGGTCTGCAACTCTCTTCGTTGCCCCCGTTTCACGTTCCCCACCTTTGTTTCTCAGTGCGAGAGACAGAAAATGGCGGCCGACACTTCCTGATTTCGACCGATTCGAATGTTTACAGTCATGTAACCACCAATCAGAATTGAGCTCGCGCACGGCACCGTACGCGTACGGTAAGCTTACGGTAAGCGCACGGAGCGCGCTTACAGATATATATATTGATTTAAATGCTATTTTCTCAGGACCTACTGAACAGATTTACACCAGACCTACAAAAAACACATCCTTGACCTGAGGACTACCTCTCTGCCAAATTTCAAGTAATTCTGTTCAGCCGTTCGGGCTGTAGCTTGGACTAAAGGTCCTATGGGAAAATGCATGGGGAAAACGCGTTTTGGGACCCCCCTTTTTTCTCAGCCCCTGCTTGACGAATCCCCCCGAGACTTTCAGGGTAGGAGCGGAGCGTAGCGCCCCATTAGTTTTGAAAATTTGGCGAGGATTCGTCGACCGGCGCCAAAGTTATCCCAAATAGAATGTTGCGGATTTCCTATGGAAACACGGTCCTAACTATAACTATCTACTGGCGACCGCCAGTAGATAATATATATATATATATATATATATACACACACACAAATGCATAACCAATAAAGGCATAAAGAAATAGCAACAGATCAAGCATTTCTCACTATCAAAACATAAGCATGATTAAGACATATTAAAATCATTCATGCCAAACAGTAAAAGCATCTTTTTGGTAGAAACAGGTGGACAACGGGGAAGGCGGTGGGACAGTGAGGAATCCACAGGCAGATACTGTATCCACCAGAAAAAGCGTTACCGAAGGTAAGTAACTTGCTCTTCTGATGGATACTTCTGCCTGTTGATTCCTCACCTTTTGAATAGAATGCTCAAGCCGTGCCTCACCCGGAGGAGGGTGTCCACCTGACTAGACCAAAAAATCTTGCAAAACAGATCGAGTAAAATGGCCATCCCTCCTAACCTCCGGATCCAATAATAATCGAATAATTTTTAGTCGAAATTATATTGAAAATAATACTTTAAAAATACTTTTATTAATAAATTTAGACAAACACTTAAAGGAAAACTTTTATTTATAATAAATTTTAAGATATTTCATACTTTACAAACTACTCCGAAGTCGGGACTCCAGCGCGACTTTTCAAAATGGCTACTGGAAGGGTGCGCGACTTCTGTATAATATAAAAAAAAAAAAAAAAAAAAAGAATGAATATAGTTTTCCTTACTAAAAATTATTCACAATTTTTTAAAATATATATATATATATGTATATATAAAATAAAAAAAACATAGGATTGAGGTACATTAGACTTACAAATTTTCATTTAAAAAACCTTTGAAATTCACTGGAAAAACCATAGGTTTCAGGCACGTTATAGTTAGAAATTAGCATTTAAAAAACCATAGAAATTAACTGAAAAAACCATAGGTTTGAGGCACATTATAGTTAGAAATTGGCATTTAAAAAACCATAGAAATTAACTGAAAAAACCATAGGTTTCAGGAACGTTATAGTTAGTTGGACATGTCACTCGTACAAAACCATAGAAATTCCAGCGTTATAGTTCAGCTAACTATAACTCGCGCCCCCACAATGCACTGCTGATGACGTCACATATTACATCATTCATGACATGGTCAGTGACATCACTGATGACATCTCAAATGACATCACTGACGACATCATCCACGTGAAAATCTGATGCACCTCCTCACACCTGAATATAAACTTTGATACACCCACTCTAAAATACAGACTACCATTTTCGAAAAAATAGACACATCAATACCAGTTACTAAATACGCACTGACTGATTCCTAGGTCTACACACTCATTCACCCATACAGTCACTCATACATGCAGTCACTCATCAATACAACACTATCATATACACTCATACACCTATACAGACACTCACACACTGCCACATATCCAGAGTTACTCACACAATTAGTCAGTCATGCAAAGAATCAATCATACTTCCATTTACTCACCTATGCAGTTATGCAGACACAACCTCACTTATTCATACAGATACTAACACATAATTGCTCTCTTATCGAATCACTGATACAAATACACACTCATCCATGCAGCCAATCTCACAATTACTGACTCTCACATATAGTTATTTATATACACCATCACTCACATATACTGCCTTTTACATATGTAGTTACTTGCACATGCACCACTGAGACATCCATTCACTCACCAGCACACCCACACACACTCACCCACCCATACAGCTGTATCCACATGCACTCTTGAAACCATACACCCAGTGAATCAACCACTCACACATCTATGCACAGAGTCACACACCTCCCACCCACCCACACACACACTCAGGCAGCCATATAAATACTCAGGCAAGCAATCAATAACCTATATAGACACTCATGCAGCTACTCACCAACCCATGCAGCAGCTTACACAACAACAGAGAGACTGATACAGACTTTCACACAGTTTAGTCACTAACCCATGCATTCAGTAAGACACATTTAATCACTCACTTATACAGTCAGTCACGTTCCTACTAAATCCTCCATACAGACACTTATACACCCACTCATTCCTACATACAGCTTGGCATATATATAAAACAAAATTAAACTTTACAGAAACACACAGTCACTGGATGATGTCATCAGTGATGTCATCAGTGATGTCAGTTGAGATGTCATCAGTGATGTCATCAGTGATGTCACTGACCATGTCATGAATGATGTAATATATGACGTTATCAGCAGTGCATTGCAGGGGCGCGAGTTATAGTTAGCTGAACTAACTATAACGGCTGAATTTCTCTGGTTTTGCACGAGTGAAATGTCCAACTAACTATAACATCCCTGAAACTTATGTTTTTTTCAGTGAATTTCTAAGCTTTTTAAATGCTAATTTCTAACTATAAAGTGCCTGAAAACTATGTTTTTTTCAGCGCATATATATATATTATCTACTGGCGGTCGCCAGTAGATAGTTATAGTTAGGACCGTGTTTCCATAGGAAATCCGCAACATTCTATTTGGAATAACTTTGGCGCCGGTTGACGAATCCTCGCAAAATTTTCAAAATAGGTGGGGTGCTCCGCTCCGCTCCTACCCTGAAAGTCTCGGGGGGATTCGTCAAGCGGGGGCTGAGAAAAAAGGGGTGTCCCAAAACGGATTTTCCCCATGCAATTTTCCATAGGGACCTTTAGTCCAAGGTACAGCCCGAACGGCTGAACAGAATTACTTGAAATTTGGCAGAGAGGTAGTCCTCAGGTCAGGGAAGTGCCTTTTGCAGGTCTGGTGTCAATCTGTTCAGTAGTTCCTGAGAAAATCAAAAGTATAATCATATATATATGTGGGCGGAGCCTAACCACACATCTCATCCTGAGATCTGATTGCCTGTCAGCACTTCATCCAAGAAGTGTTGGCAGCCATCTTGGGACCAATATACATGATAGCACCTCATTAAAAAGCATTGCAGTTAATAGAAGGTTTTAAGACTTTAGTTACATTATAAATCATTTGTTGATGGTACCATACTCATTTTAGGCATTGTGGTATGTTCTAAGGTGATTTCACCATGTGAAAAAGCCTTCTGCTGGGATATCATGATTGAGAGAAAAATATTTTCTCATGCTTTTCCCACAGAGGTTTGGAAGGTGATCTATAAGCTAAACGGAGAGCTTATTTTCTGTAAATTCACATTATCTTTCTCAGTCATGTGAGAATGAAGTCTGACATTCTCAGTAAAACGTGTACATCCAACAAGGGCAGAGACTGTCAGTTGATTCCTTTGTGTTCTACTGCAGCTTCCCAGAGTGTTCCAAAGAACAACTAGAGCGCTAACAGTCCTACTTATGATAAACATATGGCACACCTGAAGCCATCTTGCTTGGATTAAAGTGGTAACTCTTAAAACATTTAATTTAAAAAGGAACAAAATGAGGGGGTTCATTTTTCCATAAAAAGTATGATTAGTGCTGCAGAAAGAAAAATTAGGGCACATTTTGAGTGACTTCTCAAATCCTCTTCTATTTCATTAAAAAATTCTGACATGAAGACTGAAACATGCACTTTCAATACCAGCAGCAGTTTTCCCTGGGGAGCAGTAGCTTTACTACAGTGATCTAATGAGCAAAAATAGTGCTAACATTCTGAATTTATGGCAAATGTGTGACACATCTGAATGCCTTCTTGATGGAATCAAAGTAAAAAACTGAAAGTATTTCCTACTGAGGAGACTGCAGTAAATGAGGAAATTATGAAACTTCATAACAAATAAGTCTCCCAAGATGGCCACCAGAGACAAAAGAGCCCAAATGTAGCCCAAAAATCACCCAGATGTAGCCCAAGTATAGCCCAATGACAGAATGTCCCAGAGTGTTCTTAAAAACAACTAGAGCGCTTACTGTCTTCATTATGACAAAAGTATGGCACACCTGAAGCCATCTTGATTGGAATAAACTGGTAACACTTAAAACATTTAATTTAAAAAGGAACACAATGAGGGGGTTCATTTTGCCATAGAAATTATGATTAATGCTGAAGAAAGAAAATGAGGGCACATTTTGAGTGACTTCTCAAATCCTCTTCTATTTCATTAAAAAATTCTGACATGCAGACTGAAACATGCACTTTTAATACCAGGAGCAGACTTCCATGGTGAACAGTAGTTTTACTACAGTGATCTAATGAGCAACTAGAGTGCTAACATTCAGAATTTATGGCAAATGTGTGACATATCTGAATACCTTCATGATGGAATCAAAGTAAAAAACTGAAAGCATTTCCTACTGAGGAGACTGCAGTATATGAGGAAATTAGGAAACTTCAAAACAAATAAATCTCCCAAGATGGCCACCGGAGACAAAATAGCCCAAATGTAGCCCAAAATCACCCAGATGTAGCCCAAATATAGCCCAATGACAGAAGTGTGCAAAACACTTATTATTTTGTGTTTTTGCAGTGTTATATAGTGCAGACTTGTCAGGTATTGGAGTGCTTTACATGAGCATTGGTTACATCACACAAGAACAAATTCATTTTGGTTGTAGACATGGGGAGACTAAGTGATTTGACCAGAATCACAGAATGTCGAGCTGAAGCAGAAACTCCAACCTGGTTCCCCAGTTGCAAAGTCTGCAGTTCTGGAAGTAACACCACATCCTCTCCCCTAAGTGCAACATTTAATCAAGTGGTCAACTGGATAAAAAAACATAAAGATAACAAATAATTTAAAAGTGCTTTGTCGCTATTTGAAAACTCAGAAAATATGTCCTTATTTTAGTCTTTTAGAGCACTAACCATAATTTTGTTGCCAATAAGATCCTCTCATATATGTAATTTCTAAAGGAAATGCTCTAGGTATTACAGTTTTGATTACATCAAGATGACGTCAGGCGTTCCACACTTTTGTAATAAATATAGAATGTTAGCAATCTACTTGTTCATTAGGATACTGTTGAGAGGCAGAGGCCAGGGGCACGGACTCTGAAAATTGAAGGCAGGTAGGAGGGTGCAAAGGCAACAATTTAACCACACTGAGTAGGCAGGAAGGGCCGTGGCAGCACAACAGACTATGGAGGGCAGTGGAAAGGAGGGCAGGGGCAACAAACCAACAATACAGGACTTGCAAGAGAGGCTGTGGCAATGTAATAGACCATTGTGGGCAGAAGGAAGAGGCAATGGTAGTACAACCATACATGCCAACAGACCCGATTCAGCCAGGAAACGTCCAATGTTTTTAAGCTCAAATGGGCTTTATTTGATCTGTCTCCTGTCTACAATCTCCTCTTTTTCAATGTAACTCAAAGGGGAAAATCAATACCCCAGTTTTTTTTTCAAAATCTCCCTCTTACCAAGTTCAAAATGTTCGCAAGTATGGTACATTGGATCATGGAAGGAAATGGGGTAGGGACATGGACTTGGATAACAGAGGACAGGAGGGACATGGAGAGGTGCACCAAACTGACCCTGCAGGGCAGGCATCAGGGTTTGCAGCAGCACAATACACCACACAGGGCATGCGGGACGGGAGTGCAGCACAACAATCCATAGAAAGCAAGATGGAGGGGACAGGACCATGCACATGGACAACAGAGAACAGAGGGGCAAGAGGCAATGGTAGCTAGCTGACCATAATGGACAGACAGGAGAGAAAGCTGCAGCATAACAGACCATAACGGGCAGGAGGGACGGATCAGGGGCATTACAATAGAACAGACAAGCCAGGAGGGAGGGAGTAGGGGTCTGCACATGTAAACAGAGGGCTGGGGGCAAGGGGGCAGGGCAGGAGCAGCAAGATAGCCATGGAGGTCAGGCAGGATGGGCACTAGAAGCAAGACACACCATGAAGAGCAACACTGAGACTGTGATGGCATACACACAGACCACGGAGGGAAGGTGGGAGGGGGTCAGGGGCAGCTAACTGACCACACAGGGAAGGTGGGAGGGGCCATGGCAGCACAGAAGACCATGCATGGCAAGTGGGAGGGTTAGTGGCAGCACAATGGCTATGATGGGCAAGAAGGAGGGTGCAGGGGCATGCACAAAGGACGATGGAGGATAGAAGGGAGGGTCAGGACCTGTGCACAGACAAGAAAGTTCAGGGGAAGGGGCCTCACAAGAGACCGCACGGGGCAGGCAGGAGGAGCAGTTGCAGCACAACAGACCAGGGAGGGCAGAAGGGTGTGGCAGTACAATGGACCATGTAGGACAGGAGGAAGAGGATAGGGGCATGGCATGTGGACAGGCAGGGTGGAGGTGGCAGGGACAGGTTACAGTCATCTGACAATGCTAGGCAGGTGGGAGGGGAGTGGCAGCTCAACAGAACACTCAGAGTAGATAGGAGTGGCAGGTCCATGGAACATGGTGGGCAAAAAGGATGGAGCAGGGGCATGCACAAAGACATCGGAGGGCAGGGGGAAGGAGAATAGGGGCAGCAAGCTAAGCACAGAGTTTAAGCAGGAGGTCAATGATGGGGCATAGAATTGGACAATGGAGGGCAGGAGGAGTGGACTGGTACATCATACTAAATTGAGGGCAGTGGCAGCACATCAGACCATGCATGGCAGGAGGGAGGAGGCTAGTCCATGGATTCACACAACAGAGGATAGGGAGGAGGGGGATGGGGCAGCAAGCTAACTGTTCAGATAAGGCGGGTATTAGGAACTTTATTGTTTTTAAAACGTGTGTCTGTGCGAACTACTTAAAATATGAACAAGTATGCAGCATAATCTCACTTTTATTCAGGAAGAAGAGGACGTTTGTGACTGTGACTCCGGGCTCACTTGGCAGAAACACCCCCTGACCCTCCACCCCCTACCGCAAAATGTAATGCCCGTGAAAAGGGTAGGTGAACACAGTGTTATATAGAACATAGTCCTGAGAGCACGATTGAAAATGAAAACTAGATATAGTGTATGGTATAAACTATGCACCAAATAGTGTGATATAAGATGAACCGCGTGAAATATAATATGCAATACATTGTGCGCAGTTACAGATTCATTGGAGAGCGCGAGATAGCACAGGCACTAGCGCGTGCTATGCGATATGCGCCTTGGAGTGTAATATGCACAGGGCAGTGTTGTGTAACCTAACTAGTCTCTAAAGTTGTAATATAAAATATGTGCTGGGGAGTGTAACGTTGCATATGCACTGTGACAAAGATATGGATCCCAGATTGTAATATGTATGGCATAGCACTGTGCGTTATAACATAAGCATCGAGGAAGGCACGTTAGATGGGGCAATATAACCCGTGCGAAGACAAATGTGGCATGACATATTCACGGGGTGGTGTTACAGTGCACATGGGCTAGAGAGTGTCATAGCATATGCACTAGCTAGTGGAATACAAAACAGAGGTGTGTGGCACTCAGCAGGCAATGGTGGGTGTAACACAGAATTGGGCTCTGCCAGGAGCGCGCTGTGACTCTCAAGTGATGTTCGTCCCCTTTCCAGAGAGTAAAATAAAAAGTATTACACGTCCGGCAGTGGATGTGTGTTACTATGTGGGTTTCTTGCATAGTTTTGGTCGAATTTTTGTCGAATCCCCTATGAATGGCTTGGTGTGCATGTGTATTAAATGTGCCCGTCAATAGCTACCCATGTTTGTAGAAATAAACGACAAGGGTGTCTACCGGGATTAGGCACGGTAGTGCATCAGACATGTCAGAGCTTCACTAGTGGTGTAAATACATTCCACGTGGATTCATTGTATGCATAGTCGCCTTTTAATGAATATCACGCAAATCGTCATGGTGATAGGTATGTACGGTTTGTCCAGCATGTCCTAGGTGTGTCTATAAATATATATTTTTTTAAAATAATAAAAAACAGTGGCCGGCCCTGGGGATTGGGGTCAAAAAAATATAATTAGGAGACAGGCCCTGGGGGATGGGGTCATCAGGGCCAATAAATTAGAATAAGAAGGGGAACCACACAGCCCCCCTTCTTAAAAAATTAAAATAAATAAAAGACTGGCATCGTGCCGGAGGCCACGCCCCCTCCTTGCAGCACTCTGCAAACGCGCCCCCTGGCGAATTGTAAGTTGGGGAATTAATTCCTCTTCAATACTGAGGGTCCCGGGAGGAGCCAAGATGGCGACCGGAGCAGACGCTTGAGCGCCCGGCTCCGCCGGCCCTTGGCCTCGGACTATCATCCTGATTCCTATCCTCGCCGATTTTCGAGGTGCAACGTGCGCGACGACGCGCTGACCGCGCCGCCGCTTTCCCGGAGTCTGAGCCCGCCCGGATGCCGGAGCTCTTGGTGCCTTTGTTCTCCGCGCTGGACCCCTGCTCCATTGTGGCCTTGGCCGGCCCCCCGGAAGCGCTGCAGTCACTGGACCCCCGGCGCAAATCTGAGCCCCGCGGCCCCGATCCCGCCTCACACCACGGACTGTCGCCAGACGAGCCGGGGGAGAGACGCCCGGACACCTCCCTCACCTTTCAACTGACGGGCTGGAGCTATAGGGTGAGCCCCGGTGTGGCGGGTCTCCTGCCCCGCTCTGTGGCCCGCGCTGTGGAAGGCTGCAGACCCCCTTCTTCTATTGCCTAGTCGGCTGCAAAGAGATTCCGAGGGAGGGGAAGCGACTGTTGGCTTTCACCTGTTGCGGCGCAGACCTGCGGGGAATTGCCTCCTTGTTACGACCCCCCCCCCTGGCCACTGTACCGTTCAGCGGTAAAACATGGCGTTGATTGCCTGCTCGCTGCTGGGGGGTGATGCCCCGGTCTCGCCCGTTGCCCGCTTCGCCCTCCCTCTACCAGACTCCAGCTCCACAGTGCCGTCCCGGATTGCTGCCGATGTGGGGGCGCAGCTTCCGCTGACATGCGGCTCCGTTCTGGCTGCCCTGCGGGACTTTCGTCTGCAATTGTGTGTTGGCTTGCAAACGCTGAGTGAGCGGATCGACTCCATACTGTCGGCTGCGGGTCGTGAGCGCCCCGTTTGTTCTCAACAAGACGTGGGTCTGCCAGTGCCTCTGTCCTCTTGCGGGGACGCAACGACTGGGTATAATCGTGCTACACTGGTGTCTGCATCTGGCTTTCCCGGCACCCAGGATCAATCGATCTCCTGCTCAATTGTAGACACTTTGTTTCCCCGTTCATTGCCGCCTGCTTTGTTGTTGCCTGCCTCACCGCGCCCGCAAGAGTATCCAGCTGAGCGACACCTGACGTCCTCGAGGAACCGTTCACGGTGGCCTACGGCTTCTTTTATGTGGAACTCCTGTACGTTACAGGCCAGGTCTGGATTTTATATGGTGCACAAGGGGACCTTAATAGATGATCGGCGGCCATTTTGTGACTCTACTTCTCCATCTTCTCCCAAGCGGCCATATTGTCTTTGTCTGCACGGGCTGCGGGGCCTTCATGTGGGGGCTAGTCTAATCTTACGCCCGCGATCGGGCCAGGGCTAGATTGATTTCTATCACCATGGTTCCACGGATGGGCTGGCCTGGGACCGGAACTGTCTGCATATGTTGTGCGCACTCGTCGCGATTTGTCTGCCTTCATTATATTGTTGTGACACGTTATCTTCACACGATCGCCTTCGGGCGTAGTGGGTTCTCAGTGTATGGAGACGTAGTTGGCCGGTGGTTTCGGGCGCTCCGAGGTTACGTGGGCTCCTCCCCGCTTTCTTCTTTGTTTTCTTATTTTCTTTCCTTTATTCCTACTTTCTCTCTTGTCTATATTTCGGGTTCATTGGGCGACAGGCACTATGCTGGGGGGGGGGGCAGGCCGTAGCCTCCGCATTGGTGTAGGGTGGGGGGGTAATTTACTGTTTCTTTTTAGTTCTATGGGCCTTTTTCTTCTATGTCTCTGCGCTGTCCTTGTTTCCGATTCGGGGTCCGGGTGTGGGGTGGATTGAGTGGGGGCGGCTTTGGAGGGGTGCGTATTTACTCATGTGACTATCCTGTTATATAACTGCATCGCCTCACTGTCTGAGATTTTCTATGGCCGTTTTTAATGATGCTGCTGCTCTCCTGTGTGATGAAGCCATCTTGCGGACTCGAATCTCCTTGGTTCTATCCTCTACTGATTTTTTTTTCTCGATAAAATTATTTTGAAAACCTTAAAATTAACCTCCACTTCTCCTTCCCCTGGTGTCAAGGATCTCTCCAGTGTATAACTCCTGACTCGTTGCTAATCTTGACCATTGATGCACAGGGGATGTAATGTTTGTCTCAGTGCTTAACTGTTTTGTGGCCGGCCTGATGGTTGTAGGCCCGTATTTGTTCTTTTAATATGCACAAATAAAGGTTTTTAAAAAAAAAAAAAAAAAAATACTGAGGGTCCCTGAGGGCCAACTAGCCCAACAGGCATCTCCAGTATGCGCCAGGGAGCTGCGCTGCAGACAGGTGTTCTGAGGCCAAGCCCCTTTTTACACCTCTCTGCAACGCAGCTCTGTGGCGCTTACTGGAGGTACCTAGTGGTCTAGTTTGACCCTAGGGACCCTTAGGATTCAAGGGGACTTAATCTCTCAACTTAGAACAGCCACAGGGCGTGTTTACACAGTGGTGAAGGGAGGGGACGGGGCGTGAGGTGACGTGTGCAAACACGCACTATGGCACGTTTTAAATTGGGGATATAATTTCCCTTCAATACTGAGGGCCCCTGGGGGCTAACTAGCCCACCAAGTGCTTCCAGTAAGCGCCACTGAGCTGCATTGCAGAGAGGTGGTCCAGGCCGTGCCACTTTTTACACCTCTCTGCATCGCAGCTCTGTGGCACTTACTGGAGGTACCTAGTGGGCTAGTTGGATCCTAGGGACCCTCAGGATTCAAATGAACTTAATCTCCCAACTAAAAACGGACACAGGGCGTGTTTACACAGTGGTGAAGGAAGGGGACGGGGCCTGAGTTAACTTGTGCAAAAACGCCCTGTGGCCTGTTTTAAGAGGTAGTTTTAATCCCCCTGCCCTATTATATACTAGGGGCTTACAGAGGAGGTCATGCTAATCACAGGGGGACCCCAACGCATAATGTTCCCTAGTGTATGTAGGTGTTTTCACTGTATTCTAAGTGTCTTTTAACATAGCACTGGCTCTAGGACTGGTTAGTCCGACTCAGTTACCACCAGTATCCGTCTGAAAAAGTTGAGGGTACAGGATGATTTTGCAACAAGGCTTCTTTCTGCTCTTCTTTTTGTTCTTTCTGCACGTTATCCTTCCTGCACTTTTCTTCGTCTTTGAGGACTTCTGTTGCTTCTTTTTGCACTTGTTTTTTTTCTTTCTGTGCATTTTTTCTTCTTTCTTCACATGTCCTATCTCTGTAGGCATAGTTAGAAATTAGCATTTAAAAAACCTTTGAAATTCACAGAAAAAAACATAGGTTTCAGGCACGTTATAGTTAGGAATTAGCATTTAAAAAACCTCAGAAATTCACTGAAAAAACCATAGGTTTCAGGGGTGTTATAGTTAGCTGGACTTTTCACTTGTACAAAACCATTGAAATTCCCCCGTTATAGTTAGTGCAGCTAACTATAACTCGCGCGCCCGCAATGCACTGCTGATGACGTCACATATTACATCACTCATGACATGGTCAGTGACATCACTCATGACATCACTGATGACATCTCAAATGACATCACTGATGACATCACTGATGACATCATCCAGTGAATGTGTGTTTTTCTGAAAATTAAATATGTTTTATATATGTATATCTCAAGGTATGAAGGGAATTATGTTTTGGGAAATATTTATGAAAATCTGACAAACATCATATTAAACATTGTCCCATGGTCTGTCAGGATGAAGGAGGTCTGTCACCCAATGATCAAAATCTTATGATGTGCAGATGGTGACAATATATAATTGTTTCTATAAATCCCAGGGGTGATATCTGCGACCAGAATACAGGTATAGTAAACTGGCACTTCGCTTCCTGTTGCTTTCTAAATTTCCCAATGTACTGCACCTTGTTTATTGCCTGTGGGTACCCTAAACCCAAAGTAAACTTCTACATGTCTGGTACCCTAATACTCAGGTGACCCAGAGGAACACAGATGATAGTCAAACCTTGGAAGGTATATGTGTCTGCATGAGGGAGTCTGGATTACATTTTCAATGCTTTGGAAAACAATTGCTAAAACCTGACAAACGTCCTGTTCAGTGCATTCTTCTGTACGCCCAGTCAAAGCACAGGAGGTCTGCAATGCGCCGTGCACTACTAGTTTCTTTCTTTTCCATACAGTCTTGAGTTTGACATCTGTCATCAAATGAACTATGCATCACAAACCGTGATTCTGACATAAATTCGAAATTTGCACTAATACTACACTTACATAATTGGTTGTGCAGCCTTTGTTCCGTAGGAAAACTTGCTTATATTTAGTATTGCCAGACTCCAGATATTCAAAGCAACATTTCACTGGATATCGTTCCTAGATTTATGTTTGTCCATTTGAGGAACGCAACAAAATATTGAGTACATTTCTAATTGAGTAATGAAAATATCTTGAAATTTTTCATGATATCTTCAAGCTGCAATAAGATATTGATGGGATGTTTGCACAAATCCATTGCCTGGAAAGATAATGAAATTAGAGGGGCCTAGTCAGAAAGGTAAATCTGCCTGTGTAGATTTACTGAACATAAAAGTATTCCTTTTGGCTATTAACCACTTGCGAGAGTAAAATGACTCAAAAGCGTAGGCTTCTCTGTCCTGAAATAGGGGGTGGAGTCACTAAAAACATCAAATACAAATGTGAAGTTACCTGTAATAGTGGCTTTTTAACCTCATTTGATATTCTGTACACTTGGCGGAGACCTTCACAATCAAGGTGGTGATTTCTGTATGGTAATGTATGGGGAAAAGCTACAAAGTTGATAAAACTTTTGAAAAAATTAGAAAAATATTTTTATGTAAATATCATTGTTAATTAATTTTTTATTGTTTAATTGTTAATTGTATATTTTAAATGTAAAATAGCATAATTGCTACAGCATTAACTTAATTTTAAATAAAAATATATTCTTTTGAATATATTAAGTTAAAATAAAATTAATTTTCTGAAGTTTAAATTGATTATTAAGAAAACAAAATTCTCACCTTAAGAAAACAAAATGTTTTATTATGATTAAGGGATGGATGGAATTAACTAAAATTAATATAATTATTTTTAATATAAATTAATGTTGCATTAATTTTATAATTAAAAGTAATTAACATATGTAAAAATAAAATAATGACTATTTTTAGATTTTTGTTATGATTACATTGAATTTACTTACATGTTTTAATAGTTTAAAAAAAGTTTTACCATTAATTGTTACGCGTTTTTATTTCAAGTCCCTTCCTCCAGTATTTGCTATTGGAGGATGTGCAGTACTATTTGTTTGACATACTCCAGCTCTGAGCTTGAGTACATTTACAACTGTTTTGGATCCTTTTTGGCTGTAGTAACTATAGAAGTGCAGTTTGTGAATAGCAATGTACTTTTGAGGGAGGGTGCAAGTACAGGAGTTCTTACAATGGTTAAATGAAAAGGATCCTCACCTCTAAAAGGACCCCCAGACAGTCAACGTGACTCTGACAGATTGAGCCAGACAGTCAATGCGACTGTGACATAGTGATCAGAGGATAGGGTAAACCGAGTGAGCTAATTGACAACAGATATGAATAGATTGTTTTCACAGGACTCTCTACTTGACACAGTTATGCGCCCTTATCAGATGTATCTGTTTTTTATATAATAGAATGTGTTCTATTCCTAAACAGGGATCAGGTTACTTACCACCCTTGTAACCTTAATACTAGGGATTAAGCTCAGTTTAGGGGAGTGATAATAAATTACTACTTTTGTGGGATCATCTCACTTTTGTTTGCAGTGCATAGACGTTTGAAGGTCTGTGGTGGATTGGGTGGCCAGCACTTGGTTTAAAGATACTCGGCCATATTAAGAAGACATGTCAAGACTGGTGTGAAAACACCCACACTTTGTTTAGCTACTTACCATTGTTTAATTGTCTTCTGATTAAACCCTAAAGGAGAACTATCCAGGCGTAAGGTAACCCCATGTTTACATGCCATACATGTTTTACATTTCCACTTCTTTTTACCCACACTAGACACAGCACTGACAAGGGACTTAGAGGTATATTAGGTTAGAGTTAGCGGTAGGGTTCCATCTAGTCTTGACAAATGTCCTCTTGCCAATACACTTATTCTTGAGGACAGAAATATATAGACAAGGCATGTTCATAAACCCTTCCACCGTCGCTTGGTTTTAATCTTGTAGAAGTGGGATACTGTATAAGTGAATGCATTCCCTCCTGTAGCAATTTTTACCACTAGAAACTCCATTAAGTGATCAATCATCATACATTCAGGATGTAGTAGTACCCGTCACAACTGAAGTAAGAAACTCACACATACTCAATCTCTCAGAAAAGAGCTCACAGCAAACCTGCCAACAACATGGCCAGTTACAGGTGAGGAGTGACCCTGGTAATGAAGCATGCCACCTAAAGTGGGAGACGAGTCAACATGCTTTTTCATACTATAACAGATGTAAGCTTTCTACTGCACTGAAGAATCCGTACTTTCCTTTATCTGACACAGTCATAGATAAATAAGTAATGTTAGGGGGGTGTACTATGTTACCTATAACACAACCTTCCTCTCCCATCCCTCGTTGTTGCCTGAAGGTTGAGCTACATTAAAAAACACCAATGAAGGAGCCTTGCACTGCACACCCACTTCAGGGCTAACAACCCACTCCTGTAATGCCGTCACAGGGTGGCTTACTTAGAGTCACATCCTTGTGGCAACAGCGAACTGTGACCCACCCCATGAGTCTCAATCCATTTATGGGGAAATGTAAATGTTTAGGTCTATAGCTATGTTTACATTTATGATTTGATTTCGGATTAGTTTCATGCTTTGGGTTATATTTGAAAAGGCTGAGTTTGAGACTCTGATTGAAATGAAGGTTTGAGCATTGTTTTGGATTGTGGTTTGGGATATGGATAGACTATAGGGGAGACTTAGAGTGATACTTTCCTTCCTTCCTAGTCTTCCGAATAGTTTTTCATAAAGGCAAACATCCTTATCCCATAATGGGGTCTTCATAATTAATTCATAAATTAAGTATTTATTCATATTTGCATAATTCCTTGTCATATAGGTTAGGTCAATATCAAATATTTGCATTCCCATTTCACAGTTTTTTTAAAATAATCGTGATTGATTGTTTTTAATCTGGAAATGTGTGTGGGACAGTGTGCCGTGAACATTTTAGGTTGCATGGTGTCTCTGCTGGGTGCTATTCTGGGGCCGATTCCGGCCGCAAAACGAACCGACCAACACGGACCCGGACCGAATACCGACCGACACAGACCAGCGCCGTACGACCCATGCAGTACGATGCAACGTGAGTGAATTACAACCGACACGTACGGAATACAAGCCGTACGACCGAGCCAGAGGTAAAATAGTGATCTGGCCTGAAAACGGGCGTGATTTTCACCGACCGACACGAACCCGGAATGAACCCGACTGACCCGTACCCGCGATGTACGATTAGCGCAGTACGATGCAATACGTGTAAAACCAGACCGACTCGCACGGAGACCAAGCCGCACGACCGTCACGCACAGACAACCGAGCACACAAGCAATAGAGACCGCCGCAAACGACGCATACCAAACACAGAAGACAGGCAGCGTGAACGAGGAGGAGAAGCCCTCACGAGACAACAGCAGCGTCTGTTACCGTCACATGAACGTCTCCTTCATGCCTACAAAACACAAAGGAAAAAAGACAAAAAAAGGACCAAACAAGCAATGACTAAGCCAATAAATACCCCCCCAAAAAATTGGACAAAGACACACCCACAACTCCAACTATATAAAGAACTACAATCACTACCATCATCCCTTGCAAACAGGAGACACAGCCCAGCAGCAAACACCAGTACACAGCAACCACAGACACACTCACAACTCACCCATCACACACCATCAGCACCTCATACAAAAGCACACACACATATACACAGCAAAACCAACACAAAACCAACATCACTTGCACCCTCACACACACATCCCCCACCACCACCACCCATCACCATGCCTCCAAAGAAGAATCCAAAGTTCACAGATAGTGAGTTAGAAGTGCTGGTAGACGAGATCATCAGAGTAGAGCCACATTTGTTTGGTACATTGGTTCAAAGGATCCCCATCTCACAGAAAACCAAGATGTGGGCGAGGATTGTGGACAAGGTGAACGCACAAGCACCAACGTTGCGCACAAAGGACGATATCCAGAACCGGTGGTATGACGTGCGCAGGAGGGTCAAGAAACTCATTGAGAAAGATCACCCCTTGAGTCAGCGCACCGGTGGTGGCCCTCCTGCCAAACCAGTCTACTTCAGGACCTGGGAGGAGAAGGTGCGGGACATCCTACCACCAGAGAGCGTCCATGGCTTAACACACATCCCAGAGCCTGGTGAGTACACAAAAAACATACCCAAGATTGTGTGGCAAGGGGACAGTGAAACCATGCACTGCAAGCAAAGCTACACTAACCAATAGATAATCAACCCAAGATGTGTATGCCAGTCACACAAACAATACCTGCCATCTCATAGTGACCGGGGACTGTGTCATGACATGCACCAACCTACAAACAAATAGAGCAAGCCAGTGGCACTAAGCCAAATACACCCAGCCAGACAGTTTGCCACCACAAACACACCACCTCACAGTGCAGCTGACTGTCAGGAAGGAATAGTGGGGATGCAGGTGAAGTGAGTGTAGCCAAAAGCATGATGGGGCCTGTAGTCACAGATAATGCCCCCCTCCTGATTGGCCCATCAAGACCCCTCTGAAACATGCCCACATCACAGGGAGTGGAAAATGACTGACAAGATGGGTGACACTGGGTCCTGCTGTGGGGAGCACAAGGCCCTGCTAGGGCTTGTGTGCAAATCAGAAGCAGGACACCACTGACTGACATCCTGAAAGACAACTTGCACGCCCTACAATGGAAGCACGTGTCATGATGGGAAGGAGGACTGACAGCCCTGACCATACTACTCAGCATGGGGAGACACCCCCCAACACAAACTCCACACAACTCACCGGATACAATGCATTGACACACACCTCATTGAAATATCAGCAAAATATACCCGTACTGGGTGCTGCTGTGTGAAGCACAGGGGCTCACTTGGGATTTGTAGCCAAACAAACACCAGGATTTCACAGTCAGCCATCTTGCCATTGATGTCACACCCCCTCACAGGGAAGCAGAGTCAAGAGGGAGGAAGCATGGGCATGCTGGGGAGGGGTGTAGCCAAGAGTTTGATGGGAGTCGCAGTCACAGACAACCTACACCCACCCACATGGCCCAGCAAGATCAAATTGAAACATACTCGCCTCACAGGGAGTGGGAAGGGACTGACAAGATGTCTGACACTGGGCTCTGTTGTGGGGAGCACAAGGCCATGCTGGCAAATGGCCAGCATCATACATCAGGACTACACAGTCATCTTGCCATTGCTGTCACCCCCCCCACCCCCCTCCCCTCAGGGAAGCAGAGTCAAGAGGGAGGAAGCATGGGCATGCTGGGAAGGGGGTGTAGCCAAGAGTATGATGGGACTCGCAGTCACAGACAACCTACACCCACCCACATGGCCCAGCAAGATCTAACTGAACCATACTCGCCTCACAGGGAGTGGGAAGGGACTGACAAGATGTCTGACACTGGGCTCTGTTGTGGGGAGCACAAGGCCATGCTGGGACTTGTAGCCAAACAAACACCAGGATTTCACAGTTAGCCATCTTGCCATTGCTGTCACACCCCCTCACAGGGAAGCAGAGTCAAGAGGGAGGAGGCATGGGCATGCTGGGAAGGTGGGTTTAGCCAAGAGTATGGTGGGACTCGCAGTCACAGACAACCTACACCCACCCACATGGCCCAGCAAGATCAAACTGAACCATACTCGCCTCACAGGGAGTGGGAAGGGACTGACAAGATGTCTGACACTGGGCTCTGTTGTGGGGAGCACAAGGCCATGCTGGCAAATGGCCAACAACAATATCAAACTCTGTCTGTGACAAGCTGGGAAAAAGCAGTGTACAGGCAGGCATCTGTTTGAAAAGTAGAAAATGTCATGTTTGTGAACCAACGATGCATGTAGAAACATAACTCACATTGTGTGTCTCTTCCAAACACAGGTCGTGCTGGACACCCAGCACCAAATGACGAGGATACCCAGTCCCAGACTCTGGTGGACACTGAGCTCTCTGGTCTGACTCTCTCACTGTCCTCTTCGGATGACGACGACCAACCTGGCCCCTACGGTGTGAGCCATCATGCAGCAGCAGCAGCAACATCTGCCCCCCCCTGTACCCACGCCTCCAGCATCTGGACACCGACAGGGCACCCCCGCCAACACGGACAGACCAAGGACAATTAACACCCACAGCACAGGGACACAGGACCCCCCAGAAGCTACAGCCAACACCACCAGCAACACCACCCAAGGGGTCCTAGTGTCACCTGTGCGTACCGCCGCTGGTCCTGCCCGTGTGGACAGCGGTGCTGGGAGGGGTGGGAGGCACAGGGCACGCCTTGCAGAGGGGTTTGGACTGCATGATGACCCCCAACTGGCACGCATCTTAGATGCGTACCAGGATAGCACCGGCAGATTTGGCCAGGTAGTGGGGATCCTCAAGGACATGCAACACGAGCAGGTCTCCCACCATGCCCGCATAGAGGCCAAGTGGGATGACATCACTGCGGTGCATCGGGACATACTACAATGCCTCCGCCAGATCAACACCAACCTGTCCACACACCCCTGTGTGCCCACAACATCTGCCGCAACACCATCTGCCAGCGCCACAGGGAGGGAGGAGGACTCTGGCGGAGAGTCCCCTGCACCGCAGAGGCCTGCACATGAGGATCCCCCCCCCCCCCCGGAATAAGAGGGGTCGTCCGAAGACGTGCGCAACCCGTTCACCTTGTCCAATCGCACACAACTCGCCCACATTACATGGAGGGTTCATGTTGGGCCAATGTAGCAGATGACTGTGGACTTTACTCTGGACATTTCATCTTCCAGCACTTCCAACTCCAATGTGAACTTTGGATTCCCAAACCACTGTACAGCACCCACCATCCTGTGCACTTCACTCACACATGTTTGTAAATAAACTCACCAGTACACCATACTTGCCTCTGTTGTGATTCCAACTTGTCATGTTCAGGGAGATGTCGATCTGCTACACAACCCAGTGCATGCCAAATACTGCAACAATGTGACCAACGTAAGGTGAGTCATGGGGATGTGACACATGTGAGGGAGACACACCACTATGGCAACACAAAACATACTCACCATGGCCATGTTACTCATCACACACAATGATGTTGAACTGAAACACATTGACATGCACAGACACAACACCAAGCACAGTCAGTGGTAACAAGTCCACAGGTGAGGTAAGCAGATGTCACTCAGATGTGGGAAGACAGACAACGCACATAACAAAGCGTAGCACAGGTTCATTACACATCAGCAACACGTTTATTCCACACTAGTTGCACGGTAATTCTACGTAACAGTGGACACACGCTCACAATGTGTTGGAGAATGGAAGTCCAGGGATGTGTGGTACATCAGTTGATGGGAATTGTCAACTCCCACACTGGTGTTGGCTTCTGGGTGTTGGGGGTCAGTGTTGACCACACAACAGGCAAAGGACCCTGGGAAGGACAGACAAGATACAGTCAAAAGCACAGAAGAACAGGAGAGAAATGCAATACACATGAACAAAACATGTTGCAAAACACCTACACAAACATTAGTTAGCAGTACTACCCTATTGTGGAGTACACACCACCAGATTGGACACATCACAGCACGCATCCAGTCAAGTGGCACACAGACACACTCAGACAGCAACAGAGCTGGCTCAACACATTCCAGGCTACCTCCATACATTCACATAACAACACTGGAAACTCACATTCAGGTGAAGAAGTTGTTGATGAGCTGGGAGCGGACGTCACCATCATCTTCATCATCACTGGCATCTTGGCTCAGGCCGGGATCCTCCACAGGTGCCGGACGTTGGTCGTCGTCATCGTCATCCTGGATAAGGGGCACCTCCTTCCACACTGCCATGTTGTGTAGCATGCAGCAGACCAGTATTATTTTGCACACCTTTGCAGGCTCATATGGGAGGGCCACTCCGGTCTTGTCCAGGCAGCGAAAGCGGCTTTTCAGGATGCCAAATGTCTGCTCAATCCCCTTCCTGCTCCGACCATGTGCCTCATTGTAGCGCAGCTCGGCTGGTGTCACAGGGTTCCTGAGGGGTGTCAGCAACCATGGCATGTAGTCACCTACACACACAAAAATGAACAAGTAGCTGAGTTTTGAAGGGTGCAGAATACAACACTGACAGACACAAACAATGAGAAACAGTCAGTACACACCGACAAGCCAGGCACGCTGAGCTGGCATCTGTGACATCAGCGTTGCAATGCGACTACTCCTCATAATGTAGGCATCGTGTGCCGAACCCGGGAACTGTGCACACACATGTGTGATCAACATGTCAGCAAGACAGACCACCAGAGCATTGATCGAATGGTAGTGCTTCCTGTTCCGGTATGCCTGCTCATGTGCCTGTGGTGGTATCAGGGCAACATGTGTCCCGTCAATGGATCCAATGACGTTTGGCATCCTCCCCAGTGTATAAAAGGCATCCTTAATTTCAGGGAGTTCATCTTGGCTCGGGAACGTGATATACAGGTCGAGGAATTGCAACATCCCCTCCAAGACATCGCGTAGCACCTGACTAAACTGCAGTACAGAGATGCTCAAAGGAAGATTGTCAGTACATCCACCCATGTGGCCATGACCACGATCACTATCACATGCTAGTTCATGACATTACACAATGTACTGAGGTGTGTGCTGTTGGTCATGGACACATATGTCACCTACAAGACCACCACCTCACATCTCAATTCCACATGTCCACATGAGTGCCATGTAGTGCAATGGGCTAATCATCTGGCTGTGTCACCCAACCTATGTGCTGCTGCAACGTTCAAAAAACACACCCCAGTGACAAATGAGGACTCATGTCTCCCAGGCATCACAGATCTTTGCCATGCCGAAACCCAGTCTCCCTGTATTGCCACATCAACACAGCAATGGACATGGCGTAGCACGTACACACCACAAGGCAAGCGTAAGTCCCAAAGGTAGTGGCCACTGTTGTTCCTGCCGGCCCTACATGTACGTCTCTTAGACACACACCCCATCAAGGTTGATGCATATACCACATGGATGTGGAGACTGTCACCCATTGGTAACATGTGATCAGACACATCTGAGACACAACATGCACACAGACTGTGGGTGCACATCAGTATTGGGGCTACAGGTCTCACTGTGATGTACATGCCATCACCCCCAGTACTCAGGGTGTATGTGACATGTCTTAAACATATCCAACCTGACACTGTGGCCTTCACTCATGCCCATTACTGTCCAATTGCACATCACAGTGGTAATGTGCACAACACACAAAGGACTCTGCCCCCATGTACAAGATAACAGCCTGGGAGTGGCTCCACAAAGTGCCAGACAAAAAAACAGCTGTGACCCCCTCAAACACCCAGGGAATGCAGCCTTATATGCCATGGGATACTGTGTGGCCAATGCTATAGTGTGGCAGGTGTGCGCAGGTGTCCATGGCCAGTGTAGGGGTGTTGCATCCGTCTAATAGTCACACTAATGAGGTCTGACGCAGGTGACAATGTGTACGCATTGCACGGTTCATGACCGAGCCGTGTGTACACTTTGTCATTGAATCCAATGAGGTCCGATGCGGGTGACAATGCGTACAGATTGCACGGTTCATGACCGAGCCGTGCGTACTCTTTGTCATTGAATCCAATGAGGTCCGACGCGGGTGACAGTGCGTACGCATTGCACAGTTCATGACCGAGCCGTGCGTACGCTTTGTCATTGAATCCAATGAGGTCCGACGCGGGTGACTATCATGCATACGCGTCGGATAGGCATGGTCCAAGACAGGCGTACGCCTTGGCCATTGAACCGTATGGAGACAGGTGCATGTGTATGTTCAAAATACGCGTTGTACAGTAAGTTGAACGAGCCGGGCGCACCCATTGGCTCAGGACTGTCATGGAGACGGATGCGGATTCAAAACTTGTACGAGTTGTGCACTGCAAATTCAGTTGGATGCCTACAACAATGTTGCAATTTCAAGTGTTCCATGAAGGTGAAGATTTGAACGATGCGGAAGGCGTGTACGAGTCGTACTTTTGAATGGATTGGCCAGATTCATAGAATGCAACCGTGTTGGACCTATCACTTGGGACACATGGCACAGAGTCTGCCTCTGCAGCACATATATAAGGCTGGCTGGGCCCCAGGAAGCTCACTTGCCTGCACTACATGCTACTGGACCACATCCCTGCTACCACTGCTGCTGTCTATGCATCCTCTGGCTTTTGCTATGGCACGTACTCTGGAGAGGGCCCCAGCCTTCACTGAGGAGGAGAACCAGGCCCTGCTGGACGGGCTCCTTCCAGAGTACAGAAAGCTCTATGGAACACCAGGGGAGCAGGTGAGTGTGCTGTCCAATGTCTTCCTAATTTTGCATGTTGTCTGACTAGCAGTACTAGCAGTGTGTACACCAGTGGCAAGCATTCTCACTGACTACTTTCATTCACCAAAGTGTGTAGGAACATGTAATGAATAGTTTTCCTGCTGCTAAAGTGCATTATTGCAAGCTTAAACTAGCCAGGCATTGTTAACATGTCAGACATGCATGTGAGTTTTCATTCCCCATGGTTGCACTACCTGTGTAATTTATTTCCCTTTGTGATGATGACATGTATATCCAATTGTGTGCTGCACAAATCTGGGGCATGTGTGTTAATGTACTTTTCACTTTGTCATCCTCACAGGTTGATGCCCACCAGAAGCAGGAGATCTGGCTGACCATCGCCCGGGCTGTTCGTTCTGTGGGGGTCTACAAGCGCCGCATCTGCAACTGCCAGAAGAGGTGGCAGGACCTTTGGGGCTGGACCCGGAGGATAGCTAGAGTCCAGCTGAAGCTGTCACCTCCACGCAGGAGGGGCGGACACCAGACCCTGACTCCCCACATGCTCCGGATACTGGCGGTGGTCTTCCCGGACCTGGATAGGCAGCTGAAGGCCTGACAGCAGAAGGAAGGGGGTAAGTCCATGCCTGATCTGTGTACTATGTCTGACATGCAAATAGCAGTCTTTTGTCCTAGCCACACTTCCACATTACGTAGGTCTTGTAGTCCCAAAATCAGGTCCCTCATTTGTGTGATGCACCCTCCTCATCTGTTCCACAGGTGTGGCCCCTACAATCTGTTGCTTGTGTCACTAGGGCACTGTGTCCCTGCAGTCATCTATGCTTCTGGTACCAGTCAGCATCAGTTCCCATGACTCTGTTGTGTGTTTCATGGGTGGGTCAATTGTTTACACAATGCCTGAGATCTGACATGTGAACTGTGTGTGCCCTTGAGATGTGTACCAATTGCTGGTCTGACTCGCAACATGTGTCTGGGGTATTCCAAACAAAACCATGCAGCCGGGGGCTCCAATTTTTGGGCATCAGGAGTATGTATATCAAGTATGTCACAATAGCTTAGCCACCCGACTACTGTCTGGGGCAAAACACTGTTTCACTTAGTCCTGCCCAGTCATGCCCCCTCAAGGGCATTCAGAAAAACTCTGTAATCCCAATCCTGTGTATGAAATTGCAGGTTGTGCTTAGTGACATGTGCCCTCAGGTGTCTGCCTCTGTGTCATTAGGGTGTGGCTTGTTGCCACGTACAACTGGGGTGTCCATGATTCAGAGGGTCAGCATGACATCTGCAATGTGACTGTGGGAGACAAGACCTGTGTGACATATAGGTGTGTGATCATCTGACAGCGCACAATGGTGTATGCAACTGTGTCCTTCATGCAGCTGGGTTACATGCATGGCAGACTGTGATGTGTTAATGTACATGGATTTGTGTTTGCTGAGACTCATATGAATGATTTGCATGATGTGGGGTCTTCTGGGTCCTGGATATGTTGTTTGCATGGGATGGGCAAGTGCGCCGGTCATCTGCAGTCAGCTTTACCCCTGAGCTAGGATTGTGAGTCAGTGCATATTTTTGTTGTCTGGATGCCCTGCCCCTGTGACAGGAGACAGTGCTGACTGACTTTCAGGCCATCCCAGTGCCATGGCATTGAACTTGCTATGAGTGAGCCTGCGTTGTGTTCAAGTGTGCACCATGCACCCCATTGTGGCCTTGCCCATCAGGACATGAGTACATCATGGTGTGTGTTGCTGGCATGCATCCCAAGCATGTGAAATGAGTCTCTGCCCATCCCTTCATCCGGACCCCTGTACTGAGTCAGTCGCAAGAGATGTGCTGTGTGTATAGTGACATACTCCTACATGTTCACTTGCATGTACAACTAATCTGTGGGTGGTGCATGTTGGCACATTGGCGTGTTAGCATCCAACATGCAACGGACATATGTGTGAAAGTCAAGGAGGGATATGTGTGCCATGGTTGATGTTGAGAATGACAATCGTCTTATCCTAAACAGTGTTAGCACTTTGAGCTGTGTTCAGCTGATGATGCCAGGGCTTGCCCTGTGATGTGATGTACTCACTGTGGTGTGTGCAGTCGGCGCAGGTGACTGATGTAGTTCTGTTACTTCCTATTCCTATCCAGATACATCCACGGCCACAGGAGGGGAAAGTTCCACGGACCAGGAGGAGCCACAGAGCCTTACAGGGACAGAAGGAGAGGAGTCAGGTGGACCCAGTGGCACGGAGGGCGAGTTGAGCCACACAGAGGAGTCGTCAGCACCATCCCCCCCAGCTGAAGGCCACAGCAGCTCTGAGGATGACTCCCTTGTGGAGGCGGGTGTCAGCAGCCACCAAACCCCAGCTAGTGAGGCATTCTCCGCCACCACCACCACCACCACCACCACCCCCCTCCCATCGGCTCCCATCCCAGAGGTCCCTGTGGGCTCCCGTGTTCGTGAGCATGTCTCCTTTGTGCCAGGCATCGCACCCCCTGCCCCTGTGTCCCCTGCTGCCCTGAGTGAGGAGTCTGTGGACTTACTTCGACAGATCCATTGTAGGGCAGACGTCGATGCTGACGGTCCTCCATGCACACACAGGTCTGTTGACACAACTGGTGTCATTCATGGAGGGCATTTCCTCGGGCATGTCTGCCCTACAGAGGACCAACCAGTCCGTGGCCTCCTCCCTGACGGCAGCAGTGTCCCTCCTCCAACAGTCCCGCACCCCTCCTACCCCTGCACCACCACGATTCCTAGCACCCTACCTGTCCCAAGCACAGAAACCCCCAAACCAAGGGCTAGACGTGCACACAAGCAAGCGCAGTGGACTGATTCTGCACTCACAGGGGCTGGTTTGCTGACACACACACACACAGTCATCCACAACCACTCCACAGTCCTCCGAGACCTCTCCCTCCCAGCCCCCTTCCCTTGCCTCACCTGCAACCCCATCCCCCCAGAAGCTCTTCCTCTGTGACCTTGGCCTCTTCCCCACCGACCCAGCAGATCCTGATTACAAGGGGAAGAGGAAGTCCCCACACACAGAAGGGAGTGCCCCTCACACCCGGACACCCTCCCCCAGGCGCAGTCAGACCGAGACGCCCACCCGCAAGTCCCCCCGGCGCAAGAAGAGCAAGACCCCCCGCCACCACGCAGCTCTAAGGCAAAGTCTCCGTCCTCCATCCCCCAGGCCACCACTCCAGAGGTTTCCCCGCCACTCCCTGCCCCGGGTTCCCCCACACACAGATACACCATCCCCAAAATGCTAAGGCCATCCCCCCCTAGCACTTGCTCCTCCACAACTGGTCAGGCAGTTGGTGCCACTGATGTGGGGACCGTGTCCCCCCCCGCCCTGCCGACCTCACCTGTCCCCCATTCCGCTCCCATGGATGTAGGCACTGCTTTGGAGTCCACGACCACCCCGTCTGACTTGGGCACTGCAGTGGTGAGCCAATCCACTCCATCTGACCTGCCCACTTGAGTTGTGCCGGCACCCACCCCACCTGACTTGTGCCCCACAGTTGTGATAGCACCCACTACTTCAGTCATCTCCACTGATGTTGCAAGTGTCTCGCCTGCATCCCCCACCTCTTCACTGCCTCCTTCTGCTGCACCATGATCCTGTCTCTGCGGTGCCTGGCCTGCCCCCATGTATGCCCCTCCGAGGGGATGACCCCGGTCCTTAGCAGTGCAGGCAAGCAAGGTGTAACAGTTGTCACTCCAGTTCACTCCTTGGCATTTTGACATGGACTGGCCATTGGCCTTTTGGTTGCACAGACGTTTCGAATTTCATATACTGAATTTGTCACTCGAGTTCACTCCTTGGCATTTGGACATGGACAGGCCATTGGCCTTTTGGTTGCACAGACGTTTAGAATTTCATATACTGAATTTGTCACTCTAGTTCACTCCTTGGCATTTGGACATGGACTGGCCATTGGCCTTTTGTTGGAACAGACGTTTCAATTTTCATATGCTGAATAAAGCTTTTTTCTTTGTCCCTGTGAACTTGATTTAGCTGTACATCATGTTGATGTTGTTTTACATGCCCTTGCACCTGTAATGCTTGGTTTACAGTGTTGCATACTGATGTGTTGATTTGAGGTACTCCCAGTGGTCTATGAGATATGTATCCTATTCTGGTGGGTATCCATGTCATCCTTTGCAGCTACCTGATTGTGTCTGGATCAACTATTTGTGTACATCTCTCTGTGAGCATTTCATTGGCATGGTCACATTTGTGGCTTTCACCCCTGCACATATGATGTGCTTCCCATTGTCCAAATTGTCACTTCCACATACTTCATGCTCATCAATACTGGCCCTACAGGTGTGGGCATCATTGTAATAGGAGCAACTGGGACCTCTGTGCAACTTGCTAGACATATGTTTTGGGTATGTGCAGATGACTTAGGGGAGACTCACGTACCCAGGCTGTTGTGACCAGAGTCTTCATTGTGTGGTAACTGATGGCTGACTGACCAAGTGTTCTGCAGACATGAATGGGACTTGCGGTGAATATGTTTGGCACAGCTGGGCTCCCACAGGAGTTGTGTCCCCTCAAGTTAGTGTGTTGTCCAGTGACATGGCCTGGGCCCATGGTGTGTGTTGTATGTGCATGTGTGTGTGTCCACATCCCTGTTCATACACAGACAGTGTTCCCCTGATATGTTCCTGTTGTTTATGCTTGCTGAGTGGTACTGGGTTCATCCCACTACTTTTCCAATGGGTTACCAGATGTGTGGGTGCATGACACACTACTGTTAATTGGTGTATCATCATTGGGATTTGTTAGTTCTGAGTGGTGATGATGTTGTCAGACACAGATGGGACACAGTCAGGGTTCCTCAAGGCACTTGTTTGTTCGCAATATCATGTAGTTGTCCCTAGGTGATAGTTTTCAGTGATTGAGACATTTGTATGTGTGTGTGACCGCTCCCACTTGTCGGGTTCACGGCTGCGATGCTGGCAGGTGTCAGCATTGGTACCTTGTGTTTCTCCTTGGCATCTGCATAGTCCTGGGACTGTGGCAGGGATTCTGAAGGTTACATGAACTTTGAGGTCATGGCCATGTACCGCATACTGTGCAGTGTGTCTGTCATTCCTCAGGGTTGTAAACAGTCCTTGTGTGATGTGTGTGTGCACCTTAGTTCCTGCCAACATTCCTGTGTTTGTCATGGGTGCATGTGCAATGTCACCTGTCCATGTGGACTTCACAGATAGACATTGTTGCAGTTCAGGTGTGTGGTGTTGAGGGTGGACTGATGTGAATGTTTGCATGGATGGTCCCCTAGCTCTCGTTTGTCCATGGATGAGGGGCCATACTGAGTGATTTGTGTTTGTGTATGTGTGATGTACGTTTGTGGCACAGGACACATGTATGGGTTTCCCAGTTTGTACGACATCTGCCTTTGGCATCACAGTGGAGGTGTCATGCATGCTTGTGTCACCCCACTGTCTGGTCCCTGGGGGTAGTGGTGTTGTGTGTCAGTCTCTTGCTGTGTTAGTTGGTGTTCATTCCAGCTTGTGTCACATGTGTCTGTTGTGCTTCCTCTCATCTCCCAATTCCTGATTGCCCACTGAGGGTGTCCCAATGATGGTTTACTTTTGTATGGCACTGTGTACACATCTGTGTCACTGTGGTTCAGCCCCCCTCATGTCTTGTGTAGTTGCCTGGGGATACTGTGACACACACACACACACATGTTGTGTCCAATGTGCAGTGTGAGTTTGCCTGTTTGTGCATCTGCACCAGTGCATTGGTATTGCTGTTGTGGGCCTTGGTCTGGATGCGGTTTCTGTGATTTTGCATGCTGTCCCTGTGAGTCATTTCACATCATTGTGCACATTCATCCTGGTTGTTGGGTGCCATTGCTGGCATGGAATGTGAGTTTGTGAGCTAACACCTACAGTCTACACATGTTGTTTTGATTGGTGTGTCTATTTTCGAAATGTGTGCATGCTTGGTGATGCTCACTTCTGCTGTTGTGTCATTGTACGCTGTGTGCATTGTCAGCCCCCATGTGTGGTGCTTGTCTGCACATGACCAAGAGTGTTGTGTTTTTACAGCACTGTTAGCCTCACCACTTCTCTGTGTGTATGGGACACAACCACTAGTTTGCCCCAGAAGTGTTTGATGTTTTGGGAGCAGTGATCATACATGCTGTTTGTTATTTGCAGCTTTGACCATGATGGGGGTTTGTTCCCCATCACCACAATGCTCCACATCTGCTGCATTTTGTGAGTCCCCACTTAACTTCTGCTCTACACAGTGAGGGGGTGTTCTTTTTACATTGCCACAGTGCTATGGTGATGCTTGCCTTGTGTATGTTACACTCATGTGTCGGTCACACATGTGCTGTTACTGTAATGTAATGTAATGTAAGGTGGTTCTTGTAAAGCGCGTGCTGTCACTCCGTAAGGAGCATCCTGGCGCTGGGTGATTGGAGGTAAGGGGGAGGGGCCCTTAGCGTTTCTAAATATGGGAGAGACACAACTCTTCAGGGGCCGCAAATACCCAAATCTTTAGCGCCTTCCTGAATAGTGTCTCTGTGTCCAGCAATCTCAGGTGGAGTGGTAGAAGGTTCCAGGCTTTGGATCCCAGAACAGCCACTGTTCTACCGCCCTTAGTTTTATATTTGAAGGTGGGTGGCTTGAGAAGGTTGGCAGTGGAGGACCTGAGATTTCTAGTTGTGGTATAGGGGGTGAATCTTGCAGAGAGACACTTGGGTCCAAGTTTGTGTTTGGCTCTGAAGGTAATTAGAAGGATTTTAAAAATAATTATTTTGTGCACAGAGAGCCAATGAAGGGCTTGTAGAGCTGCGGTTGCTGAGGATCTTCTTGGGAGTTTGAGAACAAGTCGAGCCGCGGCATGCTGGACAACTTGCAGCTTCTTTAAAGTGGATTTGTTGGATCTGCCAATAAGCTATTGCAGTAATCAAGACGAGAGAGTATCAGGGCAACTGCCACTGATTTCCTAGCTGTGAGGGGGATTAGGTCAAAGAATTTTTTTAAAGATTTAATAAGGCTGAAGCAGGTCCCTGCTACTGCCGTGGTATGCGTGAGGAAGGTGAGCACGGTGTCAAATTTTACTCCCAAGTTTTTAGCTACCTTGACTGTGTCAGGGGGGGTGGGTGGTGTCCCTTCTGGCCAACATTTACCAGGCTGGAATAGGACGTTTTTCCCAATAGGGAGGATTTCAGTTTTGTTCGTGTTGCATCTAAGATGGTTCTCTCTCATCCAATAGATGATTGCGGTAAGGCAGTGTTTGAAGTTAAGTTTGATCGTGGATGAGTTGTTGCCAAGAGAAAGGATCAATTGGGTATCATCAGCATAGGACGTGACTTCAATGTCAAGTGATCTTATCAGGTGGATGAGAGGGGTCATGTAGACATTAAACAACAGTGGGCTCAGGGTTGAGCCCTATGGGACTCCTGTTATTATGTTACGTTCAGTTGAAAGGAAGGTACCTAGGGCAACTGCTTGTCTTCGGTTGGTAAGAAAGGATTTAATCCAGTCTAGGACGGAGCCTAAGATGCCGCCACGTTCGAGTCGCTTCAGGAGAATACTGTGTGTTACTTACATTGTATGCTCGTAGCCAAAATCACTGTTGTGGGCATTTGTCACAGACTACACACTGTTGTCATGATGTCATGGGGATGTATTTTGCGGACATACCTGATGTTTGCGTATGCTGGATGTGTTGCGCATCACCCATCCTATGGCTGGGGGTGGCAGGGGTGATGGGCAACATAAGCACTCTGGGTAGGGGTGGCAGGGGTGATGGGCAACAGGTCCCCTGTGAGTGGGGGTGGCAGGGGTGATGGGCAACATAAGCCCTGTGAGTGGGGGTGGCAGGGGTAATGGGCAACAGGTCCCCTGTGAGTGGGGGTGGCAGGGGTGATGGGCAACATAAGCCCTGTGAGTGGGGGTGGCAGGGGTGATGGGCAACAGGTCCCCTGTGAGTGGGGGTGGCAGGGGTGGCAGGGGTGATGGGCAACAGGTCTCCTGTGAGTGGGGGTGGCAGGGGTGATGGGCAACAGGTCCCTATGGGGGGGTGGCAGGGGTGATGGGCAACAGGTCCCCTGTGAGTGGGGGTGGCAGGGGTGATGGGCAACATAAGCACTATGGGTGTGGGTGGCAGGGGTGATGGGCAACATAGTCCCTATGGGGGGGTGGCAGGGGTGATGGGCAACAGGTCCCCTGTGAGTGGGGGTGGCAGGGGTGATGGGCAACAGGCCCCCTGTGAGTGGGGGTGGTAGGGGTGATGGGCAACATAAGCCCTGTGAGTGGGGGTGGCAGGGGTGATGGGCAACAGGTCCCCTGTGAGTGGGGTGGCAGGGGTGATGGGCAACATAAGCACTATGGGTGTGGGTGGCAGGGGTGATGGGTAACATAGTTCCTATGGGTGGGGGTGGCAGTAGTGATGGGCAACAGGTCCCCTGTGAGTGGGGGTGGCAGGGGTGATGGGCAACAGGTCCCCTGTGAGTGGGGGTGGCAGGGGTGATGGGCAACATAGTGCCTATGGGTGGGGGTGGCAGTAGTGATGGGCAACAGGCCCCCTATGGGTCGGGGTGGCAGGGGTGATGGGCAACATAAGCACTATGGGTGTGGGTGGCAGGGGTGATGGGCAACATAGTCCCTATGGGGGGGTTCAGGGGTGATGGGCAACAGGTCCCCTGTGAGTGGGGGTGACAGGGGTGATGGGCAACAGATCCCCTGTGAGTGGGGGTGACAGGGGTGATGGGCAACAGGCCCCCTGTGAGTGGGGGTGGCAGGGGTGATGGGCAACATAAGCCCTGTGAGTGGAGGTGGCAGGGGTGATGGGCAACATAAACCCTGTGAGTGGGGGTGGCAGGGGTGATGGGCAACAGGTCCTTGTGAGTGGGGGTGGCAGGGGTGATGGGCAACAGGTCCCCTGTGAGTGGGGTGGCAGGGGTGATGGGGAACATAAGCACTGTGGGTGTGGGTGCCAGGGGTGATGGGCAACATAGTCCCTATGGGTGGGGGTGGCAGTAGTGATGGGCAACAGGCCCCCTGTGAGTGGGGGTGGCAGGGGTGATGGGCAACAGGTCCCCTGTGAGTGGGGGTGGCAGGGGTGATGGGCAACATAGTCCCTATGGGTGGGGGTGGCAGTAGTGATGGGCAACAGGTCCCCTATGGGTGGGGGTGTTAGTGGTGCTGGCCATGCAACCCCTATGGTGGGCTGTTGTTAGTGGCCAGGATGTGGATCCCCTGTGTGTGTGTGCCATTTTGCGTGTATGTGTCGTTTGTTTGTGTTGTAGGTGTCTGACTTACCGTTTGCGCCGTCGGTGTTGGGCCCTGATCCGGTCATAGATATAGAGTACTCGTATGACCTGCGCGATGGGATTCATGATGTGTTTGTGTCGTACATGCTGCTTGTTGCTCCGTCTCGTACCCGCTGCAAGCTGGTCCATCTCGTAGCTGTGTATAGATTTGTGGCGCGAATCGTAGCTGATATAATTGTTTTCCAGATGCTGTGACGTGCCGTACGTGACGACCCATCCGGCGCGTAGGAAGTACGCATCGTACTTGTCATGCCGGAAACTGCTATGGATACTGCTTCCGGGCGACTCGGTTCCTCTTTAGGAGTTACGCCTCGGACGAAGAATGGAGCTTGATGCACAGCCTACTTGTCGGTCGTGTTTTTGGCAGTTATGCGCATCGTACTTACTCGACAGGACGGACCGGCTCCGGGTATGTGCCGGTCGCACGGTAAGGCTACGGACAGCTGTCCGACCGGCCATCAGAATCGGCCCCATAGTGTTCATTCCATTGACTTGGAACTGATACACCAACCATTGATCCTTTCAGGCCCTGCAGCCACATTATTATCCTTAATTTGTAAGCCAAATATAGTCACTGTTTTTGGGAGGTCATGTAGAGAACAAATGAGCAGTAAAAAACACATCCCAGGTCTGATTTCTGCTCTATTAAGTCAACCTTACACCTGCTACATCCTTCCTGTCTCTGTCTACATCATACTTCTTGGTGGAAAGCCGATCATTTTTCTGTTGAACTTTAAGAGACTCACAACCAATAATGGTAAGTGCAATTAATTTATGCTAGGGCATACTATTAAATTGATGACAACTCCTGCGTCTTTTATACCATTTTATAACCATCTGCAGTGATCAATGAAGACCTTGTTGAACAAGAAAGGATTCATCTGTTGAAAAGGAGCACTCAAGTGCAAAGTCCCAGGTCATTGGGAAGCAGAAAAAGTGTATTCTGTTTATTCTCAGTTTCAGTGAAGTCCTTTCCTTTGTAAGGAGAAATAAATTCAGCATGGCAACGCTACACATTTTGGGTGTTTCCTGGAAGGAGTGTGATTTGGGTTCTCTAGATCTCCAAGACACTTACTTTCATATTTCAGTTGAAAGAGGATGGGGAAATTGCTGAGCTCTAAGGGAAGATCAATAGTCACCCAACCCACTTCCATTTGGACTGAAGTTTACTTTTTAGATTGAATTCTATATCTTACATTGGTAATGGTATTCATGGCTGTTCTTACTGAGAGACAAAGTTAATTGGAATTACTTAGTGGGAGTTCAGGCACTGAGCAATAATTTGAGCATTTACCTCCTTAACAATCTTGGATTTCATAACAATTAGGAACCTTTTTTTTCATCCATTCCAGGAAGATTTAATTTGTAGGAGAATCATTTGACACAGAAAAAGGCACCCTTATACTCATTCTGTCTATATAAGAAAAACACCTTCAAAGTTCTGCTGGAATCAATGTGAGCCCTCTTTGTTCTGGTACCCAGTAGTCATCTCATGAAAACATCATTGAGCACTTGGAAGCCAGGTGACCTGGTTGTTTGGTGTGTGAACGGGGCAGAGGAGGGGGTATGGTTACATTGTTTTTAAGGGCAGTTGCATGCTGACAGTGGTCAGTATGTTGCAAACTACCTAATAAGTAATGTCCATTCTGAAGGTCAGTTCAAGTGGTGATAGGAGTAATAAATCACTTTTCCCTCAGTACTGGTGAGCCCACTGAAACACTCTTAGCTCAAAGGTTTTGGCCTCATTTAGAGTTTGATAGTAACAGAAAACTCTCTGATTTCTGGAATAAGTCCTATGGGAGAATCCACCAATGGTAGACACGCTACTCTACAGATTAAACCCATGAGTTCAGAATCAGAGCATTCCCTATTATTACCCAACTCTAAATTAGGCCCTTGTAAGCAGTCAAAGAAATGCTCTAAGTGTTTGTTCTGTTCTCAGTGGAATACTGTCTGAGCTTCAGGTCATCTCCAATACACAAGAGGTTACACTGGATGAGGAAGGAATGCCACATGAAAGGTTGGTCATACCACATGAAAGGTCGGTCAATGATTATAGCATGTTTTTTCTCCTGACATACCCGCACCTTCCCCTGAAGGAGATACTAGTGTGGAACAACACCATCACGGAAATTTCTGCGACAAAAGTGAGGATTGTTAATGTAGCTTTAAGGTGAGAAAAGTATGTTGCCAGTACCAATATTTTCCACATTTCCAAAAAGCTGGGACTTTTTCTATCAGCAAGTCATGAACACTTGGGGGCATATTTACAAGCCCATTTTCACCGCTTTAGCGGCCGATTTCGGCCGAAAAGCGGCGAAATAAACATCTCACTATTTTCAAGGACAAGCCAACGCGTGTTTCCTTGATTCAGTAGCCGTTTCTCTCCATTTTGCATGTCAGCGATCTCCATTTTGCATGTCAGCGATTATTATCGCTAATGACATGCAAAATGGGCGTTCCTCACAATGTCTACATGATTTACGTGACAGACAGACCTTCGCACTATTAACAATGTGGCCCCAGCGATGTAAAAAAACGCGCTAACCGCGGTTATCGCTTGAAGTTAACGGCTGCTTTTTCTTCTACTTAGCTATGCTGATAATGGGAGGTGGATCGCCATGTTAAGACCACCCTTCCCTATCAGCAAGCATCTCCATAATCATCGCTGGATTTCAGGCGATGTTTCTGCTTCTCACCGTCTATCACTGGAATTACATCGCCAGTTCGCAAAGCGTTGATAATACGCCGCTTACACGGCGATGTAATTCAGCGATAGACGGCGATAAACAGAAATGCGCTAAGTGCTCTTAGCGATGTTTACCGCTCTTCCTCGATAATATGCCCCTTGGAAGCCCGTCTGAGAATGACCATCAATGCAGTGCATGGCTGGCTTTCTCGCTTTGGTGCCACCTGCAGCAGACTTGCGTGCCCGGTCTTCCATAATTCTTGGTGGCGTCAACACCAAAACCTAACTGACTATCAGTATTCGACCCCCATTGTAGGGCGGTAGACTAAAATGAGGCTGTAGCTTTCACGATAACTAATTGTAACGTGTTGACGAACTTAGGGAGAACAAGATCCTCTTTATTAATTATTAAATCTATGCGTCTCTGAAACTAGTAAGTTTTAAACAAGTAACATGGAACTTGACAACTACAAATCCCGGAAGACATGTTGCCCTACTGTGGAAATCCAGACAGCCACCTTTTTTCAGTCACAGAAAAAGGGAACAGGCAGGGCAGCAGTGAAAAAAAAAAGAATAGGGTCCTTTGTCAAACATTTATTGATAGGCTTGTTGACCGTGCTTGAGCCGGTGGTTGCCAGTGGGGAGCACCGGCAGTCACTTTTGGAGACCACCACTTATCTTTTCGCAAAAGACATTTACCGAGAGCAAGAGAGAGAAAAGCCCACAATTCGGAAAGACAAAGGAAGAGAAAGACTAAAAAAACACCAGGAAGAGAGAAAGCAGAAACCTGTTCGAGTGACATAAAGGAGCAAGGAGTGTCTGATAACAGTGAATTAAAGAGGAATGAGGTGGTCTAAGACTACCAGCCTTTGTATTTGAGCCCCGACGTTTCATTGAACTGGCCGCGGATGTATGAGCATGGCTTTGGAGACCGGCCCCTAACCCCTTCCAGGTGGCGAGTTTCTCGGCCCCGGTCCCTCCCTGCCCTTTGACGCCAACTGCGCGCTTTCGCCTTAAATCACCACTGACAACGTTGTTCTTGGGTGCCTGAAAAGGTCGGAGTTGTTATTCGTCAACTCTCAATATATACATTTCACGTGTTCATGATTTTACATACATTTCATTCTTCAGCATTCTGCATTATGGACCCAGCCTTCTCACTGACCCAGGAGGGGAGAGACCCTTTTTGGCTTCCGATTTTTGGGTCTAGGCTTCAACTTGCTACCAAAGTGGATGGTGTCCGTTTGGACCTGTCCGGGCCGCAAGTGCCGTCCCGCTCGCCCTGAAACCTTTCGTGGGCCTTCCCTTCTCTCAGAGGTCCCTGCCGGGTGGCATCCCAAGGACCTTTCTTGAGCCTCAACCCTACTTTCTTGCGGCTGGGTCCTTGCTCCCTCTGAAACCCCTGCCGTGAGGCATCCCAAGGGTCCTGCGGGAGCATTGCTTCTGATCTTTTATGGTGGAATGTCGCCCTTTGGCTCCCTCAGTGCCCCTGCCATGCGGCATCCCAAGGACACTGTGAGAGCCTTCTATCTACCGTCTAGTGAGTTCTTCTCTTTATTGCTAATTTTACTGGGTTTGCTCCGCTACCCTTCTACCCTGTGGCTGCGACACCTGATTCTCAGGTGTGGGTGGGTGGGATTCTTCCTTCTCCTCCGAGTGGGGGGGATGAGTGTGAATTCTTGGGGCCTTCTGCCCCCTTTTATCCCCCCTTCGCTTGACTGGTCGCCCCCTGATTGGGGGGGGCTTCCCTTTGTTTTAGGGGGCCAATCCTAGCCCCCGCCGGACTAGCCGGCATGCTAACGTGGGCGACGGGGGCGGGCCTCCCGCCTCCGGACGGCGTTTAGCCCGGGCCTCTATTGAGTCCGGCTTCGCCTCCCTGGCCCGGACCTTAACCCCTTCCAGGTGGTGAGTTTCTCGGCCCCGCTCCCTCCCTGCCCTTTGATGCCAACTGCGCGCTTTCGCCTTAAATCACCACTGACAACGTTGTTCTTAGGTGCCTGAAAAGGTCGCAGTTTTTATTTGTCAACTCTCAATATATACATTTCACATGTTCATGATTTTACATACATTGCATTCTTCAGCATTCTGCATTATGGACCCAGCCTTCTCACTGACCCAGGAGGGGAGAGACCCTTTTTGGCTTCCGATTTTCGGGTCTAGGCTTCAACTTGCTACCAAAGTGGATGGTGTCTGTTTGGACCTGTCCGGGCCGCAAGTGCCGTCCCTCTAGCCCTGAAACCTTTCGTGGGCCTTCCCTTCTCCCAGAGGTCCCTGCCGGGTGGCATCCCGAGGACCTTTCTTGAGCCTCTACCCTACTTTCTTGCGGCTGGGTCCTTGCTCCCTCTGAAACCCCTGCCGTGAGGCATCCCAAGGGTCCTGCGGGAGCATTACTTCTAATCTTTTATGGTGGTATGTCGCCCTTTGGCTCCCTCAGTGCCCCTGCCGTGCGGCATCCCAAGGACACTGTGAGAGCCTTCTATCTACCGTCTAGTGAGTTCTTCTCTTTATTGCAAATTTTACTGGGTTTGCTCCGCCACGCTACCTACGGTTTCTCGATCGGATGGAGCTCCCCCTTACTGCCCCTTTGCTACATCCTACCGTTACTGGAAGCCCCTCTGTTCTAGTACCCACACAATATTTAGCAGGAACATGTCCATTCCCACCCCCGTGAGGTACACCCCGTCGTCCAGGTGGTACCCCGGGGATCTGAGGTATAAGAAACCATGCCTCACGAACCCCCAGCCATTGGCCCTGCAAACCTTGGACATGGTAATGTTAAGTTTTCTTCTGGATTTTTCGACCGCCCCCGGGTCCCTTGCTCCCCGCCAGGCTTTCCTCACTATAATTTCCGAAAAAATAACTTCCGCGGGGCGTATTAGGCGAGCCACTGCCATGAGGCCTTTCTGCATTTCTACCAGGAGTGCTCCCCGCCCCATTGCTGCCAAATCATTGCCACCCAGATATACCACTACCGCATCTGGTCTGTCACCTTGTTGCAGAGCTTCTTGTTGTGTCTGGCTGCAGCCCAACGTTGGGTCCGCGCAACATAGGAGTGCCCCATGATCCACACTTTCTTTGGTGAGGAGTTCGGACCTGGAAGGGGGGGGGAGGAGGGAGAAGGCTGGCTTAGTACAACTTCTGGCGTATGTAGCGCCTGAATGCGCCAGATGCCCAGTGCCCTATCCCCTTGATCGCCCCATTGTTCAGCCCTAGCCCTGCCGCCGTGGTGGCTGCCCCTATTCTAAATGAATGTGACCCATATTCACGCGCGGGGAGCCCCATTGCTGTTAAAGTTCTTCGCATCACCGCTATAAGCTGAAAGCGGCTGAGAAATGACCCGTCCTTGTGCTTGAAAAGTGGCCCTGTCGTTCCCTGCCCGTACCCCAGGTGTTCCTTCAGCAGGCACACCGGGCAGTGATTCGCATCCTTGGTGCAGTGTAACCGAGTCCATATTCCCTTGCCTGCCTGGTCTGTCTTGGACCTTCGTAGCCGTATGTCCATGTAGCCCTTTTTTACTTTTACGTCTCCGCTGTGTATGCACGCTGTTCCTGGGTCTACCACTGCTGGGGCCACAAGTTCACCGATCCTGTATGCCCCAAAGAATGCCACTGCGAACGCTGCCCTGAACAAGGTTAATTTGTGTCTGGAAGAACAGATCCCTGCCAGTGCTCCCAGCATCCCTTGCAGTATGTCGAAGTGGATCGGGCGCCTTGTGTCCTCTCTTGCCCCCTGGATCCTGCCCCATCCTTTCATGGCCATTCTACATTCAAATGCTTTTGTTGGGTCTTCTTGTCCTGCCAGTTTTGTAACATACGCAACTGCGCTTAGGTGTGCTTGGGCCCATGACTTTAGCTTACCCTCCAAGAATGCCCCCTCAATGAACTCTAGGACCTCCCTCTGCATGACCCCATGGCGTCCCGTCACTCCTGTCCTGGCCTTGAATGTTTCCCAGCACTTACTGTAGCGGGTGCTCGTCTTTGGGGCCAATGCGTTGTCCAATAATACGCTCAACCCGGATCCACCCATGCCCAAGCCTCCTCTGGCATTGGGGTCATCGTTCTGTCTGCATCTGGCGCCAGTTGCCTGAATTTCTCCCACTGGAAACGAGAAATTGCATCTGCGACTAAATTCTCTACTCCCGGTATGTATCTTGCCCTAAGTGCGATGTTGCCTTTTAATTGGCATCCCACCAGCTTCCGCAGCAGGGTCGATACCGCTGGGCAACGCGCAGCTCCCGTGTTAATCGCCTGTACAACCGCGTGATTGTCAGACCACAGCATGATTTGTCTGTTCGCTAGCTGTGGAGCCCAGATGTGGAATGCTAATACTATGGGGAACAACTCCAGCAATGATATGTTTGAGGTCAGCCCGGAATTGTGCCGCGCCGCCGGCCACTCCCCTGCTGACCATGCGGTCCCTAGTATTGCGCCAAGGCCATTCCCCCCTGCCATGTCGGTGTAGAGCTCTAGCTCGCTTGCCTGAACCCAGGGTTCCCGCCATGTCAGGGTGCCGTTAAAATCCGTTAAAAAGCTCTCCCATTGTCCCAGGTCCTCCTTCACCCCTTGTGTGATGCGGACCCTGTGGTGCTTCAGTGTCATGCCCCTTGTTAGCCATGCTAACCGCCTGGCGAAGGTGCGCCCTGCGGGGATTATTCGAGTGGCAAAGTTCAGTTTTCCTAGCAGCTGTTGTATTTCCCCCAGCGTGCCTTTCTTCTGCCGCCCTAGTCTCTTTACCTCGCTCAGCGGGTTGGGAACTTTTTCTGGTGGCAACCTCCATGTACCGGCCATTGAGTCCAGCTCTATTCCCAGGAACGTCAGCTTCGTTGTGAGCTCCTTTGTTTTCTCTTTGGCTAATGGGATGCCCAGCTCCTGTGTTATTGCTATGAACTTGCTTAGGAGATTGCTGCAGTCTTCCGTCCCTGCTCTTCCAATGAACAGGAAGTCATCTAGGTAGTGTACTCGCCCTCCCCCTCGGTGTGCGTTTACCCAGTTCCCATTCTAGAAAACTACTGAACGCTTCGAAGTGTGCGCATGATATCGCGCACCCCATCGGCAGGCACTTGTCGTAATAGTAGCTCCACCCCAGCTTAAAACCTAGCAGATGATAGCTGTTTGGGTGTACTGGTAACAGTCTGAATGCTGATTCTATGTCCGATTTGGCCATCAATGCCCCTTTGCCTTCCTGCCTAATGAGGTCCACCGCATCGTCAACTGACGCGTAGGCCACCGTGCATGCCCCCTGCTCCAGACAATCGTTGACCGACCCCCCCTCAGGGTATGAGAGATGGTGTATCAGCCTGAATTTTCACGGCTCTTTTTTGGGCACAATGCCAAGCGGTGATACTATCAAGTCCCTCAACGGGGGATGGGGGTAGGGGCCTGCCACCCGGCCCAGTGATACCTCCTTTCTCACTTTTTGTAATGCTACTTCAGGGTTGTCCATGACTGATTTTAGGTTCTTGCTCTCTTGTGCGTTCCTGGGGCCCTTGTAGGGGATTAGAAACCCTTGTGTAAATCCCTCCGCTAGCATCTGACGGTCTGTTGGTCTGTGGTAGTTTTCTAGCAACTGGAGTAGCCTGCCTGTTTTTATGGGTGTTGGTAGCGTCTGTCCACCGTCCCCTCTCCCCCTGACCCCGGCTACTGGGGCCGCCACTTCATTTCTTGGGGCCTGTCTTTGGTTTGTCTGTCCCTGGCCATGCGGCTCGCTTGCAACGTATGGTATGGTGGTGTCCCCCGCATGACCCACAAGCTTGTTTGAACTTGCATGATGCTCCCCACTTACACACGTCTTTGTCAAATTTCCAGCATGCTTTGCTTGATTTGCTACCTGTTTGGCCTTTCCCTTTGAAATCCTTTCCTTGCCCCTCGAACTTGCCCTTACTCCCGTAGGGGCGAAAATTACTTTCCTTTGCGCCAACTCCTTCCCTGGCTGCCACCATGTGTCTAGAATACCCCTCCATGTCTTGGCAGTCCCATCCTATTGAAGGCCATACTTGCATTTTTTCCCTAAAGCCTTTGTCGTAGTGCAGCCATGCCTCCCCTTGATATTGCTGCTGCGCCTCATGTACTTTTTGCTCATAATGGATTAGTGCCGCTGCGCTCTGTGGGAATTTCTCAATGAAAATGCATGCCAGTGTCCTGAACGCTTTTAGCCAGTTCTCTATAGATCTCTCCACCCTGGGTTTCCTTGGGGCCCTCCTGTCCTCATCTTTCTTATCCTGTGTTATACTGTCTGAGCTTCAGGTCATCTCCAATACACGAGAGGTTACACTGGATGAGGAAGGAATGCCACATGAAAGGTTGGTCATACCACATGAAAGGTCGGTCAATGATTATAGCATGTTTTTTCTCCTGACATACCCGCACCTTCCCCTGAAGGAGATACTAGTGTGGAACAACACCATCACGGAAATTTCTGCGACAAAAGTGAGGATTGTTAATGTAGCTTTAAGGTGAGAAAAGTATGTTGCCAGTACCAATATTTTCCACATTTCCAAAAAGCTGGGACTTTTTCTATCAGCAAGTCATGAACACTTGGGGGCATATTTACAAGCCCATTTTCACCGCTTTAGCGGCCGATTTCGGCCGAAAAGCCGCGAAATAAACATCTCACTATTTTCAAGGACAAGCCAACGCGTGTTTCCTTGATTCAGTAGCCGTTTCTCTCCATTTTGCATGTCAGCGATCTCCATTTTGCATGTCAGCGATTATTATCGCTAATGGCATGCAAAATGGGCGTTCCTCACAATGTCTACATGATTTACGTGACAGACAGACCTTCGCACTATTAACAATGTGGCCCCAGCGATGTAAAAAACCGCGCTAACCACGGTTATCGCTTGAAGTTAACGTCTGCTTTTTCTTCTACTTAGCTATGCTGATAATGGGAGGTGGATCGCCATGTTAAGACCACCCTTCCCTATCAGCAAGCATCTCCATAATCATCGCTGGATTTCAGGCGATGTTTCTGTTTCTCACCGTCTATCACTGGAATTACATCGCCAGTTCGCAAAGCGTTGATAATACGCCGCTTACACAGCGATGTAATTCAGCGATAGACGGCGATAAACAGAAATGCGCTAAGTGCTCTTAGCGATGTTTACCGCTCTTCCTCGATAATATGGCCCTTGGAAGCCCGTCTGAGAATGACCATCAATGCAGTGCATGGCTGGCTTTCTCACTTTGGTGCCACCTGCAGCAGACTTGCGTGCCCGCTCTTCCATAATTCTTGGTGGCGTCAACACCAAAACCTAACTGACTATCAGTATTCGACCCCCATTGTAGGGCGGTAGACTAAAATGAGGCTGTAGCTTTCACGATAACTAATTGTAACGTGTTGACGAACTTAGGGAGAACAAGATCCTCTTTATTAATTATTAAATCTATGCTTCTCTGAAACTAGTGAGTTTTAAACAAGTAACATGGAACTTGACAACTACAAATCCCGGAAGACATGTTGCCCTACTGTGGAAATCCAGACAGCCACCTTTTTTCAGTCACAGAAAAAGGGAACAGGCAGGGCAGCAGTGAAAAAAAAAAGAATAGGGTCCTTTGTCAAACATTTATTGATAGGCTTGTTGACCATGCTTGAGCCGGTGGTTGCCAGTGGGGAGCACCGGCAGTCACTTTTGGAGACCACCACTTATCTTTTCGCAAAAGACATTTACCGAGAGCAAGAGAGAGAAAAGCCCACAATTCGGAAAGACAAAGGAAGAGAAAGACTAAAAAAACAACAGGAAGAGAGAAAGCAGAAACCTGTTCGAGTGACATAAAGGAGCAAGGAGTGTCTGATAACAGTGAATTAAAGAGGAATGAGGTGGTCTAAGACTACCAGCCTTTGTATTTGAGCCCCGACGTTTCATTGCACTGGCCGCGGACGTATGAGCATGGCTTTGGAGACCGGCCCTTAACCCCTTCCAGGTGGTGAGTTTCTCGGCCCCGGTCCCTCCCTGCCCTTTGACGCCAACTGCGCGCTTTCGCCTTAAATCACCACTGACAACGTTGTTCTTGGGTGCCTGAAAAGGTCGCAGTTGTTATTCGTCAACTCTCAATATATACATTTCTCGTGTTCATGATTTTACATACATTTCATTCTTCAGCATTCTGCATTATGGACCCAGCCTTCTCACTGACCCAGGAGGGGAGAGACCCTTTTTGGCTTCCGATTTTTGGGTCTAGGCTTCAACTTGCTACCAAAGTGGATGGTGTCCGTTTGGACCTGTCCGGGCCACAAGTGCCGTCCCGCTCGCCCTGAAACCTTTCGTGGGCCTTCCCTTCTCCCAGAGGTCCCTGCCGGGTGGCATCACAAGGACCTTTCTTGAGCCTCTACCCTACTTTCTTGCGGCTGGGTCCTTGCTCCCTCTGAAACCCCTGCCGTGAGGCATCCCAAGGGTCCTGCGGGAGCATTACTTCTGATCTTTTATGGTGGTATGTCGCCCTTTGGCTCCCTCAGTGCCCCTGCCATGCGGCATCCCAAGGACACTGTGAGAGCCTTCTATCTACCGTCTAGTGAGTTCTTCTCTTTATTGCTAATTTTACTGGGTTTGCTCCGCTACCCTTCTACCCTGTGGCTGCGACACCTGATTCTCAGGTGTGGGTGGGTGGGATTCTTCCCTCTCCTCCGAGTGGGGGGGATGAGTGTGAATTCTTGGGGCCTTCTGCCCCCTTTTATCCCCCCCTTCGCTTGACTGGTTGCCCCCTGATTGGGGGGGGGCTTCCCTTTGTTTTAGGGGGCCAATCCTAGCCCCCGCCGGACTAGCCGGCATGCTAACGTGGGCGACGGGGGCGGGCCTCCCGCCTCCGGACGGCGTTTAGCCCGGGCCTCTATTGAGTCCGGCTTCGCCTCCCTGGCCCGGACCTTAACCCCTTCCAGGTGGTGAGTTTCTCGGCCCCGCTCCCTCCCTGCCCTTTGATGCCAACTGCGCGCTTTCGCCTTAAATCACCACTGACAACGTTGTTCTTAGGTGCCTGAAAAGGTCGCAGTTTTTATTTGTCAACTCTCAATATATACATTTCACATGTTCATGATTTTACATACATTGCATTCTTCAGCATTCTGCATTATGGACCCAGCCTTCTCACTGACCCAGGAGGGGAGAGACCCTTTTTGGCTTCTGATTTTCGGGTCTAGGCTTCAACTTGCTACCAAAGTGGATGGTGTCTGTTTGGACCTGTCCTGGCCGCAAGTGCCGTCCCTCTAGCCCTGAAACCTTTCGTGGGCCTTCCCTTCTCCCAGAGGTCCCTGCCGGGTGGCATCTCGAGGACCTTTCTTGAGTCTCTACCCTACTTTTTTGCGGCTGGGTCCTTGCTCCCTCTGAAACCCCTGCCGTGAGGCATCCCAAGGGTCCTGCGGGAGCATTACTTCTAATCTTTTATGGTGGTATGTCGCCCTTTGGCTCCCTCAGTGCCCCTGCCGTGCGGCATCCCAAGGACACTGTGAGAGCCTTCTATCTACCGTCTAGTGAGTTCTTCTCTTTATTGCAAATTTTACTGGGTTTGCTCCGCCACGCTACCTACGGTTTCTCGATCGGAGGGAGCTCCCCCTTACTGCCCCTTTGCTACATCCTACCGTTACTGGAAGCCCCTCTGTTCTAGTACCCACACAATATTTAGCAGGAACATGTCCATTCCCACACCTGTGAGGTACACCCCGTCGTCCAGGTGGTACCCCGGGGATCTGAGGTATAAGAAACCATGCCTCACGAACCTCCAGCCATTGGCCCTGCAAACCTTGGCCATGGTAATGTTAAGTTTTCTTCTGGATTTTTCGACCGCCCCCGGGTCCCTTGCTCCCCGCCAGGCTTTCCTCACTATAATTTCCGAAAAAATAACTTCCGCGGGGCGTATTAGGCGAGCCACTGCCATGAGGCCTTTCTGCATTTCTACCAGGAGTGCTCCCCGCCCCATTGCTTCCAAATCATTGCCACCCAGATATACCACTACCGCATCTGGTCTGTCACCTTGTTGCAGAGCTTCTTGTTGTGTCTGGCTGCAGCCCAACGTTGGGCCCGCGCAACATAGGAGTGCCCCATGATCCACACCTTCTTTGGTGAGGTGTTCGGACCTGGAAGGGGGGGGGGAGGAGGGAGAAGGCTGGCTTAGTACAACTTCTGGCGTATGTAGCGCCTGAATGCGCCAGATGCCCAGCGCCCTATCCCCTTGATCGCCCCATTGTCCAGCCCTAGCCCTGCCGCCGTGGTGGCTGCCCCTATTCTAAATGAATGTGACCCATATTCACGCGCGAGGAGCCCCATTGCTGTTAAAGTTCTTCGCATCACCGCTATAAGCTGAAAGCGGCTGAGAAATGACCCGTCCTTGTGCTTGAAAAGTGGCCCTGTCGTTCCCTGCCCGTACCCCAGGTGTTCCTTCAGCAGGCACACCGGGCAGTGATTCGCATCCTTGGTGCAGTGTAACCGAGTCCATATTCCCTTGCCTGCCTGGTCTGTCTTGGACCTTCGTAGCCGTATGTCCATGTAGCCCTTTTTTACTTTTACGTCTCCCCTGTGTATGCACGCTGTTCCTGGGTCTACCACTGCTGGGGCCACAAGTTCACTGATCCTGTATGCCCCAAAGAATGCCACTGCGAACGCTGCCCTGAACAAGGTTAATTTGTGTCTGGAAGAACAGATCCCTGCCAGTGCTCCCAGCATCCCTTGCAGTATGTCGAAGTGGATCGGGCGCCTTGTGTCCTCTCTTGCCCCCTGGATCCTGCCCCATCCTTTCATGGCCATTCTACATTCAAATGCTTTTGTTGGGTCTTCTTGTCCTGCCAGTTTTGTAACATACGCAACTGCGCTTAGGTGTGCTTGGGCCCATGACTTTAGCTTACCCTCCAAGAATGCCCCCTCAATGAACTCTAGGACCTCCCTCTGCATGACCCCATGGCGTCCCGTCACCCCTGTCCTGGCCTTGAATGTTTCCCAGCACTTACTGTAGCGGGTGCTCGTCTTTGGGGCCAATGCGTTGTCCAATAATACGCTCAACCCGGATCCACCCATGCCCAAGCCTCCTCTGGCATTGGGGTCATCGTTCTGTCTGCATCTGGCGCCAGTTGCCTGAATTTCTCCCACTGGAAACGAGAAATTGCATCTGCGACTAAATTCTCTACTCCCGGTATGTATCTTGCCCTAAGTGCGATGTTGCCTTTTAATTGGCATCCCACCAGCTTCCGCAGCAGGGTCGATACCGCTGGGCAACGCGCAGCTCCCGTGTTAATCGCCTGTACAACCGCGTGATTGTCAGACCACAGCGTGATTTGTCTGTTCGCTAGCTGTGGAGCCCAGATGTGGAATGCTAATACTATGGGGAACAACTCCAGCAATGATATGTTTGAGGTCAGCCCGGAATTGTGCCACGCCGCCGGCCACTCCCCTGCTGACCATGCGGTCCCTAGTATTGCGCCAAGGCCATACCCCCCTGCCATGTCGGTGTAGAGCTCTAGCTCGCTTGCCTGAACCCAGGGTTCCCGCCATATCAGGGTGCCGTTAAAATCCGTTAAAAAGCTCTCCCATTGTCCCAGGTCCTCCTTCACCCCTTGTGTGATGCGGACCCTGTGGTGCTTCAGTGTCATGCCCCTTGTTAGCCATGCTAACCGCCTGGCGAAGGTGCGCCCTGCGGGGATAACTCGAGTGGCAAAGTTCAGTTTTCCTAGCAGCTGTTGTATTTCCCCCAGCGTGCCTTTCTTCTGCCGCCCTAGTCTCTTTACCTCGCTCAGCGGGTTGGGAACTTTTTCTGGTGGCAACCTCCATGTACCGGCCATTGAGTCCAGCTCTATTCCCAGGAACGTCAGCTTCGTTGTGGGCCCCTTTGTTTTCTCTTTGGCTAATGGGATGCCCAGCTCCTGTGTCATTGCTATGAACTTGCTTAGGAGATTGCTGCAGTCTTCCGTCCCTGCTCTTCCAATGAACAGGAAGTCATCTAGGTAGTGTACTCGCCCTCCCCCTCGGTGTGCGTTTACCCAGTTCCCATTCTAGAAAACTACTGAACGCTTCGAAGTGTGCGCATGATATCGCGCACCCCATCGGCAGGCACTTGTCGTAATAGTAGCTCCACCCCAGCTTAAAACCTAGCAGATGATAGCTGTTTGGGTGTACTGGTAACAGTCTGAATGCTAATTCTATGTCCGATTTGGCCATCAATGCCCCTTTGCCTTCCTGCCTAATGAGGTCCACCGCATCGTCAACTGACGCGTAGGCCACCGTGCATGCCCCCTGCTCCAGACAATCGTTGACCGACCCCCCCTCAGGGTATGAGAGATGGTGTATCAGCCTGAATTTTCACGGCTCTTTTTTGGGCACAATGCCAAGCGATGATACTATCAAGTCCCTCAACGGGGGATGGGGGTAGGGGCCTGCCACCCGGCCCAGTGATACCTCCTTTCTCACTTTTTGTAATGCTACTTCAGGGTTGTCCATGACTGATTTTAGGTTCTTGCTCTCTTGTGCGTTCCTGGGGCCCTTGTAGGGGATTAGAAACCCTTGCGTAAATCCCTCTGCTAGCAGCTGACGGTCTGTTGGTCTGTGGTAGTTTTCTAGCAACTGGAGTAGCCTTCCTGTTTTTATGGATGTTGGTAGCGTCTGTCAACCGTCCCCTCTCCCCCTGACCCCTGCTACTGGGGCCGCCACTTCATTTCTTGGGGCCTGTCTTTGGTTTGTCTGTCCCTGGCCCTGCGGCTCGCTTGCAACGTATGGTATGGTGGTGTCCCCCGCATGACCCACAAACTTGTTTGAACTTGCATGATGCTCCCCACTTACACTCGTCTTTGTCAAATTTCCAGCATGCTTTGCTTGATTTGCTACCTGTTTGGCCTTTCCCTTTGAAATCCTTTCCTTGCCCCTCGAACTTGCCCTTACTCCCATAGGGGCGAAAATTACTTTCCTTTGAGCTAACTCCTTCCCTGGCTGCCACCATGTGTCTAGAATACCCCTCCATGTCTTGGCAGTCCCATCCTATTGAAGGCCATACTTGCATTTTTTCCCTAAAGCCTTTGTCGTAGTGCAGCCATGCCTCCCCTTGATATTGCTGCTGCGCCTCATGTACTTTTTGCTCATAATGGATTAGTGCCGCTGCGCTCTGTGGGAATTTCTCAATGAAAATGCATGCCAGTTCTCTATAGATCTCTCCACCCTGGGTTTCCTCGGGGCCCTCCTGTCCTCATCTTTCTTATCCTGTGTTGTGAGGTCTAGGCCTGCCTGTTTCACCTCGAGCAGTGAGAAAATGTCTACAAACTCCTTTCTCCAAATCCTCTCCTTCACCGTGAGTGGGATAAGATTGGCCACCCCCAGCATCTTGGCTGTTATGGGAGGATCACTTGGGGAGGGGCACAAGTACTCGCTCGCTGGCTTCCAATTAATGCCTTACCCCTCGTCCGCTCTGGCTGTGTTTGGGATCTCGCCTGCAGGGGGCCCTGTGTTCTCTTGTGTGGCTGGCTCACTGTCTGCTGTTGCGCTTTGCCCTGCCTGGCTCGCCCTACTAGGCTCTTTGTGTGTCACCTTTCCCACTGGCGCCCCTGCTTCTGACGTTTTTCCTTCTGCCGTGTTGTGCCCCTGGCCCCTGTGCCCCATGGAACTGGGCCCCCCTCCCTGGCCATTGCCACCAGGGCATCCATGGTGGTGGTTGTGTGGGTCCCTCTAGCCAGGCTTCCCCTTGGAAATCTGACCTCCCGTGCCCTACTCCTGTTTGCCACGTAGGGTGCATGGGCCATGCCCCTTGTACTGCCAAATTGCTTCCCTCTATTGGGGTCCTTACGCTAACCTTCTGCCCCGGCTTGTCATGGGCCCCCCGCCCTTTTGTGCGCCCCCACTCTCTGTTAGGCGCGTTATACTTACCATGAGCGTTGTCCCCTTGTCTCTCTTGAGGGGCCGCCGAGCTGGCCACAGACCCCTCATCGTCGCTGCTGACTTCCGACTCGGAGCTGGCCACCTGCACTGGCGCCGTTGTGACTTTGTCTTTGGCCTTCTTGATACCTGTCTTCTTCTTGACTGGCTCTGCTCTGCTCTTTGGTGGGGCTGCTGTTTTGGCTGCAGGCCTCTCCTTTGCTGTCTTCTTAGTCGGCGGTGGTGTTGGTGATGCTCGGCGCTGTCTTTTGCTACTCTTTTTTGCCCCCTCCTTGAGTTGTTGTTCCATCCAGCTGCGCCCTTTCAGCTCTACCAGGGCCCTGGCTTGTTCCAGCATGACCTGGAGGTCTTCGTCCAGGTCTGGGCCTGAACCCTTGCTGTGCCTTTTTCTTCCCTTCGTTGGTGCTGCTGGTGCCTCCTGTGGTTCTCTGAACCTGGCCGGGAGCTGCTTTTTTCTTCCGGTTGCCCTCTTCTTGCTGGCCATCTTTGTGTTATCTCTGTTCCCTCAGGTGCTGCCCCGCCCCTTTGTACGCTCTTACCGCGCTTCCTGTGTGGCGGCGCCCGGGCTTGGGAATGGACGGTGAGGTGGAGGCTCTTACACACGCTGCCCCCCGTTTCTCCGCAACGGCCCCCGGGTGTGTGCCGGTGTCCGCGTCATATCTTCCTTCACTCCCCACGCTGCGAGGACGAATCTGCTGCCCGGAAATTGGCGTCGTATTCCCCCGGGCGATGATCGCTGAGCGGGCGGGATGGCGGCTCGTACACGCTGCTGCCGCTCTGGATGGACCGGATTGCGAACGACGGACCAGCGCCCTCCTCGCCACGGTTCAGTCGGTCGCCCCGCACCTTACTCAGTGAAGCCTCTGATCGTCTTCCGCAGCGCTTGCCGTTGGACCCAGGCCATCCTGCTTGGGACATTAGTGTTTCGTCCTGGCAACCGGCGTAATCTGCGATCTTCTCCCTTCCTGGGCAAGGCTCCGGTTGTCGATCCCGCTGCTGCGCTTCGATCTGGCTGTGAAAATGTCGTGAAACCGGCCACTGTCCTCCCGGTCCAGGTCAGTTTCGCCGATTCTTTCTTCTCCTCCGAGTGGGGGGGATGAGTGTGAATTCTTGGGGCCTTCTGCCCCCTTTTATCCCCCCCTTCGCTTGACTAGTCGCCCCCTGATTGGGGGGGCTTCCCTTTGTTTTAGGGGGCCAATCCTAGCCCCCGCCGGACTAGCCGGCATGCTAATGTGGGCGACAGGGGTGGGCCTCCCGCCTCCGGACGGCGTTTAGCCCGGGCCTCTATTGAGTCCGGCTTCGCCTCCCTGGCCCGGACCTTTTCCTTTCACAAATTAAGCATGGCTAGTCGAGCCTCCACTGTTTATAATTCGGGCTCGATCTGAAGAAAGTCCTGTTGACTGTGAGATGACATTTCAAATTTTATAAATGCCTCATGTGGCCTATTCATTGGTGTTATCAAATAGTAGGACTTATCCTCCCGTGATGGACAAAATCAGTGAGAACTACTGAGCTGTGTATGATTTTTTGTTATACGCGCTATAGAAAGCAACCTAACTAATTCAACCCGAAATGCATTGGGGTGGCTTTCGTTAGGTTGCTTTAATCAAAAGCAAATTGTGAATTTCTTGTATTCAGAATTTAACACGTATTGTATTGTTCATGAATTACTATTTTCACATTATCATGTTCATTCTATTTGTTGAAAAAAGCTTTATGAGACAGAAAATCCAATGAAGAAATGTTTTCAAACTTCCACATGTATGTAATTTTGTATGACTTTGGGAAATGATTTGAAATGTTTATGCTATCATAGAAACCTTCGGGACTTTGAACTGTGCGCTGTGAGCAGTAACGGAGTTTCTCCGTATCCTATGTTTCAGTATCTTGTCAGTAGGGTAACAGGCAGATCCCTCGGTTCACAGCAGCACGCACGGTTTAATTTTCACATTGAAAAAAACTTTTGATATACTCATTTCAGTTAGGTGTGCAGGTTGAAACGCATTCTTATAATTAGTTCACATTCAGCCTCTATTTTTCAATCAGCACCCATTGAATCATGTCATTTAAAGATATAGCAGACCTGACAACTAATCAGGCAGACACGAAGGTTTATTCTGTGGAAGAAGCAGAATCCATTTATTCTCTCATACAGGATGTGCCACCCCCGGAACATTACAACAAATGCTACGACAATTGGAATATACCATGAGTAAAGAGATTAATCAATGTTTACACGCAATAACGTTAATGGAGTATCACAAAGTAAAACGTATACCTAGGGGCCTCAGGATCGCCCTTAAACCGATGTTGTTCAAGTATAACAAAACCTTCATGGCACGTTGGTACGCCATTTTAAACAAATGCTCGCTCGACTTAATTCTTCTTATGATTGAGGAACTATCATCTATTCTAGGAGAACTGGCTACTGAAATAGCAATTCTCAAAGACGATACTGTCAAACGTATGGAGGCTGAAGAATGGACAAAAACTCTGAATTACATCAACGCTAAATTTGATGAACATGCCAAGGAGGTTCATGACGGAAATTTCGAAAATTTAAGAGAGACACCATCGACTACAAGTTGGATGAGGTCTATTCATGGGCCGAAGCATATGCCCAAAAAAGGTTTTTTAAGAAAGCAGGACCAACATCTTCTTAAGAAAGCATTGTTACCGACCAAGACTTATCTCTTCAAAGACCACCAGCACCTGTGGCCAAACATCAGACATCAACAATCATGGAAGGCGAGACTCCAACCACCAGTGGTAAACAGTCTTTTTTAGATCAGGGTCATACATCGAATCACCCACCAGACAAGGGAGATATCACAAAAGGCAACAAATCCGCAGGGGACAAAAAAAGAGTGGTTGAACCGTCCAGACCTCAAGGGAATCTCAAGAAAACGACAACTTAGTCATGAACATCTCACAAAGGGTCTTCAACTCTGATGAAACACATATTCATCCAGTTCTCTGGAAACTGAAGTTGCTCTTTTTAGTTTCATGCACAAGCTCAGATTAAGGTGGTTTTTTCACACAATAGCGTTATCGCAAGATAGAACATCTCATGAACCACCAGAGAAATTTCATCCTAAAAGCACCTTTGTGGCGCCCTTTTCCCACAAAACCCTGGATACCTTCGAACTACTTGTGAAAAAGGACTTACAAATCTATCAAACATCAATTACCCATGCACACATATCTCACTCCTGAAGAACAGAGGATTTTACGTTCTTTAAGTCAGGATAAGAATTTAGTCTTTCAACAAGCTAATAAAGGAGGAGCAATAGTTGCGATGGATAAAACCTTTTATGACCGGAAAGTTGATTAGCACGTCTGCAACACAGACACATATATTCGTCTGGAATGCGACCCCACCAAAGAATTCACGGCTAAACTAGCGACGATCTTGGAGCATGCTGAAGAGATGGGCTGGATTAATGAGACAACTAAACGGTTTTTATACACAACATCCCCACAGATACCACATATATACATGCTCCCAAAAATGCATAAAAATGCTGTGGACCCTCCGTTCCGCCCCATTGTGGCCCCATTGTGGCCGGATGCGGTTCCATACATGACTCAATTGGCAAGTATTTGGATTTTTATTTGCAACCGCTGGTTCAGTCTTGGAGTACTTATGTGAAAGACAATACAGATTGTTTGAACAAACTTGAAAACATATGTAAAGAATTCAATGAGGACATATGGCTATGTACTATTGATGAAGTTGCCTTATGCACTTCGATCCCCCTTGGGGAGGGCTTGGAGGCTGTAGAATGGAGATTGCTGAGCAACCAAAACGATGATTTGAATGGAGTCTTCTTATTACAATTACTCCAGTTTTCCCTATATCATAGCTGTTTCTCATGGAATGGGAATTATTTTTACAAAGAACCGGAACATCTGTGGGCTTTCCAAGAACGCCCTCGTATTCTAATACATACATGGCATACTTTGAACACATGTTCATTCTTCACAATGAGCTATGGCAAAAGTATACAGTTACTTACATGCGCTTTATTGATGATATATTGGTGATTTGGAAAGGGGATCGTCAGGTTCTCGAGGATAACATTCACACACTTAACCAATGTAACCCTTGCATTCAATTCACATATAACATCCATTAAAACAGGATACATTTTTGGGATATTCTTATACAGAACACTGAAATAGGTTTGCAAACATCAATCCACAAAAAACCTACCGACAGAAACAACGCTCTTCACTTTGCCAGTTTCCATCCCTTGTCTCTTAAGAGACATTTACCTGTTTCCCAGTTTATCTGGACTAAAAGAATTTCTTCCAATGCTTCACAGGGTGAAACTTTAATACAGGAGCAATCGGAGAGATACACCAAACGGGGATATCCATCTGAGGTATTACAATCAGCAAGAGTTATAGTGAGTCAAAAGCGTTGCGAGGATTTACTGTCAAGTACATTGAGATCCAGCAACAAACGAGAGGTTTTTGTGTTGAAACATTCATATCAAGCAACTAAAATTAAAAAGACCATTTTGAAAAGATGGGAGATCTTGGAGCAGGAAACAGATTTCAGCTCGGTTTTTGTAGATAAACCCCTTTTTGCTCATACACGTTCGAAGAAATTGAGGGAATTTCTGAAGACGACACCTCCGAAAGAATCACAAACACACAAAGGCATGAGGCAATGTTGGAACTGTGGTCAATGTGGCAACGTTATAGCTGGCAATACTTCCTGTCACCCTCACACCGGTAAAAAAATCAGTCTGAAACACTCCTCGGATTGCAATACTGAAGGAGTAATATATGCCATTCAATGTCCAAGTGGACTGACTTACGTAGGTAGAACTTCACTTAAAATCAAAGTAAGAATAGTTGAACACAAAAGCATGATCCGCACAAACAACAGGAATTCATGTTTAGCTGCCCACTGGATTAATACACATCACACGATTCCACAACTCAGATTTACTGTTCTAGAAAAAATCATTGCCCGTACAGGGATAGAATTTCACACTCAACTAGTTCGTAGGGAAACTTTTTAGATAAAGTACCTCGTGCCCTAATACGAAAAGGTCTTAATGACCATTATGAAATCTGTGCTTTTTATAGAGCTGCATGCAGTAAAGAATTGTCATTTCTGTAAATATTGCATTACATGTGTTTCTCTGCGCCTTTATGCGATTGTACATCTGTGTCCGCATTCACTGTCACACATTTATTTGGCACACACTACACATCATACAGTCTTTGGCGCTCCTGTGTCACTTATGTTTATTGGATTTGTAAAGCGCATAGCTGCCCGCGGGCTTCCCAGCGCTGAAAGAAATTGACAGAGGTTGCGTAGAGAATTACGGGAAGAGCCATGTTTTGAGCTTTTTTCTGAAAGCCATTTCATTCGTTATCATGCGTGTTTCCCTAGGCAAGGAATTCCATAGTCCCGGGGCCAGATACGAGAAGGATCTAACTCCCCATCTGGCTCTCTTTCTCCTGTTCTGTTTCACAAGTAAATCTGAGGAGGATCTAAGGTGCCTACCTGGGATGTATGGTGTGACAAGTTTTTTAATTTAAGTCGGGCCTTTGTCATTCATGGCTCTATGAGCGATGCATAGTGATTTGAACTCTATTCTGGACTTTATTGGGAGCCAGTGTAGTGTCTTCAGGGCTGCCTTGGCTGACTGCTGCCTAGGGATGCGGGGTAGAATCCTAGCTGCTGCGATTTGTGTCACCTGTAGTCTGTTTATGACATATTTGGGTGCGCCAGATACAGGGAGTTGCCATAGTCCGGCCGTGATAGAACTCTAGGGCATGTACCACTGCCCTCCGAGTGGTTTTAGGAATGAGCGATAGGATCTTCCGAAGCATTCGTAGTGCTCCGAAGCATGAGCCTGCTATTTTTCTGGATTGAGTCTCCATGGACAAATTTTTGTCCAACCAAATTCCAAGATTCTTTACCTCTGTCTTAGGGAACGGGGGCTCTCCTAGTTCTGGAGGCCAACTAATCGTGTTTCTTGGGACCTCCTTGTTCCCCAGGAACATGAGCTCTGTTTTGCCTCTGTTCAATTTTAGGCACCCCTTGTTCATCCAATCTGCAACCTGCATCATGCATCGAGCCAGGTTGTGGTGGCTCGATTGGGAACCCTCCGTCACAGATAGAATCAGCTGGGTGTCATCCGCGTATGACACTATTGACAATCCAAATTGTTGCACTATCTCTGCCAGTGGTAGCATATATAGATTGAAGAGTGTTGGGCTTAGTACGGAGCCCTGTGGGACTCCACAGGACAGTTGGAGGATATATATATATATTTATATATATATTTCAGTTAGCTCACATATACCATTTTGCATATATATACACACCGTTTTCTTGATGGATACCGTTTGCATGTATAAATTACCCATTTATGGTCTGGAAGCTTGTCCTGTCCTTATTGATAAAGTTAGCGGACTTTTGAATCCAACGCTCAGCACCCCTTAGGGGCGTGGTCCAGGGTTGATATATAAGGATAGCGTCATGCCCTGACATCACCAAGGGGTCATGTGATTGAGGACAACGTTACGTCATACGCGGGTGAGTCTCGCTATTTTACCGCATTTTGTAGTGAGACAGTGGTGATATTTAGAAGAGTATTGCTGAGTAACGAGTGTGTACTTGTTGTTTCAGATTTCGTTATAAGATTGAGCCACATCTTTTGGGTAATGCATAGAATCTTAATTTTGGATCAGGGACTCCTGAACAGTAATTTCATGGTTTCATTATTTGTTTACATGCCTGGGATTGGAATAGTTTCGCAGATCGTGACTTTTTACAGATTCCACAGTCGCACAGCCACCTTTTCGGTAAGAATTTTTTCGCAGCACATTTTGAGATTAGCTAAGTCCTACATTAAGGTTTACGGGCGGTTTTCTTTCTCGATTTAGCTAACAACATGCTTCCACCGTGAAAGGAAGCTTCGGCAACACGAACTCTCGAGGTACTTAGGCAATTGGCTTTCTACATTGGGTCACTACACCTAGAGTTTCGCATTGGTGAACTTTCACGGCATTATACACAAGTTTCTCACAGATGTTTCATGTATCTAGATGTATTTCATGAGCACATGCACACTTTTGCAGTAGGTGAAGCATGAGTCACATTTACACGGTCTGGAGTATGTTTTAAGTCGGCACATGGAGGGTCACAGTTTGCGCGGACACAGATACCGTAATGGGACCCGGGGGGACCTTGGCGCAAGCCGGGTGTCCCCCTGAGACGATTCGCGCGATGGTACAGACCACGCAGCGAGATAGGCAGTTAGGTAGGGGGCGGGGCTTATGGGAAATTACGTGTTAGGAGGGCGGTTGGGCAGGAAACTAGTACCTGTGTAAACGAGGCGGTTGTCGTTTGTGACATTGCCTCATTTGAGTAATTTAGCCTGTTTTCACTGGGTGTAATTCGTCATGGCTGACAGCTCAGCTGTCCAGAATGCGCTCCGAGTTCTTTATGAGGTGGATCGTGTGGATTTGCTGGCCCCCGGTGTTCCCGCTTTAATGTCATCAGCTGTGAGGCGCCCGAAGAGAGTGGCGGCGAGGGGTGTGAGTGACGCTGTGGCAGCTTGTCTTCCTGTCAAGAGCCGTGTGCAGGAGATTGCCACCAGCGGTGAACTCGCTCCTTTTTCAAATAAGGAACAACGCGGCAGGTCTGCTCGTCGGAGCGCTCATTACCGGCTCCTGGCAGCACGCTGCGCCTCTGCACCATCAGTCACGGTGAGGAAGTCGGGGGCGGTCTCAGTGACACGTGTTGGATGAGCTCGTCGCCGCGTCAGCGCTAGGGGCGGTTCTGTTTCAAGAAGCCTGCCTCCATCATCACTCAGAGGTATAGGTGGGAAGGGGAGGGGAATGTCTGGTGAGGGTGCTGATATTCTGTTTATTGATTCCCCTTCTCCTGCAACACGGTCTGCTTGAACAGACCCTGTAACATTTCTGGGTATAATATTGACATTGCTCCCCCTGTTTTGCCATTTGGACGTTCTGCAGCTTTGGTGGACTATCCTAGCGATAGTGGGGGGGAGGAGGAGGTTTTGCAAGAAGGGTCATCTTTTTCTATCCCTGCTGTGGCTTCTGGGGAGTGCCTAGCGAAGGGAGCTTATTTGGGAAAGGTGTTATCAGATTCTGTGGTGTCCCCTTTACCTAGAGGCCCCCCTGGGGCTAAATGTGGTTTCGCTCCTACATCAACAGTTGGCTTGGGGCAGGTTACTCCTTCTTGTTTCCCTTTGGGTGAGGATGATTCAGTGGCCATGACTGAAGTTAAACAGAGGTCATTAGAAGATGCTGGGCCTTTGCAAGAAGATCCTGTTATTAACCCTTCAGACATTGTCTACATTTTCCCGGCATCTCGCCCCCCTCCTTGTCACCCGCAGGTGGATTTTGATTCTCCGTTTGGTCCTCAACGTTGTCAATGGGTTGGGGTTGAGCATGCTGTTCCTGACTCGTCTGAGGTGGATGGTTCTAATCATGTCTCTGGTCATGGTAAGTTACCGCATTCTGGCACGGGCGGCGAGGAGGCGGCAAGGCATACAGTCCAGCAGGCAGCTCAAGTTTTTCCTTGTAAAGCATTTCAGAAGCAGGTTTCGGCTTTTGGTAACGTGACATCTTCATTAAGCGGATCAGGTGCGGATCTTGGTCTAGCGGCCGGGCTCTCTAATCGGAGGCCTGTGACCAATTGGAAGTTTTACGATGGTGGGGCGGGTGATGGCGAAATGCCAGGTACAAGCAGAGATGTATTGGAATTTTCAGAGGTGCATGGTGTTCGAGGTCTGGGTTATGACGATGGTATTGAAGATGGGATTCAAGAAAGGGATTTTGGGGGTAATGGCTTTTGTTCCGAGCATGTTCCTTTTGTGCCTCCAAAGGGGTCTGGGGCAATCAATTCTTCTAGCGTCTTACAGAAGTCAAGTGCGGATTCCACGTCGGATCAAGAGCAGCATCACGATTATCGGTGTCGTGACGATCCTCAGGAATTCCAGAAGCGTGCTGCACAACTAACGTCAGGTAAGCCTCATTGGTGGGCTGCTTGGTCACAACCTTTGGTAGGCAAACTTACGCCAGGCTCGGTGGGGGTTGACGAGTCAAATGCGTCTAATGTGTTGGGTTTTGGTGGTGATACAAGGGACAGGTCTTTTCGAACATCTATTTCTGGTAATGCGGATAGTTCCAGCAAATCGTCTTTTTTGGGTAGTGGTGTTACTGAGGTTGGTGCGACTGGTTCAGGACAGGTGGGGGTTACTTCTAGGACTCGTCAGAAGCTTCCTTATATGGGTCTTGCCATGCCATTAGGTATACATTTGTCAGGTACCACCAAGAACAAGATTTGGCTGCATGAATTTGTCGACGTTTTTAAACTCCTTCACAGGGACATCCAAGCCAGGGAAGGGTCCAAGGAAGAAGAATGGGAGCTTTCTAGGCGGCCCAGGGTCCCAAAGTCTATAGAAAATTGGACTGCGGCCTTTTTGATATATGCTAGTGTGTATTGTGAGAGGTATCCAGACAGGGCTATTTCATTGTTTAAATATATGGACACCATTCGTAAGGCACACTTGCAATTTGGGGGATATGCATGGCTTAATTACGATGAAGAATTTAGAGCTAGGATCAGTATGTTTAAGGATAAACCGTGGGGTGAGGTGGATCAAGAGCTTTGGTTGCAGTGGATGTCCTCTGCTCAGCCGCTTGCATCGATGCATACTGCAAGTGGTCAGCCGATTATGTATCGTCCCTTTCTGCCTCGCCCCGCTCCAGTTGGGGCGGGGGTTGCGGGTAGGGGACACTTGCCGACGCCAGGTGCCTGCTGGAATTTTAATTTGGGCTCATGCATCAGGCAATTCTGTAGGTTTAAGCACGAGTGCTCTCAATGTGGCGGTAGACATGCCATCACCCACAGCTTCGCTAAACAGCCTCAAGGGGGTCCAGGGAGTTTTCCAAGGGGTGGCGGGGGATTCCCTCAACTTATGTCAAAGGGCTCATACCCCAATTAAACTGATGCGTTTGATGCCTTGGTTGGAAGTGTATCCTGACTATGAAGCTGCGTCCAAATTGTTTTGGGGTTTTAAAGAATGTTTTCGGGTTGGCTACCAAGGGCTTCGTTATCACCGTTGGGCTGACAATTTAAAATCTGCCAAAGAACTGCCTCACGTGGTGCAACAGAAATTGGAGGCCGAAATGCCAGCTGGTCGTATAGCTGGGCCTTTTAGTCAATGCCCCTTGGAAAATTTGATAATATCTCCGTTGGGGGTAGTCTCTAAAAAACGGGTTGGTGAATTCAGAATGATTCTTCACCTGTCATGGCCGGAAGGCCAATCTATTAACAATTTTATTTCTTCGGATGATTCCAATGTCTCTTATGCGTCTGTGGATGATGCTTTGAGATTGGTGCGGGAGGTGGGGGCTGGTGCCGAACTAGCGAAATGTGATATTCAATCTGCCTTCCGTTTACTCCCTATCCATCCATCGGATTTTGAATTGCTAGGTATGTTTTTTAATGGAGCTTTTTACGTTGACAAAGTCCTTCCTATGGGGTGCTCAGTGTCTTGTGCCTTGTTCGAAACATTTAGCACGTTCTTGCAATGGTGTTTTTCGGTGAGGAGTGGCCACACACATGTTTGTCATTACTTAGATGATTTTATGTTCATTGGCGATGCACACCAAGAACAATGTCGTAAAGGTCTCAAATTCTTCCAGGACATGGCAGAGGAGTTTGGTGTTCCGCTGGCTCCTGAAAAAACGGAAGGTCCCTGCACTAAACTCGTATTTTTGGGCATAGAGATAGATACTGTAACTATGATGGCTAGTTTGCCAGCTGTAAAGGTAGAAGAGATCAGGTCTTTTCTGTTGGAGGTTCTTGGCAAGGATAAGATTGAGCTTCGGCAAGTCCAACGGCTCTTGGGCTACCTGAATTTTGCTTGTCGTGTTGTTAGGGCCGGTAGGACTTTTTGCAGAAGGTTGGGATTTGCGATGCTTAACTTCCTCACCACAGAATTCGTCTTACAAAAGCCATCAACGAGGATCTTTTGGTGTGGCTAACCTTTTTGTCAGATTTCAATGGCGTTTCTTTATATTTTCTTGGAGACTATACTATTTGGCAGATACAGATTTTTTTGGATACCTCTGGGGCACATGGTTTTGGGCTTTTTTGGGAGGGTCGTTGGTGTGCAGAGGTATGGCCACGACATTGGATATCACAAGGGCGCAGTATTGCTTTCCTTGAGATGTTTCCACTAATTGTGGCTATGATGGTTTGGGGGGTGGAATTCCGTAACAGGTGTGTAATGTTCCACATTGATAACATGGCTGTGATTCAGCTCATAAATAATCAGAAGGCCAAAGATCTGCGGGTTTTGAGGCTTTTGCGTTTTTTCATGTTACACAGTCTAAAATGCAAATTTGATTTTCGAGCAAGGCCCATTCCAGGAGTCAATAACTCAATTGCAGACGCCTTGTCTCGTTCAAATTGGCAGAAATTCCGCAACTTGGCGCCTGGTGCGGACACCTACAAAACTCCAATCCCGCAAGACATCTGGGTGCTGGGGGAATGAGGATCATCGATTTGGTCGATATATCTATAGCCCCTGCTACTAGACGCAGTTATCAACAGGCTTGGTCTGAATTTTTAACTTTTACGAGATCACACTGTTTTGAACGCCCTTTAGTGGATTCCAAGTTCTGTATATTACAGTTTGTTTTATATTTAATCAATAAGGGTTTATCACACACAACCATTTCTGGCAAACTGGCTGGGATTTCTTTGTATGGGCAGTTATGGTGGGGTCAAGATTTAGTTGGGGATGTTTTGTTGCGTCGGATGCTAAAAGGTTTGAGCAGGGAGCGAATACAGTCCGGGCCCTTAGGAGAACCTATTACTTTTTGGCTTTTACAGCAGTTACTAGTTCAATTGCCTTTTTGTTGTTATGACCTTCGGGAAGTTTCGCACTTTCGACTGTGCATGATTTGGTTGTTTTTTGGTGCCTTTCGAGTTTCAGAATTATTGGGGTTGCGGGGACAAATGGGGATTCGGTCCAGTGAAATTGATTTTCAACGAGGGGTGTCAATCAGGTTATTTTTGAAGAAGTCTAAAACTGATCAATTGGGCAAGGGTATTTGGATTAAGTTGAATGGTAGTGGCGTACAGGGATGTTGTCCTATTGGGGAATGGGATTCATTTGTAGGTTCCCCTGATTTCAAACATGGGCCCATATTTTTGCATCAGGATGGGACAAAAATTACTAATGCTCATTTATTGGTTGTTTTACGTAAATCCTTGAAGAGGATTGGGAAGGATCCCTTACTTTTTGGGACTCACTCATTAGGATCGTTGCAGCTACGGAAGTGGCTAAATTGGGCTGGGGCTGGGAGGACATTAAGAAGATTGGTAGGTGGAAGTCTGCATGTTGTTCTCGTTATGTCAGACTGTGATAACATATACGTTTGCTATGATGCAGGCTAATTTTGTTTTTTCTGCCTAGGTCGTGCCATCAACTCTTTCTCCTCAAAAATGCGTACTTGGATCACAGGTCACTCCTTCGTCAAGTGGTCCGCTGTCTTTGCAGAATGGCAGATCTACGGCAGGTCGCTCTGACTCCCTAGCAAGGGCCACGAAGTTCCATGGAAGGGTAAAGGTGGGATGAGGTGGAGCAATTTGTTTTCTACGTTATCTGAATTATCAGCTGAAAGAGGTTTTCCAGACTTGTTAATAATACATTTATGTGAGAATGATCTTGTATCTCTATCTGGGCTCTTGAAGCAAATGAAATTGGATCTAGCAGTCATCAAGTATAACTGGGTGGGTACGTCTCTGGTGTAGTCCAAGTTTATTTATAGACAACAGTGGAGGGGGGCTCGCAATCATTCGGCCATGGAAAAAGCTCGCAAAAAACTAAACCGTGCGATTAAATTTTTTTGCAATGCTATGGGTATTCAGGTTTTGTCTCATGATAACATCACCAGTGTCGAGCATCATCTTTTTCAGGAGGATGGGGTACATTTATCCCAGATTGGACAAGCTTATTATATGAATTAAGGGACTTACTGGCGGGTTTTGGAATGAGAATCTTTGGTGTGACCAACATTTAAAGTAGAATATGTTTGTTTTAAGCAATTTACTTTTTGGTGGGGCCAGGAAAACTCTTTGGGTTTTCCTGGGTGGCGGTTTTTTGAGGGTGTGGATAGTCTGGAGCGGGCTTATCCTTCCCTCTGGGGCGGGGGGAGGGTGGAAGAAAAGCTGGACAGGTAAACCAAAATGGTGAAAAGGGAAATGATGCCATTGGGCAGTACATTGGGGTATTTTATGGTAAATTTTGGTTTGGGTATTTTTGGACTTGTTTGTGGCAAAAATGTTTGAAAGCATTTTGGTAAGGTGTATATTGTCTCAATAAGTTTGTTCTTGGTTACCTGTCCTAATAAAGTGACCTTTTTTGCTAAGTCAAATTTGTGTGGTTTGTCTTATTGCGCGACTTACACTGATTCGTTATAAGGTATTGATACTTTGTTGTTCTCTATTTTTATTGTTCCGGCAGGAGGGCACAGAAGACTGATGTACACTTGTATTTTTGTATTACTGGCACACCAAACACATTTTCCCCTGAAGAAGGGTTATTCAACCCGAAATGCATTGGGGTTGCTTTAGTTAGGTTACTTTCATCAAAAACAAATTGTGAATTTCTTGTAATCAGAATTTAACACTCACTGTATTGTTTATGAATTATTATTTTCAACATTATCATGTTCATTCTATTTGTTTCAAACAGCTTTATGAGACAGAAAAACCAATGAAGTAATTTTTTCAAACTTCCACAATTATGTAATTTTGTATTACTTTGGGAAATGATTTGAAATGTTTATACTATCATTGAAACCTTAGGGACTTTGAGCTGTGTGCAGTGAGCAGGAACGGAGTTTCTCCGTATCCTATATTTCAGCTGATGAATAAAGCCATATTGCGTCGAACACCCTTCAGTTCCCGAAATCAGTGTTTGCGAAGGCAAAATGCTTCTTGCCATGTACTACCAATTTTGCTAGTCAGAAAAAAAATTCTGACTCTCAAAAAGGGTTTAGCAACCCATTCCAAATTGCATTAAGGAGGAGACATGAAATGGGCCTCCCTTCCTAGTTGAGATTCAGAAGCATATCTTTCAACTTTCACAAACCACTGAAAAGTTACCAAATTCTCAAAGGTGATGGTAATAGGTTCACAAATTCCACATTGGACAGCTTCTTCCTTGTGAAAATGGTTTTGGAATAGAGGGTCCTTTAAAAATATGTTTTGCACTTGGAAATGCAAACATAGGGATGAGAGTGTGCCGTTCTTTGCAGACCATCACCTTTATGTTTGAAGCCAATCACAAGGTGTCGCAAATAGCGACCTGCAGTGACGGCCCGTGTAGGGCATTTTACCGTGGCGGTGACGTGGCGCAGAGGAGGGGCAGGGTGGGGGGGTTGCAAAATGCGGCATACGGCCGAGTTCAGGTAAGTTACGAAAAAAATTAATAAAACGAATTTCGTTGCGCGCGCTGCATCGCATTTGGCGATGAAGCGCGCGCAACGAAATTCGTTTTATTAAATTTTTTCGTAACTTACCTGAACTCGGCCGTATGCCGCATTTTGCAACCCCCCACCCTGCCCCTCCTCTGCGCCACGTCACCGCCCCGGTAAAACGCCCTACACCGGCCTTCACTGGCGACCTGCCTAGTTAATATACAGCACGAAGGTTTTTTTGTGACTCTGCAATGACAAAATTAAACACTCTTCACAAAAAATAGGTGCGCAATTTGTGGCGACTTTTTACAGCCTGTCTTTTCATACATCATAGACATGATTCTTACTAGGGAGTAATAGTGTCAGCTAAATGTTAACATTAATTGACTGTGCTAGTACAATATTGCATTCAGCCGACGCTCCCTCTATAATAAAAGTCTTCAATCTGTGGGGCGCGCCCCCCTGGGGGTCTGTGGCTGTATTCCAAGTGGACGCACATGCAAGTACTTGTAAATGAAAATGGGCTAGAAGTGCAACCTTGTTTATTTGGTACATTTCCATGTTGTCTTCATTTATATATAAAAGTGTGTGAACTATGATCCTGAGTGCCATGGGGCAGGATCAGTGATGTAGTCGCAGTATAAAAGATGTGGCTAAAAAGAACAAAGTATCCTGTAAGTATTTTGTTATTTTTTCACGTTCAGGCAACTGTAAAATAACATGCATATACCTTAAATGAAAAATAAATGCAAGGTAACTTAATAGGTGGCAAATGTACTGTTTTAGGTAACGAAAGTTCAGTTCGCCAATGCAGTCACGGTGTGTGTGACCAGAGAGTCACAGAATTAAATCCTGGTTGGTGCTGGGGAATAATGACTCGGTTATTTACAGTGCAATGAGGTCCAAGCATGTAACGGAAAGCACTGTGAATATGCAGGTCATTATTTTCAAATTGTGTTACACACATCATAAGATAGGCTGCTGCAAAATGATGCAGTGTTTAAGATAAAACAAGTGCTTTAAAAATATACATTTTAGTAACAAGTAATCAGACTGTACCCAGGGCAAACATTTTTGTGTCCATTTAAAGGGAGCACGCCAGGGTTCCGCTGACACCACCGTTATACTACAAAATAATAATGGGCCAGATTTAATAATCTTTGACACAAGGCAGTGCAGCAGACAAAGCTGCTGTACTGCCTTGCTTCAAAGAGAGAGAGAAAACATGCACCATATTTACAAAGAAATGCCACATTTTATATCTCTACCAGTGCTGGCACACTTTTTTTTTTTTTTTAAATCTTTTTTATTTTGCAGAAACAAAAGAACAAATTGGTCACTTCGTTTACATCATATTCAGTAAATCTCTGGTTACAGGTGTCGACAGATTAAGGCCAGTATGACTTGATTAACACTTTAGAGCAGTGTCCGTTTAGTCCGTGGTGCTGGCACACTTTTATCTGCCATGCATCAACGTATACACCCTTGAGCCACAGACCAAGGGTCTATGGGGTATATTCACAAGAACGTTTGCTAAACATCACCTAAAAATGCTAACTCAACTTTACACATCGCAGCCTATCGCTGGAAAATAACCCAGTGTCAACGTGGAATTCACAACACGGCGGTACCATGCGATAGTCCACCGAAATCATGGCCAATGTCCGCGATACAACCACCTTGACGGAGATAAAAACACAAACCCCAAAGCGAAAAAACATGCGATGGGCTAAAGCGCGATGAGGAAATCAGCGATAAGCAGCGCCAGGCCTGCAATACACACATGGCAGGCGGGAAAAATCACTATAAAAGTAGAAAAAATACTCAAACACAAACTGACCAACACCCAAGCACCATGGAGGCAGCCGGAGCAGGCAGAGAGGATGAGCGCAACCCCACAAGCACCCCGGACGACCAGCCTGGGACCTCGGGGACAGAGAAGGGCAAGGACAAGAAGAGGAAGACAAAGTTCAGTCCGCTGGAAAACCGGATCCTAGTCACGGAGGTGATGGAACACCATCAACAACTGTTCGTCACCTGCAACATGTCATTGGGCACCAAAATGGAATATGGCGGGACATCGTGGTCAAGGTGAATGCCGTCGGAGAGCACAAGAGGTCAATAGACGAGGCCAAGAGGCGATGGATTGACATCAAGCGGAAGACCAAGGAGAAACTCGCAGCCAACCAGAAGGCAGCAATGTAGACTGGAGGTGGGAGCCCAGCGCCACAGCTGGTGCTGGATGACATGGAGGGGCTGGTGTCGACAGTCATCAGTGTGGAGACTGTGTCCAGAGTCGGGGGACCGGACACTGCTCGACAGGACACAACACAACCGCAACAGGATGAGTGACCACCGGGTACTGGGGGGACGGGTGGAGATGGCCACAATGGCACACATGCACAATCAAGCAGAGCACAGTGCACACCCACAATGACTCTGGGTCATGGCCCTGATTCACAGGCTGTCACAATGTACAATGCCATGCTGTCTGAATGTCAACATGTACCATGCGGCTACATACATGTAGACACATTGTAATACACCATCTCCCCTTCACATTGCAGGGGCACCATCAACACCTCCTGCAGAGTAGTCCCAGCCACTCTTCACTGATGACGAGGAGGACACCTCCAGCATCGACACCCAAGCCCTCCAAGACATCATTGACATCATCCGCAACTCACCTCCAGGATCAGGGCAGCCCAGCTGCATCGAGTAGACCCCATCCACTACCCAAACCACCCAGCAGGAGGCACCCACAGGCCCGGCAGTCTCCCAAGACCCCCAGGAACAACACAAGGCCTTCCAACGCCATGTGCTGGAGGGCCAGAGGGAGACGGCTGAGCAGGTGCGGGTGGGGTTCGGCATCATGGCTACAAAACTGGACGCTATCCATGGGTGTTTAGGCCCGCTCCATGGTCTCCAATGAGCCCTGACTGACATCGCTGGAGTCATGACACGGAGAGAAGAACCTGTCCACTCAGAGTGGCTCCAGCGATGCCAGGTGTGAGCTGGTACACATGCGGAGGCTCCTGGAGGACATGGTGCGGATGGAGGCGGAAAGGATGGCAGCCACCGCTGCACATCAGCGAAGTGTAGCTGGGATCTACCATGTCCTGCAGATCCTCATCATGGCATTGCTTGCACAAGGCGTGGCGCAGGTGAATGCTGCTGCCCCCACACAATCCACATCTCCGCCCCCTGGTGTCTCAGTGCGGCAGGTGTATTCACTCCGGCACCTGATGTGTCACTGCCACACAGTGCGGCTGAAAATCCTCCTCCGGCCCCTGATGTGTCAGTGGCACACAGTGCCGCAACCGGTACTGCAACACCCACAGGTGGGGCAGAGCACACATCCAAAGACGAGGAGTTGGATGGGTTTGAGTTCAGAAGGAGGCACTAGCATTCATTTCCGCCACCTGGCCTGTTTCTGCTTGGTGCCGCACATGGCCCCATGACCTTCCACTGACCCCTGATACACTCCGCTGCACTCACCTTGGACCGCGACATGGACTGCCATTTCCTGTACGATGACCAATGACATGGCGACCAGACTGCGAACTCTACCCTTCCTCTTCCGCAGTACTTGTCATCCCTGGATGGACTCTGGCTGGCCTTCCACGGGCCCATATTGTGTGGTGTGCTTGACATGGCCCTGTACCGCTCCAGCTGCAAAACTCCACTGGATGTGCAATAAACATCCAGTAACGCACTGCTGTGTCATGTCTTTCATCATTCATGTATGAATGCGTGGATGGATGTAGTGACAGTGATTCCCTTTACGTCAATGATGGTCATCTAGTGGGATGCCATTCACAGTGTGCTACATTGCCTATTGTGTTCTGGGTATCGTGGATACTACAGCTGGGACACACGTATTAATCACTTCCTTGTCCGGACAAGGACTGAACCACACCCAGAGCCCCTGCGTCATTGTTGCAAGCCCTGCGCTGGTCTGGCATACACCAGGCCAGACCACTCCGCTCATGATCCGAGGGGTGCCCACATAGCTACCTGTCGCAGGCGTACTCGCTGGTGGTGTGCAGGTTATTGGTCTAGTTGTCAGCATGTCACGGCCACTCCCTGAGGGCAGGTTTGCACACACACCACACCACACCCATCCGGCACAGGCATCACAGGCCATGTGACCCCGCAAGTATAAGGGGCCGACAACGTCACATTCCCCTCTGCCGGTGGTGACTAGATGACGGACGCTCCACGGTTCTCAATCATAATGGGCCCTTGAGTTGTTGTGCACAGGGTTGGTGGCACCTGAAGCCTTGCGGCCGTCACGGGCCTACCTCCACGTGGCGCTGACTGGCGTTGCACAGGGTTAGTGGCACCGAAATAGCTGAGGGTGGGGTAGCCTGCGATGATGACGTGTGCACTGATGTGGGACCTGCTGGGCCGCGGGGCGGGTCCTCATGATGTGGACCATGCCATGGTGGTGGGACCGTGGCCTGGAGCTTGCACGGGCACGTGGTGTGCCCACTGATGGACACACCGGTGGCAGCAGGTGAGCAGTGGGGCCTCGATGAGCAGGGGCGGCGGTGTCGCTCTTTCTCTTTCTCTTTTTCTTTCTCTCTTTTTCTTTCTCTCTTTTTCTCTTTTTCTTTCTCTCCTTTTCTCTTTTTCTATCCTTCTTTTTCTCTCTTTTTCACTTTTTCTTTCTCTCTTTTTCTCTCTCTCTTTTTCTTTCTCTCTTTTTCTCTCCTTTGATGTGTGCATGACGCACATCCTGATTTTGTACTTTATTTTCCAGGCTGTGACGTCGAGTTGTCCCTGACGGACCCGACAGGAGTCTTCCACATTGGTGTTTTGTGTTGTATTTCAATAAAGTTTTTGGTTGTTACTTCAGTGCTGTGTGACTGTTCTCGTTCTTCTGGCCACACGTGTGTTTATTTTTGGCAATGTGCGTCACTGTGCGCTTTTTGTGGCTCTTGTGTCGTGCACGGTATGTGTATGTCGTGGGGGGGTGGAGGTGGTTGCGGTGGGTGTTGTGGCCCTCATGGGTATCCGCGTTGCATGATCATTGTCTCCATGGCATCTGTGGGTCTTCCAGTGTGGCTCTTGACTGGGCTCCCTTTTATGCTGCAGGTGGTTGTCCTGCTTAACACCAGCAAAAGGCAGGTGTTAATTCCCTGGTGCTATCGCGGTTTATCGCCTGTTTTTGGTTCGCATCGCAGATCTGGCAGTTCGTTGTGAAAGTGGTGTTGTGGTTTTTTCGTGTGTTTTTGCACGTGAACGCCTACTCTGCATCTCATTAGGGTTAGTTGGTGGTGTCCACCGTGGAGATAAATTTTGGGGCAGTTATTGCGGGAATACTGGCGATGTCTGCAGTTTGCACCGGCTTGTGAATGGGGTGTTAAATCTGTCTCCACTTTTGCTGCGTTAAGGTGGTGATAAATCGGAGATAAGTCCTTGTGAATATCCCCCTATGTGTTCCCTAAAGCATACGTTTTGTACTGGAAGAGGATACTTACAGGACAAAAACTATCCTTTAAGACATGGGTACTCACAAACATTATCCAAGGGGACAATATATTTAGTCTATGATGTGGCAAAGGGCTGCATTGATATCAGAAGGGCTGCGGTCAGGAGTTTTGGGTGGTGGGGTGACAGCAGGGCCGAACTAGGAACGCAAACCAGCCCTGGCAATTGAGTCAGCCCGGCAGCCGGTGGAGGGGGGGGAGGGTCATGGTGCGGGGGGGGGAACACTGCTGCTTTTGGTACGGGGCCTATATTGCAGCACTGCTGCAAAACCAGCCCCTTGTACCAAAACCGGCCCCCACGGGTCCAAAACAGGCCCCTGTCTTTCCGGCCCACCGGAAAAATGCCCAGTGCCCAGTTCAGCCCTGGGTGACAGTAAGGTGGCTGTAGGGGACGTGAAGCATGTACATATAATGGCTGAATTGCACAATCTGAAGCCATAAAACCTGGGATTAATCCTGGCCTCCCCACTTAAGTAAATTGTGTGATCCTAAGAATTTTTTTATTTCACGTTCACTCCTTTTTCTTCATTATCACATATAAGATGACCTTGAAATACATGAGGTCAGGATATGCACTGTACAAAACCTTCTCCTGTGTTTAATTTAATAAACTATAATGTTCATGTACAATAGGAACCCAGGCCACGCAAAGAGTGCACATACCAGCTAACTTGCCTCTTAATTCACTATTGGTATTATAGTCAGGGTGGGAGGAAGAATTCATGTTTCTAAAAAGCTATCACTTAAAAAAATAATACTTCTCAATGCACTAAGGTGAGACAGTTCTTCATGTTAATAAAGTACACGTTTTGAATTCTGAAAAGACTATCATATTTTTACACTTTTCTTGCACGATGCCTTTAAAAATTAAATAGTTCCTAAAGTTAAGCAGCGCAGGACACCCTAGTTACGTCCTATCTTTAACTTCAATTAAACTTTAGATTAAATGCTTGTCTGTTTATTTAGCATCTTTTTTATGTTAGTGCTGAGTGGGGTAAACAGCAGCCCAGTGATGCTGTTGACCAGGAGGCCGCATGTAAATGTCAGGAGGGCTGCATGAAGTCCCCAGGCCGTACTTTGAGTATCACTGCTTTACGACTTTTCCCAGTATTCATGTGTGCTGTACTCTGGAGCACACAAGCAAGGTTGGAACAATAAGGAGAGGTGGAAATACTTCCCTTTTTACGCCTGCCTCAAGGAGGTGTAAGGTTTTACACAAATCCCTGTCTATAAATATTAGTAGATGGGGATTTGCATCCAAACCCATGGGTGATTAAATAGGATTGCCCAGGTACCACCCATGGAACTTCGACTTGACCCAAAGCAGCGCATTGTACAACATTTGATACTTAGCTTTCGAATGCAAATCTTGGTTTGCGTTCGATAGTAAATCCATCTCTTTGCATCAGGTTTGCATCATGTTTGTGATGCAAACTCAGCTCAAAGCATTATTAAATCTGGGCCTATATTTTTATTACCATGAAAGTTCAATAGACTCCATCAGTTAAAATGTACCGACTCCCAAACTGCTCTTATAGCTGATCATTAACCAATAAGCACACATCAACATTTCATTCAGGTAGCAGGAACCCTGGAGAGAAGGCTTGTTTCTTCTTTAGCTCTGTCCCTCCTTTGGCTTCACTACACAGGAGCCACCACACCTCTCACTTTGCTTTCAAGCAGAAGCACTTTAAGGCCATGTCTAACTGTTTAGGTATGGTTGTTTATGTAAAAAAGTAAGTCCAGGGCATGGCAGGGAGGAGGCCAACAGGGTTGGATTCAAATGTCGAGCCATGATCCTCCACCCATGGGAGGTCAAGGTAATGGCCCTGAAACAAGAGGAAAGGAGGGAGATCAAAGGATAGTATTAGAGAGGTGGTCAAGAAGGGGCACTCTGTGGGGGCTCTTTTATTTGCTTACAGACTAAAGTATAGAAAAAAGTGACAGATTGACTGCTTGAATTAATCTCACCTACTGGTATTTACTCGGTCTGCCCCCATCCCAGTTCATCTTTATTCTGCACACCATGCCAACTCTGTTTGGACCCAGACATATACAAATCATATTTGATATTGCTGCTCTGGGAATTAATAGTCCAGTCCAAACTGCTAGGGTAGGTCCTGCCTGAACTGGAACACAAGCAACCTACGACGAGTTTCGCCCCCAATGGGCTCATCAGCCTGGTATAGCTTGGTTCCAGTGATACAGTGTACACGGTACCCACGTATGGGCATACCCGTCCCACTTAGGTCGACACACTAAATTATACAAAAAGTGGGACTGGTATGTCCAGATTAGGGTCCCAATTTCCTTGCTACCATTTTGGCCTAGGTCACTTTTGCTGCGCAAGGAACAAGGCCCAGGCAACAAGGGGCAAGATGTAGGACTTTTTTTTTTTTACCACAAAGGGCAGACAGCTTGCTGTGGGCCATAGACCTATGAGTAATGGACCACTGGAGTGGGCAGAGGAGACATCCTCCTTAGCAGAGCTATGGGTATCATTGGCACTGCATGTGCAGTATGAGGGGCCAACCACACCCTAATGATGGCTGTTTTACTGTCATTCCTTGCTTAGATTAGGGCCCAGTGAACACTTTCTGTCCCAGTGTTGCTTTAGGCCTTGGAACAATGTCCCTGGGGAAGGGAACATTGACACAGAGGAGGCACTTTAGTATGGGCCTCAGAGAGAAGGCAGGGTGATGCATAGGGCGGGATGGGAGCCCATGTTTTTAACAAAGGGCAGAGAAGAATGCCCATTTTGCAAGGAAATAGCTATCATTAGTGAAGCAGGTGCAGCAGCACTTAGAACCCTAGGGCCTTATGGGTCCACTGCATCAAAATTATGGCTGTCTTACTTTTAAAAAGGGGCCTTTATCTTACTAACAATAGAGCTGAGGGTCCCCTTGTTGAAATAAGTTGGGCAATATGTGGGAGCTCATTATTTTCACAAAGGGACAGAGAGCCTGTTTCAAGATTGGGGTAATGATAAGGCATGGTGGAGAAGGGGTGAAAGAGGTGGAGGAGATAGTCTGCTACTTAGGGCCTCTGCTATCATTAGGGCAGTTATTAAAATGCTAGATTGAGTTGGAGTATTGGGGTGAGTACTCAGTAGCACAATACATGGAAAAACATATCTCACACACACACACCCATCCCTTGGTGTTTACCCGATGGGTTTTGGGGGAGGGGTTTATTTGTTATCTTTGTTTCATTATTCAGTATATTCTACAGAGCAATGTAGACAAACTGGAGATGTAAGGACACAACTCGTCGCATGGTGGTCAAGGGCAGACAGGTGGACGCACTCGGAGAACTTCACTTTAGGGGCACAAACTAGGACCTGTTAGCCAGCTCACCCAGACAGACGTCTGATAAAGGTGAGAAGTTATAATAAGACATGGTGGCGGAAGTAAAGGCTGCTGTATCTTGGAATGTCAGAGTCCTGCAAAACTATGTCAAACGTTATAGGATCCAAACGTACCTCAGAGGTTGCAAAGTTTGAGTAGCCTCTTTTCAGGAGACCCACTTAACGGACCCAGAGCCTGACAAATTAAAAAGAAAATGGAGAGGGCAGTTGTTCTCTTCCACGTACTCCTCATATGCATGAGGAGTGGTCATCTGGGTGGCACCAAGAGTGCCATTTCGGAAGCTCATGTGATTGTTGAGGGCATATGTTTTGCTGATTTTGGGGACGCTCAATAGCAGGTTATTTCCAAACGAACCCCCCCCCCCCAAGTTGTGATGATAGAACCTTTTTTTGGAGGGTCCTGGGCATATTGGCACCACATTTATGGACTCCTTAGGTATGGGCGGAGGACTTTAATTGAATCCTTGACAGAGAGCTTGATAGATTGCCCCCAAGGCCCAACACTAAGGCGAGTATTACTGAAGCCTTGACTGAAGTAATAGCCCGAGTGGATTGTGTGGATATTTGGAAGGTATTCCATCCTACACAAACAGAATATATCTACTATTCGGCCACTCATGACATGTACAGTAGACTAGACAGGATACTGGTATCATGCTTGTTAGACGGTTATGTATCCTTAGTGAAAAACCTTGGTAGATTTTCCTTCAGATGATGCGCCTATTTTACTAACTTGTACATGGGCCCGAGTTACCCCACTCCCAGTCGCATTAGTCCAGAAGCACTACGTGACCCTGCCTACCAGGCAGACTTAAAATCAGTACTTGAACAATATTTTTTAGCATAACTGGGGGACTACTATGACGAGAGGCAATGAGTAGGATACACTCAAGGTTGTCCTGCGGGGAAAGGGGAATGCCTTACTAAAATATACAGTATTAAATGCAAACTTCATAGGGTCCAGCATGCCAAGGAGGAAATTGTGTGGCCCTGCGTGGCTTGATAAATCTAGAGCTAAGCAACGCAGCTCAAATCACTGCATTGCGTTACTCAGCCCCAGGGAGGCGTTCCATGACTGGAGCGTGAGTGTTTCCATGCATCTGCCCATGGACTTTGGCCCATTCCCAGAATTAGCATTATTGGTAGACCTGGGACTGCGTCAAAATGTGACGCATCCCCACCCGAGGCATAATGAGGAGAAATATCTTTATTTCTCCTCGTTTTTTTCTCTTTCTATGTGTGTAGCATTCTGCAGCACACATAGAAAGAGGAAAATGCCTCAGGGGATTGTTTCTGTGCAGGAAGGTGTCTGTTCCTGCACAAAAGCAATCCTGCTTTCAACGCAGCACCCTTGTACCACAGCGTAATGGTGCCTGCATTGGCAAGGTCAAGGAAAGCAAAAAGGACCAGAATCTCTCTTATCGTGGTTATCAAACGTAGTAGAGTGGGCCTTATCATCTTACGATTTGACACGGGGAGCTTTGGATCAGCCCCCTTCAGTGATTTTCTTTCACCTGTTTTTTATGTATGGTATTCCTTCTTGGGCTGTCCATAAACCTATAATATTTCGTTTTTGGAGACCTCCTTAGAGTAATCCTCTTTTTAGTCTGGAAATGCAACGTGACCTCAAGCGTGTAATTGAGATTCTTTGTCCGTTCTTTGATTTACTTAATTTGCTTTACCAGATTCAGTTTAATTGCCAATTTATCGCTTAAGTAGTCCTAGTTGTTTGGCTGCCATTGTCTGTCATAAAGTCACAGTACTATTAAGTAATCACCCTTGTATATTTATTTGCATTACTTTGCTTTCACGATAACATGCAGTTGTATGATTTTTGTTTAGGAAGTAAAGATAGGAATGCACAAAGGCTGTCTTACAGATAGAACAAAAATACTGATCCCTAGTTAAACGTCTCTATTATGCAGTAATTTGGTGTATGCCATTTAAGTTCACCACTTGCAAAACAAACTTCATCTGCTGACTCCTTTTTTTTATAACACTCTTATTTATAGATATTTAAGTTAGAGTATGTGATGCAATGGGCCCTCATCTCCCTTTCGAAATTATTGTAGACCAACATGGTATTTGTTTATGGAAGTTTATTTCTAGAATGGCTGCGAGTAACACACACAAAGTAGCCCAACTATTAGCAAGCACTTTGCCTATTAAAAACTCAGACCTCGGGGGGGGGGGGGGGGGGGGGGGCGGTGTGGCCTGGCAGCCAAGATGGTGGACGTGTGCTAGGCGAGCTCCGTCCAGCCTGAACATTTATTCTTAAATTATCATGTCCTCCGATCCATTACCGTTACTTATATTTGGATTGTGTCCCTGGTGGGGCGCACTTGGGGGCTGTGATCGGTGCCCGTTGTGGTCCCGCACCTCAGCGTGGCGAGCCGCGGTGGTGGTAGCTGTAGTGTCGCGGTCTAGTTGACGCGCACTACGTCAGGGCAGGAATGCTTGTAGCGGCCATATTGGACGCTACTGCGCATGCGCGAGTCAGCGCGGCGCGAGGGAAGCGATCGGAGCTTGTTGCCCGGCGCTCTCTCGGTGGTTAGAAGCATAATTGCTAATAAAGGCATATAAACATATCTGGCAAGTCTCCTGCACATCCTTGGGGGTAACCTGCAACCACACAGTGCAAATAGCAACTTTACAGTGGCGACGAGGCTCGGACAGAGCGGACCCTGTGATACCCAGGAGGGAGGTGCCCCCAACCTGCACATAGGAGGTTAGCAGACCGGGGAGGTCAAGGACAGACGCCAACGCACCGGGAGAGTGCGGCAGTGGCAGACGGACACCAGCGGGAGGCATGTGAGCAGTAAGTGTGCCGGCCACGAGGTAGAGGAACGTCAAAGGCGAACCGTAGTGAGGCAGCAGAGACCCTGGCGGAATCGGGTGGAGACGGCGCAGGCAGCTCCGACGAGATCCTGGTGACCCGAAGAAGGGGGGAGAAGACAGAAGCGCCAGGTAGCCCGAGGAAACAGGCGGAAGCCAAGATGAGTGCGCAGGCATCAGCATTAACGATGCCAGTCCCGTTCCTTCCAAGGCCAGGAGAACCCCAAATGAAATGGGAAGACTGGAGGGAGTACTTCAAAAATTACCTAGAAGCGCTGGAAGACGAGAACGAGGAGGCGTTCTCCAGTGCCAGGAGGAAGAGGATACTCTTACACAATCTGGGACGAGAAGGCATACGGGTATTCCAAAACCTAACACCGGTCACCAGACAGGCAGCGGACACCGACGTGTTCAAACACGCCATTGAAGATTTGGACAACCACTATCGTCCCGCAGTGTGCACCTCCATCGACCGCTACAATTTCCAGCAGAGGAAGCAAGAAGCGGGGGAAACGATAGACGACTACGTGGCGGCGCTGAGGAAACTTGCGATAACATGCAAATATGGGGCATTACAGGACGAATTCATTAAGGACCAAATCGTAATGCATACGACAAGCAAGACAGTGCAAGATAAACTGTGGGCGAGTGGAGATGCGACGCTGAAAGACGTGATTGCCATAGTGAAAAGGGCAGAACTGACCAAGCGCTGCGCAGAGGCAGCAAAGAGAGACCAAGCCCCGAGACTCACGGTAAATAAGGTGGACGACGCGGACCAGTATGGACGAGGAAAAATAGCGCCTGGAGAATACAAAGGAACATACAAGGGGAAAGGAAAACCGGGACAACCGTGGAAGCAAGAAAAGGGAGAAACGGCGAGGTGCTACAGATGTGGAGGCCCGAGCCACGCGGCGCACGACAAACGGTGCCCCGCCTTCAGAGCCAAGTGTGCGTTCTGCGGCCTGGTCGGCCACTATGAGAAGGTGTGTCGAAGGAAAGGGAAACAACGCGCGGTGAAATTCGTGGCGCAGGACATAGGAGAAGAAGAAGACGGCCAGGAGGAAGACGACGAAGTCCTGTGTGTGGAAGACCAGGTACTGGGCATCGATGGGAGGAGAGTGCGCAAGCCCCAGTGCGACATGCTCATTGGAGGAGTAGGAATCACCATAGTGGCAGATTCGGGGTCTCCTTACACGATCGTCCAAAGATCGGTGTGGAACGAGAGGTTCAAACCCACACTTGGCACACGTCTAGAACCACCCGACATACGACCGGTCACCTACACGGGGGAACCCATTCCGATGGTAGGATTCAGGAGACTACTGTTCCAGTTCAAAGAACGTAGCGCCCACTGTAAACTGTACGTCGCGGAGAAGGGACCATCAGTCCTTGGGTGGATGGACCAAGGAGAGTTGGGCGTACAGCTGAATCCAGGAGGGGACACCCAAGTGCTGGTGACTTTGGACGGAGAAGAGTCGACGGCAGCGAAATGGCGGTGCGGACACCCGAAAGTATTTGGCGGCAAAATCGATAAACTTGAGAAGTTTACCCACAAGATCGTCCTCAAGGAGAACGTCAGCCCTGTTGCGCACAGAGTAAGGAACATACCGATCGCAGTGAGAGAGGCAGTGCAACAGGAACTACACCGACTGGAGGACGGGGGAATCATCGAACCGATCGACAGCGCGGAGTGGTTGGCGCCACTGGTAGTGGCCATGAAACCGTCAGGCAAGGTGCGCTTATGTGTGGATCTCCGAGAATTAAACAAATGCATCGTGGTAGAAAAATTCCCATCACCACGCATAGAGGAAATGTTGGCCCGCACGAAAGGCGTGAAATGGTTCTCCACCATGAGGTTCCGTGTGGGACGGAACGACACTTTTGAGTGGTGACGAATATGGATGAGTTGGGTATCTACGAACCGCAAATGACGAGTATAGTGGGTGTACGCAGTTTCGCTACGCAACCACGTATGGTTCGTCTTATTTTAGGGTTTATTCATCTGAACCCTCGGGTTCCATTTTAGATACGGCATCTATTTTGTTTCTTGCCCTCAAGTAGCCAGCGAACGGACTTTTGTCCGCTTCGTGACCCTGGGACTCTCAAGCTTACGCGAGAGACACGTGTTCCTTTGAGTATGACCTTTATGATGAGGGAAACGACACGACGAAGGCAGATGGCCCCGCTTGAGGCTCATCTTGCCGTGCCGGTCTATTGTTTCAGCCATGCATACATTAGACACAGTATCTCTGATCCCGTTATCAAGTTTCCTTTATTACTCTTAACACTCTTCTTTAACCTGTTGTGCATCCTTGTTCTCCCTTTGCATCTGTTTTTGTCCCTTCTCCTAATGGGTTTACGATCAGGATGGAATGTGTTTTATATGCCTTTACAGTTGGGAACTGGCAATACTGTGGTAATCATGTTCCGGCCTCTTGAAACATGAACGCGACCCTTTTTGAAGTTTATTGTGGGAACTGAGTTGTAATCTTTGTTCACTATATTGGGCTATGGGAAAAACGTGTATAAAAGGAGCGATCCACTTTTGCAAATTGAAGCAGTCTCCGAGAACCTACACGCTGTGTACTTCTTGTGACCTCTGTATCCCTGCAGTAAAATAAACGCTGAACTCTGACGCCGCTGGAAGTGTCCCGTGTCTCTGTGTTTGGTACGCCAGAACAGGTAACCCACGAAGGTTTCAGGTGTTGTTCCCTGGCACCGCTGGGTCTTAGAAAAACCCAGTCCTTCAGTTGGCGCCCAACGTGGGGCGACATCAGCGGTACCGGTCCAAAGCCCGACGATCGTGAGGAACTTCGTGTGAAATCTCCGAGGGAAGGTGCACCCCGCTTCATCGATCCAGTTGTCGAAATAAGTGGCCCGACGTCTTTTCCCGCGAAGATCCCCGCCTCCTGACGGCTGCGACGGACTGATGCCCTGACTGTCGACCTGTTTTTGGCGCCTGGCGTAGTCCTTTGTACGGCGAGACGATAGACGGGCCTTCCTGGTGACGCCATCGTTCTTTCAGTTAAGTATTTGTGGGTCGCTCCCTGTGTTCCTTTGTTGTTTACATGGTACCATAGCATTTGTGGTTCTTAGTTGTTGGGTTTTATTTGACGATTGCAATTGCCAAAAACCGAGGGTCTCGCAAACTTTTTGCGAGGATATCGTAAATTCGATAGCCCTTGAAGTTTGTAAACTCGGTTAGTGTGCGCGATGCCTAGCCGTAGTACTTTGTTTGGGTTTCTTAAATGTTGCAGAATGGATTCCCGGCTGGAGGATTCATGCCCGATACCTCCGGTTGGAACTCCGATTTATGAGCTCTACAGTCGCCATGGCGTAGGTCCTATCGTGTATAATGAATATTGGGTCCGCTACACTAAAAATGATGGCGTTCTTAGTTGGCCATCTTATGGTAGTTTTGAAACTGCCGTTTTAGATAATTTGGAAGCTAAACTGTTTAAAAAGAAGGCTAGGCCGGCCATGTTTGATTCCTTTCGGTTGTGGCGGAAAGAGGCCAAGCAGAAAGAAATCAAGCAGAGTAAGAAAAGTAAGAGAGAAGGCGTTATCGCGGTGATGCGAGATGCTGAACAGTATCAGCGAGACAAAGATGAGAAAGAGCAGGAAGTTAGTGCTCGACTTCATCATATGGCGGTGGATAAGTGTTATCCGGTGCTACCGCCTAACAACGATAAGCCAGGTGAAGAAGCGGCAGAGGATTCGCTATTGTCTTATCTGTTGAAATCACCACCCCCCTATGCTCCCGATACTCTGGGTCCTGTGATTCTACCTCTTCCTCCACCTGCTGTTTTGGCGGCTGCTGGTCAGCCCGCTGTTCCTCCCGCTCTCCCGAATCCCCTTGTGCCACAGATCGTTCCTCCTCTTTTACCGGCTTCTCTTCCTACTGTGCCTTTTCAAGTCCCTCTTCAGTCTGTTGTTCCTGTTACTCCTGGTGCCGCGTCAACTTCTATTGCCTCTACCCCTACTGTTGCCGCGCCTGGATCTTCTTCCTCTTCTCCTTCTGTTCGTAGTCGTCTCTTGACTGCTGTTGCTTCTCTTTATTCTCCGCTTTTTGGGCCAATACTCGGCTCGACTCTTTCAGATGTCGCTCAGAGGCGCAGCCAGCTTCCTGACGATAGAGAACGCGAATCGCTGGTAAAAATGGCACGTAAATGGATTCGTAATCCTGTTAAATATCCTTCGCGTGTAGTGTTTGACACATTTTCTCAGTTTAATGCGCCCACTCAACGATTCGTGTTTGAGGAATTGTGTAAATCGCTGAAGGAGGAGTGGGTTCACGATGGGGTAGATACTGTACCGTCTGAGGTTTCTGAGCTCCATCATCGGTTCACAACTGGTGTGATTGTAGGTGACAAAGTTCGAGAAGCTCTAGAACGTTTATTATCCTTTCGATGTACAGTGCAACCTCGAGCATTGTTTAAGGAGGAGACGGCAGCATGGATGGCGCAACCTGGTCAATATCCGATGCGGGAAGTTCCCCCCGTATGGATGCCAGGCGATCCTAATGCTAACCCTCCTGTCCCAGGCCGTTTTCAGAGAGTGTGGATACACCTCCCTTGGAAGAGATCGGAAGTCTTACAGGTGAAGCAAACTTTGCCTGATCCCCGTAAAAATCCAGCAGGTTATTATAAGGAGTTGTCCCAATTGGTGGATGCTACTGTTATGAATCTAGCTGATATTGATATGTTGTTCGGCAATGTAGTGCCTCAGCCGATTTGGGCGAAAATTCGTCATGAGAATCACGTGGCTGAGTTAGGCGGTGACTGGGCTGCCCTTACAGCGGCAGACGCTCAGCAAGTCGGTGGGGCTAAGCCTGAGCAGCTTATTGTGGCATTGCCCCAGAGGATTATTACCCTCATGAAAACGCTTATGCCAGCGATGCGCGTTAATTGGGACACGCTGTCCGCGTGCAAGCAAAAGAGGGATGAAAGCGTCTCCGACTTCTTTACGAGATTTGAGGAAGCATTTGTCGATCATAGTGGCCAGGACATGGGCTCAGAGGGTGGTCAGCGGCTGTTTGTTGATAAGTTTGTGTCGAACTTGTTGCCCGAACTTAGTAATAAGTTGAAAAATTCTGAGAGTTCGTGGGCCGTTTCTACCACTGCTCAAATATTGGCTACGGCCCAATATTACGAAAATAGGGAAAAGGAGGAAAGTGAACGTGCAGATAAGAAAACAAAGGATCTTAAAACTAAGGTCTTATTGCAGCAAGCGTATCCTCCGCGCTCGAATTTTAATGATTCACAACAGCCAAATAGATCGCAATCACAGTTCTCTAGATCGCAGATGCGAAATGACTCTCCCGCACCCCGTTTTGTGTTGGGATACAATCAATGTGCGTACTGTCGAGGGGAGGGCCACTTGAAGTTTAATTGTCCGGTTCTCCGTGATAGGAATAATGGTGTGTCTGCTCGAGGAGGACGTGGTGGTCCTCAGCAAGCTTCACGTGGTAGAGGTCGTGGAGTTACTCAGAGTCAGGCCGAGCGTTTTGCCACTTCCTCAGACTCACAGAATTGTTTCGATCGACGTGAACCTTCGTCCGGTAGATCTGCACAGTATCATGTGGATGACTGTTACGTCGAGCGTGATGTTGATATGGATGGTATCTACTAGGACAGCCATAGACGAAGGAAGGGAGAAGTATCGGTTCCGGTTGATCAGAGAGGGCCTTATGTTGACGTAGCTACATTGGGTATCGTTGAGCCTTTTCTGTTGGATACTGGTGCAGCAAAAAGTTCCATTATGCATTCGAAACTCCCTGGCGCGCCCTTGTCTGGCTTAACGAATGTTTCCGTTGGATTCTCTGGCGCCCCCGTTAGCAATCCAGTTTCTAGCCCCTTGCCACTTACGATTGGGTCTCATGAGCTCGAAGCTCCTTTGATTTTGACTACTGGTTGTGGTGAGAATCTTTTGGGTTTGGATTTGTTGAAGAGGTTACATGCGACTTTGTACTGCTCTCCTACGGGTGTGGAGCTTACGTTGGGTGAGAATGTGATTTCCCCTATGTATTTGTCGATCGATAAGCTCCCACCGGAATTGAGTTCTCTTCCAGCTTCTTTGTGGGCAACAGGTCCCAATGATGTGGGCCTGTTGGATATCCCACCTTATGTTGTTCAATTGAAAGTTGATGCGCGCTTACCACGCATACCACAGTATCGAATTTCTCTTGATGGTGAACGGGCACTATTAGCGATCATTTACGATCTGATCGGTAAAGATGTTATCGAGGAGACACGAGGTAACGTGTGTAATAGTCCCGTGTTGCCTATTCTGAAACGAACAGATCCGTCCAAGCCTCCCGTGTACCGTCTAGTTATCGACTTACGGGAAGTCAATAAAATTGTTGTCCCACAGTTTCCTGTGGTTCCAGATATTACGGCTTTACTGACTCTGATTCCGGCCTCTGCATCATGGTTCTCGGTAATAGATCTGAAGAATGCGTTCTTTAGCATTCCGATTGCTGAGGAAAGTCGTGACTTGTTCGGATTTTCGTTAGGAGGTCGCAGTTTCCGGTTCAAACGCGCACCTCAAGGCTATTGTGAGAGTCCATCGATCTACAGCCAAGCTCTTAAAAGTCAACTAGATGCATTTGTGTTACCGACTGGTGCGGCTTTGATTCAGTACGTTGACGATCTGTTGGTAGCCGCAGATACTGAACAAATTTGCAAGACTGCTACTGTGTCACTGTTGCAGCATCTCTGTGACTTACGCCACAAAGTGTCACCTTCTAAATTGCAATATTGTTGTCAAGAAGTTACCTACTTAGGTCACTTATTGTCAAAGGCGGGAAGAAGGTTGACCCCTGAAAGAATCGCAGCAATTGCTCGAATGACTGTGCCAACAACTCAGAGAGATGTGCGTGCCTTTTTGGGTATCACGTCGTACTGCAGACAGTGGATTCCGAATTTTTCACTGTTAGCGAAGCCATTGATAGCTCTCACGTGCAAGGATGTTTCGACTCCTTTGCCGTGGACGGAGGAATGTCAGAAAGGTTTTTCTGAACTACGTGATGCGCTGTGTTCGGCTCCCGTGTTAGGTACTCCTGATTATAGTAAGCCATTCACATTATACGTTCACGAGAGGGAAGGTTGTGCGTTGAGTGTTTTAACGCAACAATTTGGTGACAAGCAGCGCCCCCGTGTGCATATTTTTCCTCGACCTTAGACCCGGTAGCTAGAGCATTGCCAAGTTGCTTGAGGGCGACAGCGGCAGCAGCGGCGTCTATACGACAGTCCGCAGGTCTTGTTATGGATAATATGCTCATGGTGATGGTTCCGCATGCAGTTGATACTCTTTTGAATCGGACAAAGACTCAACATCTGACGAGTGCAAGGTTGTCTGGGTACGAGCTGACCCTTTTGGCAAGTCATATACAGATCAAACGTTGTAATGTACTGAATCCAGCGACATTGTTGCCGATTAATATGGAATCAGATGATGTGCCACCACATGATTGTTATTTACGAACTGAGGAGGAAACAAAAGGTCGTGTGGACCTGAAAAACACTCCCTTGCCAGATCCCGATGGTACCTTGTATGTGGATGGGTCGTGCTTTAAGTTGCCGAATGGTGATGTGACGACTGCGTATGCTGTAGTAACGTTGAGCACGATTGTGGAAACTGCGAGATTGAATCAGAATTCAGCACAAGCTGCAGAGTTGATCGCATTGACAAGAGCGTGCGTTTTGTCGAAAGGAAAGCGAGTGAATGTGTTTACCGACAGTCAATATGCCTTCGGTGTTGCGCATAACTTTGGAAGATTGTGGAGAGAAAGAGGATTTATGACATCGCATGGTACGAAGATCCAGCATGGACAGCTCGTGAATGACCTTTTGGATGCACTCACACTGCCTAAACAAGTGGCAATTGTTAAATGTGGTGCACATCGGAAAGTGACGGACGACGTCGGTCGTGGTAATGCATTTGCGGATGAGATTGCTAAGGAAACGGCTAAGGATCTTGCGACCCGAATGTATGTCACGAGTTCAGTAAGGTGGTTGACAGAGACTAATATGTGTGAAAATACTATTGAGAGTGTGAAAGCAATTCAGAACGAGGCTACCAAAGCTGAGAAGACTAAGTGGAAAGAAAGTACGGGAAAGTTGGATATGTATGGATGTTGGGTCGACCTGACGGAATGTCAGAGGTGGATGTTACCAGATGCGTATGTATTAGCTGTTGTGACGATGGCTCATGGGTTGGCACATATCAGTGCGAAAGGCATATGTAGGTTCTTGTCCCCTGTATGGAGAAATGAGGGTATTGCAAAATGTGCCGAGAGAGTGGTTAAGAATTGTATGGTGTGTTTGATGCACAATCCTGGCAAGGGTACCCCCACTCCACCTGGTCATTTTGCTCCTCCTGTTTGTCCCTTTGAGGTTATCCAGCTGGACTTTATCCATATGGAGAGATGCAATAACCTAAAGTATGTTTTGGTTGTGGTTTGTGCGTTTTCCAGATGGATTGAGGCCTATCCTCTTAAGGATAACACTGCCCTGTCCACAGCAAAAATCCTGCTGAAGGAATACTTTCCTCGGTACGGAATGCCACGGATTGTATGGTCGGATAATGGGAGTGAGTTTGTGGGAAGTGTAATGCAGAGTGTGTGTAAGGGCCTTGGAATTTGTCAGAAATTCCATAGTGCTAATCATCCTCAGGCAGCGGGTTTGGTTGAAGGGTACAATGGTACCCTGAAACTGAAACTCGCCAAGATTCAAGCTACGACTGGTTTATCGTGGCCTGATGCCTTGCCTCTGGCCCTCCTATCGACCAGAGCGACCGTACACTCTCGAGTAGGGCTTAGCCCATATGAGATTGTGTTCGGCCGCCCTGCGAATATTTGGGGGGTTCCGAGACCAAGGACCTTTGATAGTCTTGAGTATCCAATGTTAATTGATTACTTGCATGATTTGACCACTAAACTACGGTTAATCCATCAACAGGTCTTTGAAGCTCTACCGGCGCAGACAGAGGGTCCTGGACACCAGCTCCGGCCAGGAGACTGGGTTGTTACCCGAAACTTTGGTCGAAAGCGTAACTTGGAGCCAAGATTTGTAGGACCCTTCCAAGTTTTATTGACGACGAGGACTGCGGTTCGACTGGAGGGCAGGAAGAATTGGGTACACGCCAGTCACACGAAGAAGGTGCCGATCCCCTTACCAACGGACGGTTGGGTGAGGACTGGGATTTCGGCAACAGAAACTGAGACTCCTTTGCGCTTTGTGCCGTTTAGTGATGCTCAACCGGTGGGGAGTGAATTGTCACTGTCAAACCCACATGTGGAGTCATCGGTAGCAGAGAACCCAAGGTCTGACTCGTTGTCCACTTCATCGAACACTGTTGCGCCAGCTGAACAATTGTTTGTAGAGCAAACTCAACCTGGAAGAAGCCGATATTTTCTTCGTTCAAGGACTAATAAAAATTAGTTATGTATATTTGTTTTTTTTGATGTTATGAACATTATGGACAATTATATCCTTTCTTTTTGAGTTTTTTGTGCTGTCCCGTGGCTAAGAGATTCGTGATTTGAGTTTTTTTGCGAGGAAACCTCTCCATCCGGGTCACCGTAGGGCCGTGCGGGTACTCCTTTCTGTTTAGCAGGTTTCTGACGCTAGGTCGGTTACTTTTGTCGATTCCTGGGAACTCCTGGGGATTGATAATCGCTTCTCAGAACGAAGTGCGTCAAGTACGTCACGGACGGTTTGTAGAGGATGGCATTCTCTAAGCTATTGGAAGCAGAAAGGATGTCGGCGCAGAGATCAGAATTAAGAAAAGTTGTATGTACAAAATGTTTTTTGTTTCAGGTGTTCCTATTGTTCTTGATCGTATCTATGTTACTGGTGGGTGGAGTATATTTTGGAGCACAGTTGTTATTACCCCCTGTTTCACCTACTCTTTCTCCTAAACTAAGCTCCCTCACCACTGTTTCCCCACATTCTTTTCATCCTCTGCCTCAACATGAACAGGTTAGACGTGCGGAGTTCATGAACAACTCCTTCGTTCAACTTCTACATCAGCATCAGTTGGTGATGAACACTACCAATTGTTGGGTGTGTGGGTTAATGCCACATACCATGGATAGGGGTATTCCGTATTTGGTTCTTCCCTACAGCTCCCAGGGTTCGGCTCGAGCATTCCAAACTATGTTCCGTAGTGCACTAGATTCTTACCCCAGTCGAGAGCCACGTTCTGCCAATTTTGGTCCTGGGCCGTATCACAAACCTTTGGCGATAGCGATAGCGGATTTAGATAGAGATGTTTTTGATGCATCGCTTATCCCAAGTGAGGAGGTACAGGCTTACAAGGATTTGAGCGAGGCTGAGTATAGTACGTCAGTGGGTGATAGACAGCTTAAGAGCTCGTCCCCGATATGGATTGTACCACACCTCGGTAATTTCTGCTTGAAAGGTTTGGGTCGAAATCCGAGAGCACAACTTGGGAACAGTGCTTGCACCGACACGTATGTTCTGCCGATGCTCTCTTCCCCTGTTTTTCTGACCGCCAAGGGCACTTATTTTGTATGTTATGAACGCGCATATACATGGTTACCCCGTGATTTTTCGGGTACCTGTTATATTGCGAATCTTTTACCACCGACTTTCACAGTTGCCTCAGATTATCACAAAACTAGAGTTGTGAGAGGTGTTATTAGCAAAGAGGATACTGCCGGTCAAGAAGCAGGAGACTTCTTTAAGGGTTTCTTGCCGTTTTGGGGACCTATGGTTAATAGTAGGAACTTAAGACAATTGACACGGGTAGTAGAGTCGACTGCTAATATTACTGCAAGTGCCCTTGGTAATCTCACAGCTGAACTTCAGGCGGATAGACTCATGACGTTACAGAACCGTATGGTTCTAGATGTCGTTCTCGCAGATAGAGGTGGTGTGTGTAAAGTTATCCATTCAAGTTGTTGCATTTTTATTCCTGACAATGCTCCAACTGTCTACCAAGCCATCTCGAAGTTGCACAAGATCTCCGAGTCCATACACGTGGACGAAGGTAATTGGACGCTTCTAGGATGGTTTTGGGGCCTGATGTCAACTTGGGGTTGGAAGATTCTGATGATCGTAGGGGTTGTTGTAACGTTTCTGTTCACGTGTTGTCTCTGTGTACAGTGTGGTCCTGCCTTATGTGGCCTATGTGCTACAACGTGTATAAGACGACCATCTGTTACCAAGGAGACGTTGATGAATAGAATGATGTTCCAGCAGCAACTGAACGACCTGATGAATATTGAAGTAGATTCTGATCTTGACTAGTGCTTGCCTACATGAGGGCAAAAGGAGCGTCTGAGGTTCCGTGTGGGACGGAACGACACTTTTGAGTGGTGACGAATATGGATGAGTTGGGTATCTACGAACCGCAAATGACGAGTATAGTGGGTGTACGCAGTTTCGCTACGCAACCACGTATGGTTCGTCTTATTTTAGGGTTTATTCATCTGAACCCTCGGGTTCCATTTTAGATACGGCATCCATTTTGTTTCTTGCCCTCAAGTAGCCAGCGAACGGACTTTTGTCCGCTTCGTGACCCTGGGACTCTCAAGCTTACGCGAGAGACACGTGTTCCTTTGAGTATGACCTTTATGATGAGGGAAACGACACGACGAAGGCAGATGGCCCCGCTTGAGGCTCATCTTGCCGTGCCGGTCTATTGTTTCAGCCATGCATACATTAGACACAGTATCTCTGATCCCGTTATCAAGTTTCCTTTATTACTCTTAACACTCTTCTTTAACCTGTTGTGCATCCTTGTTCTCCCTTTGCATCTGTTTTTGTCCCTTCTCCTAATGGGTTTACGATAGGGGTGGGCGGAATTTGCGTAATCGCGTTACGCAAATCTCCGCGAAACGGTAAAAAATCTCCGCGAACATGCAGAAATTCCGCGAACACGCAGAATTGCTTGTTCGCGATACTTTTTTCCTGTTCGCGATCGCTGTTTGCGTGCTCGGGGTGAAATATCTCGCGAACACGCATTTGAGAACGCGAACAAGCAAAAAATTTCGCGAAGTTGCGGAACGTAGATTTTTTTGCAATTTCGCGTTCTCCGCGGAACGCGAAATTACCCAAATTTCGCAAATTCCGCGAACGGAACGGAATTTACCGCCCAGGCCTAGTTTACGATCAGGATGGAATGTGTTTTATATGCCTTTACAGTTGGGAACTGGCAATACTGTGGTAATCATGTTCCGGCCTCTTGAAACATGAACGCGACCCTTTTTGAAGTTTATTGTGGGAACTGAGTTGTAATCTTTGTTCACTATATTGGGCTATGGGAAAAACGTGTATAAAAGGAGCGATCCACTTTTGCAAATTGAAGCAGTCTCCGAGAACCTACACGCTGTGTACTTCTTGTGACCTCTGTATCCCTGCAGTAAAATAAACGCTGAACTCTGACGCCGCTGGAAGTGTCCCGTGTCTCTGTGTTTGGTACGCCAGAACAGGTAACCCACGAAGGTTTCAGGTGTTGTTCCCTGGCACCGCTGGGTCTTAGAAAAACCCAGTCCTTCAACCATCGACCTACAATCGGCATACCACCAGGTGGTGCTGCATCCCACGAGCAAGAAACTGACGTCATTCATAACGCCGTTTGGATGCTATCAGTTCTGCCGCATGCCCTTCGGACTAGCATCTGCAGCGGCAGTGTTCCAAAAGCTGATGGCCCGCCTATTCAAGGGTATAGAGGGAGTGCAATACTTCCAGGATGATATCCTAGTAATGGGGAAGGAGCTAGAAGACCACGACGAGAAGCTGGAAGCGGTATTGAAGATCTTGGAGGAAAACGGCCTGACGGCTGAGTGGGAGAAGTGTCATTTCGGAATGACATCAGTCACATACCTGGGGCACGAGATAGGAGAACACGGGTTAACACCGAAGAAAGGGAACGTGAAGGCCATCTGCGATGCACCCCCGCCCACATCCAAGGAAGAAGTAAGGTCATTTCTAGGGATGGCGGAATACTACAGCAAGTTTGTCCACCATTTCGCCACGAAAACACACAACATGAGACAACTCACGAGGGACAAGACTGCGTTTGCATGGACGGAAGAGGCGCAAGAAGAGTTTGACACGGTGAAACGTGAAATCAGCCAGGCGATCCCGCTGCATGGGTACGATCCCCTGGGGAGATCCATATTGATGACGGACGCAAGCGAAAAAGGGTTAGGAGCGGTGCTCATGCAAGAAAGACCAGAAGGCGGGACGGAGACGATCAGCTTCGCGTCCAGGACATTGACGTCACCTGAACAAAAGTTCAGTGTGATCGAAAAAGAGATGCTAGCCGTGGTATGGGCCATGGGAAAGTACCGCCAGTTCCTGTGGGGCACACGATTTCAAGTGAAAATGGACCACAAACCTCTAGTGAAGGTTTTGACGTCCTGCGGCCATGCTAGTGCCACACCGCAGATTGCGAAAATGACGCTGAAACTCCTGGAGTATCGGTACGACGTAGAGTACATACCGGGCTCGAGAAACAAGATAGCAGATTACCTCAGCAGGGCGTCAGCAATGGAAAGCGCCACCGTCGGCACTGAGGAAGAAGACGAGATGGTAGCCCTGACGGACGACCCAGAAAAGGCCATCAGTAAGACAGGAGTGGAAAGACGCGTATGCAGCAGATGGAGATCTGGATGACATCAAGAAGTACATCGTACAAGGGTGGCCAGAGAGGAGACGACAGAGGCCCAAGGTCCAGCAGTTCTACGAGGTTAGAGAGGAGCTGTCGGTGGGGAACGACGGGGTGTTCGTATACAGAGGAAACAGAGTGGTACCACCGGAGAACATAATACCGGATCTGCTATCCATAATACACGAAGGACACCTGGGAATCGTGAAGACGAAAGCCAGGACCAAACAAACGTATTGGTGGCCGGGGATGGATATGCAAGTAGAGAGGCACGTAAGAGACTGTGCGCAGTGCCAAGGAGCGGACAAGATACTAAAACCAATGAGGCCGGCTCCAGGGAAGTTCACGAATCCCAGTAACCCATGGGAAGAGGTGGCAGTGGACATCTTAGGACCTATACTGGATGATCAGGGGATACCCAAATACCTATGCGTGTTAGTGGACAAGTACTCAAAGTGGCCAGAGGTACACATCCAAGAGGTCATGGACACAGACGCAATACTGCGCTTCCTCAAGGCAGTATTCCTCAGGGAAGGCATCCCCAGAACCATAATCAGTGACAATGGTCCCCAATTCACCTCGGACAAATGGTCCAAATTCGCAGAAAGTAACGGCATTCTACTCAGACACACGTCGATATATCATCCGGCCAGTAACGGACAAGTAGAAAGGTTCAATAGGGTGCTCATGGGCTCCATACAGGCTGCCATCACGAGGGGCAAAGACTGGGAAAAAGAAGTACAAAGTACAATCTGGGCATATCGCATCACCCCCACCGGTACGGGGTACAGCCCCTTCCAAATCCTACGAGGAAGGCAACCCTTCACCAGAGACAATGTTGCTTGGCAAGAGAAGACAATCACCAGCAAGTGGTCTCCAGCGGTGGTACAACACAACCTGGAGAAGGCACAACGCATTTACACTGAACACTACAACCGCAACAGGAAGGTGAAGGAGACAGTATTGGAAAAGGGGGAGTGGGTCAGAGTGAAGCTGGCAGTTCTAAAGCGAAAGGGAGAAAGCAAGTACTCCCCACCCCTAAGAGTGGAAGAAGTGTACGACCGAGCAGCGTTACTCAGTGATGGAAACGTGTGGTCCCACGATCGCATGGCCAAGTGCAACAAAATCTTACAATGGCCCCGGGAGGACACGGAAGGGGCAACACCAATAGAAGGGGCGACAAGGGAAGCAGGAGCTCCTAAGGGAGAGTGTGGAGAGAACATGGGTGAAGAACAAAACGGTGAGAGAGACATACCGGAAGGATGGGCCACGGAGGAAAGGACCCAGGAAGACGGTGAGAATGGAGAGAGAGAGGGCCAGGGCACTCTGGAAGGAAGGAGAGGAAGCCCTGTCGCAGAAGGAGGCCAAGAAGGACATACCACCCCGGTAAGACACACCCGGGTTGGGCGAGCAGTGGTGAGACCATCCAAGTTTAGAGACTACGAAATGGACTGACCATCCGGTTGGGGTACATTGTGTTGTATGGTATAAAAGGGGGAGATATGTAGTGTCGCGGTCTAGTTGACGCGCACTACGTCAGGGCAGGAATGCGCGTAGCGGCCATATTGGACGCTACTGCGCATGCGCGAGTCAGCGCGGCGCGAGGGAAGTGATCGGAGCTTGTTGCCCGGCGCTCTCTCGGTGGTTAGAAGCATAATTGCTAATAAAGGCATATAAACATATCTGGCAAGTCTCCTGCACATCCTTGGGGGTAACCTGCAACCACACAGTGCAAATAGCAACTTTACAGTAGCCTGGGGTGTGGCCCGGGAGAAGCAGAACGGCGCTGCGGCCTGGAGTGGTGGCTGGCGAACGAGGAGCGACATACCTGAGCCTCCGGATGGTCTGCTGAGCCGATGGCCGTGTGCTTCAAGCGGCAGCTCGTAAGGTGAGGGTGTTGGGCAGTGGCCTCTGGGAATCAGCTGCACGAGTCTAGCGCGAGGCCGCCCACCCCGCCCCCCTTCTCCTGCTGGAAGAGTGGGAGAGCTGTTGGCGGCTTTCTCGGGCCGCGGGGGGACACGGACCTGAGCGATCGGCAGTCTCATCGAGTCGCGGAGGGCACTGAATGGGGAAGGGGCTGTGTACCGTGCCCGGACACCGCCCGGCTGCCCTGAAACGGGGGTTGGGCCCGTGCCCTTGAGATACTGGACGCCTGGAAGGCCGCCTCGGCCTCCCTCGGTGGTGCTGTGCTCTCGCTCCGACGGCCATATCGGGTCGCGCGAGGTGGCGGCTTGAGAGACCGTTGTTGTTAGTGGCAGTCCTTGGCTGTTGCCGAGTGTCCTGAAGGTAGGAGGTGGATACTACTTGCAGCGGCAATCATTATCTTTGAGACGGTGGGGGGACCTGGATGCGGCAGGGCGGCCCCTCTACTGTGGGTGATCGCCTTTGACACCAGTCTGCCTGCTCCTGGTCATCTCCTGGGGCCCCCTCAGCTCGTCTCTTCCTGCTCATGGCCTACTGGGTTCCCGCGCTTGGCGGCCAGGTCGGGTCGCTTGCGACCCAGATCTACAGCGGAGGGGCCCCTCTCTGCCTTGCCTCTCCTCATACCTGGGGGATCGAGTAGGACAGCTACGTGCACAGGAGTGTGACGCTCTCCCCCATACACCAGCAAGCCTGTGGCCCTCGGGCGCAGCAGCCAGATGAGTTGGTGCTGGGTGGCCTGGGAATAGGAGGGCCCAGTGGACACTATGACGAGGGACAAGATGAGTGGTGGCTCGGCCAAACAGAGCACTCTCGACAAATATACCGGCCCTGAGGCCGCTGCTGCGGTGCCTGGAGGGGCGCAGGGGGCTGTGTCGGACATACCAGACAATGCTGCACTCATGGCCGCTATCACGCAGTCCAGAGATGTCCTTGATACTAAAATCGGGGCGGTTGGCTCTGATGTGATGCTCCTCTGACAAGACCTGCGGAACGCTGTGGCCTGCATCTCGGAGACTGAAACGCGGATCTCTGGAGTGCAGGATGAGGTTGCCATTCTGCAGAAGCGGGTGGCCACCCTTGAGACAACCTAGCGGGGCCTTACGACACGCGTGGAGGACGCAGAGGGTCGGGCCAGGCATAATAACCTCCGCTTTGTTGGTTTCACAGAGGGGTGTGAGAGGGGATATGGAGCAGTTCCTTCCTCAATGGCTGGAGAGCTGGCTTCCCCCGGAGTCCCTGTCCCGCTGCTTCATGGTAGAGCGTGCTCATAGGGCTCTTATGCAGAAGCCTCCGCCTGGAGCCCATTTGAGGCCAGTCATCGCAAAGTTGCTTAACTACCATGATCGAAATGTCATTCTTAAGCAGGCCAGGGCCAAGGAACCTTTGCTATTTGATAATGTACGCATATTGATTTTTCCCGACTACACAAAGTTGGTCCAACAACAGAGACAGTCCTTTTTGGCGGCCAAGGCTCGACTTCGTGACCTTCAACTCCCATACGCTCTGCTGTATCTGGCCCGGTTGCGGGTGGTGTACCGATCCCGGACCCATTTCTTCGACTTGCCGGAGGAAGTGTTTCAGTGGACAGATAAGATGGTACGGCTGCGTCCTCATACGCCACCTTGGCGGGAATCAGACTCTTCCTCCAGTGAAGTAGCTCGTAAGCAGCCTCAATCGAAGCTTAAAGATCGCAGACATTCCAGATCCAGCCATCGCTCCTACTCCTGTAGTGCATCCTCCCAGGCCGGATCGGCCCCCTGGCAGACAACACTGACCTCCGAATTGGAAGGGGAGTTCGCAGTCCTTTGTAACTTAGACATTGCTGCTTGGATCGGAGGAGTTCAAGTGAGGGCCGGCTTGTCTGTTGGGCTTTCCAGCGGAGAGGGTGCCTGACGATTTTGGGCTGTAATTTGGGGATCCATTGGTCGAGGTATGTCTTGACTCCACGATGGGGTCCGCGGGCTGCACCCGCCACGACAGATGCTTCATTGTTCTTGAAGTATAGGGTGGGGGGGGTTGTTGGGTTGTTTATGTTTATGTTTTTGTCAACAAGTCGCTCTTTGCTACAGTATTGTTAGGCCTCTATGCTCGCACCACATACTTTCTCTTGCACCAGCATATTCCATTAGGGTCCTTCATGGCCGACCCACCTAATGGCGCCCGATATCTCCCGGGACTCTCTAAGTCGTAAGCTGGAATGTCAGGGGGGTACTAGATAAAATCAAACGAGGGGCTATTCTCCAACAGGCTAAGAGGGCCCATGCTGACATACTCATGCTACAGGAAACACATCTTATGGGCTCGAAGGCGCTCTGCCTCCAGCATTATTGTTTCGCTCTGGTGTTCCATTCTTTGTGCGGGGTTCACGGGGGGGGGGGGGTGGCGATTTTGATTCATCCCTGAGTTCTCTGCACACATATCAAGATGTGGGCGGACACCCAGAGGCGATATCTGTTTCTGCTGGGCACGGCCAGGGAGGAACCAGTGGTGCTGGGCTGTGTTTATGCCCCTCCTCCGCTTTCATGGGGCCTAGTAGAGTGGCTTATGTCAGTATGGGCGGATATGCCGGATGGCTTGTCCGTGATGGGTGACTGGAACGACATGCTGGATGTGGCCTGGGATCGTTGGAGGCCCGGGGAGGGTGCGGTTGGTTGCCAAGCTACGAAACTCTCCTCGTTAGTGTCTGGGCTCGATTGGGTGGACCCCTGGCGCCGGATGCATGGTAAGGCCCAGGGATATGCATATCTCTCTGTGGTCCACAATTCCTACTCTTGTCTCGACTATCTGTTTGTACCTCGGGCGGTCGCAGCTAGGATGGTGGAGGCGAATATTCTTTTGAGGGGTCTTTCTGATCCCTCGCCGATTACTCTTACGGTACAGATGGGCTGGGCACAGCGGCCCTTCCGCTGGCGCCTCTCGACATGGAACCTCCAGAAGGCAGACTACAGGGAGTACTTTGAGAGCGCGCTTGATCAATACTTGACGCTTAACGTGGGTTCGGTTTCTGAGGCCGAACCTCTGTGGGAGGCAATGAAGCCCACCCTGCGGGGTGTAGACCTCTTTTTGCCCGGCAGCCCGTAGGACACGGAGGGAGGTTCTGCTTCAAGAAGAGGCTAATATTGTGGATCTCGATCTTCGTAGTCGAGGTGTTGGGGGTAAACAATTACAGCAACAGCTGCTGCTGGCGCAACAGGACTATGCAGCCCTTATGGATGAGGCCCGCCTTACCTGGCTGGCAACGCGCAGCAGGGTCTACCAATGGGGGGATAAATCTAGCAAGATGCTTAACTGTCTGTCAGGGGATGTTCCATTCCCAGCCCCTCCCTGGCATAGTGGGCCCGAATGAACGGCCCCTCATGGACTCCTTTGACATCACTGAAAGCTTCTCTACATATTTCGCGGAGCTATATGCCCCCAGAGAATGTCTCCATGAAGACGTGATAGGCCGGTTCCTGGATGACCTTCCGCCTCGGGCTCTGTCAGATGAGGTGAGTGCGGAGCTTGATCTCCCGCTCACGGAGGAGGAATTGGGTGCAGCCCTGGGAGACCTTAACTCGGGTAAGGCTCCGGGGCCAAACGGGTTTCCCTGTGAGTTTTTTAAGAATTGTTTTCTGCAACTTGGACCCCCATTACCTTAAAGTGGTGGAGGAGTCCTGTGAGTGGGGTTGTCTTCCTCAGGATTGGAGCCATGTGGAGGTGGTGGTGTTCCATAAACCTGGCAGACCCCCAGACCAGCATGCTTCATATCGTCCCATCTCGCTCTTGAACGTAGAAGCTAAAATATTAGCCAAGACACTGGCCAACCGTTTGCGGTCCCACATTACCACCTTGGTACACCCTGACCAAGTCGGGTTCATGCCCCAGAGGGCGACCCAACATAATATTTGCTGTGCACAGGTAGCTGTTACGGCCATTTGGGGGCGTAGCGACCGGGCTCTTGCTGGCAAATATGGACAGGGCATTTGATTCCCTTAGCTGGGTATACCCATTTGCGCTGTTACGTAGATTAAACCTTGGACCGCGCTTCTTGTCCTACCTGTTCCTACTTTATACTGATATTACTGAGTCTGTACGTGTTGCTGGCTCTATTTCCTCCACCTTTTCTCTTAGATGGGGTACCTGGCAAGGCTGCCCGCTGTCTTCCTACTTGTTTGCACTGGCGGTTGAACCGTTGGCCGCCTGGGTACGTATGGATGCGCAGGTGACCGGCTTCGAATGGGCGCTCAGATTGTCGGATCATATTGCACTATATGCCGATGACGTTTTATTTTTTCTCACAGACGTTGATCGGACGGGGCCGCAGCTGCTGCGTATTATGCAGACTTTTAGGGAATCATCGGGTCTCTATTTGAACCCCAGTAAATCTATTTTATGGTTTCCTGGGGACGCACTGGGTTTGGGCGCCTGGGCCTCGTCGGTTCGGGTCGTTACCGGCAGGATGAAGTATCTTGGGGTATTCCTATTGGACTCACCCACTGTGGAATGGGAAAGGAACTTGGCCCCAGTCTGGGAGCGTGTCCGGGAGGATCTCAAGACATGGTCTCGCATGCCGTTGTCTATGTGTGGTCGATCGGCCATTTTCAAGATGGTCTTGCTCCCCTGTTTACTGTACCAGCTACAGAATCACCACTACCCGGTTCCCCCTAGATGGTTCAGGCAGGTTAATGCAGCCCTGGGTCAATTTTTATGACATGCTTCCTCTCTATGTATTGTGGAGGTCTGGCAACCTCTGACATACTATCCTATTACATGGCCTCACATTTGCTTGTCTTGAATGAGTGGTGGTATGGGGGTAGAGATGACCCTGCCTATGCTGTAGAGCGGCGTCTTATGGGGGATCTCTCCCTACACACGATTCTATACTCCGCACCAGTACGTAGATCCCTGCTGTCAGCGACCCAGGTAGTTTTCCAAATTTGGTGACAGGCCTTATAGAGGATGAGGTGGTGGAATACGCTGACACGGTAAACCCCGTTATGGAATAATGGCTAGGCCTGGGCAAAAATTTCGTTCCGTTCGCGGAAATTGCGATAATTTGGCATTTTTGCGTTCCGCGGAGAGCGCGAAAATGTCAAAAATTCCGGTTTCCGCAGCTTGGCGATAATTTGTTTCTTGCTCGCGCTGTAAAATGATACATTCTCGCGCGCGCGCGATCGCCTTACCTGAATCCCTGCGTTCGCCGACAAGTTTTCTTGATCCGGTCGCGTTCTCCATGAGATGTTGTATTGTTTTTAGCCATTTGCGCTGTCTCGCGACAGTTCGCGCCCGCAGTGACGTCATGCGTCGCGCGATCACGTCTTTCTTCTCGCGATCATGCACCGCGAGAACAACTCAAAACAAGATGGCCGCGCCCGCAAGCAACCACATGGGTAAGTTGGCGACCCGCAACCATGCAGAAAATCTCGCGAACATGCCGGAAAAAAACTTCCGCATCTTCGCGATATTTCTGCTTGTTTGCGATAATTTTAAACATTCTCGCGATAATTTGCGAAGGTTAATTCCGCAAATTCCGCCCACCCCTAATAATGGCCACCTGCCACATCTAGCTACTTTGTCAGGTTTTTGCGGATGGGACAATATCGGTATCTCTACCCTGGGGCACATCATGTGCAGGCTAATCCTGAAGTCCTTTCAAGACCAACAAAATAGTTTCAAATGCCTAAAACCCAATTTTACAAACACCTCCAGTTTCAACATGCCCTCTTCCCTAGTTTGGAGGGCCTGGAGTCACTGGCGGAATTCAGCCCGATAGAAGCGAAGGTATTTATGGGGAACCTTCAGGACTACAAAATTATTAAGATCTACCAGTCCGTGGTGACTCACAGCTCCCCCACATTGCAGAAGCTTAGAGGGGCCTGGGAGGGGGATTTTGGCCCGCTAGATGAGGAAGACTGGACGGAGGCCCTGGCCTCCCCGTGGGGGGGGGGGGGGGGGGCGGCCATAGCAGTACGCCTTGATCAGTTTAAATATCTTCATCGGGTCAATTTATGCAGGTCCGGTTATGGAGGGTGGGACTGGTGGCCTCCCCGGTATGCCTTCGATGCGAGAGAGAGGAGGGGACCCTGATACACACGATCTGGCACTGTCTCTCTTTGTCATGGTTCTGGAGGGGGGTTGTGACCTGCCTCTCTGAGGTGCTGGGCTGGGACTTGACCCAGTCGCCGAAATTGGTGCTTTTGTATGTCATGGATGGGATTGGGGGCAATATTTATAAACGCCATCTTATGTTGCTGGGGTTCACTCTGGCGAAGAGAGAGAAGGGCATGGAAGGCTCCGATGCCACCCTTGGTGTCGGTATGGAAGAAGGGACTGGACGTCTGTATGGGCTTGGAGCTTCCTATCTTCACTGCAAGAGGGTACCCGCAGAAGCATTTTAAAGTTTGGAAGCGGTGGGCAAATTATCGGGGCTTGCTGCTGGAGCCAGTCGCCGCGACGGGGACCCTCCATCCAGATAATTGTTACCCTGCTGGTGTAAGCTGTAGTTTCTTGCATTTATGTGTATTGTAGCGAGTGATTGTGGTGCAAAAGCCAAAGCTTGGCTGTTTTTTAGGAGGCTGTTAGTGCGACTGGGGGAGGGGGGTTGTTGGGTGGGGGGTTTCATATGGTTTCTTTCATCTGTATTGCTTTCTTTTTCCTTGCTCTTATTATTGAAAAGTCAAAGTCACAATGCCTTTTACTTATTGTGCAGATGTCTCTGGATTACGGAGCCCTGCTCTATATGCGTCATTTGATGAATAAAATCTGTTAAAAAAAAATAAAAAACAGACCTCTGGGCTTCGCAAATGCTTGTTTTTTGGAAAACAGTTTAGATTAATTTTCAAAGAAACAAATAACACAAGACACAAGAAGTACAGGAAACATGTACAATAGCAGAAAATACACAGGTACAGTCATAGAATGAATGTTACATGTCTACAGTTTCAATGTGGGAGGGCAAGAGATTAATCCATCCAATGTGAAGGAGGACAATACACATCACTTTTAAAGACAGACATCAGAGTGACAGAGATCCATAAATTTACATGTATGTTCCTCTATTCTCGCAGGTCTTCTGCAATTTTATTTTCTATCTTCACCAGTCACAGCTTCTGCGAATATCGATTCTTCCAAATCACGCAACCAACAAGTTGGGCCCGCATCCTATATCCAGTGCATTGCAGTTTTGCTAGAAGTAGTGACAGTTCCACAATTCTGTATCCCATCTTCCCCTTCATTGGTCTAGGATGCAGTCCTAGTACGCAGTGCTTCAGCATCACTTTAGCCATTCCCTCAACTGCATCCTACCGTGGGTCAAAGTTTTATCTTAACACACTCTCACAACTGGACACATTCAGATAATTTGTAGAAAATTAACTTTCCCTGCAAGATACCCAGGGTAACCATCTAATTTGGTTAGGGAGATCCTCTTAAGCACTGCTGGAGTAAAATGTGTCCAGTGTAGGAGCTTATATGTGTGTAACAAACACTGACCTTGCTTGTAACTGATTTTAGTTTAGGAAAGCAGTCTCTCTCTTTATTAACCTTTATCTAAAGCACCTGTTCCAAGTGCACTCTGCAAAGTGCTGCATCCAGCATCAGCACAGATCTATCATGAGTTATTAATGAGTTGAGCTCTGTGTAGGAAGGTGGAATCTGACTATATGGTTGCCCCCACTTGTTTCCTGGTGTTTTGCTGGTTTATGACTTAGTTGGACTGGGATCCTGCTATTTAGGGCCCCAGTCTATCTGCTTTCTCTGTAAAATGGTTTCCATGTACATTAGGTACATATCTAATTGGATTCTGGAGTGCCTTATAAGCCCCTAGTATATGGTATACTATGTACCTAGGGCATAGGTACCTCAGGGACTGGATTCCTATACTTATACTAATAAGATAATTTTTAGTAATAAGGATTTTTATAAATTGTGAAGCTATAGGCAGGTTCATTAAAGTAAAAATCACGACTGTAAAGAGAATCGCTTTGTTTAAGAGAGGTTCAGTGGGAGTAGTCCTCTTTGTCTATTGGTCTGGCCTTGTTGCTGGTCCTCGTATGCACAGACTAAACCTGTTTGTGATTGACACTAAGAAGAGAGAGTTTGTTTAGAGTTTAGCGGAGACGGTGAACCACCATAAATTTGTGATTCACCTGCTCTGCCATATCCATGATCCCCCCCCTCCCAATTTACAGGTGATTGAACCACAGTGTTTACTACAGTAGAACCTCAGCAGGCTCTGCCAGCACAGACCCTTGACCTAGCAGCCTGTCCACCAGGTCACAAGGTTGTAGTGACAGATGTTCCACCCTATTTAGGGCGGGACATCTGTCTTTATGAGTGGTGATGGTCTCCTCATCCTGTCGGACCCACTGCGGAGTGTTCTGATGTAACGTAAGTCATTTGGGCAAAGTTTTTATCTTAAATAGAGTGATCCTAACTGAGAGAGAAGGAGTCTGCACCAATGCTCTAATCCCATCTGGGATTTTCTAAGCATTCTATCAATCAATCAATCAGGATTTGTAGAGCATGGCTGTCCCAACCGTGAGGGTTTCGAGGCGCTGTGGGGTCCTGCTGCTGGATCATGCTGCCTGTACTTATTGGTTGAACATCCAGATCTTGAGGACCTTCCTGAACTGTTGAAGCGATGGTGAGCCTCTGAGGTGCAGGGAGAGGGTGTTCCAAGTCCTAGCTGCAAGGTCGGAGATTGAGTGGCCTCTGCTGTTTGCCCGGTGGATGCATTGTATGACTGCCAGGGAGAGGGATCCGGAACAGAGTTTCCTGGTAGGTTGGTGGAAATTCACTAATTTGTTGAAGGCGGTCCTTCGTTGTGTAGTGCCTTGTAAGCGTGGATGGGCAGTTTGAACTGGCATCTCTTTGTGACTGGCAACCAATGGAGTTTCTTGAGGTGCGGGATGGGTGATGTGTGTCTGTCTGGAGAGGTCGTCGATGAGTCCTTGCCTTTCTGGAAGATGATTACTTCTGTCTTGTCTGTGTTGAGTTTAAGATGGTTGTTGTTCATCCAGACGGCCACATCCTTCATGCATCCTTGGAACTTGTCTTTGATGATTGTTGGTTTGTTTGTCAGGGAGAGGATGAGTTGGGTTCTAACCACGTTTCTTTCCACAAAATGGCTTTGTCATTAGTGAAATATATCCCCAGATATTACAATCCTTAAGGCTATACCAAAAAAGGGCATTGGACAGAGTATATGACATACTTCTCCCCGTTCACCTGGAAACCTTATTATGTCCCAACTGTTCTTACTGTTTCTAATAGTCTATGGAACTGTCTAATTTTGCTATATACAAAAGTAGATCTTCCAAGAACAGAGATCATCCCACTCACTAGATTACCAGAGACTCCCTACCAACATCTCTCCTGACCTGGCAAGCCATCAACTCCCCTAACAGGGCAAAGAGTAATGGAGACAGCAGGCTTCTCTGCCTAATAACTTGATACAGGGAGAATGATTGTGACAGGATTCAATTCCCCAAACTCTCACAAACAGGTTTTTATACAAAAGCTGAAGCCGATAGAGAAGATTCAGTCAGAGCCCCAATTTAGTCAACAATGGCTAACATAAAAAGCCACTCTGCCAAATCAAATGGCTGTTACGCCTCCAAGGATAGCACTACCAAAAGCTCTTACCTTTGCTGGCCAAATCAGTGCCATCTCTTCATAACTCAGGAAGGTGACGCAGAGCTCCAAAACAATCCACTAGTGGTCATCAAGGTCATCTTCAATCAATCAATCAATCAATCAATCGCATTTATAAAGCGCGCTACTCACCAATCAAGGGTCTCAAGGCGCTGGGAGGGGGGGGGGGGGGGGGGGGTCAGTGCTCGAAGAGCCAGGTCTTGAGCTGCCTTCTGAAGGAGAGGTGGTCAGGTATGGCGCGAAGGTGGCTGGGCAGAGAGTTCCAGGTCTTCGCTGCTAGAAAAGAGAAGGATCTTCCTCCGGCGGTGGCTTTGCGGATGCGGGGTACGGCTGCCAGGGCCTGTCCGGTGGAGCGCAGAGTGCACGGGGGAGTGTAGAAGGAGACGCGGTTGTTGATGAGTTTGGGTCCGAGGTTGTGAAGGGCTTTGTGTGCGTGGGTGAGTAGTCGGAAGGTGATCCGCTTGTTGACGGGTAGCCAATGGAGTTTTTTCAGGTGTCCGGAGATGTGGTGGTGGCGAGGGATGTCCAGGATGAGTCTTGCGGCAGCGTTCTGGATCCGTTGGAGTTTCCTCTGCAGCTTGGTGGTGATGCCGGCGTACAGGGTGTTCCCGTAGTCCAAGCGGCTGGTGACGAGGGCGTGGGTGACGGTCTTCCTGGTGTCGGTGGGGATCCAGCGGAAGATCTTGCGGAGCATGCGGAGGGTGTTGAAACATGCCGAGGTCACCGAGTTCACCTGTCTGGTCATGGTGAGGGAAGAGTCCAGGATGAAGCCGAGGTTGCGCGCGTGGTCGGTGGGTTGGGGAGTGCTGCCTAGGGCGGGGGGCCACCAGGAGTCATCCCATGCGGTGGGAGTGGGGCCGAGGATGAGGACCTCCGTTTTGTCTGTGTTCAGTTTCAGACGGCTGTCTGTCATCCAGTTCGCCACTTCCTTCATTCCTTCATGTAGTCTGGTCCTAGCTGATGTGGGGTTGTTAGTGAGGGATAAGATGAGCTGGGTGTCGTCGGCGTATGATATAAGGTCGAGTCCGTGTTTGCGTGCGATGTTCGCCAGGGGGGTCATGTAGACGTTGAAGAGAGTGGGGCTGAGGGAGGATCCTTGAGGTACGCCGCAGATGATCTCCGTGGCTGTGGATCTGAAGGGGGAAGGCGGACTCTCTGAGTCCTTCCGGAGAGGAAGGAGACGATCCATTCCAGGGCCTTGCTTCTGATGCCGGCGTTGCTGAGGCGGCGTATCAGGGTGCGGTGGCAGACCGTGTCGAAGGCTGCAGAGAGGTCCAGGAGTATGAGGGCTACGGTCTCTCCCTTGTCGGTCAGGGCTCTGATGTCGTCCGTTGCTGCGATCAGGGCGGTTTCGGTGCTGTGGTTGGCCCTGAAACCGAACTGTGTGGGGTCGAGGGAGTCGTTGGTTTCCAGGGCATAGGTGAGTTGAGCGTTGACGATTTTCTCAATCACTTTGGCGGGGAACGGCAGGAGAGAGATGGGCCGGAAGTTTTTGAGTTCGGTGGGGTCTGCTGTAGGTTTCTTTAAGAGGGCGTTGAGCTCTGCGTGTTTCCAGCTCTCCGGGAAGGTGGCGGCGGTGAGGGAGGTGTTGATGACGTCTCGGAGGTGCGGTGCGATGATGTCGTCGGCCTTGTTGTAGATGTGGTGCGGGCAGGGGTCCGATGGGGATCCGGAGTGGATCTAGTTCATTATGCGGGTGGTCTCCTCGGTGGTGGTAGGGTTCCAGGTGAGGATGGTGGTGGTGTCGGTGGCGGGTTCCGGAGGGGGGCTTGTGTCGGCGGTCGGGAAGCTGTTGTATATGTCGGTGATCTGTGGTGGAAGAAGGTTGCGAGGGAGTCGCAGAGGTCCTGTGAGGGAGGGATGGAGTTGTTTTCTGCTTCCGGGTTGGAGAGCTCTTTGACGATGCCAAATAGTTCCTTGCTGTTGTGGGCGTTGTTGTCAAGTCGGTTCCACTCTTGAAGTATACAAAGGCCTCTAGTATGTTTCAAATTCTTGTACTATGTATTTATCAGACTCTACAATACATCCTTTGAAACGTTGTACTACCTGTACCGACCAATCTTTCACGCCTCTCTTGCTCAACGTAGTTATTAATTTTGCTGCCATATTTTCCACGTCATATAGACGTTGAGTGCCAAGGTATTTCACATTTGACTTGTTGCGAACCAGGGCTCTTAGTTCCTCCCAGCCACCTTATTATGCCAATCTAGTTTAAGATCTACTTTACCTTGTCCTTATTTTCCTGAAAGTACCAGTCCATAATTTATGTTATGTGGTTAATCAGTCATTCAGTATTCGGTTCCTAAATGTCCTGTTTCCAATGTGATCAGTATTGGTGAATGATCAGAGAGGACGTGGACAGATGCAGAGTGTGTTTAAATAAATGCCTTATAGCAAGGAACCAGGCGTGTTAGGAAATGATGTAGTCTGGAATAAAAAATGGTCTGCATTCCAGTAGATGGATTGTTGCAGCACTGTCCCATGTTTCTTTCTTCAGGTATCTTCCAACCCTAATATCATAAAAAACCCAACCAGCTGAGAATGTCTTTCCATTCCACGAGATACTATAAATATTTGCCCAACAACCTCTTTGTCTATCACCAAATTGACTGCCTTATGTACAAAACTATTTTGCTGTTGCAAAGGCTCCAGTTTGCAAAGTCACAAACCATTGACAGGCTACTGACACCTCAAAGGAGGTGGTAACGCATTACCTGGGGACCCCTTCACTTTGTGAATGTAGGCTAAAACATTTTTTTGCAGTAGGCAGTGGTCCATTAGACCACTGCTTATTGCTTAAAAAGGTTTGTGAAACTTCTCATTTTTAAAAAATGTATCCTGTTTTCTTTTATGATCAACTGGCTGCGTTTTAAAACAAGCATTGGCACAGTCAATAGATCTCACCTATGCAAGAGCTATTGGCTTTGCGAATATGTTTTAGCCATGTTGTACAACAATATGGCTGCTGTTCAGCCTGGCTAAAAGTTATTAGCATAATGGAGAGTGGCGTGGAGTGTCATAAAGTAGAGTGTCATAAAATTGAGTGGAGAGTCGTGGAGTGGTGTAGAGTAGGATTGAGTGTATTAAATAGAGTGGTGTAGAGTGGCAGAGTGGAGTAGAGTGTTGTACAGTGGAGTGACATAGGGAGTCTTGGAGTGGTGTAGAGGGTGTAGCAATGAGTAAAGAGTTGTAGAGTAGAGTGGCATAGAGTGGAGTAGATTGTTGTAGAGTGGAGTAAAGTGGAATGGCATAAAGTGGAGTATGGTGTAAAGTGGAGTTGCATAGAGTGGAGAAGAGTATCAGAGTGGAGAGGCATAGAGTGGCATTGGGAGGCATAGAGAGGAGTAGAACGGAATAGTGTGTTGTAGAAAAGAGTGGAGTAAAGTGGCATGGAGTGGTGTAGAGGGAGTTGCGTAGAGTGGAGTAGTGTCATAGAGTGTCATACAGTGGAGTGTTATAGAGTGGAGTAGAGTGTCATACAGTGGTATAGAGTTTAATGGCGTAGAGAGTCATAGAGTAGAGTGGAGTTTGTAGAGTGGCCTAGAATGAAGTGTCATAAAGTACAGTGGTGCAGAGTAGTGATTGGCGTAGAGTGCAATGGTTTTGAGAAAAGTGGTTTTGAGTGCATTGGCTGACAGTACAGTGACGTAGAATAAAGTTGCATTGAGCAGAGTGGTACAGAATAGAGTAAAATGGAGTGGCACAGCATAAATTGCAGTGGTGTAGAGAGCAATGGCACAGGGTGGAGTGGCACAGGGTTGAGTGGCACAGAGTGGAGTAGAGTGGTGTAGAGTGCAGTGGCGTAGAGTAGATTGTTTCAGAGTAGAGTGAAGTGGGACAGGATAGATTGCAGAGGTGTGGAGGAGAGTGGTGTGGAGTGCAGTGGCATGGAGTGCAGTGGTGCTGAGTAGAGTAGAGTGGCGTAGAGAGTATTGGTATAGAGTGCAGTAGAGTGGTGCAGAGTAGAGTGCAGTGGCATAGAATGCAATGCCATAGAATGTAATGGTGCAGAGTAGAGCAGTTAGAGTTCAGTGGCGGAGAGAGTAATCTTGCAGAGTAGTTGGTGTAGAGTGCAGTGGTGTAGAGTGCATTGGTTTTAAGTACGGTGTTGTAAAGTACATTGGCATAGAGTGCAGTGGTTTAGAATAGAGGGCCGTAGAGCACTGTGGTGTAGTGTGGAGTGATGCAGAGTAGAGGAGAGTGGTGCAGCATAGAGTGGGGTGGCATTGAGTGCAGTGGCATAGAGTAGATTGTTTCAGAGTAGAGGGAAGTGGCATAGAATTGTGTAGGGTAGAGAGGAGTGGCAGGTTAGTGGTGTGGAGCTCTAGCATAGAATGGAGTGGCCTAGGCTGGAGTGGTGTAGAGTGCAGTGCCGCAGAGTTTAGTGGAGTAGAGTGAAGTAGAGAGGTGTAGAGTGAAGTGTTGTAAAGAGCAGTGACAAAGCATGCAGTGGTGGACAGTGGATTAGAGTGGTGTAGAGTGGATTGGCATAGTGTGCACTGGCATAGAGTGCACTGATGTAGAGTGCAGTGGTGTGGAGTTGAGTATAGTGGTGTATAGTGCAGTGGTTCCGAGTAGTTGGCATATAGTGCATTTCTGTACAGTGCATAGGTTTTGAGTAAAGTGGTATGGGGTATATTAGTGTAGAGTGCAGTGGTTTAGAGCAGAGGGACATAGAGCGCAGTGGCCTAGAGTAGAGTAGTGCAGAGTAGGGTAAAGTGGCATGGCATAGAGTGGAGTGACGTAGAGTGGTGTACAGTGGAGTGGCATGGGGTGCAGTGGCATAGAGTAGAGTGGAGTAGGGTGGAGTGGAGTGGTATAGATAGATAATGACTTTATTTCGGATATTTTCAATCCATAAAAGTACACATCAATAAACAGTTCATATTAAAAAAACATCACATTAATAACAAAATCAATCACACACATATACAATACATAAATAAATTCCATAAAAGAGTGCAAAGGCAAAACAGTACAGGAAAAAAAGTGCATTGGTGCAATGGGCGACTGATAGTTCAGAGGTAGTTACATTTACTCATCTAAACATTTTCTAAATCTTAGTGTCAATTTTAAAAATTCTAACACCTGGAGGACACTATCCGGGTACAGCATCTGTAAGTACATAAAGGCAGGTCTAATTTGTTTAAAATTCAATTTCTTTAAAAGGGTGAGAAGATATCTCCTACGGGGATATTCATAAAATGTACATAAAAACATAAAATGTAGCATATCCTGTGGAGACTTTCCGTCGCAGCCACAGGGAGCTACAGGTTTCTTAAAAATATCTACCGTGGGTCTAAATAAGAGAAGATGGAAAATGTTAAGCCTGAATCGGGTCAGCAAAAATTTCTCATGTGAGGTGAAGGAGCATGTTAGATACTTTTCCATAGAGTTACAAGTACTCAGCATAATATACTTTCTAACATTAGGTTTTAAGAGCTCAACTTCATCTCTTAGGGCAATACATTTCATAGAGAAAGCTTTTTTAGTTGCTACTACATCACCCTTGACTATATCCCTCGGATTATCAAACAGATTCAGGCGACCAAGTTTCAAAAATTGGGACTTCAGGTATTTAAGCCAAGGTACACACATGGCATGATCAATTGATATAAGGTCTTCCACAATCAAGTGTGTTAGAGGGATTTCATCACTTAACCATAGTTTTATCCAGCATAACAGAGGTTTTAAACCGACAATGTCGGATAGATACTGGCAGCCCAGTTCTTCATGCGCAATTAAGTTCGAGGTACTACATGGGACACATAACAGGCGTTTTAAAAATTTATTTTCAACTATTTGTAGTTGTTCGCCTTTTATGTAGCCCCATATCTCACTACCATATACAGCAGTGGCTATGGATTTAGAGTTGTATAATTTCATCATAGCCACATTTGGTTTATTCCCCAGTTTAGACGCAATATTGAAGATGGAAGCATTGGCTCTAGTCATTTCCCCCTTTTTCTTGGCCAGGTGAGGAGCCCAATTAAGTTTGGTATCAAATAAGATACCTAAATAGGTGAATGTTTGAGTGGTAGGGATCGGGACATTATTCAGTTTAAAATTGAACTTCTTCTTTGGTTGTCGGCCAACATGCATAATATAAGATTTTGAATTGTTGACCTTAAGATCCCTATCAGACATGAAATTATTAAAAACATTCAATAGTGCCTGTAGACCAACTTCAGTTCTGGAAATTAAGACCGCATCGTCAGCGTATAAAAGTAGAGGGATACCCCTCAGACCAACTCTAGGGCAGTCTGATTTTACCTCTTGTAACACAGCCTCAAGGTCATTTATATAAAAGTTAAAAAGAAAAGGGGCCAAAATACACCCCTGACGTACTCCTTTGTTGATGCTAAAACTTCCTGTAGTTTCCCCGGTCGATGAAAACCTCACGTTAGCTCTTGTGTCATTGTGCAGGTCCGCAAGGAACTCCACAATCCCCTTATCAATACCTTTCTCCTTCATGGTCTGCCACAGCCTCCCCCTGTTAACACAGTCGAAGGCAGAGGACAGATCCATGAAGGCACGGTGAATTGTTCCTTTATACACAACAGTATATTTACTCAATATAAGAAACAAATTAAGACATTGAGTTATAGTTGAACGCCCTTCACAAAAACCATATTGAGAGGTCGACAGAATATTGTTCTCGTTCGACCAGCTTGTTAGGCGTTGGAGTATAACTCTCCCCATTATCTTCACCATTGAATCAATTAACGAGATTGGACGATAACACAAAGCACTACCCCTGTCTCCTTTCTTAAAGACCGGAACTATTGTTGAGAGACCCCAAGTCTCTGGGCAGCCCAATATGACTGCTGCATTAAAAACAGCAGTCAGAATGGGAGCCCAAAAGTCCGGATCAGATTTATAAAGATCAGGTGGTATTCCATCCGGGCCTGGGGCTTTGTTAGCAGTAAGACCCTTTATGGCAACCAGAACCTCATTTATATCAAAAATGATGGCAGTACTGTCCATATCAGAGGGGACAGCAACCATAGTTGCATCAGCTTCTGAATAATATAAACTTTTAAAATGACTCTCCCATTCCTCCTTAGTTATACAACATACCAGTCCATCTCCCGAGTCCCCAGTCAAAAAAGGTTTCTTTACCAGACCCCAAAATTTAGTACTGTTATTCAAAGAGGAGGGATCAAGCAATTCCTCCCAGGCCTCTTTCCTCAAAAACTCTTTACGGGCAGCAATAGTAGCCTTATATTCCTTTCTACATAATTTTACCGCCTCCCTGTTCCTCGGGGTTGTTGCCAAGGCTACCCTCAAATTACGGGCAGCTAGAGTACAGTCATGACAGAACCATCTCGGGCCTGAGTTAGGTTGGGGTTTATATGGGACCGATAGAAATGCTGATACCCTTTCCGTGATATTTTGGTACGCTTCTAAAACCAACTTGGGTTCACCTCCCTCATTCATACAAACTTTGATGTCCTCGGCACAGCCTTCAGTGATATTCTTATAGAGGACATCCTCAGAGACCATAGACCATTTTAAGCGCCTCTTATCATCTGTTGTAACCAAACTACCTTGCCTGATACTCGTAATACCTTTTTTGAACCATGGGCAGTTTAGACCGATTATAAGAGGATTATGGTCACTGAATTCACTAAAGTCAATGGTAAAAGAATCCACGAAAGTTTGCATCGTCTGCGAGACCAGTATGTGGTCTATGAAAGTACCCCTTCCATGCCCTTTAAACATAGGGGTATCAAAGCGAAATAGAGGGTCTTTTAAAGACATAGCCAAAGAGAGGTCATGGTCATTCAAAAAGTCATTACACAGTTCACCCTCCTTTGTGTGTTCCATATGGAGACAGTCTGCCCGATCACACACCATTTCTGGTAAACATTTATGCAATGGGTCTATACAAGGATGCAAATTAAAATCCCCCATAATCAGGAGGTTATGGCCCACATTTTCCATAAAATTTGAAACAAAGGAATTAAAAAAATAAATATGATTCCTGCCGCCACTATCATGAACAGCATTATAAAAGTTAACCAGCCCGACACGGACATTACCTCCACGTAAGATTACACCCATTACACCTGTATGCTGTGCTACAATTCTTTGGACTTCGCAGGAAATTAATATAGATACAAAAATTACGAGGCCCCCCTTGGGCCTACCACGCACAGATGGCAAGGCTGGCACAAAGAAGGCCCTATACCCTTCCAAAAAGAGTTCACATCCCAATTCCCAAGTTTCTTGTAAACAAATAATCGAAAATTGTTTAATATAGATCACCCAGTTTACATCAGACATTTTAGCAGCAAGGCCCGCAATGTTCCAAGAGACAGCAAGACATCCTGACAGTTTGCCTACCAGACTATCTGGATTAGAAGGTTCACCTGAAGCCCCGATGTCCTGAGCTGCAGGTGCCCCCCGTCAATCGCATAGTTCCAGACCAGATAGTACTTCGAACCTATTGTGTGTGTGAAGATTCGGCCCATATTGATAGTGTCCAGCACTAACACTCCTGTTAGACACACCAATCGGTCCACCTACACCACAGGAATTAGTAATACTATGCTGAAAAAGGGTCTCTTGCACGGGAGTAAAAGGTTCACGTCTCCACCTGGTTAAATTCTGTGGCAGTCGTGGTTTGCACAAATGTGCATAAAAATAACCCAAAGGGCGTACACAGATACTATTTGTGTTATAAACCAGTGCAGAAGCTCTCAAAAGTACGGTTGCTACATGCTGGGGGTGTTTAAAGTTTACGACTATACAGTCCCCTGAACCAACCTTTTTGGATGGCCCTACCCAATTTACACGCCTTACTGTTAATATCTCGTCAAAGTAGGAAATCGGAAAACCACAATTTTTGTTAAGCCAAGACACTGTCTTATTTTTCAGAGAGATAAAGGATTCATCATAGGGGGATGCAGGATGGGTGCCACAAGAAGGCACATTGGTCAGTACTACTACAAAAGGGGCACAGTCTGGTGGTAGATTAAGATGACCATTGTGTCTCGCCACACTAGAGGCTCTGTTGCTGTGGGGAGTTATGGATATTTGTTGCTGCAAAGCAGTTTTCACAGGAATATCCGGCTGGATAGAGGTTACAGGTCCTGGGATAACTTTATCAGCAAGTTCTCCCCTCCCCTTATTCTGTAGATCATTAGGAACGGCAGTATCTCTCCTTTTCCCCCCAGAATAATCAATTCCACTAGGCTGGGCAATCTCCCGAGACAGTAACAGGTCACCCAGCCTTATCACTTCCTTTGCTAAATCATCAATCTTAGTGGTTAATGGCTTAATAAGGTCCTCCATTTTGGCAGTAAAAGAAGCTTCTAAGTTTTTTAAAAGAGAGGCAATCATATCCGAGTTTAAATTAGTGCCATTGCCAGCACCATTGGTGGCCATAAATACAAACGGGTTTGGTACACTAGTACCAGTATTTGGCTTACTGGCCTTCTTTCTTGGCTTACAATTATTATTTTTCCCGTTCTCCCTTTGAGACCGTGTTCTACATGATCTCGTATGCCTAATCTCAGGTTGGGTCTCATTTAATACATCAGCATCAGAACTTGATGACACCCGAGAAGCAGAATGGACCTCCACCTCTACAGGAATGAGAACTGGGAGGGCCGTAGAAATGACACCACTCGGGTTGATCTCAGGGTCTTGGGGCTGGCTTAAAGGATCATTTTCTAATAGTGTCTCTTCAGTCACGGTTCCTTTCCCCAAGGATACACGTCTATCATTATTAATCTGTGTTACTTTCCTGACCAGGAAATTATCTAGGGTAGCTGGAGCCGCCATGGCTTTATCAGTTTTCGATTTCACCATTCCGTTCACTTATAGGTTAGGCTTCTACCCAGAAACCCTAGTGTCTGCCTACGCACTCACAAATAGGACAATCAAATTAACAACAAATGGATATATCAAATGGCAACGATAGTCAATGCGCGATCAACACCATTCGACAGGATGCACAGGAACCTGGCCCAGTCCAGTCTCTTCCGGCCTCTGAGGGCCACAGAGGGCCCGCCCTTTGCCCGGGCTTAGCCCGGCGCCGCCCGCGCGCGTCCCGCGCTGCGGGAGCTTTCAGTGCCTTATGTAGGACACCGGCGCGCTAAGATGACATCACGCGCTGCGCCGGTGTCTGGGGGTGCTGGGAGTTGTAGTATACACCGCCGTTCCCCTCACGGCACAGGAATTTGGTATGGAGGCAGGTAGCAGGTTGCAGGTTTCCGCCGCGAGGCAAGCCGTTCCCCTCACGGCAGACTAGGAAGAAGGAGGCTGGAGTGGTGTAGAGTGCAGTGCCGCAGAGTTTAGTGGAGTAGAGTGAAGTAGAGAGGTGTAGAGTGAAGTGTTGTAAAGAGCAGTGACAAAGCATGCAGTGGTGGACAGTGGATTAGAGTGGTGTAGAGTGGATTGGCATAGTGTGCACTGGCATAGAGTGCACTGATGTAGAGTGCAGTGGTGTGGAGTTGAGTATAGTGGTGTATAGTGCAGTGGTTCAGAGTAGTTGGCATATAGTGCATTTCTGTACAGTGCATAGGTTTTGAGTAAAGTGGTGTGGGGTATATTAGTGTAGAGTGCAGTGGTTTAGAGCAGAGGGACATAGAGCGCAGTGGCATAGAGTAGAGTAGTGCAGAGTAGGGTAAAGTGGCATGGCATAGAGTGGAGTGACGTAGAGTGGTGTACAGTGGAGTGGCATGGGGTGCAGTGGCATAGAGTAGAGTGGAGTAGGGTGGAGTGGAGTGGTATATAGTAGTGGGGAATAGTGCACTGGCATAGAGTGGAGTGGCCTAGACTGGAGTGGTGTAGAGTGGAGTGGCGAAGAGTGTAGTTGTGCAAAGCAGTGTAGAGTTCATTGGTGTAGAGTAGTGCAGAGTAGGAAGGTTACAGCGAAGTACCTTTGTATGCAGTGTCAGAGTACAGTGGTGCACAGCAGATTAGAGTGACATAGATTGTAGTGCTGTAGAGTGCTTTGACTTAGAGGTGTAGAGTGCAGTGGCATAAAAATGCAGTGGCACAGAGTAGAGTGGCAGTGCTGTGTTCCACAGTAGTGTCATAGAGTGCAGTGATGTACAGTGCAGTGGTGTAGAGTAGAGTGGTGCAGATGAAAGTGGTGTAGAGAGCAGTTGTGTAGATTACAGTGGTGTAGAGTAGAATAGAGTGGCGTAGAGTTCATTGACATAGAGTCCAATGGTCTAGAGTGCAGTGGCGTAGAGTAGAATGTTGCAGAGTAGAGTATAGTGGTGTACAGTGGCGTAGAGTGTATTAGTTCTAAAGTGGTGTAGAGTGCAGTGGCGTATATTGCAGTGGTGTAGAGTGGAGTGGTGCAGGGTAGATTGAAGTGGCATAGAGCGTAATAGTGCAGAGTGGAATAGAGTGCAGTGTCGTAGCTTGCAGAGGTGCAGAGTAAATTAAAGTGGCTTAGAGTGGATAAGTGTAGAGTGCGTGTAGAGTGCAGTGGTGTAGGGAGGAGTCATGCAGAGTAGAGTGCATTGGCATAGAGTAGAGTGGTGTATGATTCAGTGGCAGAGTGCAGTGTTGCAGAGTAGACTGTCGTAGAGTTCAGTGGTGTATAGTGCATTAGTGTAGGGTGCAGCAGTGTTGAATAGAGTGTCATAGAGTACAGTGGTGCACAGTAGAACCGAGTGGCTTAGAGTGCAGTGGCATCGAGTACAATGGTATGGAGTGCAGTGGCCTAGTTTGTTGCAGAGTAGAGGATAGTTGGGTAGTTTCCAGTGTGTCCAGTAGATTGGAATAGGTGTAGTGGGGTAGAGTGCATTGGTTTTGAGTAAAGTAGTGTAGAGTGCATTTGCATAGAGTGCAGTGGTTAGAGTATAGCGCAGTGGCGTAGAGTAGAGTGGTACAGAGTAGAGTGGAGTGGTGAAGTTTAGATTGCAGTGGCATAGAGTAGAATGGAGTGGCACAGAGTAGATGTTTCAGAGTAGAGTTCAGGGGCAGAGAGAGTAATCTTGCAGAGTGTAGGAAGGTGGAATCTGACTACATGGTTGCCCCCACTTTTATATGGTGTTTTGATGGTTTTTGACTTAGTTTGGCTGGGAACCTGCTATTCAGGTCCCCAGCCTATCTGCTTTCTCTTATAAATTGATTCCATGTATCTTAGGTACACCACAGAATGGAATCTGGGGTGCCCTTATAAGTCCCTAGTATATGGTATACTATGTACCCAGGGCATTGGTACCCCAGAGGTCTATCAGGGGCTGCAGCATGTATTATGCCACTCCTGGGAAGCCCTCCAAAATGACACCACAGGTCTGCTACTGCAGCCTGAGTAAGGTGGTGCATGCACCCCTTACTGAGATATAGGTTCACTATATCTCACCCTATCACTGCACATATAAACATATCAGTCACCCCTATGGCAGGCCTTATCAATCCTAAAGGAAGGGTGCTTGGTTTTATGTGAGCGGGTGCCCATGCATGAGCAGAGCCCCTCTGCAGCCTTTGGAATCTATTCTCTGGGGTTGTCTGTGATGCAGCCTGACCATATACTCTTAAGTGCATTATAACCTCCGGTAAATGTTAACTTTGGGATGTCTGCACGGAAACATGTTGTGTTTGGTGTCAAAACCCTTGGAATCATACCCCCACACCAGTAACTGGTGTGGGAGTATGATCCCACCCTTCTAGAGGGAGAGACATGACCGCAACGGTATACCCGGTACCAGCTAACAGAGCCCTGGCATCACAAAATGGATCATGCCAGCCACAGACACGAGTCTGGCCTCCTGCTGCTGACCGAAACTCCAGCACGGGAGGCCTGGACAATAGGTTTCCTGTCACAGGGAGGTGTTATCACCTCCCTGACAGGCCTTAGTGGATTAGGGCTGGGTGGGTGCACTCCAGTAGTGCATTGAAGTCTGCACTGGGTGCACATTTGGTGTCCCTCTTCATAGACCAGCTCAAACCGGTTGCAGGGCTACCAGCCCCTGCTCTGGCGCGAAACTGGACAAAGGAAATGGGTGTAGCCACCCCTGTTTCCTGACCCTCCCATAGGTGTGTCCCCAGAGTATGTCCAACCACTTCCTTGGGTATTAGAAAGGAATCCCTGGATCCTGGACAAAACTCTGCTACAGAAATCCCGGAACTCTGACGAGCTACATGACTAGATGACTGAAGAATCTCCCTTGGAGTAAAGGAGTTACTCTCCCTCTTGACAGGCACCAAAGACGCATCTGCCGGTTTACACCTCCGAAGCTCCCGCCGGACTCCGAAGTATTTGCAACACAGGAGGTGGGTTTCCAGATTTCCCAGAGGCTGACCCGAGTCCCCAGCAAAGCAGAGACCCGTAGCCCTCGTGGGTACCGTGGAACCAGAACCCCTGGACACCGTGCACATTTGCAAGTGCATCAGCTTCTCAACGTCCTTTGAGGTTGTGCATTGGGTTACTTGTAGCCCAGACTCCGAGCACCTTTTCCACCGAAGATTGCTGGCCTACACTTCACAAGTGTTCCGTGAGCCAGCCCTTTGTGTTTTCGCTCGAGTTACCTTTGTGATCCTGGTCCGTTGACAGGTGGGTCCCTGTTAAGGCAACTTGAACTTTAATTGGGCTTCCCTGGTTGCTCCAGACATGCCCTGACTCTCCATTGCTTGGGGAGTCCCCAGGACCTTGCTGGTTGGCACCGATGTATCTTTTCTCTTCCTGCGTGGGTTGCTGTTGCCAAGGCTTGTTGTGTCCAATCCGGGCACCGACATTGCAGCAGTCAACATCCTTCGTGGGACAGCTCAAATCCAGCTCCTGGTTGTCCTCGACGCCTCCTGGTCTTCGTGGCTGAAGAGTCAAGCTTCCCCTATTCGCACCTGAAGCACCCGACATCGGTGGGCATTCGTCTATCGTGCCCCTGGTCACTGGCAAGTGACCCGGACTCTGTCCTCTCTGCTTTCAGGTTCTTCACATCTTTGATCCAGGCTTGGATCTCTTCGGACACTTCTCCTCTTCCCGGCATCAGCACTTTTCAGTCTCCTGCCATTGAAAACGACGATGCGACCCGACACCATTTGACACCTATGCACCCGGCTTCCCTGGGTGAGGTAACACGAGTACTCCAGTGCTCCCGTGGGTGATGGCCCTAGAACCATCTAAGTCCAAAAAGGGTTTGTTCCTAGTCCACTCCTAAGTGTCCTTAAACTTTAAAATTCCAACCATGACATTCCCCATAGAAGCTAACGGAGCTCGCGGCTGTGTTCTCACACTGAACACGTCCCCCGTGGGTCCCCTGTGTCACTACCTTGGGTGGTTCCTTGGGGTCCCAGCGATTCTACAGGCTCTAGGCCTTGTGTCTAGTCAAGTCGGGGTTCTTATACCACTTGCTTAATATATGGTTTGGTTCGCCCCTAGGGCCTATCGTATATTGTGCTAATTTACTGTGATATTTGAAGTGTAACATATGTGCTTTGATCTCTAGCCTCATAGAGACTAGTAAGGTGTGTTTAGAAATACATATATTTTATATATATATACCTGGTGGGGTTCTCTTTTCATTTGGTCATTCAAAAGATTATAGACTGGTAAAACAAGCTGCTTTACATTCCTTCAAGACTTAACCTGAAGGCTGCTCTTCATAGCTACCACAAGGATAGCTTTCAAATAAGGTTGTCTTTAACCTATCATCGATAAGGGGTTGTTTGGGCTGGTGCAAGGTACCCACTATAACTAGTGGACAGCATATACCAGGCCAACGTCTCACACAGAGTAGTTGGTGTAGAGTGCAGTGGTGTAAAGTGCATTGGTTTTAGGTACAGCGTTGTAAAGTACATTGGCATAGAGTGCAGTGGTTTAGAATAGAGGGCCATAGAGCACTGTGGCGTAGCGTGGAGTGGTGCAGAGTAGAGGAGAGTGGTGCAGTGTAGAGTGTGAAGTACTGGGGATTTTAAGCCCAGCGGTGCAGGGGAACACACCCTATGACTTCGGGTTCTTCCTGTTTCAGACCTACAGAAACACAGAGTCTTCTGGGTGAAGTCAAAGATCAGTTTATTGGCTGCAGACCAATTACAGGCATCCTAGAAGTACAACAGTGTGTATGTTCTCAGGAGACTGCTAAAAATTACAGAAACGGGCTTCTCCTTAAATACGAAATATCCTGCTTCAGGCATACATTCCTTGTTTTATGATATGGCCATATAAATGTATACATTACAAACGAAAAGGCAGAGTCATGATGACCATCCCACATTCCAGTTAGGCCAGCCCACAATTATTTACCCAGCAAGGCTCAGATCCCACATCAGATATCAACAGGCCCCAATAAACACGAGCATCTCCTGTTTGGAAAACAAGTCATAAAGCAGGAACAGTCAGGTGTGAAAGATTAGCTGGAGGCTCGTGTGGGATGAAAAGGCTTTATGGTGTGTCAAACCCTGATGCTAATCACAGGTGGCCGTAGGACGGGGAGCTCGTGGGACCGGACTGACCTGGGGCAGCGGAGCCAAGCTGCCCAGGTCACAGAGAAGTCAAAGGAAGGCACATGTGCTCTAAAGGCCCGTATTTGCTTCATGATATGTAGCCTATGTGAGGGCAACCATAAGATGGCCACTGCTCTAAGATGGAACCCACGGAGTCAATGTATAATAACGTATACATAGTGCATTTATCAATGAAACGTTATATAAAGCACTTGTACATACCGCATTGACCATTCGCGGTTCGCTAATACCGGGATAGACAGGGGTAGGGCCCTGCCTCCTACGCGGTCCCAAATTTCAAAGTACGACAGACTCTCCTTTTGCCCTTACATAGGCAATAACTATACTCACATCAATCCGAGTCTAGGTCAATCTTCACGAAGTCATGGAGATGTTGCTGTAGCATCATCCTATTACTTAGCTCGTCCCTCGATACAGGTTTCCTTACGCATAATGTAGCACAGAGGCCACATATCGCAGGAGCACACTGGATGCACAGACAGAACAGGAAAAGGATGGCTAAGATCATTCCAATGACCATCAGAATTGTCCAACCCCAGGCAGATATCAGTTCCCAGAACCACCCCACCAGTGACCAATCTCATTTATCCACGTGTATGGATTCAGATATTTTATGCAGTTTGGAGATGGCTTGATAAACCGTTGGAGCGTTATCTGGTATGAAAATGCAACAGCTAGATTGGATAACCTTACATACCCCACCGCGGTCTGCAAGTATAACGTCTAGAACCATGTGGTTCTGCAAAGTCATGAGGCGATCCGCTTGGAGCTCAGCTGTCAAATTACCAAGGGCACCAGCCGTAACATTAACATTGGATTAAACCACACGAGTCAGTTCGCTCAGGTTCCTACTATTGACCATAGGTCCCCAAAACGGCAGGAAACCCAAGAAGAAGTCTCCCGCTTCCTGACCGGCAGTATCCTCCTTACTAATCACGCCTCTCACACATCTGGTCTTGTGATAGTCAGAGGCGGCAGTAAATGTTGGCGGTAGCAGATTTGCAATATAACATGTGCCCGAGAAATCAGGGGGCAACCATGTATATGCTCGGTCATTGCAGACAAAATATGTACCCTTGGCAGCCAAAAACGCAGGGGAAAACTGCGATGGAAAAGTGTACGTTTCAGTACAGTCACTTCTCCCCAGTTGAGCTCTAGGATTCTGACCATTACCTTGTAAACAGAACCGACCTATGTGGGGTACGACCCAAATTGGGGATGAAACTTTTCGCTGTCTTTCACCCAGACTAATACTATACCCCGACCGCGTTCCACCCTACATAAGCTCTCAATTCCTCCTTGGGTATAGATGAGTATGCGTCGATATCTCTGCTCATATCGGCAACTCCTTTCATTAAGGCTTTATTATTTGTGCTAGGTCTGATGGAACGCGGTTGTCGCGGGGAGTAGGCATCTAATGCAAAGAGAAACATGGTCTGGAATGCCCATGACGATCCATTGTAACTAAACGGCAGCACTAGATAAGGAATACCCTTGTTAATGGTATGTGGCATTAACCCACACACCCAGCAATTGGTTGTATTCATGACTAGTTGGTGCCGGTGCAGGAGCTGAATAAACGAGTTGTTTACAAACTCTGATCGTCTAGCTTGTTCGTGTTCAGGCAGAGGGTGGAAAGAGTGTGAGGAGACAGTAGGAGGAGGTATAGGCTGTACAGTGGGTGCAATGGGCTCTTGAGAGGAGAAGAATACAAATCCTACAGTAAACACTACCATACTACATAATATAAACAAACATAAAAATACAAAACGTTTGCTCTTCATTATTTTACATATTTTTGCTTTAAAACTCATTTCTTCAGCGAGTCTCTCCATCTTGAAAAACTCCATCCTCTAATCGTGCCGCTCGCGGCGGGTGAGTATCTTCTGCTAAGGAGTACGCCTGTCAGTCCAGGGAACGCCCTAGACCAACCAGAACCGTTGACCTAACGTCTTCGGCCTGTACCCCAAAGTCTTGGCACCGCGACCCTGCGGCTGAACCCGGATGGTGGTTCGAAAAACAAAAATCAAGAAAGTCCTTCAGATGGGAGAGCTATGGTTATCAAAAACAAAAAGGTAAGGAAATCTTTATTTGTCCATAGGCCTTGGTCTCAGATTGTAGTGGAAACGGCCAGGTACTGTCTGATCTTGAAACAAGAGTTCAGGCTCTGTGGTGTCCAATCGAATTGACGGTGGCACAGCTTCTTGCAAAATATCGTCACTTTCCTGTGCTGAAGCTGTGCCTCTTACGCGTGCATCACTGAACGGCACAAAACGAGGTACAGTGTCTGTTTCAGAGTCAGCAATACCCTCCTGGACCCACTGGTCATATGGCAGAGGCAGAGGTATCCTCTTGATGTGGGCGCCGTGGATCCAATTCTTTTTCCCCTTTACTCGAACAGCTGATCTTGTAGACAGGAGTACGAGGTGAGGGCCAATCCAACGGGGCTCATCGTTGCTCTTCCGCTGGAAATTCTTGATGAGCACCCACGTGCCAGGGTCGACAGGGTGTCCTGGAGCCTCAGAGGCCTGGGGGAGAGTATCATGCACCTGTTGGTGTAAAACACGCAATTTAGCCGTCAATTCATACAAGTAATCAAGCAGTACTGGATGTTCGATTTCACTGAATTTCGCCGGTCTTGGTACACCCCATACATTGGCCGTGCGGCCAAAAATAATCTCGTATGGGCTAAGTCCCACTCGTGAGTGTACGGTCATTCTGGTGGATAGGAGTGCTAGAGGCAGAGCGTCAGGCCATTTAAGACCGGAGCTCGCCTGGATTTTGGCCAGCTTGAGTTTTAGAGCGCCATTGTAGCGCTCTACTAATCCAGCTGATTGGGGGTGATTTCCAGCGTGGAACTTTTGCTTAATCCCTAATCCCTCACACACATTCTTCATCACTCGACCCACAAACTCACTCCCATTATCACTCCACACCATTCTCGGCATTCCAAACCTAGGGAAAAATTCCTTCACAAGGGCTTTGGCTGTGGATAGAGCAGTGTTGTCTTTTAGGGGATATGCCTCTATCCATTTTGAAAAAGCGCAGACAACCACCAATACATATTTCAGGTTGTTGCACCTTTCCATGTGGATAAAATCTAGCTGCAAAACTTCAAATGGATATGATGGAGGCGCAAAATGACCAGCTGGAGTTGGGGTTCCCCTACCAGGGTTGTATTTCAAGCATACCATACAATTCTTGACCACATTCTCTGCACACTTGGGAATTCCAGCATTCTGCCATACTGGAGCCAACAACTTACAGATTCCTTTCATACTGATATGTGCCATTCCATGTGCCATAGTAACCACTGGAAGCACATATGCATCAGGTAACAACCATCGCCTATGTTCTGACAGATCAATCCAACAACCACTCTCATCCAACTTACCCGTACTTTCTCTCCACTTGCTCAACTCTTTCTCTGTGGCTTCAGCTTGAAGGGACTTCACACTCTCTATTGTGTTTTCACACATTCCAACATCACCAACCCATCTTGCAGGGCCTGCAACATACATTCGAGTCTTCACATCTTTTGCTGTTTCTTTCGCGACTTCATCAGCAAACGCATTACCACGACCAACATCATCAGTGATTTTCTTGTGCGCACTGCATTTCATAATTGCAACTTGTAACGGTAGGGTCAGCGACTCAAGGAGATCATTCACCAACTTGCCATTCTGAATCTTAGCTCCATGCGAAGTCAGGAACCCACGTTCTTTCCACAATCACCCAAAACTATGAGCCACGCCAAAGGCGTACTGGCTATCCGTATATATGTTCACTTTCATTCCTTCAGACAACACGCATGCTCTTGTAAGGGCAATCAGTTCTGCTGCTTGAGCCGAATTATGTGGCACACGCGCAGTTTCCACAATCGTGTGCAAAGTCGTGATAGCATATGCAGCAGTCGTATCACCATTTGGAAGCTTGAAACACGAACCATCCACCCATAAAGTACCATCACACTCAGTCAGGGGAGTATCTTTAAGATCTACTCTCCCTTTCGTCTCTTCTTCTGTTCTGAACAAACAATCATGTTGCTCAATCTCATCTAGGTCTGCTGGAATTGGCAATAGTGTAGCTGGATTCAACGTGTTGCATCTCTTTATGTGTATATGATTTGCTAACAGTGTCAACTCATATCCGGATAATCGCGCACTAGTTAAGTGTTGTGTCTTGGTCCTGTTTAACAATGTGTCCACAGCATGTGGAACCATAACAATCAATGTATTATCCATCACTAGTCCAGCAGACTGTCGAATAGACATAGCTGCGGCTGCGGCGGTTGTGGCTCTCAGACAACTTGGCAATGCCCTCGCTACCGGGTCCAAGGTTGACGAAAAATATGCGCATGGACGCGGTCTGTCGCCAAAAGGCTGTGTTAACACTGATAATGCGCAACCATCTTTCTCATGAACATACAATGTAAAAGGCTTACTGTAGTCAAGTACCCAACACAGGAGCTGAACATAATGCATTACGCAATTCCCAAAAACTTTTCTGACACTCTTCAGACCATGGGATAGGATTCGGTGTGTCTTTACATGTTAGTGCTAACAAAGGTTTTGCCAGCAAAGAAAAATTTGGTATCCAGTGCCTACAGTATGAAGTAATGCCCAAGAAAGCACGTACTTCTCTCTGTGTTCTAGGCACGCTCAATTGTGCAATGGCTTGAATTCTTTCTGGGGTCAGTTTCCTTCCCTCCTTCGATAAGAGATTACCTAAGTAGGTCACTTCTTGTCGACAATATTGAAGCTTTGAGAGAGACACCATGTGATGGAAGGCAGACAAATGACGCAACAATGACAATGTAGCTTCTTTGCAAATCTTTTCAGTATCCGCGGCGATTAGTAAATCGTCAACGTACTGAATAAGGATAGCGCCACTGGGTAAAACCAGTGCATCAAGCTGCGCTTTTAAAGCTTGACTGTATATTGATGGACTTTCACAGTAGCCCTGTGGAGCGCGTTTAAAGCGGAAGCTTCGACCTCCTAAACTGAAGCCAAAAATGTCTCTACTCTCCTCTGCAATTGGGATGCTAAAGAAAGCATTCTTTAAATCGATCACTGAGAACCATGCAGCGGAGGCTGGAATCATGGTTAACAACGCAGTTATATCAGGGACAACTGGAAACTGTGGCACAACAATCTTATTTACCTCTCTAAGATCAATCACAAATCTGTAAACAGGTGGCTGTGAAGGGTCCGTTCGTTTTAAGACAGGTAAAACAGGACTATTGCAAACGTTGCCTCTTGTCTCTTCAATTACACCCTTTTTAATCAAATCACTGACAATTGCTAACAACGCTTTTTGACCTTCATTGGAGATCTTATACTGGGGAATACGTGGCAATCTGACATTGGCTTTTAAAGTGACCACATATGGCGGTATTTCCAGGAGACCCACATCATTGGGACCAGTAGCCCAAAGGACATCCGGAAGGGATGACAATTCAGGTGGCATTGCATTTTTAGACAAATACATTGGGGAAATCACTTTCTTACCTAATGTAAGTTGTACTCCTGAGGGAGAACAATATAGTGTTGCATGCAATCTTTTTAGCAAATCTAATCCTAGCAAATTTTCACCACAACCTGTCGTTAGGATGAGGGGTGCTTTTAACTCGCAAGGTCCAACAGAAAGTGACATAGGACTAGAAATCGGGTTCCTAACTGGGGCGCCAGAAAAACCTACTGAAACATTAATTTCGCCAGACAAAGGCGCGCCAGGGAGTTTTGAATGCATGATTGAACTCTTTGCAGCACCAGTCTCCAGCAGAAAGGGCTCCGTTACATTTGCTGTAGTTACTTTAACATAAGGTCCACTCTGATCCACTGGCACTGAAACAACTCCCTCTCTCTGTCTACGGCTGTCCATCATTATCTTCTACATTGTCGTCTTCTGCATAATAATCATTATTGTAGTACTGAGCTGTATTACCAGTCGCGTTGGCTTGCTGATCAAAGCTATTTATCGTATTTTGAGGCGGAAGAGGACGTGCGTTCTGGGGAACATTTCCACGCCCTCTACCTCTAGGAGCTTGCTGACCACCTCTACCTCTTGCGCCATACGCATTACTGTTACGCTGCATTAATTTAGGACAACTATACTTGAAATGACCTTCCTCTCTGCAATATGAACATTGATTGGGACCTACAGGGATACGTGGTTGATAATACCCATTCATTGGCTGGTTATTATGAAACTGTTGGGGTTGCTGATAGATACCTTGTGTTTGCCTATAATTATTCTTTCCTCCACGTGGCGGATAAGCATGCTGCAAAAGGACCTTCGTTTTCAGTTCTTTCGTTTTCTTATCTGTTCTATCTTTCTCGTCTTTATCTCTATTTTCATAATACTGTGCAGTAGCCAGTATTTGCGCTGAAGAGGAAACAGCCCAGGAACTTTCGGAATCTTTTAATTTCTTTCACAACTCGGGAAGTAGATTCTGTACAAATTTATCAACAAATAACCGTTGGCCACCTTCAGTGCTCATGTCTTGACCACTGTGGTCGATAAACGTTTCTTCAAACCTGGTGAAGAAATCGGACACTGTCTCATCTTTCTTCTGTTTACATGCGGACAGTTTATCCCAATTTACTTGCATCGCGGGCATTATAGTTTTCATGTATGTAATAATTCTACCAGGGAGTTCTGCTACTAAAGGGTCAGGTTTCGCACCACCAACTTGGCCAGCATCTGCAGCAATGATATTAGCCCATTGTTACCCAATTCTGCAGCGTGATCTACATTACGAATGGATCCCCATAAAGGCTGTGGAACCACATTCCCAAACAGCATATCTATGTCAGCCAGATTCATTACACATGATTCTGCAGTTTGTGATAACTCCTTATAATATCCTGTAGGGTTTTTACGGGGGTCAGGCAATGTCTGCTTAAGTGCTAACACCTCAGAACGCTTCCATGGAACATGTACCCAAACACGCTGAAAATGTGCTAAGACAGGCGGAACAGCATTTGGCTCAGCAGGTCTCCAAACTGGGGGAACCTCACGCATCGGATATTGGCGCGCTTTTACCTTTTTCCCCACAGGGAGTTCCTGTTCGAACAATGATTGCTGACAATCGCCATTTCTGAAGGACAGTAAAGTCGCAACTGCTTTATCTACATTGGGACCCACAATTGTACCTTTTTCAAAATCAAATCGCACTCGACACAATTCCTGGGGGTTTGGGTTTGAACCATTATCTTCCAATTCCTCACAGAGGAATTCACACATTTTGTCAAAGACATACCTCTGTGTTGGGGCATCCCATTGGTGAAAAACGTTAACAACTGATTCCACATTATAGAGTGAAGGGAAACCAATCCACCTACGCGCCAGATGATCTAACACCTCTTTCTCGTCGGGACCAGGCAGCTGACTGCGCAATTGCTTACGCTGTAAGCCAGGAGTCGCACTAGATGATCCAAAGAGAGGCGACATTAAACTAGTAACTACATTAGCTAGTCGTTGTCGTGCTGAAGGAGAAGTTGAGGCGAAAACGGGGGGATAGACAGAGGGAAGAAAAACGGATTCAGATACAGGTACCTGGGTAGTGTAAGAAGGAGCGCCAGGGGAGGCAGCTGATGTGCTAGGCAAGGTCGCAGGAAGCGCGGGGGCAACAGATAACAAAACTGGCGGCCCTTGAGAGGGCTGCACTGCAGGGATAGGAGCCAGCTGAAGAGGAGCTGGCGGCTGTGGGAAGGCTTGCGGCATATTTACTGGGGGCTGCACATTTACAAGCTGTTGAGGTGCTGTGGCATTCTGCGCATACGGGGGTGGCGAACTTAACAAATGGGACATTAGGGAATCTTTCTCTTTCTCTTTTGTCTCATCTTGCACAAGGGGTGACAAAACAGGGTAACATTTATCGATCCCTAGTTTGCGCTGTCTATGTAGCTGTTCATTCATTTGTTCCTCCTCATTGTCTTTAAATTGCACAGCTGCTTGCATCATTGACATACCTCTTTCTCTCTTATTCCTTTTCGCTAGCTTAATTTCCTTCTGTTTGGCTTCCCTTCGCCATATGCGGAAAGAATCAAACATCGCCGGCCGGGCTTTCTTTTTAAACAATTTCACTTCCAAATTATCTAAGATATCTGTATCAAAACTACCATTTTGGGGCCATTTTAAAACACCGTCCTTTCTGGTGTATCGGATCCATACTTCATTATATGCAATGGGGCCCACACCATGTTTTACATAAAGCTCATAAGTTGGAGTTCCAATTGGAGGAACCGGACATGAATCCTCTAACTGGAAATCCCTTCCACAACCCAAACAAAACAATCTTCCAAATACACTAGAACCAGGCATCTTCGCTCACTAGTCTAGTTTCAAACTTCAAAGGATTATCGATTACGATAGTCTCGTGAATACAAGAGTCCTCTGGCTTTGGCGTTTGCAAACTTCAAATCAAAATGATCCCGAAGGATACCAAAAATCCCGAAGGATACCAAACAAACTGGGAGACGCTCCACTTATACTTAACTGAATATCGATGATCAATGGCGTCACCAGAGTACTCTCTCGGTTGTTTCGCTCTACCAAAATCGTCAAGGGTCCAAAACAGGGCGATTAATCAGGGCAGCAGTCCTTCGTAGCCGTCGGGACGCGGAGAACCTCGCAGAAATACTTTCGGACCATGTCGACATGCAGGGGTCGATGAAGTGGCGGCCTTCCTCCAGAATTTCCACACGAAGCTCCTCACGAACCTCTGGCTTGGACCGGTACCGCTGAAATCGTCCCGAGTTGGGCGCCAACTGAAGTACTGGGGATTTTAAGCCCAGCGGTGCAGGGGAACACACCCTATGACTTCGGGTTCTTCCTGTTTCAGATCTACAGAAACACAGAGTCTTCTGGGTGAAGTCAAAGATCAGTTTATTGGCTGCAGACCAATTACAGGCATCCTAGAAGTACAACAGCGTGTATGTTCTCAGGAGACTGCTAAAAATTACAGAAATGGGCTTCTCCTTAAATACAAAATATCCTGCTTCAGGCATACATTCCTTGTTTTAGCCCACAATTATTTACCCAGCAAGGCTCAGATCCCACATCAGATATCAACAGGCCCCAATAAACACGAGTATCTCCTGTTTGGAAAACAAGTCATAAAGCAGGAACAGTCAGGTGTGAAAGAGATTAGCTGGAGGCCCGTGTGGGATGAAAAGGCTTTATGGTGTGTCAAACCCTGATGCTAATCACAGGTGGCCGTAGGACGGGGAGCTCGTGGGACCGGACTGACCTGGGGCAGCGGAGCCAAGCTGCCCAGGTCACAGAGAAGTCAAAGGAAGGCACATGTGCTCTAAAGGCCCGTATTTGCTTCATGATATGTAGCCTATGTGAGGGCAACCATAAGATGGCCACTGCTCTAAGATGGAACCCACGGAGTCAATGTATAATAACGTATACATAGTGCATTTATCAATGAAACGTTATATAAAGCACTTGTACATACCGCATTGACCATTCGCGGTTCGCTAATACCGGGATAGACAGGGGTAGGGCCCTGCCTCCTACGCGGTCCCAAATTTCAAAGTACGACAAGTGGAGTGGCATTGAGTGCAGTGGCATATAGTAGATTATTTCAGAGTAGAGGGAAGTGGCATAGAGTGGTGTAGGGTCGAGAGGAGTGGCAGGTTAGTGGTGTAGAGCTCTAGCATAGAATGGAGGGGCCTAGGCTGGAGTGGTGTAGAGTGCAGTGGCGAAGAGTGGAGTGGTGCATAGTAGTGTAGAGTGCATTGGCATAGCGTAGAGTGGTGTAGAGTGCAGTGGTGTAGAGAGCAGTGATAAAGCATGCAGTGGTGGACAGTGGATTAGAGTGGCATAGAGTGGATTGGTGTAGAGTGCAGTGGTATAGAGTGCATTGATGTAGAGTGCAGTGGTGTGGAGTTGAGCATAGTGGCATAGAGTGCAGTGGTTCAGAGTAGTTGGCATATAGTGCATATCTGTACAGTGCATAGGTTTTGAGTAAAGTGGTGTGGAGCATATTGGTGTTAAGTGCAGTGGTTTAGAGTAGAGGGACATAGAGTGCAGTGGTGTAGAGTGGTGCAAGTAGGGTGAAGTGGCATGGCATAGAGTGGATTGACGTAGAGTGGTGTACAGTGGAGTGGCATGGAGTGCAGTGGCATAGAGCAGATTATTTCAGAGTAGAGTGAAGTAACATAGAGTAGAGAGGAGTGGAGTAGGGAAGAGTGGAGTGGTATATAGTAGTGGCGAATAGTGCACTGGCATAGAGGGGAGTGACCTAGACTGGAGTGGTGTAGAGTGTAGTGGGGAGAGTGCAGTTGTGCATAGTATAGTGCTTTGGCATAGAGTAGAGTGGTGCAGAGTAGAGTAGGAAGGTGTACAGTGAAGTGCCTTCGAGTGCAGTGTCAGAGTGCAGTGGTGCACAGCAGATTAGAGTGACATAGATTGTAATCCTATAGAGTGCTTTGGTTTAGAGAGGTGTAGAGTAGAGTGCAGTGGCGTAAAATGCAGTGGCACATAGTAGAGTGGTAGAGAGTGCTGTGTTGCACAGTAGTGTCATAGAGTGCAGTGATGTACAGTGCAGTGGCATAGAGTAGAGTGGTGTAGAGGAAAGGGGTGTAGAGAGCAGTTGTGTAGATTACACTGGTGTAGAATAGAATAGAGTGGTGTAGAGTTCATTGACGTAGAGGCCAATGGTCTAGAGTGCAGTGGTGTAGAGTAGAATGTTGCAGAGTAGAGTATAGTGGTGTACAGTGCAGTGGTGTAGAGTGTATTGGTTTTAAAGTGGCTTAGAGTGTATTGGTTTTAAAGTGGTGTAGATTGCAGTAGTGTAGAGTGCAGTAGTGTAGAGTGCAGTGGTGTAGAGTGCAGTGGTGTAGAGTGGAGTGGTGCAGGGTAGATTGAAGTGGTATAGAGTGGAATAATGCAGAGTGGAATAGAGTGGCGTAGAGGGCAGTGGCTTAGAGTAGATTGTTTAAGAGTAGAGGGAAGTGGCATAGAGTGGAGTGCTGTAGAGTGCAGTGTCATAGAATGCAGTGGTGCAGAGTAAATTAAAGTGGCTTAGAGTGGATTAGTGTAAAGTCCAGTGGTGTAGGGTGGAGTGAAGCAGAGTAGAGTGCCGTATGTTTAGTGGCATACAGTGCGTTGGCATAGAGTGGTGCAGAGTAGAGTCCAGTGGCATAGATTGCAGTGTAGTGGCGTAAAGTTCAGTGGCAGAGATTGCAGTGTTGCAGAGTAGAGTGCCATGGCATAAAGAAGAGTGGTACAGGGTAGAGTGCGTTGGTGTAGAGTGCATTGGTATAGAGTGGCGTTTTGTAGAGTAGTGCAGAGTAGATTGTTTCAGAGTAGAGTAGGTGGCGTAGAGTTCAGTGGTGCACCGTAGAGTGGAATGGTGTAGGGTAGAGTGCAGTTGCATAGAGTACAGTGGTGTAGTTGATTGGAATAGAGTGGAGTGGTGCAGAGTAGATTAGAGTGACATAGAGTGCATTGGTGTTGAGTGCAGTGGCACAGAGTGTGGTGTTGCAGAGTAGAGTGACGGAGTGGAGTGGCATAGACTGAGGTGGTGTAGAGGGCAGTGGTGCATAGTAGAGTAGAGTGGGATAAAGTGTATTGGCATAGAGTAGAGCCATGTAGAGTAGAGAGGTGTAGAGTGAAGTGACTGAGTTGAATGGTGCAGAGTAGAGTGCACTTACGCAGCGTGGAGTGGCGTTGTGTGGAGTGGTGCAGAGTAGAGTGCAGTGGTGTGGAGTGGGGTAACGTGGAGTATGCATTGTGTGGTAGCGCACTGCCATTACATACAACACATCTTCAATTGAAATGACCATTACGTCTGCACAGACATACAGATTTATTGCTATATGTATACACAACACAAAGGATATTGTGTGGAAATGTCTTCACCAAGTGTATTAATTTATTTTGATCGTAATAAAATATTTGTTTCCACCATACTTCAGAATGACCAGAATTTCCCCCCAGTTGCCAGCATTATTGTCACATAAATCTTCTCACTTTGAAGTCAGAGAAGGAAAAGGAAACACCAAGCTCCCTCGGAAGACAGAGCCTGACATTTGACCTCTGCCTTTGAATCCACAGTAAATGTGACTATACATGAACAAGATTTAAAGGTCTGTATACAGTAAGGCAGCAGGATACAGTAACTAAGATATGGGCCACTTAGGGGACTAACTCAAGCTGGACAGCCTAAAAGAAATAAAGCCAACAAATACAAAGCAAGTAAATGTGATTTACAAACCACAAAGCCAATGGTAAGCAGTGGGTGAAATGCATTCCCGGGGTGACTATCTGAAAAGTTTCAACGGTCCGTCCATCATCTCCTTGTATTTGCATTGTTTGCCCTAAGTTGTCAGGGTATGCCCAGAAGTAGGTCCCTTACTCACTTTGCCTCTGGATTCAAGCAAGCCTGGCTGATGAGGACTGTTAGCCTGAAAACGGTCGCAGGATGCTTGTTTTCCGTGCAGGGAAGACCTGGCTTGGCAGTTCGGGCTGGACTATTCCCTGAGGCACAGGGTCAAGACTGATTTGCATATAGCTGTGTCTGAACAGGGGTGGCGAAGTGAGCTAAAGAACAATGATGGATTCAACCCAGATCTGTGACTGGGGGTGAGTGTCTGAAAAGTATCAGCGCTCTGTCCATCATCTCCTTGTGAGCTTTCCGAATGTCCCCAAGATGTCATTAGCAAACCAGAAAGCTGTGCTATCTGGTAGTATTCGACTTAAAAATTATTGCTTTATTCAAAGGCAATAACAGACATAGTATTCTGCCGACCCCAGCAAGCCACCATCAATGTGATGGTTGTGAATCTTAGTGCGTCACAATTTGCGACCTACCTCATTAATATTCATGAGGTAGGTCAAATTGTGAGCCACTGCAATTCAGTATTTTACAAATTGACCTATTAGTACAAAGGTCAATTTGCAAAATATTAATGCATTTGGTAAAAGTCGGTGAACAAATTGTCACCACTTTTACTAAATGCATTCTTTGCACCTAAGGCCCTGAATTCCCTTCCCAGGATAATTACACTCTCAGAGGCGTGAACCAAAATGGCACCGATTTCCCCCATTACCAACCTTTGCAGTGTAAGGGGTGCATACCCTGTCAAAAGCAGTATGGTATCACTCTCCTAGTGGTTTGTATGGCAGCAAAGCATCTTTTAAGCTGAATTAATGGGATAGACTTCTTCAGTAGTATCTCTGTGCCTCATGGAATCGTGGAAACCCTGCATGCAATTACAATCGATTCGCCAAGCCTGGTCTGACATATTAGTTCACTGCTGCAGCACTGTGCGTTCTATATAGCATCACAGTCCAGTGTCACCTACCCACCCAGAAGGGTAGACCCCGAAACCGGCCTCGTCGGCTATTCGCTGCACCTGAGGCCAACTGGTATTGGTGTGGATGTCGGTCAGCGGCCCTTCCAGACAGAATGGCCAACATGCCCACTGCCACCACCTCGGTGTGCGCCTTGGTGCCCCAGCCACAAGCACATGGAGGCTCAGAGGCGAAGATGGAGAGGCCAAATGTTCAGAGGCATAGCGGACCCCAATAGAGGGCAGCACCAAGGGGCAAAGGGGTCCGGTTAGGACTCTAAATTGTGCCTAATATTTGAAATTGTGATTCAGTAATTGTGATCGATAATTTTTTGTTTTACCACTTCTGAATCGCAAATTCAATTGTTACTACATTGGGCCCTAAGTCCTTTCTATGCTATTTTAATAAATTGAAAATGTAAACATGCAAAGTTATTAGAAGGACATAGTGAGACATTCAAAATGCATACCTTTGGATTGAAAGTAATGCAAAAGAAACCCTTGTTTGGGCCTCACTCCTCATAAAATTTGTGAGGCCCAATGTTATTCCCTGATTCTCAATCCACACTTTTCCTTACCCACAGAACTCCTCCTATGGGCCTCTCAACCACAAGTTGATTCTGCTCTGCTGCTATACTACCCAAACCAGCACAGTTCTTCATGATACAGCCCTTGGACTTTGCAGTACATGTGTGAGCAACAAATGGTTAAAAATGGCCTATTCTCCCCCTCGGAGGATCGGTTGTTATTGGATCCTATGGATCATAAAGCCATTTCACTCACTAAAAACCTGGGTGTCAAGCTGGACAACCAGCTATCGCTGCGAACACACATTCTGGGTCTGGCTGGCACCTGTTATGGAATTTTGAAAATGCTCCGTAAATTCCTGCCCCTGCTGTCTGAGGAGCACAGGCGTATTACTGTGCAGGCTCTCGTCGGTTCGAGGCTTGATTATGCTAATGCCCTCTTCCTTGGCCTCCCTGATTACCTAGTTCAGCGCCTACAGGTGGTACAGAACTCTGCCGCCCGGGCTATCTTTGGCCTGCGTAGACGAGCCCGAGCTTCCGGGCTCCTTCAGGCGCTACATTGGCTGCCTGTCCGGAAGCGGATCCAGTTTAAATCCCTGACTCTGATGCACAAAGCCCTGTTTGGATCAGGGGCTGGATACCTGCGGCGGAGACTAGCCTTCTATCGACCAGTCCGCTCCTTGCGCTCGGAATCCCTTTACAAAGCGGTGGTCCCTCGGGTGAGGAAGGCCCGCACGGGAGGGCGCTCTTTCAGCTGCAAAGCCCCACAGCTGTGGAACTCGCTTCCCCTTTCGCTGCGCAGCACTGTCAATTTGTTCCAGTTCAGGAAGAGCCTGAAGACCTGGCTTTTTAATCTTTAGGCTGTTCTTATTGCTTCAGTTTCAGTTCTTTTTCTCATTCTTTTGCTGTGTTGTGTTATTTTTATTCTGAGATGCAGGTGGAAAGCGCCGGGACACTCTTTTCGAGTAGCCGTGCGCTATAAAAGAACGCTGTAACATAACATAACATAACATAACTTACAGGAAATTGGTTAACAATCGTGTTGATCCGATGCAAAAGCTGAGGGTAAGCTGGGAAAAAGACTTGGGGACTGAGGACTGGCGTGATGCTCTGGCCTCCCCTCATGAAGTGGCCATCCCGATGCGTATGCAACTCTTGCAACTTAAGATTCTCCATAGGGTCTACGTTGACGCCAAACTCCTGTTTAGGATAGGTAGACGCCCCAATCTGCTCTGTCTCCGACATTGCAATCAAGTAGGTACCTTCTTCCACATAATATGGGAATGCCCGCATATTCAGGACTACTGGGTGAGGATTACCCGTCAACTCGCGAGAGCCTGCGGCAAGTCCCTGCCGCCATCTCCTCATCTATGCCTGCTTAATATTTGGGGAGCGACTGATATTTCTCAGGCTGAACAGACTTGGGCCTCGATGGGAAACATCGCACAAAAATGGGAGGTGGAGGTGATCCCGCTCCTGGGTGCCTGGGCAAGAGACATGGACACCGCAATGATTGCCGAAAAATCGGTCTTCAAAGGCCGCGGATGCCCCAAGAAATGGGACCATTAATGGGGAAAGTGGAATAAATACAGGGGGGGACATATGTATCTCCCCAACGGTGGAGCTGCGGGAGGAAAGGAGTGAACAGATGGCCTAACTGATGGCGGAGGTGGAGGCTTCTCCTCCGAATAATTAACACCGAGGTCATTCTTCGGCCCCTATTCTCTCCTGTACCATGCTTTGTATCTCGATGTACTGTGCCATGTTTAATGTTTATTAAGACTTGACATTCGCCCTCTGATTCGTAAAGCTCTTAGTGTGGTTTTTTTTTTTTTTTCCTGCGGGAGTGTTGACTGGAGGTGTATGATGGGATGGGGGATTATTCAGTGTTATCTCTATGTCATGTGCTGATATCAGATTGTTTTTTGGAAACCAATAAAAAGTTTATAAAAAAAAAAAAGAGCTAGTAACGTATGCAGATCTGTAAAGAATATCATTACACAATAGAAATGTATGTATACAATTTTGTAGAAGTAGAAATCATGAGCGAGACTAGATAGTCAATAAAACGTATGCTGTATATCTGTACAAACAAGTTCGTGCTCATAGTGCCAATCGCGTTACCAATTGTCTTATAATAATGTCTAAAATCTGTGATTTTAATTAAAGAAACAACAACAATAAAGAAACATGCTTCTATGAACTATGTGTCCACTCTGATTTCCCTCGGGGGGGGGGGGGGGCAGGTCATGGAGCTCTCCAAGTTGTGACTTCTGCCTGTTGACCCACAGCCCAGATAGCAGCCCTGAAGCTTCTTGTAAGCGTTTAGCACCCTCTAGGTCTGTCGATATGTTTCAAAGGAAGATTAAGAGAACACATATAAGGCAATGCGGTGTGACTGGCCACCGACCTCTTTGCCCTAATATCGGCCCAAAGTTCTAGCACAGCATGCCAGTGGCTCCATTGTCAGTGCAAAACGTAGGGGCGATAAGAGGCACCCTTGCCTGGTCCCACTGTCCACCCTATAGCTTTTGGAGATAACACGTCCTATTCAAACTCTATCCATGCGGTTTGTATGAAGCAGCAAGTCCAAGTCATAAATCCGTGCCCTAACTGCAGGCCCTCCTTCACGCTATAGAGAAAGTCCCAATCTAAGCAGTTGAAAGCTTTCTCTATATCTACTGTAAATATCGCTGCTTTCCCATGGTCATAAGAGTTGGCTTCCAGCAATGCTAAGAGCCTCCTGACACTGATCCCAAAATTGCAGCCAGGGATAAACCCTGCTTGTTCAGGTGGATAAGTCTCTGCATGAAAGGGAGGAGTTCGGTTGCTAAAACCTGGTTGAGGATTTTGTAGATGATGGTGAGTATCGACAATAGCCTATAAGCCTTACAGACGTGCAGGTCTCCTTGGTTTTAGCAGTGGCACCACCAGCACCTCTCGGGTACAAGAGGGGCTCCCTTTTATACATCTACCCACTTGGGGGCTAGCAAGTCAAAATATGTGGCGTAAAACTCAACGGGGAGCCCATTTGTTTCAAGTGTTTTCCTCTCGCCATATTCTTTACGGCCACCTGGATCTCCTGCAGGATAACATCTCCTTCTAGTTCCTCCGGCGTAAGTGCTGGGAGGGGCAACGGCTCCAGGAAATCATTGATGGCACTTAATGTGTACACAGAGGCGCTCGTATAGAGACAAGAATAGTAGCATCTAAAATGCTAGTTAATATCCACTTGTCTATACATCCTGATCAGTCGCAAGTTCCACAATGACTGAACCCCATTTAGCGGAGATAGCAAGCCAAGCCATTAGCTATCCAATGCGGTCGTGCTCCGCATGTGCCCTTATCATATATGCTCTTTAATCAAAGTACCTAAGCTTCTTGACCTTTTCCGCCAAACACTCCTTGGTGTCTAGCAAGGTCTGGTGCAATTTCGGGTGATCTGATCTGCACTGCTCCATGGCCCTCAAATTGTGTCTCCAAGGACACAACCTCATGTAGTAAAGTGCACCTAACCCCCACTGATTCCTCTATGCATTTCTCCCTGAACAGCCTTATTAGCACCCCACTCCAACTGAAGCTATAAATGTTGTTTGATATTGTTTGTTTAAAATGCTTGTTATTAAACAGAAGAACAAGCTTCAAAGATAGAGCATACATGGACATATATTTGCAGGTTATGAAAATGGCCCGGTAACCCCATAGCCCCCCCAACGTATCACACCCAGTTACATGTTGCGTACTACATTATGTTTGATATTGTTATACCTAAAATGGGTAATTTGCAAGGCTTTTTCTAATGCTGGGTATTTTTATCAGCATAATAAAGATGATATTGTAACTACTTATTTAGTCCTCCGCCACCAAATCGAGGAAGGCCAATATGCTCTGGGAAGGAATAATCAGTGCCTCATACTCTGGTAATTTTGGCTGGCTTTGATAATGGATCAGTGAAAACTAGACCTGACCACATTATATGAACGGGGAAGCTATCAGCCCCAAGTTGTGATGACCAACATTAGGGCTTTCAGGGGAAAGCAACAGGGAACACACTCTCCAGAAAGTACTGCATTAAAAGTAATCCTTTGCTCTCCAGTCTTGATTCTTCATGCTATGTTTTGCAATACTACAGGTCAGCATTAGATTATTCACTACATCGGGAAGGCTTTCCATATACGGAGTATTACTCCACATTTTAAAGAGATTTTGGGCAATAACAAGGGCTATCAAGCGAATCAGAAGTGAGTTCCTAAGGGGAGGTCATACAATCTTATCGATGGGTCCTTATCACTGTCCTGGGATTTCCAGCCTGTGACAAACAATGGGGATACAGGCTAGAGCAAAATGTAATCTCTAAAATTAATTATAAGTAACGATTTTACGATCTCCCTGAGGGAAGTTTTAATTGCACCCTACTGTAGAACGTATAAAGATATTGATCAAAATCTCCTAAACTTGCATTGAGATTTTTAATAATTCTTTCAGAAAATAAATATTTTTAAAGCGGTTAAAACTGTTACTTTTCTGCAGTTACTCGAAATACATTTAGTTTGATTTGGTTGCTAGTTGTTAAATCCAGTCTATATAGAATGGAGTTTCCCAGGATGGGCCCTTACATAATAACACCACTGATGTAAGAGAACTTGTTCTAGGTGACCATCAACAGACTATTAGTACCAGACAAGGCATATAATATAAACCTCTTCCTTTAGCTGATAGCTGGTCCAGCATTTGGTCAAACATGTCACCAAGAGGTGAAGCCAGGAGCGTTTCTGAAATACAAATAATTGACATGTGACCCGCAGCAGCCCTAAACAAAACCTTGCAAGATTTGTAAATGTCAGACTCCTGAAAATGGAGAGTAGGCTAGATAAGGGAAAGGTTAAGATTGGTGTTCCTGAGGACTTGATAAAAGCACCAGCAAGTTTATAGTGGTTCCTTCTGAACATGCTAAGATGTTCCCACAACCACATTAGTGATTTAGAAAGAGACAAACTAGACACACTAGCTATGAAGCTGAAGAGTCAAACTAGTACTGAACCGATTGCAGGAGTGTGGTCTTACTCTAAAACATAAGAAATGCTTATTTAATAGAGATGAACTACCTTTGTAGGACACAAAGTAGCCAGTTTAGACCTAAAAATATTTAAATGAAACTCTATAATATCTGGCCACCCCCCACGAATAAGGAAGAGTTCATAATGTTTTTAGACATGACTGACTATTACAAATAATTTGTCCAAAATTTGCAGACCAGACTAAAAATATGAGATCACTCTTAATAAATGGGTAGAATTCAAGTGGAATGCGGAGTTCAATTCATAATGTGGTAACATCAAAGAAGGTTTGACTCATGAGCCTAATCATCAAAGATCTGACGATAATGCAATGCCTCAATCACTGAAGCGGGTGAAAAGGATTGGTGGCGTTCTGATTCAGGATGAGGGTGAAAATGAAAGACCAGTTAGTTTATCTCCAGGTATTTAAGAGGGCAGGCTTGAGGTGCCCAGTAACAGAAGATAGTTATTGCCATTTTCTGGTTAGTGAGAAAGCTGAAAATGTTTCTGTGGGGAAGTGAGTTTATTGAAAGACAGACCATTAGCCACTAAGAGGTATTCATGAAAAAAGGAATTGATTTTGTGTCTAATAGAATCTGCAGGTGGGTTATTGGACTTCAAGAATTCAGCTGTGAAGTTATATTTCCCCAATCTTATTGCCTTCGCTCCTTGATTTTTGCTGAACTTGTTTTCGTTGGCATTAGGACTCTGCGCTTTACACCTGCTAACCAGTGCTAAAGTGCTTATTTTCTCTCCTTCAAACTTGGTAAAATTAGACTACACATAATTGGCACATTTAATTTACTTGTAAGACCTAGTGAATGGTACTACCTGTACCCAGGGCCTGGAAATGAAATGCTGCTAGTTGCACTCATTGTGCCACCCACAGAATTAGCACTGTAAAACATGTTTTAGGCCTGCCACTGCAGCCTCTGTGTGCAGTTTTAAGCTTCCATTTTTACCTGAAATAATTAACCTTTTGCCAGGCTAAACTGTCCTTTTTAATGCTTATAAGTCACCGCTAAGGCAGGCCATAAAGGCTCTTAGGGCAGTGTGCATTGTATTTAAAAAGTAGGACATGTGTACTTATGTTTTACATATCCTGGCAGTGACAAACTCCTAAAGTTGTTTTTCACTTTTGTAAGACCTATCTTTTCCATTAACTAACACTGGGTAACCCTAATACATTTAGTAAGTGCTTCAGATTGGAAGCAGATAGAAATATGGTTTTTACAGTCAAATGAAATGTGATTTCAAATTTTCTTTAATGGTGAAGTCGGATTTTAAGTTACAATTCTGAAAATGCCACTTTTAGAAAGTGGAAATACACCAAAGGTGATGGGAGGCTGCTTGCAATAAGCCTGACCACTGGCAAGAGCTCGGGTGGCACTCCAACCCATCGTACTTTTGCTTCCCATGCCACCTCACTTTGGACCAGTCATATGCACATCAGTCTTGACCCTGCTCCTCATGAGAACAGTCCAGTCGGAACTGCCAAGCCAAGTCCTCCCTAAACTGAAACACAAGCAACCCAGGACTGGTTTCACCCTAGTTATGGGCTCATCAGCTGAGTACTGTTTGGTTCCAGTGACACAGTGAGCACAGGACCCACATCTGGGCATATCCATGCCACTTAAGGCAGTACATGAAACACATGAAAGGTGATGGGATGCTGCTTGCAGTAAGTCTTAAGTTCAGAAAAGTTTTATTGAAATAAGAAGTGCTCAAATATTACATCATAAGATACATGGCACGTAAAGTAATGACAATAACATAGGCTGTAATATGAAACATCAAAGGTTAAGAGTATAATAAAAAAATAAATAAGTAAATAAAAAGCAAAAATTGGCAATTGGTAGGAAATAAAGCATTACAAGGGGATATGTAAAATACAATATAATCGATAAACAGTTGAAAAAGAAAAAATAAAAAAGAGAGAAAGAACGAGAAAGAAATACCTTGTTTAGAAGGAACAGGAAATCATGGAGGTTTAGAAACTTCTTGCTGTTTCGGGGTAAAAGACAGAGAAATACAAGCACTCAAGTCAAAAAATAATGTAATTGGGCTCCACAGTTCTCTCCGTTTAGCAGCTAAGGATAAGGGATATACAAAAGTTGTGTCTAGTCTGTGATTGTAGCAAACAGCGTACCACCAAGCCTTGTAAGATAATTTGGTGAAATCCTTCCAATTTTTGGTGATTTGCTGAAACGCCACAGCTAATAGTAAATCAATTATTCTAACATTACAAGAGTAGTGTTCCCAGATGGGAGAAAGGCTCCCTAAAAAAATATGAGATGGAGAAAAGGGGTGAGTGGAGGAAAAAATCTTATTAACTTGAGACCAAACTTGCTTCCAAAAGTTAAGAACAAAATGACAACCAAAAAGCATGTGAAAAAGATCAGCATCTGATAAAGAGCAGGACCAACACTTGTCAGATGCATCTGGAAAATGAGTACTTAGAGTGAGTGGTGAGAACAATAAACGATTATAAATAAAGAATAGTGTTTGAGTAGTATTGGCTGCCCTGGAGGATCTACGAATTTTTAACCACAGTTTATCCCATAATGGAATAGACCATGAAGCTCCAAAGTCCTTTTCCCAACATTGCTCTGTACTGGTCTTAATGCGGGGATGAGACAGAGTGTGAAGGAAGGCATATATCTTAGAAGCTTTAGAATGTGTAAGGAGTAAAGAATCCAACGAGGACACATCAGAAGATGTGGGAGTCGACGAAGGAGGTGTAGCAAGATGAGCCTCATAAGCATGTTGTAATGCATGCGTTAACAAGGAATACTTGGTTCGAAAAGTGAAAGGAAGACTGAAAGAGATGGCAAGTAAATCAAAAGGGATAATTTGAGTGTGGTGGAACATTTGCCTCACCCAAATAAGACCACGTAGTCTCCAAGATTTCCAGAAGATTGGCTTGTTATTGATTAGAATGGACGAATTATGCCAAATAGGTTGGTCAAAAAAGGTTGAAGTAGGTAAAGGCAAAATTTTTGAGGTATATTTAAGAATGGGAGTTGAGATAGACTGTGGTCTACGAGAAAACATAAGATATTCTTTGAAAGAGAAGGGAAAAATAAAAGACTGTTCTAAGGTCAACCAGAGAGGAGATACTGGAGAAATCTCCGCAGTCCAATGAGAAGCTTGATGCAACAGGAAGGATTTATGATATAAGGAGAAATTCGGAAAATTCACCCCACCCTCCCTCTTAGAGCGCATTAGCTTGGACAAAGACATACGAGATCGTTTATGCCCCCATAAAAAGGAAGAGAGAATAGAATTAATCTTCTTGAAATATTTTGAGGGAATAGCAAGTGGTATGTTGGATATAGTGAATAAAACAATGGGAGAAAGCATCATTTTGATCGTGTCCAATCGTCCCCACCATGATAAGTAGAGAGGGTGCCATTTATTAGTAAGGGTGGTCAGTTTTTGTATACATTCTTCCATAGATTTAGTGATTGTACCCGAGAGAGATGAGTGAAAATGAAGGCCCAGATATTTAATAAAGTTAGGGCTCCAAGTAAAACCTGAGGCAGAGAAGTCATCCTTGAAGGTTACTTTAGTGAGTGGTAAGATCTCGCATTTGTCTTTATTTAATTTGTATCCCGATACCTGAGCAAAAGAATGAACTTCATCTAAAAATGCTGGAAGGGAGGTGACTGGGTGGGATATAAATAGTAAGACATCATCAGCATAAGCTGCCATCTTAATGTCAGAATCATGAAAATTAAAACCACGTATACTGTCATTTTGACGAACTCGCAGAAGGAAGGGTTCCAAGGCAAGGTTAAACAAGAAAGGTGAGAGCGGACAACCCTGTCTTACCCCTCTTCCCAATGAGAAATAAGAGGAGAGGCCTCCATTTGCCGAGATAGCAGCTCTAGGACAAGAATAGAGAAAGGAAATCAGGGAAGAAATGTTTGGTCCGAAACCAAACCACTGCAAAGTTTTAAATAAATAAGGCCATTCAACTCGATCAAAAGCTTTTTCCCCATCCAAGGCTATGGCTGCAAGGGAGTGAGGGTGATGAGAGGTTTTAGAAAGAATGTCAAAAAACAATCTGGTGTTATCCGATAGCAATCTACCCTTAACAAAGCCAGATTGTTCTTTCCCTAATAGCTCGGGTAATAAAGACTCTAAACGCAGTGCCAATGCTTTAGAAAACAATTTATAATCAATATTTACAAGAGAGATAGGACGGTCATTTTTACAATATTGTGGATCTTTACCTGGTTTCGGGATAATACATATAAGGGCGTCGGAGAAGGATAAAGAGGCAGAACCAGTTTGAAGGAAATTAGAGAGAAGCAAATGCAATTTGGGGATTAGTAGATTTGAGAAGCAGGAAAAGAATTCAACAGCGAAACCATCAGGCCCCGGAGCTTTGTCGTGCTTAAGAGTTTGAAGAGCCTGGAGGAGATCCCTGTGAGTGAGATCAGATTCTAAGGAAGAGAGGTCCGGAGGAGTATCAAAAGGACAAGAAATAGTGGAGAGAAATTGGGAAATGGATTGTTCAGACGAAGATGCTTCGGAAGAATACAAGGTTTGATAAAAAAGTAAGAATTCTTGTAAAATGTCTTCATTTTTGTGTTTCAGCAAGCCGTCCCGACCATAAACAGACTCTATGTTGACTTTATTATGTCTGACCTTTAAATAATTAGCCAACAACTTACCAGCCTTATTCTGCCCACCATAGAACTTGGCACTGGACTTTAAAAGAAAATTAGATGCGTTAAACGTGGACTCTTTATTAAATTAAAGTTTGGCAGAAATTAGATCGTTTAAGCAGTCTTTTGATTTAGAAGTATAGTATAAGTGCTCTAGATGTTTGATCCTGGAGAGGATAGCATTACTATCATGTTGGGCTTTCTTCCGTTTCCGTGAAACATAATTGATGATGAAATCCCTGGCTGATGCTTTAAAAGCATCCCAGACCACAGGAAATGAAACTTCACCGGTATGATTAAGCAAAAAATATTCATGAAAAAAGGAGGTGAAAGAAGAAACAAATTGCGCATCAAGAAGGAGGGCGTTATTGAAGCGCCATTTGTTAAAGGAAACAGGCCTCTGCAATACGTCTAATGTGATAGAAACTGGAGCATGATCCGATATTAAAATGGAGCCAATATCAGAGGAAATAAGGGACTGAGTGAGGCGGTGTGTAAGAAAAAAGTAATCTAGTCGAGATTGAGTATGGTGAGGGGGTGAGTAGAAAGTGTATTCTCGTGAGGTGGGATTGCAGAGTCTCCAGGCATCAGTAAGTTTGAATTGTGCTATGAATTGAGTGAACATTTTTTGTGATTTATGAGGGATGTAAGCGCTAGCTGAATGCCTATCCAAAAAGGGGTCAAAAACTTCATTGCAATCACCTACTAGAATAAAATTATCAACATATTGTTGAGTAATTATTGGAGCGAGAGAGGACCAGAAAGAAGTGTCCCCACACGTGGGAGCGTACACATTTAAAATGGAAATGGGAGCATTGTCAAGAGTAAAATTAACTAACACCCATCTACCTGAAACATCAGCAATATGTGTCATTGACTGGATTGGAAGGGATTTTTTAAATAAAATCAAAACACCATTACGTTTACCATCCCCTGGAGAGAAATAGACATCACCCACCCAGCCCCTTTTTAACTTGGTAGACTCAGCTTCCGACAAATGGGATTCCTGTAGACAAGCTATATCTGCATTGAGTTTGGCCAAATGGGATAGTACTCTGTCTTTTGATCGGTTAATGTAAACCTCTAACATTCCAAGACAATATTTTTAAAGGCATAGAAAAATATTAAAAAGACATATCAATAAATCAGCATATGGATAAGCATGAAAATATACAAAGAGAAAGATATTAAAAGCATATAAGTATTGTAAAAAGAAACAGCAAAGATAAAAAAGAATAGTGTCATAAAGAGCAATGAAATGAAAACCAGTTACATAATGAAGAAAAAGAAGAAGAGTATGAGCAAGGAACAGTAGTATAAACAAGAGTAAGAGCGAAGAAAAATGGAAGGACTGGAAAAAGAAGAAAGAAAGAATTAAAGAACATAACGAAGAAAAAAGAGAGCATGAAAGAACAAGAGAACAAAAGGGGAAGAACAATAAACTTACATGTTGTCGGGAACAAACAAAAGGAGAGGAGGGTGAAAGCCACATAGAGCAATGACGGGTCATAAGCTCTCAAGGGAAGGCAGGGAAGGAGGACTACCGCAACGGACTCCGTGGGCACGAAGGTGAATGGTGACATGAAGGAAAAAATCTGTACAAAAGGGAAGAAAGAATTAATGTTAAATACGAAGGAGACATAGAAATAACAGAAGAACAAGCAATTGGTAATACTGCGTAAGCATAACAATCCTGAGAGATCAATCAGGAAAAAAGCATATAAGCATTAATACAGAATAAGTAAATGTAACCAAACATTAAGAACTGGGCGAGGCAGCAGTATCCATACTAGTAGCGTTGTGAGAATACAGAAAGCTCTTCAATTTCAGCGGATCGTCATAAGCGGTGGTCTTGTTATTGAAAGTCACCTTGAAAAGACATGGATGAAAAAGACCATATCTCGCTCCCATAGATCTGAGCTGTGGTCTGAGTGAAAGGAATTCTTTACGCCGATCTGCAGTAGATTTTGCATAATCCTGTGAGAAGAAAAGCCGATTGCCAGACCAGGTGAGTCGAGGAAGTGCTTTGGCAGCAGACAAGACGGTGAGTAGATCAGTATACTCCAAAAAATATAGTATAACACCTCGCGGCCTTCTTGCTTGAGTGGTAGAAAATCCAGTAGGAGGAGGACCTAGACGATGGGCCCGTTGTATGTTAAGATTGGTGGTATCCGGTAACTGAAGAATCTTCGTCAAAAAAGATTTAAAAAATGCTAAAGCATCAGGTCCCTCTGAATTTTCCGCCAGGCCATAAATGCGGAGATTATTTCTCCTGCTTCTATTTTCCAAGTTTTCAATTTGTTTGTGGAGATTGGATACTTGAGCACATAATGGATCAACCTTGGCAACTGAAGAAGCAAGAGTATCTACGTGGTGTTCTAAATGGGTTACACGGCTATCAATATTTGACCACTTATCGGAAAGCATCTGAAGAGTGGATTTAGTTTCCTCAAGAGTGGTTTTAGTGTCCTCAATAAAGGGGCGTAAAGCCTTAATCTCCTCCAGAAGGATATCCATAGTTACTGAAGAAGTTTGTTTGGGAGGAGAAGGAGGGTGTTTTTTGAGACGTTTGGTAGAAGCTTTAGCGACGCCACTAGTATGCGGGGCTGCAACAGAGGAAGAACTTTTAACAGAAGGGTCAGAGGAGTCATCCATCGCTAGACACCTATACCTGGACCCCGTCTGAAGAAGAAATTTACGAGGAGTTGAAGATGGCTTGCGTAGCTCCTTATATAATCTGCCCATAGATGAAATAGCAACAGCAAAAGTATTACCAACAGGTTAGGTAATAATGGACAACAGCGAAAAATGCTGATGGCCCCCTATAATCGAAGCAACAAGCAGCATGGAGCACAATTTGAACCCCTCTCACAATGAGAAGCTGCGAAGAAAGGGCACAGTCCAGAGTATCAGCGAAATAACTATCACAGTTGCATGTATTGACTCCAAAAATAGATATGACATAAATAAAAACATGTCACGTTGGAATGAAACTTGTAATGCAAATCATAGCCAGTGAAATGGAGAAAAAGCGTCTTCAAAATAGTACCCACATATTATTGTAACATCGTTGAGGAGAAAAGTGGGCAATTCATAAGGAGCAAGTACCTCAAATTGCATAAATTACGCTCTAAAAAGAGCTAAAACTGCATCCAAAAGTAAAGAGGGAAGAATGAGACGGAGAATAGGCTATAAAAAAGAAAAATAGTCCACCAGTACCTCCAATGCGCAGGAAACGCTATAGCTGAAGCTCCGTCTGCGCAGAGGTATGAAGCTCCGTCAGCGTGGAGACAAAATGGCGGCCGCTGTAGATGTAATCACCTCACATCGTTCGTTGATGAAAAGCAACTGTTACAGGCGAAAGCCAGGGCTTAAAATCGCCCTAGGCGCGCCCCAGCCGTTCCGAAGGCAGAATTCATGCCTCGTAAGGAGAAAGAGGCACCAGGAATCCCGTCGCGGCCCCTCCTCACCGCGCTGCCCGGGAGAGCTGCATAAACACCGCCATTCTCCGCGGGCGTTAGCCACGCCCCCTCTGCTTGCAGTAAGTCTTACCACTGGCAATAGCTCTCGTTAGCACTCCAACCCATTGTTCTTTTGCTCACCATGCCACCTCAGTTTGGACCCAGCCATATGTTTTTGCACTTTTAGAAAGTTTACACTTTCATGCCCCAACCAACTGTGCTTTTCTGCCAGTGTCCTGGGTCACATGACAGCGAATAGCTCTGCAATTGGGGTTTGAGTATTGCTTCGAGACAGCGCAACAAAGGGGGCTTAGGTGTGGACAGGATGGGCCAACCTGACAAGACAGCTGGAGGGGGGTTGTACCCAGCTTCACTTACACTTCAAACGGCATTGCCAACTGCACACACAAAGGAGCCTGATACCATGCCTGCCATGCCTTTTGTTATCCTAGATATCGTAAAGCCCGGACTAGGAGAAGAAGAACTTACCAGAACCAGTTTTGGGGGTAGGCCTGGGAATTCCCTCACACATGGGCTAGCACAAGGTATAATAAGAGGACCCTCAGAACCACTCAACAGAACATTCCTGGACCTGTAGAAGATTCAGAAGGACTGCCCTGCTGCTAAAAAAACTTAGGAAAACCATTGTGACTCAAAGGGTTGGTTGACCTCCTGGGTTGAACCATAGGGATGCAACAAACTTTCAGAGGCCTCCCTGCAACTGTCTAGGTGACCAGCTGCAACTGGACCTGCCTTAGCATTGCTGCTGGAGAGAATCTTGATCCTCAAGAGGTTCCCTCAGGTGTCCCAGACCCTTGGCTGGCATCAGTGAGAGCTCCTCTATACGAAGTGGGTGAACATACTGATATTTGGGTTCTTCACAACTAAAACTCAGCCGCCTGTGACAACCGCCAACGAAAAACTCCATTGAGGCCTGCTATTCCCATAAGACCTGCACTTCACACCAAAGCGAGACTCCAGCGATAACCGCCTCTTTGCGCTACAGCAATTACCGTTCGCAGTACTCAACCTGCTTTTCATGCTGAAAACCTCCTCCTCACGGCCTCCTCCAATGCGAACGGAACTCTTCATGCCAGACTCAAGAAGGTAACTCTTCACCTGGACTAACCTGATTCCTTTACCCAACCCACACTCAATCGCTGTCGACCTGAACTTATGACTTTCTGCCAGTCTAGTGCGACCAAATAACTGCAAATGTCTCTATCTGCTTCTTGGTGCTACTTTCAGTTAAAAGTTTAAAAATCTTTATCTCTGGTTATACTGATTTTTAGTTGGCTAGTTTTGGTGTCATTTTATTTATTAAAATGTACTCTATTTTTATGAATTGGTTTGGGATTTGCTTTGTGTTGAGTTTTCCCTTTAGTACTGTTTGTATGCTGCATAAATACTTTACATATTGCCTCTAAGTTAAACATGACTGCTTTGTGCCTAGTTACCAGAAGATTAAGCGTAGGTTAATTTAGCGACTTTTGCAGTTTACCCTAACAAGCATTGTAATTGTTACATGAGTGGGGCTTCCACCACCACCCTGAACCAATAACCACATTTCTTACGATTTTTTGCGTCCTCATACAGCCAAAAAAAAAAACTTATGATGGGATTTCTCCAATCACTCCATGCCATCCTTTTCCAGCCCTTGGGGGAGGCAAAGGGAGAGAAAAGGAGCTTTCCCTCCAAGATAGTACCGTTACTTTCTCCCACTCCGGGATGTTACTTAGGAGGCCAGCACCGACGGTACATTGGCTTAATCATAGGACCTCCCTCCAGTTTAACAAGGCTGCCCAAATATTGCCTTTGCTTCTTTGATCGCAGGCCATATCTGATTCGCTGGTATAGATAATATTCGTCAAACATTCAGCAAATATCGGTGGGATTTCAGATTTCCATGCTCTACAAATTTCCCTCCTTGCAAGAATGACCACGTAAAAGACAAATTTGGAAGCAGATGCATTCATAACGTAGTTGTTCGGTAGACCAAAAAAGATCATGCTGGGACTTGCGTCTATCTGTCGATGCAGCACGGCTTCCAAAAAGTCACATACCTCCATCCAATAAGGTTTAATTCTTGAGCATTCCATGAACATATGAATGTCATCAGCTACAGAGTACTTGCATCTGGGGCAGCTATATACCTTCCCTGTCACCTTAGATAGCTTTTTTGGGGACCAATAAACTCTGTAAGCAGTGTACAGATGGTTCCTCCTAAGTGCGGCCGGTTTTACTATAGCCTGCAACATAAGAAAAGAGTCAGACCATATTTTGTACACATCATTTTCTCTATCTCTGAATTCTTCGCCCCACAGTCTTATAACTTCAGACTCCCCAACCACATCAGATAACATTAAAAATGTTTCTGAGAGGAAGCAAGTTTAGAGATAGACAGACAATGAGCCGCTAAGTGAGTATTCATAAAAAAGAACTGATTTTGTGTCTAATAGCGTTTGCAGTTGAGTTGTTGGACTCCAATAATTCAGCTTTGAAGTTATATATATCGCCACTGCAGAGAACAATGTGGCAGACCACCCCTCAAGGTTGGTAAATTTGAATAACACAGAGGAAAGTTTAGGTGCAGTATAGGATGAAGGGGAGTTCAGTGGCTGTGTGGTACTTGAAGGTGTCATTAACACAAAAAAGACCAAAAGGGAGCATTGAAAGACCCAACCTGCATCGCTCCAAAATATAATCCCAACACACATAAGATGTAAGGGGTCCAAATAAAACAAACAACTACTGGTTCATATTAGTTCTCTGGACTACTCTTAGAGTAGAGAAAAAGAAACTACAAAAATCTTTATTTTTAGGACGGAAACCCTCACTCACCATGTGGTGGCATGTTTCATCATCGGTTTCATCCTCACACCACTAACAATTGAGTTAGTGGTGTGGGCTACAACTCTCACTAAACGGTAGAGGAGCTCTTGGAAAATGCCTTTGAGTATATCCAAACATGAGCTGTATTGGTGTGGGTGAAGGTGAGCAGTGTGTCATATGAAATAGAAAGAAAAGTCATAAAAAATGCCTATCAGTGGACAAAATCGTAACTTTAATGAATGTCCCGAGGTGCAAATTAAAAACAGAGAAAGAGATTAGGTACAACTTCACCCTAATAGTGATAAGGAGTCGACATGTTGTCAGTCGTAATGACCCTAAGAGGCGTATGGCATTCTTCCGGACCAAATTAATGAGTCTTATCACTCTGCAAGAAAAGCAGAACATAGACATTAAAATCTCTCGTCCTCTATAACTGTGGCTTGACCAAGTTTGCCAACATCTGAAAAACAATATAATAAAATCAGAGAAGCATGTAGTGTTTAGGCAACATATGGGTAGTAGATAGGGTGTTATAAATTAATAATAGTTGAGTGCCAGTGTAATTTTGCAGTCAGTGAGATTCAACACACCACCCACCAGTGCTATTGTAACAATAAAAGGCTTACCCGCAATATTAAGGTATAACAGTCTGCCTCAACTCGGCAACTCATTAACAGACGGGGGCAGGGCTATTGATAATGAAAATCACAGTCAGCAAGCAGAAAGAATGGGTGTTAACCCACAGTCCCCTAGAGTGTATATCGGCTGACATCTAAATCCTTGACCCCTCTAGTACATCTAAATAAAGAGCAGTAAACAAATATATGTGAAAAAGGTGGGAATTCAATTCCAATGCAAATCGATCTTACGGCACACTTTGAAAGTCTTATGCCAAGAAGAGAGTCAAAGACAGACAGAAAGACAGCCTCACACAGCACAATTAATATCACAAAGGTAGAGGCAGTACTGATCAGGGCGAACAGGATGAAAAACACTTAACCTTGCAAAGAGTCCAATTGGTCTGTCAGCGGCAGGGAAAGAGCATATCCCGGGTTCTACTGTATTTGACAAGGAGACCATAGAGGCGTAAAATGACGTCATACCCAGGGGACCGAAAAAGGAAAGCTGGTAAATTAAGTCCTGGCTAGGCAGCCCTCAACCCCAGATGATAAATACCCTTAAAAAGGAAGTATAAGAGGCAGTAATAAATACCAAAAACATACAACACGTTCAGCCTAATTTGCAACATAAATACCAAAACTAGGAATCACTAAAAAGGCCGAGCACATGATTCCAGCCAGAGCTCCTCTCCAGTTTTTTTTTTTTTAGAGTTGCAGACTAAACCACTAACCCAATTATCTCACAAAGACTTCTAACCAAAGATTCCTTACCTTAGAATAATCCCCAGGCGTCAGACTGGATCAGGAAATTTTCGTGAGCAGTACCCCATGTGCCGTTAGTTAGTGTCGTTCGGCTCCGCGTGGTGCCATCTGCGCCGGAAGTGACATGCGTAGTGCCTAAATAGGCAGCAACCCAGCGCGCTGACATGAGTTCTTATCCTTCTTCACCAGTTAGTGCAGATCCAGTCTCTTTAGACTAATCTTTTTTGGACTCTTTGTTGAGATTTTTTTTAGACTTTGTCTCCTGGTGCATTAGGATGTTAGCTAGGAAAGCTGGTTTCAAACACTGTAGCAATTGTCACTGACAGATGTCTGTGACGGACCCACATTTGGTTTGCCTTTGGTGTTTGGAGCGTGACCACGACGCCAAGACCTGTGTTGATTGCTGCACCATGCACCCCAAGGCCATGAGGGAGCGATCCCTCAAGCTTCTTGCTGCTCGACACGCAACGCTTACAATCTCAGTCAAGAAGAAGATCCCAAAATCGTTCGCAGAGCAACTCCAAGTGCTTGTCATTGCATTCCAGGTTGTCGGGAAAATCGGGTAAGTCCCACAGTCACAAGAAGAGCAAGAAGTCGAAGAAATATTCGATTTCGCCACATCCGTTGAAGTAATCTGACGAGACGAGGGACTGTCGCCACTCGAGTCCTAGGCAGTGGTGGAGCCTGCAGTGGGCAACCTGCACGCCTCCCAGAGTTTCCAGGTGCTGAAGCGATGCCCAGTTACGTGCATTTTTTGAGGCCATGCACCTCACATATGGGTGGCTTGTCCTCGCTGGAGCACCTTTGGCCACGTGGCCTAGCAGTGGCCCACTACTGGTCACCCATCGGCAGGTTCGCCCCCAGTGCCAGTCAGGCCCCTTGGATCCGTTGATGGATCTGGTGCTGACGCCCTTGGCCCTGCTGACATCCCACGGTGGCGCCATCTCATCGTCATCCCCGAAACGGAGTCAGGCAGGTGTCGTCTGACGCCGGCTCAGGTGCTGATGGGAAGGCAGACTCCCCATCTATTACTAATGTCAGGCCTGGATTGGGAGACGAATGGGAGGGGTCTATGGACCCTTATGGGTACCAGTTAGAAGAGACTGAGGACAACTGGTATGAGGTTCTGACAGATGCCAGTGGACTGGACACATCCCAGACATTGGCCTGCTTTTTCCCCCTAACATGGCTATGGAGGAGGGTTCCTTATTCTCAATGGTGGTGCGGTGGGTGGCCGATATCCTGGACCTTACGCTGCCTTATGCGGCAGCCAAGACCAACTTATTGACGGAGGTGCTTGAAACTGGAGTTGCCCCCATAGAACCATTACTCTTATTCAATGAAACCCTTACTGATGCCCTACTCTAGGCCTGTTCCAAGTCCTGTGCAGGGGCTCCTGTGCTTAGGACTATTGCCCACCTCCAGCATCCCACCCCAGAGAACCTCAGTTTCCTCATCCAGCACCACACCCAGGAGAGCTTGGTGGTCGAGACCTCCACTTCAAAAGTTAACCCTGGCACTTTCCCTACCATTCCACCAGACAAGGAATCCAAAAGGCTGGTTATGTTCGGGATGAGGATGTTCACTTCCGCAATCCTGGCACTGCGGTCGGTGAACGCCGCATGCCTCTTGGATTGATACTTCCATGCCATCTGGGACTCGGTTGCTCAAATGTTGCCCATGGTCTCAGACGAAGCCCAAGCCATACTTTCTTAAGCACTTGCTGATGGGAGGGACGCAGCCAAGTTCACCATACGATGTAGACTGGATACGAATGACTCACTTGGCAGAGCGATTTCATCATTGGTGGCCCTTCGGAACCACACCTGGCTAAGGACCACTGGCATTTCGGGGGATACCAGGCCTTGCTAATGGACAAGCCCTTTGATCGCTCTCGGTTGTTTGGAGAGAAGGCGGACTCTGCGCTCAAGCGCGTTAAGAATAGCAGAGCTACAGCCTGGTCTTTGGGCCTTGCCATGGCCCCTCGTGGGGAACAACCTTTATATCGCTGTTAGTACACCACGATGCAGTTACATCGCAATCGTTACATCGACTGCATGTTACCACGCCATGCCATTACAACGCAAGTCTTTACATCGACTTGCGCTAGATGGCGTGCTAACATTACAAATAGTGTAGTTTACTATCCCAACACCTTCCCTACTGTTAAGTGGACTGGAGTTGGAATAGTAAATTACGCTTTTCTAATGTTAGCACGCCATCTAGTGCAAGTCGATGTAAAGACTTGCGTTGTAAAGGCATGGCGTGGTAACATCGCAGTCGTTGTATCGACCGTGATGTAACGGTACCCGTTGTAAAAACTCGCGTTGTAACATCGTACATCCCCCCTCGTCAACCCCTGTCTGCATTCCGGCTCTTTTGTGGCCATGGAAGTGGCTTCCAACCGCAACTCTACATGCCCAGAAACACGGGCCAGCCAACCGCACAATCTTTTCGTAGCCAAGGACGCGGTTCCCACAGACCACGATGGACATGCTGTCAAAGGTTAAGCCAGTCCACCACTTCCTGGAAGCCGCAGCCTCCAAACTCCTTTAGTATGCCCTCCGACCATCATAGGCATCCAGTGGGGAGCAGGATATGTAATCACCTGCACCACTGGAGGTCAATAAACTCCGACTGTTGGGTTTTGCAGCTAATCCAAAAGGGCTACTCCCTACCATTTGGGACTCCCCAACCCATGCCACCTACTTGCGACCAGCTGATGGAGGAACACCTCTCCTTGCTTCATCAGAGGATGTCCGCTTTCTTGGCAAAGGGGGCTATAGAGAAGGTGCCAACATCAGAAGTAGGTCGTGGTTGTTTTTCCCACTACTTTCTGGTACCCGGAAAGAATGGAGACCTCTGTCCTATTTTAGACCTGCGTATTCTCAACCTCTTCCTGAAAAAGGAGAAATTCAAAATGCTTGCACTCGTGCAAGCTCTCCCTGCCCAGGACACTGGATGGTATCGCTAGATTTACAGGCTGCTTATTTTCACATCGCCGTCCTGCCTGCCCACAGACGATACTTGTGGTTCACTGTCTGCAATGAGCACTTTCAGTTTGCCGTACTCCCCTTCGGCCTTACCAGCCCCCCTCGGGTGTTCACAAAAATGATGGCAGTGGTTACAGCTCATCTGCATAGGGCAGGGATTCCAGTCTTTCCCTACCTCAATGATTGGCTGTTGAAGATGCCCCACGCAGTCATCTCCCATCAAAAGACTATGGCGAACCTTCTGCACTTGCTGGAGTTCACTATCAACGTGACAAAGTCACACCTAACTCCTCTCAGACGCTCCCATTCATGGAAGCTGTTCTGGATACAGTGCAGGCGTGGGCCTATCTTCCCAAGTGGCGAGCCCAGGATATTCAGTCTATGATACTGATGTTTCGCCTCTATACTGAATTTCGGTGAGACTGACTCTGAGGCTGTTGGGCCTCATGGCCTCATGCTCTCCTGCATATTTCTTCTGACATATGCCGGTTGGTATATTAGGGCTCTGCAGTGGGACCTGAAGTTTCATTGGGCACAGCATATGGGGAATCTCTCCGACATGGTCCAGGTCTCTGCGGGCATTGCAAATAACCTGCAGCTAACAAACCGCTATTGGGTTAGTGGCAGATCCCTCTCCCTTCCCGAACCAGAGCTGACTGTAGTCACAGATGTGCCACTTCTAAGCTGAAGTGGCAATCTGGGAGAGATCGAGATCAGAGGACTCTGGTCTCCAGCGAAATCTGGACTCCACATCAACATGTTTGAGCTCTGAACGATCCTGCTGGCATTGAAGGCCTTTCTTCCTTCAATCAAGGGAAGGCTTCCATGTGGTATTGCAACAAACAGGGTGGGTTTGGGTCATGGCTGGGACATGAGGGCATATCCCTGGTGGTTCAACCCCTGGCGGGCTCGCTGAATGCGAGGGCAGACAAACTCAGCCATCAATTCCTAGTAGATCACAAATGGCGTTCCCATCCGGAGGTGGAACAAGCTCTCTTCCAAGAACGGGGATAGACTTGGTTGGATCGATTCGCCCTGAGAACGTGAAATGTCAGCAGTTTTGCACACTGGAGTTTCCAAGGCTACTCTTGCTCAGCGACACTTTTCGTCTTGAGTGGCTCTCAAGTCATCTGTACGCCTTTCTGCCAATACCTCTTCCCCAGAGTTCTCAAGAAGACCAGGAACAACCAGGCCCAAGTTATTTTTGTGGCTCGGGATTGGGCTTGGAGAGTCTGGTATCCCGACCTATTGAGCAGGAGCATGGGTACTCCGATCAGGCTGCCTCTTTGGGAGGATCTTCTGTCGTGGCAACAGGGCAGAGTTCTGCACCCTGACCTGAAAACACTTTGCCTTCATGCGTGGAGATTGAGCAGCAATAGTTGACAGGTTTCAATCTTCGGACCAAAGTCTGTAATGTTATCCTGGCAGCCAGGGGTTCCCTCCACCAAAACAGTATACGTCTGCCATTGGAGCAAGTTTGTGGCAAGTTGATCCTCTTTCTGCACCCCTTCCTCAGATTCTACTGTTTATTACGTTGGCCCAGCAAGGCACTTTGGGCAATTTAAAAGTCTATCTTTCTGCCATTTCTGCAGTTCTGCCATTGCCAGGTCATTTTTTTTTTATTAAGGAGTTTTATATAGCACTAGCCAGACCCGAAGGTATCGGAGCGCTTTACAACACTTTGCAAAGAGGAAAACACATATTATAGCAGTAGTGAACAGGAAGCCACAGGGTGCAGTAGAGGACTTTGTGCGTTGTATAACAATAGAGGGAAAGTTACATAGTCTCGTAATAGTGAACACAGTAGTTCCAGCTTAGCTGGGAGGCGGATCGCCCTCCCATACCTACATGGCGACTTCAACCTACCGCGCTAGAGGACCCGGAGTTCCGCTCCTCAGTGGAGACTGCTCTCCTCTCCTATTATGAGCTCAATGAGGGCACAGCGAGTGACGCGCGGGTGGAATGGGATGCACTTAAAGTAGTGCTCCGAGGTCACTGCTTGGGAGCCACATGGAATATGCGGAGGCAGCTGGCGGGGTCGTTTGCTCGTCTTGAGTCCCAGCTGCTACAGTATGAGCGGGAGGGGGAGGGCAACGGTGAACAAGTGCATCAACCGACAGACCTGCGTGCGAATCACGCTGCGCTCCTGGAGCGCCTGAGGTGTCTGAATTATGCGGCGCACACAGCTCGCACACATGCCTCGGCGGACAGAGCAGGACGGCTGCTGGCCTGGCTCTTGAGGCTGGAGGCCACTCATGCCCCGATCGCAGCGATGCACACGCCGGAGGGAGAACTCGTGTGCACCCAAAGGGAGATTCACAGGGTTCTGGTAGATCACTATACACGATTGTATCGCGCGCGAGGTCATTGTTCTGGAGATGACTTAGAGCGGTTTCTTGGACAAGCGCAGCTGCCAAAGGCTACTGCCGAGCATCTAGAGGCCCTTAATTGCCCTCTCACGCTGGAGGAGATAGGAGAAGCCATATCCTCCATGGCATCTGGGAAAACTCCGGGCCCGGATGGGCTGCCCACGGAGTTCTACAAGGCCTACCGGGAACACCTGGTGCCGCATCTCCATAAGATGTACATGACGGCGGTTGAGGCAGGAGGACTGCCTCCCTCGATGCGGGAGGCTTATCTGGTGTCTCTCCCCAAGCCGGATCAGGACCCCACGGACCTGGGGTCTTATCGCCCACTAGCGCTTCTTAACACCGACTGTAAGATCCTTGCTAAGGTGTTGGCGGAGCGGTTGGCGCCGGTGGTCTCGCACCTAGTTCATAAAGACCAGATCGGGTTTGTGCCAAAACGCAGCACGTCCTTGAACCTGAGGAGGTTTTTCAGGGTAGCGGCAGATAGCACACAGGAATGGCCTAGGGCAGGCTGTCTCATATTAGACCTGGAAAAGGCATTTGATTGCCTGGAATGGCGATATCTTTCGGTGCTGCTGTTGCGATACGACCTTGGCTTGGGGTTCCTGCAGATGGTGGGCCTTCTTTATAAGGAAATATAATATACAGTATCCCTCTAGACCTATATTATTTTCATTAGCGTGGGTTCACATAGAGAAAACACAACCACCCATTGAATGTATTGGTTTTTTAAAAAAAAATGTTTTATTTATTTAATTTCTTTTGTTCATTATTTTTACGTACAAACAAAATTCATTTCTTGTTATCAAAAAGAACATACAAACATTTATTCCTGTTTTTATATGTGCAAAATTATACCAAAATTCATAGCAGGCTTTGTATATATTCTGATTTTTGAAAAACAAAATTAATGCAAAGTAGAAATAGATATTATTTTGCAATAGCATACAATTATTGGCATGGATTCAAAAAACAAGAGAGGAAAAAGAACCCCCACACCATTTACACCTCTGTATACTCTTCATTCATGTCACTCTCATACATAGCACACACCCTACCCACCCCAGAACCAATCAGCATGCACAGATGAACCAAAACAGGGGTGAACTGCTCAACCCTCTGATACTGTGCTGAACGCTGGGGTGTGTCATACACACTGGTCGACACGCATTTCGATGGCTTAATCTCCTTTAGTTGCCATCTTTTTCAAGACCTGTTACTGCTTGATTAGGTAACGGGCATGGATGGGGAAATATATATTCTGAAAAGAAAATATAGAATATGAATTTAATAGATTTTGCATTGATGATAGTGTTGTTATTTATAACCCACGATAGACTTCTTAAATTGTCTCCAAAAAATTGACTCAAGAATGTACATACTATCAAAGTGACAAATGTGCCACTAAAAGGTGTCCTAATTGTGTCAAATGAGACCCTTCCCGTGAGAAAATATCAAGAAAAAAGAAAAGACCACCAGAAAGTGATAAGTTGTTAAAAATCATAGTGCTAGGACAGATATCTTATGGCAACCAAAGCACGCTGCTTGTCTATCTAGGTCGTTCATTTAATGTTTTTAAAGATCTCACTACTCATGATTGCTTCACCACAGAACAAACTCAGGTAGGGAGAACACAGCAACAATCTCTGCCTGCTAAGTACAGATACATAGATCACAAACCTTTTTTCTGCGTTTGCCTTCTTGAAAGAAATTTTCTTGGGATCTGGAAATTAAGCAAATTGTTTTATCCCACAATGCGTATTCTAAATCTTATCTTGGTGGGTGCAACATTAGGTGCCAACCTTCCTTTGTTCATCACATATCTGTATATAACGACAGGAAAATATTTGCACAGAAAAGTCAGTGACATTACTGGTCGCCTGTCTTTGAATAGTTTGATAATGGTGATGCGGTGACAGCCTTTACTTTTATATGAGGAGAAATTAGCCTTAGAATAAGTCATGTACTTACTCGTATGAATATTGTTCGAGTATTCCCTTATGTTGTTTCTTATTTGTTCGTTTTATCCTTCTTTTTGTGGGCCACAGCTTATTGGATATCGTTTTGTCGATCAGTTGTTCTCTGCTACCCAATGGACCTAATGGTAATTTGGTAGAGAAGCAAGTATGCCTCTTATTTAGGAAGAGTTCTGTGTAGAGCCTACATGGTACATAGGGCTAGTACGAATTATCTTCCTAGGCAGCCTCTATATATAATTGGGTGTTCCCAATTTAAGGAACATTTGTTACCGATCCTAATAAAAGCTGTACAGACGCTCTCTAGCTCCCATATTCTTTTTGCAATCCGAAAAGTGTCTTACTTATGGAGCTTTAATTTGATCTGTTAATCTACTGCGGGAGATTATTCTAGAAGTGTTACCAAAAAGTTCGCCAATGAGCGTAGGCAAAACCCGGATTTACTACGGAACCACTTAATACCAATCCCACCTGCAAGGAAGGGCTAATCGTAACCCCCTCTTGCCATCGAGTATCTTACCTACAACAATTGATCTTTTTTCGCACGAACGTCGTCCCCACGTACAGTCGCCCTGCTAACGTCCAAGAAGTAATTGGCGCTTTTTTTTATATATACTGGATGATGCTGAAAAAAAGGGGGGGGGTTTCTGATGTGAAACACCTGCAGAGTGTTGTGACGTAGCTCGACTGTGTGACAATTCGCTATGCGATTGTTTGAGTGGCTGTGCTGACAGCAGCGCCATCTTGGAGTGGATGTTATGAAGAAAAATAGTCCAAAAACGCCCTGTTGCTACGATACTGGGCTCAATAAATCATATATTCACCTTGTAGAGGCTGCCTAGGAAGATAATTCGTACTAGCCCTATGTACCATGTAGGCTCTACACAGAACTCTTCCTAAATAAGAGGCATACTTCCTTCTCTACCAAATTACCATTAGGTCCATTGGGTAGCAGAGAACAACTGATCGACAAAACGATATCCAATAAGCTGTGGCCCACCAAAAGAAGGATAAAACGAACAAATAAGAAACAACATAAGGGAATACTCGAACAATATTCATACGAGTAAGTACATGACTTATTCTAAGGCTAATTTCTCCTCATATAAAAGTAAAGGCTGTCACCGCATCACCATTATCAAACTATTCAAAGACAGGCGACCAGTAATGTCACTGACTTTTCTGTGCAAATATTTTTCTGTCGTTATATACAGATATGTGATGAACAAAGGAAGGTTGGCACCTAATGTTGCACCCACCAAGATAAGATTTAGAATACGCATTGTGGGATAAAACAATTTGCTTAATTTCCAGATCCCAAGAAAATTTCTTTCAAGAAGGCAAACGCAGAAAAAAGGTTTGTGATCTATGTATCTGTACTTAGCAGGCAGAGATTGTTGCTGTGTTCTCCCTACCTGAGTTTGTTCTGTGGTGAAGCAATCATGAGTAGTGAGATCTTTAAAAACATTAAATGAACGACCTAGATAGACAAGCAGCGTGCTTTGGTTGCCATAAGATATCTGTCCTAGCACTATGATTTTTAACAACTTATCACTTTCTGGTGGTCTTTTCTTTTTTCTTGATATTTTCTCACGGGAAGGGTCTCATTTGACACAATTAGGACACCTTTTAGTGGCACATTTGTAACTTTGATAGTATGTACATTCTTGAGTCAATTTTTTGGAGACAATTTAAGAAGTCTCTCGTGGGTTATAAATAACAACACTATCATCAATGCAAAATCTATAAAATTCATATTCTATATTTTCTTTTCAGAATATATATTTCCCCATCCATGCCCGTTACCTAATCATGCAGTAACAGGTCTTGAAAAAGATGGCAACTAAAGGAGATTAAGCCATCGAAACGCGCGTCGACCAGTGTGTATGACACACCCCAGCGTTCAGCACAGTATCAGAGGGTTGAGCAGTTCACCCCTGTTTTGGTTCATCTGTGCATGCTGATTGGTTCTGTGGTGGGTAGGGTGTGTGCTATGTATGAGAGTGACATGAGTGAAGAGTATGCAGAGGTGTAAATGGTGTGGGGGTTCTTTTTCCTCTCTTGTTTTTTGAATCAATGCCAATAATTGTATGCTATTGCAAAAAAATATCTATTTCTACTTTGCATTAATTTTGTTTTTCAAAAATCAGAATATATACAAAGCCTGCTATGAATTTTGGTATAATTTTGCACATATAAAAACAGGAATAAATGTTTGTATGTTCTTTTTGATAACAAGAAATGAATTTTGTTTGTACGTAAAAATAATGAACAAAAGAAATTAAATAAATATATATATATATTTTTTTAAAACAATACATTCAATAGGTGGTTGTGTTTTCTCTATGTGAACCCACGCTAATGAAAATAATATAGGTCTAGAGGGATACTGTATATTATATTTTGTTGTTCCTTTTTTCCCCCTGTTCCCTGACCTTAAACAATTTACATAGGGGGTTGCCTTTTTTCACCTTCTTTATAAGGACCCTACGGTGCGGGTGCGATTAGGTCCGTATACCTCTGACGTCATACCGATTTGTAGGGGAACTCGGCAGGGATGCCCACTATCGCCACTCCTGTTCGCCCTGGCGATGGAACCCCTGGCAGTGACTATACGGGAGAGGATGGGGGCTGGCATTCCATTGGGGGACGCAGTACATCAGGTGTCACTCTATGCGGATGACCTGTTGGTGTACGTGAGAGACGTTGATGATATACCCCCTCAGTTAGACCAAATTTTGCGCGACTTCGCTGCCCTTTCGGGACTTCGGGTGAATGCCAGCAAATCTTGTCTCTACGCGTTCGGCGAGGAGCGACAGGATCCCGGATATATCTTGAACGGAACTAGAGTACAATGGAGGGGAGACACCTTCCGGTATCTGGGACTTCGCATCTACCGCCAACTGGTGGACCTACTGGATGGCAATCTGGGTAAGGCCTTTACGGCTATAAAATCCCAGATACGCTTCTGGACTGCATTGCCGCTAACGGTCACAGGTAGAGTGGCACTGTCCAAAATGGTGATCCTCCCGCGGCTTCTATATTATTTTACTAACTTACCCCTATATGTCCCAGCGGCCTTCTTTACCAAGCTGTCACAACTTCTCAGGGACTTCATCTGGGGGAATGGCCGACATAGGATGTCGCTCAAGAAACTCTATCTCCCTACAGACCAAGGAGGATTGGCCGTACCCTGTTTTGAGCATTATTACTTAGCGGCCCAACTGCAGTGGATAGCTCGTTGGTTGGCAGATAGGGGTCGTGAGGACACCGCGTCAATGCTGCCGCCATACTCGCTTGAACAGTTGCTGGTGCTTTTCCATCCGGCCACTAGGACTGCGGTGCCAACCCCGCTCCTCCTGGCTGTGGCGTATCGCTGCTTCCGCAGGAGTCTGATCCTCACTCGGCACGCGATCCCATATGCGCCGGCACTGCCGCTAGAGGGCACCCCCAGAGCGACGGGACCGCTCACTTCCCACGCGCTTATACAATGGCGAGAGGCAGATATTCAGACCCTGGGAGATTTGTACCGGGATGGAGTGCTCCTCTCGTGTCACTCGCTGGTGGAGGAGGGGGGACTACCGCCGGGACAATTCCTGACTTATCACTCCTTAGTTAGGACTTTGGTTGCCAGGTGGGGAGATATGACCGCGGAGCCCAACCAACACCTCAACATACAGTATTTACACGTTATGGGGAGAGGCCGACGGCTGATCCACTGGTTTGCAGCGTCGTTGCGGATACACACGGCGATCACCCTGGAGCCGCTCAGGGGCAAGTGGGAAACAGACTTGGGGAGACAGCTGGCAGACAAAGAATGGGAACGCATATTGAAAGGCCCGGTGCGTATACCTAGAAATATGCGCCTCCGACAGATACAATTGTTCGTCATGCACAGGGCGTATCTTACCCCTGCGGCTCTTAATAGCTACTTTCGTTGTACTGACGCAAAGTGCCCTAGGTGCGCTGAGCTGGGGGCTGACCTCATACACATGTTGTGGGGTTGTTGCAAATTGCTCTCCTACTGGAGTGCGGTTCATGACTCCCTGCGTGCTATAACTACTCGTGACATACCTTTTGACTGGGTGGTCCACCTGCTGCATCACGCTCGCAGGACGCCGGCAACTAAGGTGACGTCTCGATTCCTAGACCTGGGACTTGCGGTCGCAAAACGCCTCATAACTAGGAGGTGGAAGGCGCAGGACCCACCTCATCCGCGGGCATGGAGGCACTCGCTCGCTGCATGGGCCGGAGCGGAGGGGACTGCCATCAGACGGGAGGAGACATTAGGGCTGAGGAAGACGCCCATAGCTGCACAGTGGGAGGAGCTACTCCGGGCACTCAGACATGTTGAGGAGGTGGATGGGGGGGGCGAGACAGCAAGTGGGGGGGTTGACTCCAGAACGGGCAGCGGGGGATCCGCCGGAGTGACCTCGTAGTGTTCCACGCATGACTTACATCTAGACTAGGCACCGCGAGAATACGCATCTAGATACAAGACTGTGAGTCACAACTGAGTCACTGCACACTACCATGAGAGATGGGGAGTAGACGAGTGGCAGCGTCGGGGATATGCATAACGGAGCTGGTCTAGGTTCGAGGTGGTTGAGGTTTTATATGGTTTTGTTTTCTTACTATTTGTTTGTAGTAGATACAGATTTGGCTGAGGGACTCAATGGGACAATTTTGATGTACTCATAAATAGGAATAGTGGGCTGTGCACACCACTGCTTTAGATCTGCACTGTGTTAGGGGTTCCGAGCAACTGGATAGAGCTATCAGACTACAAACTGTTATACGACTATGTCCCTTTCATGTGTGATATATAATGCTATTGATAAGGAGTGTTCTGCCAAAGGAGTTCATATGCAAGTGAGCTGAATTTTTGTCACAGTGTTTGAAAAAATCAATAAAACAGATTTATAAAAAAAAATAGTGAACACAGTAGTTCAAGCGTGCATCCTTCCGATCCAGGGGAATAGTGGTGAGGAGTCGGGCTAGCTATGAGGTAGGGGTCTTGGTTATGAAGTGTCATAGTGTAGTAATGTGCACGCTTGTGAGTTTTGGTTGCAATCTATCCATTTGGGAAGGTACGATTGAGGTAGAGGTCTTTGAGCTGCCTTTTGAATTTTAGAAAGGAGGGGATAGTCCTGATATGGACTGGGATGGAGTTCCATATTTAGGTGCATTTCCAGAGAAGGATCGGGCTGTGTTTTTTTGTTTGCGGGATAAGGAGTAGAGTATTGGAGCTCCTGAGGCTCCCTGTCTGACCGGCCTTCGTGAGTTTGGAGGCCAGATAGGCGGGTTTCCCTGTGTGGAGGGCTTTGTGCGTGAGGCAGGCAGTTCTGTAACTGGCTCACAATTCAACTGGGAGCCATTTCAACTCTGATATGGTCATGTTTGTTTACTCCGGTGACCATTCTTGCAGCTACATTAAGAGTTGATTGGAGGGGAGCTAGGTGAGATTTTGCTGTGCCTGTGAGGGTAGCATTCCTGTAGTCTTATCTGGAAAGTGTCAGGGATTGAGTCGCTTGTTTGAGGTCGTGGGTCGGGATGAAGGGTTTTAACTTATTAAGTAGTTTCAGGTTGAGGAAAGCACTCTTTGCAGTGTTCTTGATGTGTTTGTCCATGCTTAGTTTAGGGTCCAGGGTGATTCCCAGCGATTTGATGGAGTCAGCCAGGGAGAGATTGTCGTTGAGAGCATCAATTGCTTTTAGCCATTCTGTGACTTGGGGGTTCTCCGTTTTGTTGGAAATGAGGAGGATTTTTGTTTTGTCTTGATTCAATTTCAGGTGGTTTAGAGAGAGCCAGTGTTGGACTTCTCTAAGAGTGTTATTGAGTCTCTGGATGTCTTCAATGGAGGAGGTTTGAAGATAAATCTGGGTGTCGTATGCATAAAGGTGAGAGGGAATGTTGGATCTTTTGAGTATAGGGGTGAGGGGTTCCATGTATATGTTGAAAAGTTGCTCAGAGAGGACTGATCCTTGGGGGACGCCTCTGCTGACAGGGTGAAGGTCCGAGGAGAAGTTTTTGATTTTGACTCTTTGAGAGCGATTTTGGAGAAAGGAGCCGAACCAGCGTAAGACCACCTTCAGCCCCTAGCCTTTTTTGGAGTACCTTAATGAGTAGTTTATGTTCCACTGTATCGAAGGCTGCCGATAGGTCCAGGAGGATTAGTAAGGAGCATTGGTCTGTATCAAGGGACTTGTATATATTATCTATGATATTAAGGATTGCTGTCTCTGTGCTGCACCCTTTTCTGAAGCCCGATTAGTGAGGGTCCAGGAGGTTGATGTTGTCCATGTGCTGAGTCATTTGAAGGAGAACGCACTTTTCCATAGTTTTGGCCAGGAGAGGGAGATTGGAGACGGGTCTGTAGTTGTTCAAATCCTTGGTGTCCAAGCCTGTTTTTTTCAGTAAAGTAGTGACTTGGCCAACTTTGAGGCAATCCGGGATAAATCCAGAGCTCAGGGAGCTGTTTATGATCCTGGTCCAGAGCGGTGCTAGGGAGAATTTTAGATCCCATGGCCTGACCCCCGAACTGCTGATTGCACATTTGGCTTGGAAGGACCTATCATAGCACTTCCAGCAGCAACTAGATGCTTTGTTGGCTATATACAAATTTGATGTTGATTTGATCAAACTTAAATACACTCCAAGGATCCGTTATTTGTGAAAAAGCCAAGGATTACTCCAGGACATTGTGTCGATCAATGGGCGACGGCTCATCACATGGACTCTGACTCATTTACAATTCGCTTTACTGAAACATTTAAGCCTTGAAAAAGTTACATATTGTAACGAAACACGTGTCGGCTGTCCTGGACTGTTTCCCGACGGGGTGGCGACTTTGGATTGTTTCCCCCTACGGGGTCTTTTTGTTCTCTGGCATTTTTTTAGATATCAATCCTGAGAAACTTTCAGGTTTAGATTTTCATATTGGGTCATCACTTTGTATATTGTGCATTATAAATGAGACAACAGAAGATTGAAACTGTGTTTCTCAATTATATACAATGTATGAACAATAAGAAACCACATTGCTTTTTATAGCATATTTTCATCATCACTCTGAGATTACAATTATTATGTTTTCAAACCTTTTATACTACATTAAACTGAGCGGGTATTAACAACAAAAATTATGTGGGCTCATTGCTGTTATGTTTGATCTTTTCTAAGGAGCGTTGTATGATATCCATGGTCTGTTATTGAGGGGACAGCACTGATTATCTGTACAGTCATGTATTGATGTGCTTGATGTAATTACTCAGAATACTAGTTGACATTACAACTTTAAATATTAGAGTGCCGGGGTAGTTCTAAGTAACAAAAACGTTTTTGGTAACAGGCTTTCCTCCTGAAGGTCTTGTTCATGCTCACATCTTTTGGTAGTGAGATGTTTTTTCTCACCCTGAGGGGCACCGTGACATCTATAGGACAATTTTTAATTTGAGAAACACGTAGGACTTGATGTGCGACTGTTTTATCCATCACTACCAATGTGCTAACTTGTGGAGAATTTTAGCTTCTTGGCCAGTCGGGCAGGAATAGGGTCCAAGGCATGTGAGGCGGGTTTAGAGGTGGAGATCAGTTTGACTCTCTCTATTTCCGATACAGCGTTGAATGATTTCCACTGATTGGGGGGGGGGGGTGATTGGTTGTGTTGCCCTCTGCTCTTCGGGCCGGGCTCCTATGGATGAGGTTGCGGTTGGAGACCAAGGAGAGCTCAATCTTGGCGATTTTGTCGTTGAAGAAGTTGGCAATGTTCTCGCACAGGGCATTAGAGGACTGTGTTGAGGATACGGGGGGCTTGGAAGTTTGTTGCCTAATGAGGTTGAAGAGCTCTTTGGGTCTGTTTTTAGCGTTTTCAAGGGCGTTGCGAAAGAAGGAAGTTTTTTCACGATTGATGTGGACTTTGTACTTTTTGCGTTTTGCTTTGAGTTGGTCCAGGAGGATTGGGGTCGGATTGTTCTGTCAGAGTCTTTCTGCTGCTCTGACTTGTCGCCTTTTGTCATTTATGTCTGTGTTGAACCAGGATCTAGTGGGAGTAGTCCTGGCTCTTTTTTGTTTTAAGGGGGCTAACTGGTTCAGAATGTTGATCATAGTGGAGTTGTAGTGAGAGGTGAGCTCTGTAGTGGATAGATCACCAGAGAAGATGGGGAGGAGAGAGCTTATCTTTTCTTCCAAAACGTCCATGGGAATCTGCTTTAGATTTAATGCCAAGTGGAGGTGATCCTGATTAGAGGGTTGGCGTAGGATCGATTGGTTGATGTGGAATAGGATGATGTGATGGTCAGACCCGTCAACGGGCATGGTGTGGTCGATCGCGACTGCGTCAGGTTGGGCAATGATGGCATCAAGGATTGATCCTTTGATGTAGGTTTCCTCTAAGCAGTGTTGGGTGAGGTTGTTCTTATGAAGGAGTTCGTTCAGGTTATGAATCAGCAGGTTGTTTTCCTTGTTTCAGTGAAGGTTGCGGTCTCCTAGAATTAGGTTACTGGAGTGCGCAGTTAGATATCAGATCAGATAGGTGTTCTCCAAATGAAGAGTTGTTGCCTGGCGGATGGTAGAGGAGATGACAGGTTAGAGTTTTGTTTTCCCTCGTCTTGATGTTGGCGGTAAGACATTCAAAAGTGGTGTACTTTATCACCCATCCCTCTTCAAGGCACCTATTGTACATAGATTTTTGAAAGCTCTCCAACACATGTTCCCATCACACACTTTTGAGCCATTGCACATCTGCCCTAGCAGGGCTCCTTACCATCAAAACAGCATTCCTAGTGGCAATAGCATCTGCCTGGAGGGTCAGTAAGCTACAAACTTTGTCATCTCAGCATCTGTATCTTACTATCTATCCAGACAAACTGGTCCTTTGGACTAGAACATCCTTGCTACCGAAGGTGGTAACTCCCTTTCATGTTTGCCAGTCCATCAGCCTGCCTACCTTTTACGCTACGCTTCACCCCACTAAAGAAGAGGAGAGACTTCATTGGCTGAACCCAAAAAGAGCTTTTTCGTTCTACCTTGACCGCACAGGAGAGTTCTGGGTGGATGATCAACTGTTTGTGGGGTACGTCGGCTCCATAAAAGGAAATGCAGTGCAGAAATGGACCATCTCACGAGGGAAAGTGCTCTATATCAAACTCTGCTACGCATTGGCAAAAAAAACAACCTACTGAAGGTTTGCGAGCTCACTACACTAGAGTAAAGTCTGTGAACACTGTGTTAGCGTGCAGATTACCAGTTTTGGATATTTGTCAGGCAGCAACGTGGGCTTCCCTGCACATGTTTTATGAAGCACTACTCCCTGGACAGTCAGTTCTGGCAAGATAGGCACTTTGCCGTTTGGTCCTACAGGATTTTCTAGTATAAATCCATGTTGCTGTCCCACTTCCGGTGAGGTATTACAAGGGTATCTATTCTAAGGTAAGGAAGGAATCTGCGGCTAGAAGTCTCTTCAGTAATGCTTTATCTGGTAGAGACTCTGTCTAGCCACAGATTCCTTACCAACCCACCCATCCTCCCCGCTCGGTGAACGGATTTAAGATTAAAGGGTTCTTTCCCTTTTAAGGGCCCTAGCTTCACGCACCTTAATCAGTGTTCTTCATGGCTCTGCACTTCTGGCTTGGAAAGTCGCGAAAAGATACTGACATCAGCATGATGGCACCTATTTAGGCACTGCGCACGTCACTTCGGTGCTGACAATGCCGACGACGCCACATGGAGCTGAATGACGTCACCTTCCGGCACAGGGGTCCTGCTCATTAAACATTTCCAGATCCAGGGGATTATTCTAAGGTGAGTAATCTGCGGCTAGATAGTCTCTTCCAGCTATGGCGTTACTGAAGGTAAGTAACTTGTTCGTTAGTGGTGTGAGGAGGAACCAAATGATTAAGCATGCCACCATATGGTGGTTGAAGGTCCTCGTTCCTTAAAATAGAGAATTTTGTAGTTTCTTTTTCTTTAATCTAGAGTATTATAGTGAACTAATATGACCCAGTAGTTGTTTGTTTTATTTAGACCCCTTGTATCTTACGTGTGCTTGTAATTGAAGGTGTAACAAAGGAAGATGAATGGGAAAAGCAAGTAACAGTGGACAGCGTCCTACATGAAGTGTTCAGAAATATAAAGAATGTCTGGGACAAGAGGAACAACTTAAGTGCTGAGTACCTGAAATTCTGGAAGGTCCGAGATAAACTCTTACAAGGTGAGTGGATGATTTTGTAAAGTTGACGAAAAACGTGATTGAGTTAGCACACCAAAGTCACTTTCGAATTTGTAAGATAAAGGGAAAGATTAAGGTATTATTATTGGTGTCCATGATTAGACTCACAGATGAAGAGGGTAATCACTGATTGTGTAAAATGCATAAGTAGTGACAAAATACAGATACTAAGGGAACAGCCAGTGGTGATTAGGAAGTTAACCAAATAGATCGTTGGAAGATGTGGCATTAGTCATATGGGGGCAATTATAAGGAGGATATTTTCAACAGTATGTCATTTGTTTAAATGACATGTACTTCAGATGGCTGTAGGTATGTAGAGCCAATAGTGTTGAAACAAGGAAGATGATAACATTCTTCCTTAAAGTATTCAGCAGAGAAAGCATACCTAACACGGTGTTGACGGATAACAGACTACACCTTGTTTCAAGAGAAATGGAAGATTTTCTAGACAAAAGAGGAATAAGACTCAAGAAATATTCACTTTCACCCTGAGGCAATGGCACGGTTAAGAGACGTATTGGGGTATTAAAGGAGACCATACACATTGCTTAAGGGAAGGGTAAAGACTGGGGGAAGAATTGGTAATTAGAGTGGTAATGTATAGATGAGCACTACATTCTATGACATGTAGGGAATAATTTGAGTTGTTCAGGGGAAGACAACCGAATACTCAGTTGTGTCCTGCTTGAATAAACAGGAAGTGAGGTGACTAGGACACAGACACTGATGCTTTGAGGAAATGTGAGGAAGTAAAAGTGGAAGATAGGACATTTTTTTGATGAGAGGGCACCAAGTAAGTGAACTCAAGTAAGACTTGGGGACATTGCACAGATTAAGAACTCAGTAAATAATTGTGGGTGCTCCAAATTCTCCAGACCTTTAAAAGTTGTGAAATTGTTCACTAATGCAGTGAAATGGAAGATTCTAGTATATGGAACGTGAGCAGAGTTGTCATTCAAAGGGGTGATGAAAATCACGGTACAGATGTTCCTAGAGGAAGACTGGGTTATGGAAGGAAAGATGTTCTAACATGGATAGGACCAGAAAAGAAGGGACTAAGGAGAGTGAGAGGGTGGTTTATAGACCGCAATGCTTTAAGGATTATGTGTAATATGTATATGTTTAGTTTTTTTTCCAAATGCAATTTATTGATTTTCTCAATCTTAAGGGCAACTTTCCATTCAGTACTTAGACATCATGTATGAACACAAACGAACAAAGAAAAAGAAAAACATCCCTATCATCCCTCACCTCCCTCCCCCGAGTATTCATCAATAATTTTCCAGGTGCCCAAGTAGGATCACATATGAAGAACACTAAGGGTCCACAATATCATAGCAGTGCAATGGCCCACAACTTACTTTAGCAGGGTATGAGGTGGAGTCCTCTCTTGAGACCTAGCCAAATAAATTCAGTGCTCATAGTCTCGGAGGACATGTCAGCGCACCTTGTGCGTCACCCATTTATAAAAGTACTGGCTGCCAAGCGGTCATAAGGTTGCCCCGTCCGTATTATGCATCTTATAATGTTCCCAGTTGGCATCGGCCCCAAATATGCCAACACCATGTGTGCCATCTAGGAGTCGTCATCTGTTTCCAATATTTGGCAATGGTCCCCCTCGCAATTAACAGTATACTGGTATATTAGACGCCAGTGTTTCAGGGCATAGGCCTGGTACTGTTTTTGTGGGCTCAGCTGGCACTGTGACTCCGGTGATATATTTAATTGTGGATAAGACTTCTTTTCAGAGGTGTGTTATCTTTGGGCTGCTTCACCAAACATGGAGTGGATCCCCACCATTCCGCACCTCCAACACAGATTAGTTGCATCTGTGGGAACATTTTGTGGAGTTCGTCTGGTGTATGGTTTCAGCCTGTCAGTATTTCAAGAGCTGACTCCCTGTGCATCCAAATTGCATCCCATAGTGCACTCCCCATAGCAGCCATGTTCATATGGAATCAGTGTTCCATTTAGACATTCCCCTATTATTCGCAGTTGAGTGGCTCAATAATAGTGGAGAATATGCGGGAAACCCAGTCTCCCCTCTCCTGCAGAGCCATCAAAGTTGCTACTTTGTAAGATTTACCCTGCCAGACAAAGTTAATAAAGGAGCAGGTGAAGTCCTCCAGTGTGGAGCGTGGTATGTGTAAGGATAAAGCCTGAAAGGAGTTCAATAATCGAGAACCAAGGTCATTTTGATTTCCACTATCCCGCCTAGCCACGAAATGTACTGGCTATTCCACCTCTGCATTTCAAGTTTCTTGTCCCTCCGTAGCTGGTGGATGTTAGAAGGTATCCACTCCAATAGGGAGCTGGTAAGGTTAATCGCCAGGTAGTGAAAATCCTTAGAGGTAACATTGAAGGGTGTGATGTTCTTTAAAAATTGGATCTCCAGAGTTGTGAGTCCCAAAGGAAGAAGCTCCAATTTAGAATGATTCATTTTGTGCCCCAAGAAGTCCCCGTATCCGTCGCGAAGCTGCATTAGTGGGGGTAAAGAATCCTGGGGCGACTCCGTGGTAAAAAGAACATCGTATGCAAAGAGCAAAATCTTATGTTCCACTCCCCCAAAAAGGATGCCCTTCACTGCTGCGGTCTGGCGAATCTTTATAGCTCAAGGTTCTATGACTAGCATGTATAGTATGGGGGAGAAGGGGGAACCCTCCCTGGTGCCACGCTGCAGATAAACAGTATCAGAAAAGGCTCAGTTCACCAGAATGTTGGCAATGGGTGCCTGATAGGTCTCCAGGACCATACTTATGAATGTCTCTCCAAATCTGCAGCAGTGGAGCACCGCCGCTAGAAAGGGCCAGCACACCCTGTCGAAGACCTTTTCAACATCCAGTGTTTGTAGTTCACTTTAGATGCGCTTTTTCTTCTTTTTATCAAGAAGGTGGGCTATGCAGCGGATGTAGTCCAAGTTTTGTCTCCCCATCACAAAGCCTGATTGGTCTTTGTGGATTAGTTGAGGGAGAATAAGGGTCAGTCGCATAGCCAGCACTTTAATGTACATCTTGATGTCTATGTTCAATAGGGTTATAGGTCTGTAGGCTGAGCAGTCTTAGTGGTATTTACCCGGTTTGAGGATCACCACTATTATGGCTACCTCCATGGTCGGGGTGAGTCTGTTACTGGTTTGGAAATGATTAAAGATGTATTTTAATATTGTTGCTAGTTTCCCTATATAACGCTTGTAAAATTCCCCTCTGAACTTGTCCGTCCAGGGGGTCGTGTTTGTTTTGATTGATTTAATTGCTGATCTAATTTTGTCCTTTTCAATTGGGGAGTCCAAATCCTTCATCTGGGATTCGGTCACAATTGGGAATGGGATGTGACATAGATACTGTTGTATTGCATGAGGCGACACTTCGGTGCATTTATAGAGGTTAGCATAAAATTGTTTGAAAAGGTTGGCCTTTTGCTTTGGCTCATAGGTAATGGAGCCAGTTGATGTTCTCAAACCTATAGTGCTCTCTTTATTTGTACTCCCTTTCAACTTATTTAACAAGAAGTGGTGTGCCTTGTCCCTGGTGTCATACACCCTGCTCTTCAAAGCAAGCAGGGCACATGATGCATTGTTGACCTGTATTGTTGAGAGCCATTACTGCTTTGAGGTCAATTTTAGACCCTGTTTGTTTGTGTTTGTCTTCAGCCATTTTCAATTCCTTCTAAAGGTTGGAGGCTACCAGTGCCCTTTCACTTTTGGCAAAAGCTGCTAAAGCAATACGTTTCTCTCATAGCACAGCTTTAAGTGTGCCAGGATAGGTGTCAGTCATTTGATTATTGTCCATAAAATGCTCAATTGTAGAGGCTATTTCTGCTGTATTAGCTTGTCCTGTAAAAGATATTTCCCTAGTCACCGTCGCCTTTCGGGGTGATCCAAATGGCCCTCCTTGAGCTCCATCCCCACATGTGCGTGATCGGAGACAGTTATAGTCCCTATCCTGGTGTCTGTGTTTAGGGGCATAGAGTCTCCCGAGACAGTTATGTCGATCCTTGAGCAGGATTTGTGCACATTCAAGTAGAATGTGTGATCCTTGTCCAATGCACGTGTCCATTAGCCCAGACTAACTAAAGGTTGCCTGTGTTTCTCCCGTCATTTCTCTGTGTGTCGCCCATGTTGTCCCATTTCTATACATTGCAGTCTGCATGACTGTGTTAAAGTCGCCTGTTGAGCGTGTTGTTCCTTATTTAAAGTCCTCAAGCTTCTGAAAGACATTTGTCAAGAACCTGTCCTGAGCTTGGTTTGGGGAGTAAAGTGTGGCTATTGTTATTTTAATCCCCTATAGTGTACCTTTAAGCATGACGTAACGTCCGTGTTGATCATTAACGACCTCAGTTACAGTCAGGTTGAAATGTTTTGCCAAAAGGATGGCTGTGCCACAAGTCTTATTATGTGTATGTGAGTGGAATCGCAGTGGATATTGCCGAGGAGTGAATCTATGGGGGTCACCCTTCTTGAGGTATGTTTTCTGTAGTGTCATTATCTCAGCTTTATGTAGTGAAAGGAAGTTGTGTTTTTTTTTCTGCTTCAATGAGGAAATAAACCCCTTCACATTAAGGGATAGGACCTTGAATGTAATTAGACAAGAGGATTCCATGTCCCAAGTGGGCACCTGCAATGTAGTGTAGTTGGCAGCATATCCGGGAATCAAATGTTATCTCCCCAACCTCAACAGCTCCCCCCACACACATCCCCCAAAACAGGTACAATAACATATATATATATGTATATATATATATTTTTTCTCCTCCACGCTTGAGTAACAGCCGCCGCTGCTCCAGAACAGAGGGTGCGTCGTCGACCGCGGACTACCCTAGCAAAGTCCGCATAACATTACCACAAGCCTTGAAACAAACCCAAGGATGACAACGCCTTGTACTGGCTAAATTGCTTTTAATGTCAGTCAGCCGATTGAACGCGTGTCGCCTGTCCTGCAGGCTTGATCACCAACAATCGTTACAAGTTTGAACCGACCCTTATACAAGTTTGTGCTCGTGACATGTCACGTGATGTGACTACAAACGCAGTGAGTTGGAAAAAAGACTTGTAGTTTCTGGGGACACAGCGCCGTTACATTCCAATTGGTGCATTGCAAAAAACACATATGTACAAGATTAAGAAATAATATCTTATATAGCCGCGCAATGCCGCGCTAAACAATGTATTGACATTCAAAATAACTTAATACTCATTTTAGATTAATATCATCCTAAGAATCCTACCCGGCTCATTAGTAGCCCCAATCTTGTTCATATACAGCAATAGGACCGGGCATCTGAATTAGCGTGCCTAACAATCCTAAAACACAAAAGAGATTCATTGTTCTCATGTGATTGGACATGCCTAAGCGTACAATTATTTTAACGCTTACTCGACTCTTGGCAAGAAAATGAGCTATAGAACCCCAGTGGGTAATGTAGCAGCAGAAGGAATATCAACACAAAACTCAATACACCTAATGTACATTGTCATTACGCCCTAGTGGGCTTTTACTGTGTCTCTTCTTTAACCAAGTCTTATCTAACCAACAAAACATATATAAAGTGCACAAAAAATAATTACATAACAAGGTCATGATTAAAAACATTACGAGGAGGAAGGCTGATAATCATACATATTATTAATCTTGAATATACTAGTTCTTATAGATGTGTAATTAAGTCCTCTTCCATGTTAAGTCCTACTGGGGTACGGGTGTTGAGAGCAAGAATGTAACATGACTCTAGTTTCCTTAATTTTTTTCTCTCGATTCCTCCCCCTGGAAGGGGGAAACTAGAGTCATGTTACATTCTTGCTCTCAACACCCGTACCCCAGTAGGACTTAACATGGAACTGTTGTTTTTGCATTTGTCACCCCGAGTGGGACGGGTATGCTCAGACGTGAGTCCTGTGCTCTCCATGCCACTGGAATCAAGCTATCCTGGCTGAAGAGGTGTGAAACCCCGAAACCGGTCCTAGGATGCTTGATTCCGGTCCAGGGAAGACATGTCTTGGCAGTTCGGGCTGGACTGTTCCCATGAGGCACAGGGTCAAGACTGATTTGCATATGGCCATGTCTGAACTGGGGTGGCGTGGTGAGCAAAATAAAGATGATTTAGGCCCAGATCTCTGTACTGGGGTGAATGTATGACATTGTTCTGCATTCTGTCCATCAACTGTTGTTTTTGCATTTGTCACCCCGAGTGGGACGGGTATGCTCAGACGTGAGTCCTGTGCTCTCCATGCCACTAGAATCAAGCTATCCTGGCTGAAGAGGGGTGAAACCCCGAAACCGGTCCTAGGATGCTTGATTCCGGTCCAGGGAAGACATGTCTTGGGAGTCCGGGCTGGACTGTTCCCATGAGGCACAGGGTCAAGACTGATTTGCATATGGCCATGTCTGAACTGGGGTGGCGTGGTGAGCAAAATAAAGATGATTTAGGCCCAGATCTCTGTACTGGGGTGAAGGTATGACATTGTTCTGCATTCTGTCCATCAACTGTTGTTTTTGCATTTGTCACCCCGAGTGGGACGGGTATGCTCAGACGTGAGTCCTGTGCTCTCCATGCCACTGGAATCAAGCTATCCTGGCTGAAGAGGGGTGAAACCCCGAAACCGGTCCTAGGATGCTTGATTCCGGTCCAGGGAAGACATGTCTTGGCAGTTCGGGCTGGACTGTTCCCATGAGGCACAGGGTCAAGACTGATTTGCATATGGCCATGTCTGAACTGGGTTGGCGTGGTGAGCAAAATAAAGATGGATTTAGGCCCAGATCTCTGTACTGGGGTGAATGTATGACATTGTTCTGCATTCTGTCCATCAACTGTTGTTTTTACAGTACTGTGGGAGGCGGCGGCGGCGAGGTGATGGCAGTTAGTCTGAGCGCATGGTGCCTTTATTTCTGTTGTCTCCATTCAGGCCTTGCAGGAGCTCAGAGACTCTTTATTTATTTATTTTAAAAGTTTTATATAGCGCTAGCTTGACCCGTAGGTATCCGAGCACTTTACATACATACTGTAAAGAAAAACAGACGGAAATTGCATTACATAGTAGGCAGGCAGTAAGGAAGCAAAACCAGGGATAAAAAAAATACAGCATGGAAGATAAGGTGGTTAACAGTCCGGTCACCAACTATCCTTGGATGTCAAGAGAGAGGAGTAAACTCGGATATTAAAGTCTAGGTTAGTTGACGTTGGTCAGGAAAGAATTTGTTAAGGAGATGGATTTTCAGGTCCCTTTTGAAACAGAAGGAGGGGTTGCATCTGAGGACTCTAGGGAGAGCAATCCACATCATGGGAGCGTTGCCAGAGAACGATCGGTATTGTGTGGTTTTCTTATTCAGTTTCGGAGGAATAAGGAGTGAGTTGGAGCTTCTCAGCGATCTGGATTGACCTGCTCTTACCAGTTTGTTGTTCAGGTAGTTAGGGGCCGGAGAGTGAAGGGCTTTGTGTGTGATGCAGGCCAGTTTGTAAATACACCTCCCTTCCATGGGAAGCCAGTTGAGGGAGTTGAGAGCTGGACTGATTTGATCAAATCTTTTTACTCCAGATACAAGTCGAGCGGCCATGTTCAACACTGCCCTTAGAGGGGCTAGGTGAGCTTTTGGAGTCCCTGTTAGGATGGCGTTCCTGTAGTCGATTTTAGAGAGAACTAGGGATTGGACTACTGTCTTGAGGTCATCATGGGGAAGAAAAGGTTTCAATTTCCTGAGGTGTTTTAGAGAGAAAAGAGCACTTTTTGCAGAGTTTTTGATGTGGGCCTCCAAAGATAAGTTCTTGTCAAGGGTGATGCCTAGAGACTTAACTGAGTCGGATAGGACGATGGGGCAGTTTAGGGCGACCAGATTCTTGAGCCACTCTTGGATTGGACGATGGTTCCCTTTTGGCGAGAATAGGATTAGTTCTGTTTTATCTGGATTGAGTTTTAAGTGGTTAGCGTTGAACCAAGTTTGGATCTCGGTTAGAGTGGCATTGAGGTGTTGGAAGTCGCTGGGAGACTTGATTTTGAAATAGATTTGGGTGTCATCAGCGTAAAGGTGGTAATTCACTCCAGCTTTTTTCAAGTTGATTGTGAGGGGCTCCATGAAAAGATTGAAGAGGGCCGGAGAGAGGATCGAGCCTTGCGGGACCCCAAGTGTGACTTTTGTTGGCTTCGAGAGAGAGGAGTTGATTTTAATTTGTTGCGAGCTCATCCGCCATCGTGGGCAGCTAGGCACTCCCAGATGTGTATAGTTTTAATGCTCTGTATTGCTTTGCTATTGCTTTTATCTGTATAATCTCTTTATATTTGATGTGTGCTTACATTATGTGTAATTTATTTTCGTTATAGTTCAACATAAGATTATTTCCATGTAGGTCATTTTGTATACACGAGGGAAGTATCTCAGTACGTGTGAAATGTATGTGTTGTACAGTGTGGGGTGTCTTTCAAAAGGGGGCTGAAGAGGGACTGCGTAGAAGGGGTCCTTGAGGGCGAGGCGTGTATTCAGGAGAATTAAACTACATTTGGTCTTCAACCCTCTTCAGCCATGTTCTGCCATCACAATGTTACACTCAGTCTGAGGCTGTGGCGGCCACCTATTTGGCCTCAGCCTGCTACTGAAGTGATTCACACTGTGTAATACTTGTAGTTGAAGAGCTGATGGCGAGAACGTCCTTGCTGTCATCTATTTCACTCACTCACTCACTCACTCACTCACTCACTCACTCACTCACTCACTCACTCTCTTTCACTCTCTTTCACTCTCTTTCACTCTTTCTCTCTGGTCCACCCCTTTCTTCTCTTCTTCAACCACCATCCCCCTTCCCTGCCATAGCACCCCTTCACTCTTCTGCACACATGCAAGCTGCTCCTGCTACTTCAGACTGTCATCTCTTAAGACACAAGTCACCTGGGGTAGCATGGGCCTTAATGCAAGGAAGGGGAATGAGTCCACCTGTCCCTTGAGAATTAAAAACAGCCATTATATGGGAACTATATGCTTCTAACTCCACTGGGGCCCGGTGACACTGCATCTACTGAACTATTGATACCTACACCCTTGCTCAGACTGGCACAGGGATTTCATCTTTGATTTTCACACAGTTATCATAAATATTGCTCCCTCGAACCAAAACTCCACCCCATCTGCCAAGTTATCAAACCTTGCACATATACAATATCTAGGTATGGCAACCTAATATTCTCTCAGGAAGTAGAAGAAACATGAAAAAAACTAAATTGTTGTGAGAAAAACGGTGATTCCCCTTTCACAGTATTTAACCGCATCAATTCTGAAGAAAAGCAGCATGAATATGGCATTGATGATTCATCTGAATTATTCATCTTAGTTTGTCATTTTTCAAATGACTGCATTCATATATGAGCAGCATACTAGCTCACTTAAAAGACAATCGAGTTTGTTCATATGTAAAGTTGTGAAGATGAACTTGGCACTGTTTCTGCAGATTTGAAATACAATTTGCATCTAGGGCCCGTATTATACATTGTGCGCCGCAGGGCACAACAGGCGTGAGCACCGGCTTTGAGCGCCCCGGGGCACAATGGTACTACGGAAGGGGCCGCAGATGCATGTGTCCCCTTCTGTAATACAGATAGCGCTGACGTACATGTTGCGCCAGCGCTGTCAGGAGAGGGGGGTTCCCTCGTTTGCATGGGGGCCTGGCCTCATGCAAATGAGGGAAACACCTTGCCTCTGCTCCCCCACTGTATTACTGATGTGGGCGCAGAGGCAAACATGCGTTTAAGAGGCACACTGAAAGTGTGACACAAAAGGGTGGCTCACTTTCAGTTCTCTTCCTAAAGGCAGTCGTCTGGGGGTAGAAGGGGTCCCATAGACCCCTTAGACATCTCCCTGCAGGTGGGTGCAGTCACTCACTGCCTTCAGTGCCGTCTTAACGCATGGGCAAGCTGGGCAGTTGCCCGGGGGCCCCATGAGCATAGGGGCCTCATGCTAATCTATGCACAGACTAGAATTTAACCAGGGGCGAAAATCTATTTCCTGTAGGTGGTTGTGTAGGCAGGGCCCAGTGCACTGCTTTGCTGGGGTGGGGGGAGGGGTGCTATAATGCTGTTTAGACGGTCCTGACTGCACCCGCCTGCAAGGGGATTTCTAATCCCTCTTAACCCCTTCGACGCGCATGACGGAACGGTTCCGTCATGCACGTCGGTTGGGCTGTGCTTATGACGGAACCGTTCCGTCATGGCCCCGCCCACGCTCAGAACCTTCAGCGTGGCGCGGAAATCCGCGCCGCGCTGAAGGGGTTAAAAGTGGTCAGATTGCCGCCTGCACAGTGAAACACAGAGCAGCTTTTTAAACAGCTGCTCCTAATTTCACTTGAATGCGCTGCCCTCAGGGCATCGCAAGTTCACGGCTGCCCTGGGAGCAACTCATTCATTCTTTTATGGCGCACTTTCCTTGTTTGCGCAGGGTGCAACATTTGAAAGGTGCGCCATAGCGCAAACAAGAAAAGTGCTCTGTATTCGTAATATGGCCCCAGAAGTACAGTTTCTATTGACAGGTGCAGAAAACCATGTTGGTGCATATAAAGATAGAAGATGCTGCCAAGGCTACAAACACTAGATTGTTTTCTTATGCAAATTGTCTTCGCCCTGATTCGCAAAACCTTGCCTATAACTCACAACAAAAAACGGGTTGTATAGAAAGAAAAACAAAACAAATTATAGTTGTGAAATTTCACTCTAAGCGTGTAGTACTCTTAGAGAAACAGGCGTACACCACAGAAACTCCAGAAATGGTGATCTTGATTCGCACAAGCCTGTTACTTTTGTTCACCGGTTTAAAACTGTACCTAGAGCACGTGCAGTCTTAGGATTTCTTGTGAATCGAGCCCGTTATGCTAAAGCCTCTTGGCTGCATTGGATTTCTGCCAGTGCAGTAAAGCATGTTATTGTTTTTACTATATTTTGGCAGCTGCGCTCCCATGTCAGGCAGCCCCGTGACAGGCAGCTGGCGGAACTGCCCGGTGTGCAGCAGTTTCTGCTTTCTGTCGAACTCTAACTCTGGTGAGACACTGTTGAAGTTAGGAAATAGAGGACAGCGTAGCCAGGGACATCCTAAGGATTTGAGGGACCCTGGGCCAAAAGTATTTTGGGGTCCCTGTTTAGAACTGTTTTGAATTTGTGATACAACTTCAGCTCTTTCAGGCCCTTTTTGGTCAGGCCACTGACAGTTCACATACACATTTGTCCAAATTCTAAATTCTAAATGTGTTTTCAATATTCAGGGATAGTTGTGTGGTTTCAATATTGTAACACAGCAGCAGGTCACTAATATTACTGCAAATAATCTCTGTGACACCCTCCCACTTCTCATATGTGAGGTCCTGTTTGAATCTAAAATAAACTTTTTTTTAATTATGGATAATGCATGAAACTTAAACACAACATTTCTCTGCAAAATGTCTGCAGTAGACTCTCCCACATCACCCACTTTAAAAATAAATTAAAAGAAAACGGTATTTCAAACAATGCTTTTAACAAATATTCAAGGTCATCTGGGCAAAACTCTCTGCAGAACAGAGCTGGCAAAACAGAGCTGGCTCTCTCAGGGGACCCCTGAAAGGCTGGGGCCTTGGGCCAGCGCCCACTTTGCTACACCCAGAGACATTTTAAGGCATGTGCAATCGCCCTGTGCCTTAAAAATGAATGGAATCTTCTGTAATATAACTTGTCGAATTTGGTGTGGGTGTGTGTGTGTGTGTCTGTATCTATCTATCTATCTATCTATCTATCTATCTATCTATCTATCTATCTATCTATCTATCTATCTATCTATCTATCTATCTATCTATCTATCTATCTATCTATCTATCTATCTATCTATCTATCTATCTATCTATCTATCTATCTATCTATCTATCTATCTATCTATCTATCTATCTATCTATCCCGTGGAAGGTGGTGCGTGTGCCTGCGAAGCAAACCGGCAAAAATATCAAACAGAGTTTCATCCCTCAGCGGGAATGACTCCCTCTCATGACACACCACGACATGGACATGAATTGCTCAAGATTATTTAATAGCTCCTCGTAACGTGTTTCGGCTGACCTGCAGCCTTGTTCACGCATAGGAAGCCATGCACAGAAAGTGTCATAACTACAGAGTTTCAAAATAAAAACGGACTTCAGAACATCTCATTTGTAAACAATAACATAACGGCCATCTTACAATGGTAGGGCTGTAGAATGGCCGTTAGGGTCCTTGTCGACATTGCTAAGTTAGCATGAGCTCTGCTGCCATGATGCTGCTTTTGCGCACGTTACTACATGACTTTATTTTGCAAGACTCTGTTTGTGCCTTTCACATGAGAACTGTCTGCTTTCTGCGTTCTCTGCCTGTTTCTGGAGTTTAGTCTGAACACACTGTGCAAGGTCGATAAACAATGCCCCTTGTTGTTCTGTTCTGGTCAGTCCCTAGCACTTAGACAAAACATGTTACACAGCTGCACGCTGCTGGAGACCTGTGCTTCGATATTATGGGATTGCATGTTGATTTGATACACACTTGGAGAAGGACCTTTTCAGGGAGAAGAGCTATGCTATACCTATGATGTAAAAACCTACAATCTAGGCACTAAGGTATGGGGTCTGCTGACAAAGCCCAGAGATCTTCCTTTATATAATAAAACGTATTCTTTCCAAGGGGAGGGTAGTTAGGCCTTATAGTCCTTTATCCACTGTCTGTATATGATGATTTCCCCTTTCATAGTCTATGGACTTGCTACAATGCTAACTGTGTTAGGTTTATGCGTTTTACTGCTGGTAGTGGCTCGTATACTGCATTATAGAGCACAATAGTTAAAATAAACATTTAAAACTATATCAGTGACTCAGACTTGTCCTATTGTGGACAAGTACGAGTGAGTGAGCGAAAGGGTATGTCTTGCTACTGCGATTCCAGAGAGAGTCGGGAGTGTTGTGTTCTGGGTTGTCTAATCATTTGTAGCTTCGTGATTATGTAGGAGAATGAATGAGACACTATAGCTAGTCGTTTCTGGGATTTTGGGTACTGAGGCGGTAGGAATTCTTAGCCCCTACACACCGGGGTCCTGTTTTCATGCGCATAGTTCTGTGTATGTGCAGAATCTTCGCAACAGGGTTAGAGACTGAGTATCACCTCAGTAGCAAACATATGAGTGAAAAGTTACATAGACATCATTGTAGATAACCGATGAATGCGTATAGTTTCTCCATGCAACACGATTACAGTTGCAGAAAAAAGTAATCAATTACCAATGTAAAGAAATGCATGTTCACATAGTTCACATCAATATAACAATAACAGTTGATGGTTTTGCGATGAGTGTGTTCCCAACAAGTGGGACAATAAAGTGTGAACAAAATGGAAATGTCCCAAATAAGATGTTATGTAACTGTGCTTGTCAACAGTAGTGTGACAATTATTTTACTGCATTTAAAGTCTGTAGCAGCATAGAGGCTTGATATAGGGTATTTGTTTATATTTTTTGTGTGTGGATTTTACTGTTGTAAGGGTACAGTTTGGTGAGTAAATTCATTTTATTTACTTTATAATTAGTTGTTAAATGCTATTAGTTTTTTAATTGAAAATAAGTTTTAATTGTGTAATTTTTTTTACAGTTTAATTTTAGCTGTGTGTTGTGGTATTATAGGGGTGTGGGAAGTTAAACAATTGTTTATGAGTTTTAGTTTATTTTTTAATTAATAATATTTCTTTAATTGGTAATTATGTTAATTAAGGAAGTACATTTTAAAAAAAATGTAGATGCGTAATGTGAATTGTGTGGGTTATAGGGTAGGAAATAAAAAAAATTTATGTAATGTTTTTGTGTTTCTAAATAATTTCTAATAAAAAATATTTATTTGTTTGGATTTATTTTACATTTTATTTAATATAATATTTGTAGGTATTTGTCATATATATTTAACATTATAATTTTTTTTTAATGTCATATTAAATATATTTGTATTTTAATTTTTAACATATTTATATATATTTTTATTTATTCTGTTTTTTAAATATTTTTGTTGTTAATATTTTGTTTCGTTTTTCATTTTTAACTGACTAGAGTGAGAATATTTATTGTTACTGCTCCACAATCCAACACTTTCCCTACTGTTGCACTCACTGGAGTGGGAATAGTAATTTGTATCCCTCCGCTAGCCAACACTTTCCCTACTTTTTACAATTATTAGAGCGGGAATAGTAATTTTTACCCCTTCGCTATCCAACAATTTCCCTACTGTTGCACTGACTGGTGTGGGAATAGTAAATTTTACCCCTCCGCTATCCAACACTTTCCCTACTGTTGCACTGATTGGAGTGGGAATAGTACATTTTATCCTGCCACTATCCAACACTTTCCCTACTGTTGCACTCACTTCAGTGGGAAGAGTATTTTTGTTTTTTTGATAATCAACTTTATTGCATTTTTTTTTTTTTTGTATTATTTGTATTTGCATTTTTTTCCTTATCACAAAACAAGAACAACCAAACAGACAGGTCAGCACTGGTCATCACACCCACTTTGCTTGTCTCCCACCACCCCCCCTCCCCCTTCACACGAGGAGCCAGTGCAGTACTTGCTCCTCTGATTGCACCATCGTCCTTAGTGTTCATATCCGCCTATATTCCTGGACTATCCATGCCTTCCGTATACCGCGCAGGAAACCCCTTGCAGTCACCCTTCTAAAGACCCCCCTCCAGGCCATGATATTTCCTCCACCGGGACCATACCCTGCTAAATTTCTTGGGACATCCCCGGGCCCTGTACGTAACCCTTTCTGCCGCCATGTATAGGTCGAGACCCCTCCTCCATTCCTCCAGTCGGGGCGTCGCGGGCGCTCCCCAGTATTTCGCCACGTCCCTCTTTGCTACCACTAGGGCCAGAACCAAAAAGGTCAGCAGTGGGCGAGTGAGATCTACATCGTTCGTCATACCCAGTAACACCAGTTTGGGATCTTCCTGCAGCGGAACCCCTAACACTTTGCCTAATTCCCCCAGGATCCCCCTCCAATATGTCTGAATCTGTGGGCACATCCATAGTATGTGATCGTAGTCCCCCCCCTTCCCTTCCGCATCTCAGACAGGACGTGTCCCCTATCTTCCCCATTTTGTACAATCTTAGTCTGTCAAAATAGGTCCTATGCAGGATATTAAATTGTATCAGCCGCAGCCGAGACTTAATCGCCACTTCTCGTGAGTGCATGAGAACTGTGTTCCAATCCACATCGTCCATCTCACCCACCTCTGCCTCCCAGGTAACCCTAAGCGCCCCCAGAGTGTCGGGCATGTTGTTCATGAGGGTCCGATATGTGAGGGACACCGCTTTCTCTACCATGTGCTCCTGTAATAGGCGCCCCTCCAGGGGCGCGTATTCCGGGAGTGAGGCCGTCTGCAGCCCTCCCGCCCCATGCATGCTTCAGCTGGGCATATTTGTAATATTGCGTGGGGAGTAGGCCAAAGTCCGCCCTAAGTACCGAGAATGACTTCAGTTCCCCCCTGACTAGTACGTCCCCCAATGTCGAAATCCCAATGGTGTCCCAATGTTTGAACCCTCTCAACTTATTCAGTTCCGGTAACCACGCGCAGTGCCATAGAGGCGTTTGTCTAGTAAGTTTCTGATCCCACCCAAGCACCCGGTTTGCCCTTTTCCATATCGCCAGGGTTAGTCTAGTTGCCGGCAGCAGCTGTCCCGTACTTTTACCACCATAGAAGTAGTGATTGTATGAGTGTGCGCTCATGGCGAACCGTTCTAAAGCATACGTTGGGTGCATAGCTGGGACATGGAACCAGTCGTTAATGGACACTAGATGTTCCGCCCAGTAGTAGGTTTCAACGTTAGGAAGTGAGATCCCCCCGCTATATTGGTGTCGTTGTAAGGTCTTTAGCGCCACCCTGGGTTGCTTGCCTAGCCAGAAGAAGCTACGGACCTCCGAGTCAATCTCTCGGAAGACCCGTCTGGGAGCTGGGTAATATTCATTTTGGAACGCGTACAGGAACCTGGGCAGCGTCATCATCTTAAACATGGCTGCGCGCCCCAGGATCGTAAGCGGCAGCCGTCGCCATCTGTTCCCGTCCTCTATGAAGTTGTTTAGAACCCTTCCCACATTCCTGCTATAAGAGATGTTCCGGTCAAGCGTTAGAAATATTCCAAGGTATGGAAACCCTTCCGTCGTTGTCTGGAGCCTGTCCGAGAGACGCGGCCATTGCTCCTGCCCCTGTGGATCATACAAGACCGACTTGTGCCAGTTAACCCTATATCCCGAGTGGGCACCGTAGCGCTCCAGCTCCGAAAAGATTATCGGGATCGTCGTGGCCGGGTGGGAAATATAGAGAAGGACATCATCCGCATAGAGGGATATTTTTTCCTCCATCTCGTCCCGTGGACCCTTCCGAAAACCCCTAATCCCTGGGTGTTGCCGGACTAGTGCCGCCAGTACCTCTATTGTCAGTGTGAAAAGCAGGGGGGACAGGGGGCACCCCTGCCGTGTGCCCCTACAGATAGGGAAGTCCCCGGAAGTGACCCCATTTATTCTCACTCGTGCCCTTGGATCCGTATACAGGAGTTGCACCCATTGGCGGAAGACGGGTCCAAAGCCCATGCGCCCCAGGACCCCCTCCAGGAAGGGCCAATGTACTGCATCGAATGCCTTCTCTGCGTCCAGTGAGAGAAACCAGTGGGGATCCCGCCACCCGCTCACCTCCTGCAGCCAGTTATGCGATCTCCGGAGATTCAGTCTCGTTGCTCTGCTTGGGAGAAAGCCCATCTGGTCCAGATGAACCAAGCCCGGGAGCACCTTCCACAGCCTGAGGGCCAGCACTGTCGCCAATAGTTTCACTTCAGTGTTAAGTAGGGATATCGGGCGATAGGAGGTGCACTCCTCTGGCTGCCTCCCTTCTTTAAAGATCGGGATAATTGTGGCCAATCGCAGGTCCGGTGATAGGCTCCCCTCTTTTCTCGCCTCCTCAAAGAGTGCCAGCAAATGGCGAGCCAGAAGATCCGCCATTTTCTTAAAGAATTCCGCCGGGAACCCGTTCGGGCCCGGTGCTTTCCCCACCCGTAGCCTGGTCAGCGCCTGTTTGACCTCGTCTAACGTGAGGGGAGCCTCCAGTTCCTTGAGGTCCCCATCTGTGAGCACTGGTAGGTTCCACTCGCCTTGATGTGGTCGGCCTATTATTTAATAAATTTAAGCATCATAAAGGAACCCGATAAATCGGGTCCTATGGGCAAATCTCTTCCCCGCAGTAGTTTTAGACCTTTCCATTTGATTTCACCGGAGGCAAAACAGAGTGCCCTGTGCCAATAACCTCTCCATCTTAGCGGCCAGCCCGAACAGGATGTGCTTTCCCTAGAGGATTGGCTAAATCAGCAGGTGCAGAATTTGCCCCCCCCTACTATGAAAGAAGCTAAACTCACTAGAGTCTCAGCCCCCTGGTTTACAATTGCTTTAAAAACCAGCAAAAGTGCAAGTAAACATTCGGAACGGATATGGCGAAGGCATTACAGTCCCTCAGATAAAGCCACTTATAGCCAAGCTCTAAAAGAACAGTATAAGAAAGTTCGAGAGGAGAAAAAATCGTTCCTTGCTACTAAAATCGAACGGGCAGCTAACAAACGTCGGGACCTTTTCACTATTGTGAAAAGTTTCTCATCTCCTCCTTCCATTAGTCGCCCGTTCATTCCTACTAGTGACTGGACTAAGCGTGTGGCTAGTTTCTTCCACGAAAAAATTCTAGGTATTCAGAATTCCTTTAAGGCTAAACCCTGTGAGGGAGTGGTAGTTGACCACAGCCGGGACACATGTCTCCTGCAATTTCCTAATATTAGTCTTAATCACTCTCTCTCTCAAGTCTAGCTCACCCTCAGATCCTTGTCCGGCAAAAGTTCTGTCGTCCATAGCAGAAGTGATTAATCCTATTGTAAACACTATTTTAAACTCCCTTTTGCGGGAGGGCCTTATGCCTCAAGTTTAGAAAAGTGCTAAAATTCTCCGTCTCTTAAAAAACCCACAGCTGACCCTGACGAAGTTAGTAATTACCGGCTGATCTCCCCTCTGCCCTTTTTTTCCAAAGTTGTGGAGAAATTTGTGAATGAAGTTATCACAAACTTTATAGAGGCCAATAACCTTCTTCACCCCAGTCAGTCAGGTTTCAGAGCCAACTTCAGCACTGAAACTGCCCTGCTGGAGGTGGCTAAGACTGTTAAAGCCACGCTGGATAGGGGTGGGAGCGCAGTTCTGGTGCTACTCGACCCCTCCGCGGCCTTCGATACCGTCCTTTATAAGCGTCTCTTGCAAAGACTGGAGGAGGGCGGGCTTGGAGGCTCAGTATTGAAATGGATGAGATCTTTTCTCAGTAATCGCTCCCAAACAATCTGGACACCTCCTTTTTCATCAGAAATCCCATCCTTGAATGTGGGGGTCCCGCAAGGATCTATTCTCAGTCCCACGCTGTTTAATCTGTACATAGCCCGTCTCGCCCTTCTCGCCGAGAAGTATGGTGCCAAAATAGTGTCATACGCGGACGACACTCAACTGTTGTTCACGTGCGAGAAGGGCTCGGAGTTTGATGGGATTTGCATAAAGAACTGCCTCATGGAGATTTTTTCATGGTTTAACGGTAACCGATTAAAGTGTAACTCTGATAAATTGGAGATCATCTTTTTTGGTTCTCACCCTCATGAAGCTTGGCACTCTTGGTGGCCACAGGACATATCCCCCCCCACTCTCGGAAGACACTACTGTGAAAAAATCTGGGGGTTAAAATGGATTCTGCACTCTCTATGAAGATGCAAGTCCAATCTGTGGCAAACACATGTTTTGGGATTTTGAAAATGTTGAAAAATGTTCTCCCACTTCTGCCAGTATCGCATCGTAAAACAGTGGTCCAGGCCGTGGTGTTATCGTGACTGGATTATGTCAACTCGTTGTATCTGGGACTCCCCGAGTATTTATTGAGTCGTCTGCAGATCATTCAGAATATGGCTGCCAGGGCTATTTTCCTAACTAAGCCTAAGGGAAGGATTTCAGCCTTACTTGCCTCGGCGCTCCTTAAGATATTCCTCCCAGTCCCTGACCCTGATTCCAAGGGTCAGGCTCTCACGGGTAGGAGGAAGATCGTTTCAGGTTGTTGCTTCCCGACTTTGGAATAACCTTCCTTTCTCACTCCGTCAGAGTCCGGACCTTTTGACTTTTAGACAGAACCTGAAGACGTGGCTTTTCCACCTATAGGTTTTTTCTGTTACGGTGACTGGGGGCGTTTGTTTGTCAGTTGTTGGTGGTCTTCCGCAGCGCCGGGACACTCCTTGGAGTAGCCGCGCGCTCTATAAATCACAGATAACATAACGTAGGGAGGAATACAACAGTGTGCTAGGGACATTCGCGGCCTCTCGCTTCCCCATAGAAACCGAGTGATGACGCCGTCTATTTTTCCCCTTCCGCTATCCAACACTTTCCCTACTGTTGCACTCACCAGAGTGGGAATAGTAATTTTTACCCCTCTGCTATTCAACACTTTCCCTACTGTTACACTCATTGGAGAGGGAATAGTAATTTTTGCCCCTCGGCTATCCAACACTTTCCCTATTTTTGCACTTGCCGGAGTGGGAATATTAATTTTTTTTCCCCTCCGCAATCCACTTTCCCTACTGTTGCACTCACTGGAGTGGGAATGGTAATTTTTCCCCTGCCGCTATCCAACACTTTCTCTACCGTTGCACTCACTGGAGTGGGAATAGTAATTTGTACCCCTCTGCTATCCAACACTTTCCCTACTATTACACTCACTGGAGTGAGAATAGTAGTTTTTACCCATTCAACACTTTCCCTACTGTTACACTTACTGGAGTGGGACTAGTAATTTTTACCCCTCCGCTATCCCACACTTTCCCTACTGTTGCGCTCACTGGAGTGGGAAAAGTAATTTTTATCCCTCTGCTATCCAACACTTTGCCTACTGTTACACTCACTGCAGTGGGAATAGTAGTTTCTATCCCTCCACTATCCAACAATTTCCCTACTGTTGCACTGACTGGTGTGGGAATAGTCATTTTTACCCCTCCGCTATCCAACACTTTCCCTACTGTTGCACTGATTGGAGTGGGAGTAGTAAATTCTATCCCACCACTATCCAACACTTGCCCTATTGTTGCACTCACTGCAGTGGGAAGAGTAATTTTTACCCCTCCACTATACAGAACTTCCCCTACTGTTGCACTGACTAGTGTGGGAATAGAATTTTTCACCCCTCTGCTATCCAACACTTTCCCTATTGGTGCGCTCACTGGAGTAGGAATATACATTTTTACCCCTCCGCAATCCACTTTCCCTACTGTTACACTCACTGGAGTGGGAATAGTAATTTTTCCCCTTCCGCTATCCAACACTTTCCCTACTGTTGCTCTCACTGGAGTGGGAATAGTAATTTTTACCCCTCCGCTATTCAACACTTTCCCTACCATTGCACTCATTGGAGTGGAAAATTTAAATTGAAGATTTTTAAATAGTTAAACATTTTATTTAAAATTAAAACATTAATTATTAGCTGTTATGTTTTATATATATATATATATATATATATATATATATATATATATTCACTGAAAAAACCATAGGTTTCACACACGTTATAGTTAGTAATTAGCATTTAAAAAACCTTGCAAATTCACTGAAAAAACCATAGGTTTCACACGTTATAGTTAGCTGGACATTTCACTCGTACAAAACCATTGAAATTCCCCCGTTATAGTTAGTTCAGCTAACTATAACTCGCGCGCCCGCAATCCACTGCTGATGATGTCACATATTACATCACTCATGACATTGTCAGTGACATCACTCACATATTACATCACTCATGACATTGTCAGTGACATCACTCATGACATCACTGATGACATCTCAAATGACATCACTGATGACATCATCCATTGAGTATGTATTTCTTATCAATTTTAAAATGTTTAATATATATAGGGAAAGGCCTGTTGAAGAATGAGTGGGTTTACAAGTATGTAAATGGATGATTTTCTGTGGTGCGTAACTGTCTCTATAAGTGAGTCGTTAAATGTATCTTACTGCAGACTAGTGACTAAACTGTGTAAATATTTGTATGTGTCTGTATGTTGGTGTATAAGTGGCGGCATGGATTTGTGAATACCTATATAAGTGTCTATATAAGTTATTGATTGTATGGGTTCCGGATTGTTTGTGCGGGTAGGGTGTGTGTGACTCTATGCATAGATGTGTGAGTGGGTGATTCTATGGGTGCATGGTTTTAAGAGTGCATCTGTGATGGACTGTATGGTTGAGTGAGTGTATGTATGGGTGTGTTAGGGATTGAATGTATATCTCAGTGGTACATTTGTGACTAATTACATATGTGAAAGGCAGTGTATATGCGTGTAAGAGTATATAAGTGGGTAGATGTGAGAGTGTGTGATTGTGAGAGTGACTGTATGGATGAGTGTGTGCTTGTATCAATGATTCTATAAGAGCGTAAGAATGTGGTACTATTTTTATGAGTAAGTGAACTTGAGTGTGTATAACCGCATACGTGAGTAAATGGGAGTGTGATTGTTTGCATGACTGACTAGGTGTGAGAGTACCTCTATGGATGATTGGTAGTGTGTGAGTGTCTATATAGGTATATAAATGCATATGATAGTTTTGTATGTTGTGACTGTAAGTATGAGTGACTGTACAGGTGAATGAGTTGAGGTGTATATAGACTTAAGAGTTAATAAGTGGGTATGTAGTCATTGGTATTGCAGTATGTATGGTTTTGAGAATGGAACTCTTTCATTTTGATTCGGTGTATCAAAGGTTATATTAGGGTGTGAGAAGATGTGGTAATTTATCACATGGATGACGTCATCAGTGATGTCATCAGTGATGTCATTTGAGATGTCATCAGTGATGTCATGAGTGATGTCACTGACCATGTCATGAGTGATGTAATATGTGACGTCATCAGCAGTGGATTGCGGGCGCGCGAGTTATAGTTAGCTGAACTAACTATAACGGGGGAATTTCAATGGTTTTGTACGAGTGAAATGTCCAGCTAACTATAACATGTGTGAAACCTATGGTTTTTTCAGTGAATTCGCAAGGTTTTTTAAATGCTAATTCCTAACTATAACGGGTGTGAAACCTATGGTTTTTTCAGTGAATTTGCAAGGTTTTTTAAATGCTAATTCCTAACTATAACGTGTGTGAAACCTATGGCTTTTTCAGTGAATTTGCAAGGTTTTTTAAATGCTAATTCCTAACTATAGCGTGTGTGAAACCTATGTTTTTGTTAAAGAATTTCCAATGTTTTTTAAATCCATTTTTTTTTTTTCCTTTTGCGATTTTTTTTTTAAAACAATATGCTACCTTTGTATATAATCATTGATTTACTGTATCCTGCAATATCGAATGGTTCACCTTTTTTAAATAAATGTTTAGATATAGTTGAACAACATAGTTAATATCTTCTACAAACCTTTATACTTTTTTTGTAGGGTTTTTTACCGTGCGCGTACGGTAAGCTTACGGTACGCGCACGGTACGATATAAGTACGGTGCGCGTACCTAATATCTATGCTCCGTGTGCGCATGCGTATGCGATTTACGTACGCATCCGTACTTTGTATGTGACGCTTATACGCTTGCTTCCTACGCGCATGCGCGCGTGCACCTTACGCGGAACCGCCGTACGCGTGTGCGCGCATGCCTCTAATGCGCATGCGCGCGTGCGCGCGTCTTCCGTACGCGCATGCGTACTTTTACCGTGCGCGTACGGTAAGCGTACGGAGCGCGCACGGTAGGTCATGTGATCCAGAAACAACACTTTTCATTGGTTTAAACTTCTTTCATTTCCAGAAGCTTCCAACAACACACCCATTCCCCTCATTACTGCTTGTGATTCCCTAGAAGAAGGAGCTGAATTGTCTTTGGGATACAATGGCAGAGCAGCAGTCTTCTTCTGGGAGTGAGCAGGACAGCATCATCAGACAGAGAAAGAGGAAACAGAAGGATTCTTTTGTCTGGCAATATTTTACATTTCCAGAGGGGCAGAAGAAAGTCAATGCTCCATTAGTCACCTGCTCACTTTGTGGCGTGTCTTGTCTAGAGGAAATCCAAATAAGAAGTATTCTTTTGATATTTTCTCTATGTTCAGACACATTAGGGATGTACATCCTGCGACTTTTGCTCGACATACTGAAGCAACCCCTCCAGTAAGTCAGCCGAGCACATCCGCAGAAGCTCAGCCGAGTACATCTTCGGCAGCTCAGCCGAGCACTTCCTCTACGGTGGGAGCGTCACCCTCTTCTGCTCCTCTGGACATTTACCCTCGGTTTCAGAGAGTACATATAAGGTGCAATACTTGTTACTCTCTTATTGCTATTGGGGAGTCTAGTATTCCTTTAATAGACAATAAGATTGAGCAGCACAAGTGTGGTACCTTGTAATATTGCCATTCTTTCCTTCCTCTGTCCCTGTATTAACACAACGGCTCTTTTAAGAGCTACCCTACCTCACAATTTTTTTTAGTTTATTTAATCACTTTTTTTGAAAAAAAATTTTTACAGTACGCGCACCCATTTAAAAAAAAAAATAAAAAAAAAATAGTCACTTCACCCTACAATGTACTTGAGGGACCACAAGGGAAATGAGAAAAGCAGAGTGAGGAGAAGTGAAAAAAAGGGAGTATGAAAGTAAATGTGTGATAAATACAGATATTTCAAACTTACCTGACCAACAAAATAACTTAATTATCAATAAATGTTTTTTTTTAATTGCTATAAAAAAGTAATAATTTTCCTAAATTATCTTTCTCAATCTGTAAAAAAAGAAAAAATTTATTAATATTTAACAAAACATTTTAGAATACAGTACACATATTTTCTTATTATAAAAAACAAATTTTTGCCCTTTTTTTGCTGTTTTCAGAATATATTGAATTTCACTGTAACTCGTGAAACCAATTGCATTCATCACTTAACAGCGGGCAAAAAAATTAACAATCTGAAAGATTGTTTAAAAAAAGCCCTGAATCTCTTCTCAGTAAAACATACCTTTATAGAAATGTAACATATTTAATAAAAACATCATCTAAAAACAATAAATATTGGCAATAAATATCATCTGTACCAAAAAACACTTCATAAACACAATGGCTCTTTTTAGAGCCACCTAACATCTAAACTTTTAATTTTGATTTTGAATTCTATTTTTTTTATTTTTTTTTACCGCCTTACGCGTACCGTACGCGCACAGTACGCGCACCCCGCGATTTAAAAAAAAAAAAAAAAAATGTATTTTTCACACTTCTGGGTCCTTCTTGAACCCCCTGACAAAGGCTAGGGGGTCTGCAACTCTCTACCTTGCCCCCTTTTCACGTTCTCCACCTTTGTTTTTCAGTGTGAGACACACAAAATGGCGGCCGACACTTCCTGATTTCGACCGACTGGAATGTTTACTGTCATGTAACCACCAATCAGAATTACGCTCCCGCACGGCAGCGTGCGCGTACGGTATGCTTACCGTACGCGCACGGTGCGCGGCTATAGATATGTATGTACTTTTAACTGGAATTTTATCAGGAACTACTGAACACATTGACTCCAGATATTCAAAAGGCACATCCCTGACCTGAGGACTTTCTCTTTGGCAAATTTCAAATAATTCTGTTCAGCCGTTCAGGCTGTACCTTGGACTAAAGGTCCCTATGGAAAAATGCATGGGGAAAACGTGTTTTGGGACCCCCCTTTTTTCTCGGCCCCCGCTTGACGAATCCCCCCGAGACTTTTAGGGTACGAGCGGAGCGGAGCGCCCCACCTATTTTGAAAATTTCACATGGATTCGTCAACCGGCGCCAAAGTTATTCCAAATAGAATTTTCAGATTTCCTATGGGAACTCGGTCCTAACTATAACTATATACTGGCGACCACTAGTAGGTAATATATATATATATATATATATATATATATATATATATATATATATATATATATATATATATATATATATATATATTCACTGAAAAAACCATAGGTTTCACACATGTTATAGTTAGCGGAAATTTTACTGATAAAAAACCAATGAAATTCCCCCGTTATAGTTTAGTGCAGGCAACTATAACTCACGCGACCGCAATCCTCTGCTGATGCTAATACTGTATTTAGACACGTATTTGCCCATGTCTTCTTCCATAAATTTTTAGCTATACATATATTACAAATATTTTTTTTTCATAAAGACACATATGTCATCAGCAGAAGATTGCGGTCGCGTGAGTTATAGTTGCCTGCACTAACTATAACGGGGGAATTTCATTGGTTTTTTATCAGTAAAATTTCCGCTAACTATAACATGTGTGAAACCTATGGTTTTTTCAGTGAATTTGCAAGGTTTTTTAAATGCTAATTCCTAACTATAACGTGTGTGAAACCTATGGTTTTTTCAGTGAATTTGTACGGTTTTTTAAATGCTAAGTTACTTTACGCCATTCGTGGCGTGCGCGCCCACTTTACGCAGTTAGTGCCGTGCATGCACGGTGGGCACCGCGTGCCCACGTTACGCTAGATGGGCCATGTACGCACGATGCGCTTCGCGCACCGTGCGCACATGGAGGACATATGATGCGCTTCGTTGTGAAAGGTAATATTTTAATTTTTCACATCTGTGATATGTCATGCACAAATGATGCCCTTCGGGCACCATTTGCACATGGGGTGGGGAGAGTATGGATAATTTAAAAAAAAAAAAACATTTTACCGTACGCGTACGGTAAGCGTAATCGGCGAAATTATCGTAAAAATTAAAATTCCGTTTTTGGCCTTGGGGGATCTTTGGGGACTCCCCCAACATGGCTAGGTGCTTAGGAGCTGTCTAAACAGCCCCTTTACATGTTTTGGTCCTTTGTTTTTTAATCCCCACTCAGAGTGCGAGAGAGAAAATGGCGGCCGCCGCTTCCTGGTTTCGACCGATTCGAATGTTTACTAAGATCTAACAGCCAATCAGAATCGCGCTCGCGCACGTCACCGTACGCGTACGGTAAGCGCACCGTAAGCGCACCGTAAGCTGGCTCAGATATATATATTGATTTAAAGGCTATTTTCTCAGAATCTACTGAACAGATTTACACCAAACCTACAAAAGGCACTTCCTTGACCTGTAGACTACCTCTCTGCCAAATTTCAAGGAACTCTGTTCAGCCGTTCGGGCTGTAGCTGTGTCTAAAGGTCCTATGGAAAAATGCATGGGAAAAACGTGTTTTGGGACCCCCCTTTTATCTCAGCCCCCGCTTGACGAATCCCCCCGAGACTTTCAGGGTAGGAGCGGAGCGCAGAGCCCCACCTATTTTGAAAATTTCGCGAGGATTCGTCGACCGGCGCCAAAGTTATTCAAAATAGAATGTTGCGGTTTTCCTATGGAAACAGGGTCCTAACTATAACTACCTACTGGCGACCGCCAGTAGGTAATATATATCTATATATATCTATATATATCTATATATATATATATATATATATATATATATCTCCATTGCTGTCACACCCCCTCACAGGGAAGCAGAGTCAAGAGGAAGGAAGTATGGGCATGCTGGGAAGGGGGGTGTAGCCAAGAGCATGATGGGAGGTGCAGTCACAGACTATCCCCAGCAAGCTCACGCTGAACCATGCTCGCCTCACAGGGAGTGGGAAGGGACTGCCAGGATGTCTGACACTGGGCTCTGTTGTGGGGAGCACAAGGCAATGCTGGGACTTGGGCACCAACAAACACCAAGACTTCACAGTCAGCCATCTTGCCATTGCTGTCACACCCCCTCACAGGGAAGCAGAGTCAAGAGGAAGGAAGTATGGGCATGCTGGGAAGGGGTGTGTAGCCAAGAGCATGATGGGAGTTGCAGTCACAGACAATCCCCAGCCACCCACAAGGCCCAGCAAGCTCACACTGAACCATGCTTGCATCACAGGGAGTGGGAAGGGACTGACAAAATGTTTGACACTGGTCCTGAGAAATGATGTGGCTGACAATCACACATATGCATTGGCCAAACAAAACCCAGTCGCACACACTGCCATTGCAACCATATGTTCAAAATCATTGTCTGGGGATGCAGTGTCCAGGGGTGCCCCCTGGCCGGGCATGGGAGGTGTGTCTTGCAGATGACAAATGTGGAGAGCCATATATGGTACATTGCACAAAACACACAGGAACTCACATATACATCATTGACAGGGGACATCTGACAGTGAATGGAATGGACACACCAATATAGCCGACACCGTAGCATGTTCGCATTCACACTCGGTTCTGTTGTGAGCTGCATTCCACTCCTACATTGTGCTGAAACATAGGCATCCTTCACACAACACACCACTCACTGACATAGACACTGTAGACACAAGGTCAAACCTGGACAGCATTGGAGGAGACATGCTACTCACAGAAGCCAAACTGCAACACACACACCACCGGCCCTCACTGTCATGAGCATTGAAAAGCCAGAGTGCTACCTTACCCAATCCATGTCACCATGGAAATCTTTGACAAGTTAAATCACATATGCACGTACAAAACTCAGCACCAGACTCATTAACGATGGTGACATCATCACTTGTATGAAAGGAGATGGGAACTAGGAACACTGTAAAAAAACACTTCCTTCAAAGAGATCACAGGCATACCGGACTGTGACCATGTCGTACCAATACACCAATGTGGCACACAAAGTCTAGCAAACTCTGCTACAACACATGCTCCAATAGTACAACATATCCCCAGTGGAATAGCACGTATGTTCTTGTTAAATCTCACATGTGTACAGGGATGACACACCTGTGTCAGCAACATGATGGCCCTTGAGTAGTAATGGTCATGTACAGACAAATCTATCCATGAGCTGGGCATGTACACACTTAGACATCCACATTGAAATGTTTCATTTTGGCTGGGCAATGTGCAACAACAAGATCAATCTCTGTCCGTGACAACCCGGAACAAAGCAGTGTACAGGCAGGCATCCGTTCGTACAGTAGAAAATGTCATGTTTGTGAACCATTGATGCCTGTAGAAACATAACTTACGTTGTGTCTCTTCCAAACACAGGTGGTGCTGGGGACACAGCACCAAATGAAGAGGATTCCCAGTCCCAGACTCTGGTGGACACTTAGCTCTCTGATTTGACTCTGTCCTCTTCAGATGACGACGAACAACCTGGCACCTCCGGTGTGAGTCATCATGCAGCACCAGCAGCACCAATATCTGCACCCCCTGTACCCACTCCTCCAGCATCTGGAAACAGACCGGGCACCCCCGCCAACACGGACAGACCAAGGCCACAGAACACCAACAGCACAGGGACACAGGACCCCCCGGAAGCTACAGCCAACACCACCAGCAACACCACCCAAGGGGTCCCAGTATCGCCTGTGCATGCCGCTGCTGGTCCTGCCCGTGTGGATAGGGGTGGTGGGAGGCAGAGGGCGCGCCTTGCAGAGGGGTCTGGACTGCATGATGACCCCCAACTGGCACGCATCATAGATGCGTACCAGAATAGCACCGGAGGATATAGCCAGGTAGTGGGGATCCTCAAGGACATACAACAGGAGCAGGCTGCCCACAAAGCCCGCATGGAGGCAACGTGGGATGCACTTACTGCGGTGCATCGGGACATACTCCAATGCCTCCACCAGATCAGCACAAACATGTCCACACCTCCCTGTGTGGCCACAACATCTGTTGCCACACCATCTGCCAGGGCCACAGGGAGGGGGAGGACTCTGGCGGAGAGTACCCGGCACCGCAGAGGCCTGCACCAGAGGACCCCCCCCAGAAGAAGAGGGGTCGTCCGAAGAAGGGCATGTGAGACGCAGATGTCCCTGCACATTCCCCAGGGCCTTTAAACCTGTTCTGGACAATGTTCTTTGTGCGCAACCCATTCACCTTGTCCGATCGGACACAACTCACCCACATGACATGGAGGGTTCATGTTGGTCCAATGTAGCAGATGACTGTGGACTTTACTCTGGACATTTCATCTACCAACACTTCCAACTCTACTGTGAACTTTGGATTCAAAACCCAATGTACAGCACCCACCATCGTGTGCACTATCCTCACACATGTTCGTAAATAAACTCACTAGTACACCATACTTGCCTCTGTTGTGATTCCAACTTGTCCTGTGTCATGGAGATGTTGATCTGCTAAACAACACAGTGCATGCCAAATACTACAACAATGTGACCACCGTTATGTGAGTCATGGTGATGTGACACATGTGAGGGAGACACACCGCTATGGCACCACAACACATACTCACCATGGCCATGTTACTCATCCCACACAATGATGTTGACCTGAAACACATTGGTATGCACAGACACAACACCTATCCAGTCAGTGGTAACAAGTCCACAGGTGAGAGAAGCAAATGTCACTCAGATTTGGGAAGACAGACAACACACCTAAAAAGCATAGCACAGGTTCATTACACATCAGCAACATGTTTATTCTAAAATAGTTGCAAGGCAATTGTACGTTACGGTGGACACACGGTCACAGAGTGTCTGAGAATTGAAGTCCAGGGGTGTGTGGCACTTCACTTGATGGCAATTGACTACTCCCACACTGGTGTTGGATTCTGGGTGTTGGGGGTCAGTGTTGACCAAACAGGCAAAGTACCCTGGGAAGGACAGACACAAGACACAGTCAAAAACACACCAGAACAGGAGAGAAATGCAATACACATGCACAAAACATGTCACAAGGAACCTACACAGAAACAAGTTAGCAGTACTACACTATTGTGGAGTACAGACCACCTGAATGGACACATCACTGCACGCAACCAGTCAAGTGGCACACAGACACACTCAGACAGCAACAGAGCAGCCACAACACATTTCAGGCTAACTCCATACATTGACATAACAACCCTGGAAACTCACATTCAGGTGAAGAAGTTGTTGATGAGCTGTGTGCGGACGTCACCATCATCATCATCATCATCATCACTGGCATCGTGGCGAAGGCCGGGATCCTCCACAGGTGGCGGAGGTCGATCATCGTCATCCTGGATGAGATGCACCTTCTTCCGCACTGCCATGTTTTGTAGCATGCAGCATACAAGGATAATTTTGCACACCTTTGCAGGGTCATATGGGAGGGCCCCTCCGGTCTTGTTCAGGCAGCGGATGCGGCTTTTCAGGAGACCAAATGTCCGCTCAATCACCCTCCTGCTCCGACCATGTACCTCATTGTAGCGCATCTCAGCTGGTGTCACAGGGTTCCTGAGAGGTGTCAGCAACCACGGCATGTTGGGGTATCCGGAGTCACCTACACACAAACAATTGAACAATTAGAAGCGTTTTGTAGGAGTGCGGAATACAGCATTGCCAAACACACACAATGGTAAACAGGCAGTACACACCGACAAGCCAGGCACGCTGGTCTGGCATCTGTGACATCAGCGTTGCAATGCGACTACTCCTCATGATGTAGGCATCGTGCGCAGAACCATGGAAACGTGCAAACACATGTGTGATACACATGTCTGCAAGACATACCACCAGAGCATTGATCGTATGGAAATGTTTCCTGTTCCGGTATGCCTGCTCATGTGCCTTTGGTGGTATCAGGGCCACAATTGTGTACCATCAATAGATCCGATGACGTTCGGCATCCTCCCCAGTGTATAAAAGGCATCCTTTATTTCAGGGAGTTGAGCTGGGCTAGGGAACTTGATGTACAGGTCAAGGAAATGCAACATCCCCTCCAAGACATTGCGTAGCACACGACTAAACATTATTTGCGACATACCACCAGCAGTAGCCACAGTGTACTGGAAGGTACCAGTAGCAAAGAAGTGCAGGGCTGCCATCACCTTCACCTCTGGGGTCAGTGCTATAGGGTATGTCTGGCCAGGTAGCAGATGTGGCGCCAACTGCTGCGCCAACTCCTCAATCAGTGGCCTGGTGAAGCGGTACCGTCGGATGCAGTCACGTTCCCGCATGGTTTCAAGGTCTGGGAACCGTCTATGGACAGCTGGTGCCCTGCAGAACAGAGATGCACAAAGGAATATTGTCGGTTCATCCACCCATGTGGCCATGACCAAGCAAAATATCACATGATACAACATGACAATATACAATGTACTGAGGTGTGTGCTGTTGGGCATGGACACATATGTCACCTACATGACCAGCACCTCACATCTCAAGTCCACATGTCCACATAAGTCCCATGTAGTGCAATGGCCAATCATTGGGCTGTGTCACCCTACCTTTGTACTGCTGTGACGTTACAAACACACACCGCAGTGACAAGTGAGGCCTGATGTCTCCCAGGCATCACAGATCTTTGCCATGCAGATAGCCAGGGTCCCTGTATTGCCACATCGACACTGGCATGACATGGCGTACAACATACACGCCACAAGGCAAGTGTGAGTCCCACAGGTAGTGGCCACTGTTGTCTCTGCAGGCCCTACATGTACGTCTCTTAGACACACACACAACATAAAGGTTGCTGCACAAACCACATGGATGTGGAGACTGTCTCCCATTGGGCACATTTGATCAGCCACATCTGAGACACAACATGCACACAGACTGTGGGTGTACATCAGAATTGTGGCTACAGGTCTCACTGTGACATACTTCCTATCACCCCCAGGAATCAGGGTGTATGTGACATGTCCGAAACATATCCAACCTGCAACTGTGTCCATGACTCATGCCCATAACTGTACAGTTGCACATCACAGTGGTAATGTGCACAACACACAAAGGATTCTGCCCCCATGAACACGTGCACAGCCTGGGAGTGGCTGAACAAAAGTGCCACCCAACAAACCAAATGTTGCCCCCCCAAACACACAGGGAATGCAGCCTTACATGCCATGGGCCAATGCTGTAGTGTGGTAGGTGCGCACATGTGTCCTTGGCAAGTAATTGTGTGTTGAAGCTGTCAAATAGTCACACCAATGAGGTCCGAAGCAGGTGACCAGGCGTACGCATTGCATGGTTCATGACCGAGCCGTGCATACGCTTTGCTATTGACTGCAATGAGGTCTGACGCGGGTGACAATGCGTACCCATTGCATGGTTCATAACCGAGCCGAGCGTACGCTTTGCCATTGACTGCAATGAGTTCCGAGGCGGGTGACTATAATGCATGCGCGTCGGGCAGGCATGGTCCGAGACAGGTGTACGCCTTGGCCATTTAATCGTATGGAGACGGGTGCATGTGTATTTTCAAAATACGCGTTGTACAGTCAGTTGACCGAGCCGGGCGCACCCATTGGCTCTGGACTGTCATGGAGACGGATGCAGATTCAAAACTTGTACGAGTTGTGTGCTGGAAATTCAGTTGGATGCCTACAACAATGTTGCAATTCCTAAGGTTTTATGAAGGTGAAAATTTGAACGATGCGGAAGACGTGTACGAGTCGTACATTTCCATGGATTGGCCAGATTCATAGAATGCAACCATGTTGGACCATTCACTGGGGACACATGGCACAGAGTCTGCCTCTGCAGCACATATATAAGGCTGGCTGTACCCAGGGAGCTCACTTCCCTGCACTACATGCTACTGGACCACATCCCTGCTATCACTGCTGCAGTCTCTGCATCCTCTGGCTACTGCTATGGCACGTACTCTGGAGAGGGCCGCAGCCTTCACTGAGGAGGAGAACCAGGCCCAGCTGGACGGGCTCATTCCACAGTACAGCAAGCTGTATGGGAAACCAGGGGAGCAGGTGAGTGTGCATTCCACTGCCTTCCTAATTATGCATGTTGTCTGACTAGCAGTACTAGCAGTGTGTACACCAGTGGCAAGCATACTCACTGAGTACTTTCATCCCCCAAAGCGTGTAGGTACATATAATGAACAGGTGTTATGCAGCTAAAGTGCATTTGTGCAAGCTTAAACTTCCCAGGCATTGTTAACATGTCAGACATGCAGGGCATTTATCCTTTTCCATGGGTGCACTACCTGTGTCACTCATTTCCCTTTGTGATGATGACATGTATATCCAACTGTGTGCAGCACAAATATGGGGCATGTGTGTTAATGGACTTTTAACTTAGTCATCCTCACAGGTTGATGCCCACCAGAAGCCGGAGATATGGCTGACCATCGCCCGGGCACTTCGGTGGGGGTCTACAAGCGCCGTATCTGCAACTGCCAGAAGAGGTGGCAGGACCTTCGGGGCTGGACCCGGAGGATCGCAAGGGTCTAGTTGAAGCTATTACCTCCTTGCAGGAGGGGCAGACACCGGACCCTGACCCCCCAAATGTTCCGGATACTGGCGGTGGTCTTCCCGGACCTGGATAGGCAGCTGAAGGCCAGACAGCAGCAAGGAGGGGGAAAGTCCATGCCTAATCTGTGTACTATGTCTGACATGCTAATTGCAGTCTTTTGGCCTGGTCACACTTCCACATTATGTAGATCTTGTAGTCCAATACTCATGTCCCTCAATTGTGAGATGCACCCTCCTCATCTGGTCCACAGGTGTGGCCCCTGCAGTCTGTTGCTTGTGTCACTAGGGCACTGTGTCCCTGCAGTCAGCTATGCTTCAGCTTCCGGACAGCATCTGTTCCTGTGACTCTGTTGTGTGTTTCATGGGTGGGTCAATTGTTTACCCAATGCCTGAGATCTGACATGTGATCTGTGTGTGCCCTTGATATGTGTTCCAATTGCTGGTCTGACTCTCCACATGTGGCTGGGGTATTTCAAACAAACCCATGCAGCAGGGTACTCCAATTTGTGTGCCTCAGGAGTATGTATATCAAGTGTGTCACACTTGCTTAGCCACCTGACTACTGTCCAGGGCTAAACACTGTTTCACGTAGACCTGGGCAGTCATGCCTACTCAAGAGCATTTATAAACACTCTGTAATCCCACTCCTGTGTATCAATTTACAGGTTGTGCTTAGTGACATGTGCTTTCAGGTGTCTGCCTCTGTGTCATTGTGGTGTGGCTTCCTGTTACGTACAACTGGGGTGTTCATGAGTTTGAGGGTCAGCAGGACATCTGAGATGTGACTATGAGAGTCAAGACCTGTGTGACATATAGGTGTATGATCATTTGACAGTGCACAATGTTGTGTACAACTGTACACTTCAGGCAGCTGGGTTACATGCACAGCAGACTGTGATGTGCTAATGTGCAGGGAGTTGTATTCGCAGAGACTCATATGTCTGATTTGTATGATGTGGGGTCTTCTGGGTCCGGGATATGTTGTTTGCAGGGGATGGGCAAGTGCACTTGTCATCTGCAGAGTTTGCTTTATCCCTGAGCTACGATTGTGACACAGTGCATACTGTTGTTGTCTGGATGCCCTGCCCCTCTGACAGGAGGCAGTGTTGACTGACTTTCCAGGCATGCCAGTGCCATGGCATTTAACTTGCTATGAGTGATCCTGCATTGTGTTCAAGTGTGCTCCATGCGCCCCATTGTGGCTCAGGACATGAAAACATCATAGTGTGTGTTGCTGGCATGCATCACAAGCATGTGAAATGAGTCTCTGCCCAGCCCTTCATCCGGACACCTGATGTACTGAGTCAGTGGCAAGAGATGTGCTGTGTGTATAGTGACATACTCCCACATGTTCACTTGCATGTCCAACAAATTTGTGGGTGGTGCATGTCGGCACATTGGGGTATTAGCATCCAACATGCAACAGACATATGGGTGCAAGTCCAGGAGGGATATGAGTGCCATGGTTGATGGTGAGAATGACAATTGGCTTATTCTAAACAGTGTGAGCACTTTGAGCAGTATTCAGCTGATGATGCCAGGGCTTGCCCTGTGATATGATGTACTCACTGTGGTGTGTGCAGTTAGTGCAGGTGACTGATGTTGTTCTCTTTTTTCCTATTTCTATCCAGACACATCCACGGCCACAGGAGAGGACAGCTCCATGGACCAGGAGGAGCCACAGAGCCTGACTGGGACAGAATGCGAGGAGTCGGGGGACCCAGTGGCACAGAGGGCGAGTGGAGCCACACTGAGGAGTCCTCAGCACCATCCACCCCAGCTGAGGGCCACAGCAGCTCAGAGGATGACTCCCTTGTCAGCCACCAAACCCCAGCTAGTGAGGCTGTCCCCGCCACCGCCCCCACCACCACCATCACCACCCTCCCATCGGCTCCCATCCCAGAGGTCCGTGGAGGCTCCCGTGTTTGGGAGCATGTCTCCTTTGTGCCAGGCACTGAACCCCCTGCCACTGTGTCCCCTGCTGCCCTGAGTGTGGAGTCTGTGGACTTGCTTCGACAAATCCATGTAGGGCAGACATCAATGTTGAGTGTCCTCCATGCACACACCAGTCTGTTGACACAACTAGTGTCGTTCGTGGAGGGCATTTCATCGGGCATGTCTGCCCTACAGAGGAGCAATCAGTCCGTGGCCTCCTCCATGATGGCAGCAGTGTCCCTCCTCCAACAGTCCCGCACCCCTCCTACCCCTGCACCACCCACGATTCCTAGCACCCTACCTGTCCCAAGCACACACACACCTGCACATTCTCACAAACCCACAGACACGGGCAGCACACAAACACCCAAACCAAGGTCTAGACGTGCACACAAGCAAGCGCAGGGGACTGATACCACACTCACAGGGGATGGTTTGCAGACACACACACAGTCATCCACAACCACTCCGCAGTCCTCCGATACTCTCCCTCCCAGCCCCCTTCCCTTTCCTCACCTGCAACCCCATCTCCATCTCCACAGAAGCTCTTCCTCTGTGACCTTGGCCTCTTCCCCCACCGACCCAGCAGATCCATCTTACAAGGGGAAGAGGAAGTCCCCACACACAGAGGGGAGTGCCCCTCACACCCGGATACCCTCTCCAAGGCGCAGCCAGACTGAGGCCCCCACCCGCAATTCCCCCCGGAGCCGGAAGAGCAAGACCCCACCCCGCCCGCAGCTCCACGACAAAGTCTCCATCCTCCATCCCCCAGGCCACCACTCCAGAGGTTCCACCGCCACACCCTGCCCCAGGTTCCCCCACCCATAGATACACCATCAGACAGTTAGTGCCACTGATGTGGGGACCGTGTCCCCCCCCTCTGTCCTGCCAACCTCACCTGAACCCCATTCCGCTCCCATGGAGTTAGGCACTGCAGTGGAGTCCACGACCACCCCGTCTAACTTGGGCACTGCAGTGGGGACCCAATCCACTCCATCTTACCTGCCCACTGCAGTTGTGCCGGCACCCACCCCATCTGACTTGTGCCCCACAGTTGTGACTGCACCCACTACTTCAGTCAGCTCCACTGCAGTTGCCAGTGACTCTCCTGCATCCACCACCCCTTCACTGCCTCCTTGTGCTGCGCCCTGATCCTGTTCCTGCGGTGCCTGGCCTGCCCCATGTATGCCCCTCCGAGGGGATGTCCCCTGTGCTTAGCAATGCAGGCAAGCAACTTGTCACAGTTGTCACTCAAGTTCACTTCTTGTCATTTGATATTGGACTGGCCATTGGCCTTTGTTTTGAACGGACTTTTAATTTTTCATCTGCTGAATAAAGCTTTTTTTCTTTATCCTTGTGAATTTGATTTAGTTGTACATTATGTTGATGATGTTTAGCATGAACTTGCAGTTGTAAGGCTGTATTTCAAATGTTGAATACTGAGGTGTTGATGTGAGGTACTCCATGTGGTCCATGAAATGTGTATCCTATTCTGATCGTTATCCATATCATCCTTTGCAGCTAAATGTGTGTGTCATGATTAACAATTAGTGGACACTCTGTATACATTTCATTTGCATGATCACATCTGTGGCATGCACATATGATGTGCTTCCCATTGTCCAATTTGTCTATTTCCCTGACTGTGAGCGTATCTCCACTGGACATATAAGTGTGGGCATCATTGTTGTAAGAGCAACTGGGTCCTCTGTGCAACTTGCTGGGCATATGTATTGAGTATGTGCAAATGACTTAAGGGACACTGCCGTACCCAGGCTGTTGTGACCAGAGCCTTCATTGTGTGGTAACTGATGGCTGACTGACCAAGTGTTCTGCTGACATGACTGAGACCTGCTGGGGCTATATTTGGCACAGCTGAGCTTCCACAGGAGTTGAGTCTCCTCAAGTAAGGGTGTTGTTCCGTGACATTGCCAGGGCCCATGTTGTGTGTTGTGTGGGTATGTGTGTGTGTCCACATCCCTTTTCATACACAGGCAGTGTTCCCTTGATATGTTCCTGTTGTTGATGTTTGCTGAGTGGTACTGTGTTCATCCCACAACTTTGCCATGGGCTACTAGATGTGTGGGTGCATGACACACTGCTGTTAATTTGTGTTTCATCATTGGGATTTGTCAGTTCTGAGTGGTGATGATGTTGTCAGACGCAGATGGGACACAGTCAGGGGTCCCCAAGGCACTTGTTTGTTCGCAATATTATGTAGTTGTCCATAGGTGGTACCTTTCAGTGATTGAGACATGTGTATGTGTGTGTGACTGCTCCCACTTGTCCGGTTCAGGGCTGCAATGTTTGCAGGTGTCAGCATGTGTGCCTCGTGGTTCTCCTTGGCTTCTGCATTGTCCTGGGACTGTGGCAGGTATTCCGCAGGTTACGTGAGCTTTGATGTCATGGCCATGTACCGCATACTGTGCAGAATGTCTGTCATTCACCAGGGTTGTAAACTGTCCTTGTGTGATGAGTCTGTGCACCTTAGTTCCTCCCAACATTACTGTGTTTGTCATGGGTGCATGTGCAATGTCACCTGTCCATGTGGGTTTCACAGATGCAGATTGTTGCAGTTCAGGGTGTGTGGTGTTGAGGGTGGACTGATGTAAATGTTTGCATGGATGGGCCCCTAGCTCTTGTTTGTCCATGGATGACGGGCCATGCTGAGTGATTTGTGTTTGTGTAGGTGTGATGTACGTTTGTGGCACAGGACACATGTCTGGGTTTCACAGTTTGTACGACATCTACCTTTGTCAGCACAGTGGACGTGTCATGCATGCTTGTGTCACCCCAATATCTGGTCCCTGGGGGTAGTGCTGTTGTGTGTCAGTCTCTTGCTGTGTTAGTTGCTGTTCATTCCAGCTTGTGTCACATGTGTCTGTTGTGCTCCATCTCATCTCACAATACCTGATTGCCCACTAAGGGGGGCCCATTGATGGGTTACTTTTGTATGGCACTGTGTCCACATCTGTCTCACTGTGGTTCAGCCCCCCTCATGTGTTGTGTAGTTGCCTGGGGATACTGAGACACACACACACACACACACACACGATGTGTCAGATGTGCAGTGTGAGGTTGCCTGTTTGTGTTAGTGCATCTGCACCAGTGCATTGGAATTGATGTTGTGGGCCATTGTCTGGATGTTGTTTTTGTGATTTACCCTGCTGTCCCTGTGAGTCATATCACATCATTGTGCACATTCATCCTGGTTGTTAGGTGCCATTGCTGGCATGGAATGTGAGTTTGTGACCTGACACCTACAGTCTACACAGGTTGTTTTGATTTGTGTCTAATTTCGAGATGTGTGTATGCTTTGTGATGGTCACTTCTGCTTTTGTGTCATTGTACACTGGATGCATTGTCAGCCCCCATGGGTGGTGCTTGTCTGCACATGGCCGAGAGTATGTTAGGTTATCACAGCACTGTTAGCCTCACCACATCTCTGTGGGTATGGGACACAACCACTACTTTGCCACAAAAGTGTTTTACTGTGTTGGGACCAGAAATCATACATGCTGTTTGGCATTTGCAGCTTTGTCCATGATGACACTTACCTTTTGGTCACTGTGATGAGGGGGGTTTTGGACCCCATCACCACAATGCTCAACATCTGCTGCAGTTTGGAAGCACACACTTAACTTTTGTTCTACACAGTGAGGGGGTGTTATTTTTACATTGCCACATTGCTAGTGATGCTTCCCTTGTGTAGGCCACTTTTTGCCACACATGTGATGGTAGTTACATTGTATGTTCGAAGTTATGATCACTGTTGGGGGCATTTGTCACAGACTACACACTGTTGTCATGATGTTAGGGGGGATGTATTTTGCTGACTTACCTAATGTTGGTATATGATGGATGTGTGGCACATCACACATCCTATGAGTGGGGGTGGCATTAGTGCTGGGCAACAGGTCCCCTATGGGTGGGGGTGGCAAGAGTGATGGGCAACATAAGCCCTATTGGTGGGGGTGGCAGTAGTGCTGGGCAACAGGTCCCCTATGGGTGGGGTGGCAGGAGTGATGGGCAACATAAGCCCTATGGTTGGGGGTGGCAGTAGTGCTGGGCAACCGGTCCCCTATGGGTGGGGGTGGCAGTAGTGATGGTCAACAGGTCCCCTATGGGTGGGGGTGGCAGGAGTGCTGGGCAACAGGTCCCCTATGGGTGGGGGTGGCAATAGTGATGGCAACATAGTCCCTATGGGTGGGGGTGGCAGTAGTGATGGGCAACATAATCCCTATGGGTGGGGGTGGCAGTAGTGATGGGCAACATAGTCCCTATGGGTAGGGGTGGCAGGAGTGATGGGCAACAGGTCCCCTATGGGTGGGGGTGGCAGGAGTGATGGGCAACAGGTCCCCTATGGGTGGGGGTGGCAGGAGTGATGGGCAACAGGTCCCCTATGGGTGGGGGTGGCAGGAGTGATGGGCAACATAAGCCCTATGGGTGGGGGTGGCAGTAGTGATGGGCAACAGGTCCCCTATGGGTGGGGGTGGCAGGAGTGATGGTCAACATGAACCCTATGGTGGCCTGTTGTTAGTGGCCAGGATATGGATCCCCTGTGTGTGTGTGACAGTATGCGGGTACATGTCGTTTGTTTGTGTGGTGGGTGTCTGACTTACCGTCTGCGCCGTCCGCGTCTGTTCCTGATCCGGTCATAGATGTAGAGTACTGGTATGACTTGCACAATGGGATTCATGATGTGTTTGTCTCGTACATGCTGCTTGTTGCTCCGTCACGTACCCGTTGCAAGCTGGTCCGTCTCGTAGCCGTGGATTGAGTTGTGGCACGAATCGTACCTGATATGCTTCTTTTCCGCATGCTGTGACGTGCCGTATTTGGCGACCTGTCCGGCACGTAGGAAGTACGCATCGTACTTGTCCGGGTGGAAACTGCTGTGGATACTGCTTCCGGGCGAGTCGGTTGGGCGTTAGGAGTTACGGCTCGGACAGAGAATGAAGCTTGAATCACAGCCTACGTGTCGGTCGGATTTTTGGCAGTTATGCGCATCTTACTTCATCAACTGGACGTACCGGCTCCGGGTACGGGTCGGTCGCAAGGTAAGACTACGAACAGCTCTCGAAGAGCTGTCCGACCCGGATCGGAATCTACCCCTAAGGGTTATTCCTACCTGGCGAAATATGAGCCTTGCATCAGGTATTCTGGGCGTACCTAAACCTGAATTTCTTTTACTATGCAACCTTCTATCTACCTTGATTGTTTTATTTATATCCTGTCCTGATAGAAAGTTGTGTGTAATTCACTATCACTACCATGTCGTGCTACTCTGAAAGGGAATTCTGTGTACAGACAGATCATTGGCAAAGCCTTGAGTTTTGATTTCTGATTTTTAACGAGGAATCTTTGTATATACACATGCAGTTATTTTATTTATTGCCAACACATCCTGTTTCACACTTCTACCAGCCAGCAGTTTTCAGGCAGAGTTCTATGCCATGAGGTTAAAATAATGACTTGCTAGGAAATGTTCAACTATAACCAAAAGCTATGACAAACATTTTCTTGCATAACATCTCTGTAATGCCATAAAACGGAGACACATATTGGAGGAGATTCCAAATAGGTGAATGTAGGAAGCTGGCTCTTAATACAGTGGACCAAACCGAGGTACACTATGCAAAGAGTCCAGGCAACCCGTATTGGTTTACAGAGGCAAAAATGATAACAGTAAATGCTCTCTTATGTGGTAGTGTGGGCCAGTAGTTTAGGCTTATCAGAGCGTATGCTAAGCATTTGTTGTACTCACAGAGGCAATAAATGAGGCACACACTCCAGAATTAATCCGAGACAAATTTAGAAAACTAAGGGGTCTATTATGATGGTGGGTGGACCGTAACGGAATGCGGGACCTTCCGCCAGGGGTGCGGCGGTCCTGCACCTGCAATTAGGATGCCACCGCCACCGTGGCATCCCAGCATTGTGGCGGGCGGTGATCACAGCACCGCCTGCCACAATGCTAGGAATGCACGCTGTGGTGCCTGCCACCTTGTCCATTCCAATGCAGGGGGGTACCATAGGTATCCCCCAAGTGCACCCCCTACCCCCCGACCTCCTGGGGGCCGGCTACGGGCCCCCAATACCCCAATAGCAAAGACCGCATGCCTGTCCATGGCGGCAACGCTGCCATGGACAGGCTGATCTCCACCGTAATCATAATATGAATGGCGGTGTCTTGCAAACACCGCCACCATATTAACCATGTTTTCTGCCCGGTTGACGAGTCTGTCCGCCATAGACCCTCCCCAGCCATCCTAATATGGCGGGGGGTCTTTGAGGTGTGGATGACGGCTGGATCGCCCCCGCCAGGCCAGCGGTGACTACCGCCCGCCCGGCTGGGGCGATCCGCCCGCCATCCTAATGGACCCCTAGCTTGTAATTTTATATACATTTTGATACCAAGAACTTTGTTATCAAGTAAGTATTTTTTTAAATAATGAATTTCACAGGTAAGTAAACAGTTCACTTAAATGCGTCTTTACGCCACAGTGTTTCCTTATGGAAGAAAAGGCATTAGTTGCATACAGTTCTTTAAGGTCAATGTCTGTGGTTCTCCTTTAGTACTTAGGATTGTAGGGGGCCAAGGTCCAAAGTACTAACAGCAGTTGAATGAAAAACTTTATTCGGTTTTTGTCAATATAAAAACCATAAAAGCAGTTACATAAATATACATCTCATAATTAATACAGGTATATATCATACTAATTTAACAGATATTTTATAAAAAACATTAAAAAGAATAAAACAAATTAAAAAATGGCTGCTGTAATACTCTAAAGTGGTCTGTGATATTTACAGGTCTATAGCCTAGAAAAAAGAAGTTTATTTGATCAAGTTCATATTTTTAGGAGACAAATCAGGTCCCAAAGCCTATGACCATATAATTTTTACAGGTTCAATCGGTGCCGGAAAATACATTTCAGAAACTTGACAATAAACCTTGCTATCCATTCCTCATCCAATTGCTGTAGGACCAATAATGCTGGACGGCTCCTTCTAATTCCCAAAAATTTTAAGAACGGTATTAACCATTTTTTCCTGTGGTCCCTGTAGAATTGACAAAAGAAAACTGTATGAATTGTTGCCTGTCTAGAGATGTTGTCGCAGGGAGAACAAGATAAGACCTTGTCCCAGTTGTTATTTGTTGGGAAGGCTACCAAACGATGAAACATATTCAGTCTAAATCTAACCAAAAGAAATCTTTCAAAGGTAGTAAAATCATAGGTTAGATATGGCTGTATACCAAAAGTAGTTTGAACAGTCATACTTTGTTGTACAGTTAATTTTGACATTTCATTCGCCATCCGTAGTTCCTCAAGATGGCTAAGGGACACCTTTTTCAATGTTTTTCTGGGTACCGATCTGATCGAGGTTGGAACCAGATAGTAGTTTTCCATACCTAGATCAGTTAGGAAAGATCTTATGTAGGTTAACCATCCAATCTTGGTTACAAAGTCCAGCTCCATACAGTCTCGGATAATTAGTTGTGTAAATGTATTTGTATCCGATGACCATATACGGTGCCAGAGTAAAAGAGGTTGGATTTTAGCTAGATCTGAAATGTGAACGATCCCCAGTTCCAAGTGACATACGAAAGTCGATGCACTCGTAGGGAGGGATAAAAGGGATTTTAGGAAAGCATTCTCTATCATTTGCAAAGAGTTTGTTTTTACATGTCCCCATAATCCAGCCCCATATAATGCTACAGATTGACATTTAGCTATATATATTTTTAAAAGTTCCACAGGGGGTCTCTTTCCCAATTTTATAGCAAAATTAACAATGGCCTTTGTAGTTCGTACAAGCTGGAGCTTTCTGGATTCAATAGCTGGTTTCCATTGTAATTTGCGATCAATGATAATTCCCAGATAAGGATATTGAGCTGTGGTGGCAAGTTTCTCTTGATTCAAATTAATTTCCTTCATCCTTTTTTTACTAGGGCCAGAAATCATAACAAATGTTTTTTTTATATTTATTCGTAAATCTAAAGTGCCCATAAAATCAGAATATCTATTCAATGCCAGTTGAAGCTCAATCGGGGTTCTGGCCAATATCACCGCGTCATCAGCGTAGAGTAGGGCCGGAATCTGTCGATCTTTAACACGTGGGAGGTTTTGACTCCCCTTCAACATGGCTCTCTCCAAGCCATTAGTATAGAGCGTAAAGAGAAAGGGAGCCAGGACACAACCCTGTCTCACTCCTCTCTCCACGCCGAATGACGCGGTTAATTCTCCATTAACCCCAAACCTTACCCTAGCTGAGGCATTAGAATACAATTCACCTAGGAAATTTAATAATGCTATGTCTACTCCCATTTCCCGTAATATGGACCATAATTTCGTATGGCTGACAGTCGAAGGCCGACGACAAGTCCACGTATACCATGTAGACATTGCCTCCTTTAGCAGGTATATATTTTTCCAACAATAATGTCAGGTTTAAGGCCTGATCAACTGTCCCAAGCACCCCCCGGAACCCAAACTGAATGTCCAATAAGATTTGTCCATCCTCAGCCCACCCCTGGAGGCGTTCCAAGATAATCCTCCCCATCATTTTGCCAACCGAATCCAATAATGAAATTGGTCGGTAGCATGTTACATCTTGGCGATCTCCTTTCTTAAAGATGGGGACCATGATTGTTTTAGACCATGAATCTATTAATCCCACACCACATGCCGCATTAAGTACTCTTGTCAAAATTGGGGCCCAGAATCCTAGATTTGATTTAAATAGGTCTATTAGGACCCCATCCGGGCCCGGAGCCTTTCCATTTTTGCTAGCCTTTAATGCTAATACCACTTCTTCCATGGTTACGGCAATATTTAGGGGATAGGATGTTCCTAAAGGTGTTAGGGCTACAGGATCATGGCTATCCCCTTCCGCGGAATTGTTTGCAAAGATCTTTGAGAAATGCTCTACCCAAGCCCCCGCATCAATTGCCACCTCAATAGTTGGAAAGTCTTTCGAATTGCAAAAAAAAGGAGATTTGACTATAGTCCAAAAAGCAGAACTATTTTTATTTGTAATGCTTTTCTGAAGTTGCGCCCATAAATCCAACTTTAGTTCAATTTTTCTTTCTTTTAAGGCTGAATTATATTCCCTCCGCAAGATTATTATTTCCTGGGGCACCCTGTCTTTTTTTTGCAATGCTTCTTTTAATTTAGAGAGTGCTACCGTACACCTGTGATTGAACCATCCTGTTTTTTTCGACTGACTTGTGTTTATTTGATTTCAAAAACAAAGCATTGTTAGTTGCTTTCAGGATCTCCCCAAAATGTGCCAAGAGTTCATGGTCCGTAGTATGCAGATCAAGACATTTTTCAATGTCGTGAGGGACCTCTTTCATCAGTCTACTTAGAATTTCTGTCGGATCCACCTTTTCCCATTTCAGGGAATATCCATTAAGTTTATCCAGGTGAAAAGAGTTTTGTCTTAGTAGACTAGGTAAAGTTTGGATTTGGTAATCATATAATGGGATAAATGAAATGGTCAAGGCGCAATGATCACTTATTACAGTGATATGCGTGTCAAATTCCTTTACCCGATTGCCCACTGTATTCGATATTAAGAGAAATGGAGGATTGGTTCCTCTTGTTCATCTATTGACCCGCAGAGTAACCCGTTATTTATTCTACACAGATGTAGATTAAAATCCCCACCCCAAATGATGGTTGCGCCCATAGAGGATGCCTTTGTCAGTGTTGTTAAATGAAGGGAAATCTGTCGCAGAGCCACCAATAATTCAGGCTCCTTTAAGTTGTTATAAAAATTAACCCGGAGAACCAATTCCCCTTTAGCAAAGCAGATACTCAATATTTGAAAATGAACATCAAGAATAGCCGGGGTTATTTGAACATTTCCCAATAAGTTTGTAATGTAAATTATTAAACCGCCCTTTGCTCTGCCAAAGGGTGTAGGGACCGGAGATGAAAAGTAGGTTTTATAACCTACAAGATGTATTGCATTGGTAATCCATGTCTCCTGGAGGCAGATTATATTTGAATGTTCAAAAAGTGTTGGGCCCGCACCATTTTCTATTTTATAGGATAAACATGCTCTATTCCAGAATAGTAATGTTATTGGTAATCCTAATTTAGGCAGTTTTTTCTCTGTCTGGATTTTGAGCTGTTTTGATGTCAAAACTTTCAAAGGTCTAAATGAGGTGGAATTTTTTCCTGGAATATTTGATGTTATAACTTCTAGTGATTCTGGGCTTTTATGGGTCGATTCAGAACAAACTATCAGATCTTTCAGGAACGTTAATAATACTGGGTGATTTCCGCCCAACTGGGCTATGGGACATTTATCATTAGGTAAACCGGTTTCAATTTTTTGAGATAGTTGGGTGTCATCCTGGTTTTCCCCGTGGACCTGGATGGAGCGTCAATCCACACCTTCCAGTCCAGATAGGGCGGAATATCTATTCGAAAGGGACAGACTGTAGCCGGGTAGTTCTCTAATGCGCCCAAGTCGAGGGCAGGCTCTAGAAGAATTTGACAGTATGAAATGAGGATAAAAATATGTTAAATCTCGAGTAGAAATTACATCTCCTCCATTTTCACTAGGCCAATCGCCCATATGTCTGACCACATTTCTGTCTCTAAAATTAACAATAATGAGATCACCTCTTATATCCTTAGGTCTATGTCCCAACCACCATAATCTCCTAACATTAAGGATTTCACCATCGATATGCGCCGGGAGAGGTCTATTGCAGCTTAACCAATAGATCACTTTATTCTTAAATTACTGGTGTCCCTCGATCCTTGCAGCTTTTAATTCCGGTACCCCTGTCAGTACCACCACGTAATGAGCCGCTTCCTGAGGGAGATCTATAATTTGTTGCTTGCCCTTTGTCATATCGCTAGTTGGGAGAGACCTAGATATAGATTTATAAGATATTTCCTGTTCAGTAAGAATCCTATCTTGACCAAGCTCTCGCTCTTTTCTAGAAGTAGTACTAGAGTTGTCATGAGTCTGAGAAGTTAGGTTTAAAATGTTTTTATTATTATTGCAATGCATAGAAACAAACAATACGACACATCGTGAGTATACGAGTACAGCGGCGAAGTCCAATGCCGGGCTGGAGGCCCTGTAGCGAACATTCTAATAATACGGCAGTCCGCTGTGACCCTCGATGATGAACAGTGCCGTAACAATCGAAAACAGTTCCCCCCCCTCCCGAACCATCCTCCCCCACCCCTAATTCCCATACCCCCACCCCAACCCCTGCCCTCCCCCCGTCTAGTGCGTAGGTCTGATCCACTCCGTCTCCCCCTCCCTGTCTCTCCCAGAGGGACTCCACCCCATTACCAATTAAGAGGCAGATTCCCCCAGGGCCGTAAGCCGCAGGAGGCGAAGATATCTCGGGCAGGTCAGTTCCCTAAATTCAGTAACCAGCAGGGACTGAAACGGCTGCCAGAGATCATTGAACTGCTCTATATCCCCTGCCAGTGTAAGCGACAATTTCTCCATCCCCAACACATGCCATAATCTGTGAAGCCAGCCCGTGACAGTGGGGAGTGTCTTGGAGCGCCAGTGCGCGAGGATGTTCTGCATCGCCGACCCCAGTGCAATAGCTATCTGTCTACCCCTGCGGGATTTCAAGGGATACATCAACCCGTTCGGGAGGCCCAGTAATATGTATGCAGGGAAGCGCGGCAGCTCAGTGGCAAAATGGGAGTCGATATCGTCTATCACCTCCTTCCAATAAGAGTCGAGGAGCGGACAGCCCCACAGGATGTGTAGCAGCGTGCCCACCCGCCCGCATCCCCTCCAGCAGTTAGAATCCTTGCTATGATCCATGTCGTGTATGCGCTCCGGGGTGTAGTACCAGTACGTCGAGACTTTGGTGAACGTGTCAGTGAGTCCCATATGGTACGCCGAGTGCCTGGCCCTATATGCCACCTGCTCCCATTCCCTATGGCTCAGCGACCTGCCCAGTTCCCTCTCCCAGCGCTCCCGTCCCGGATTATAGAAGTGGGAGGAGGGTGTTTGTAACAGCTTGTAGAGATCGGTGATCAGCTTCGCGTCGGACGTGCGAGTCAAAAGCCATCGCTCATACGGGAGAAGTCTCCTATCAGCCGTCTCTCGCACCTGTGGATGCAGCGCCCAGTGGCGAGCCTGTAGGTAGTGCAACCTCTCGGTCTCCGGGAGCGCATACTCCTGTCTGAAGCGCACGAAGGGGATAACCCCTTCCGGGTCATACATATGACACAGGGCCCGACACCCCGCCTCCCGCCAAAGAGCGAAGGCCCCCTTCTCCAGTCCCGGGGTGAAGTCCGGATTATCCAGCAAGGGTGTGAGAGGTGAAGGGAATGTTGTCAGGCCGTGCACAGCGTTGGTAGCATCCCAGACCCGTAGGGGTACTCGCGTGACGAAGGAGGCATATAGATTAGCCGGGCGGTGAGCCCGTCGAAGGAACGGCACCTATTGCAAGGGCCTGCCCGCCACCGCTTGATCCTGAAAGAGCCAGTGCTTGTCGGATTCCCACCTACTCCACTCCACCAAGTAACGTAACTGCACTGCCTGAAAGTACCTGCGGAGGTCCGGGATCCCCAGCCCCCCGGCCTCCAGCGTGAGCATAGAGAGCGCCCTTTTCATCCTGGGCTTCTTGCCCCGCCATATGAAACGCGCCAGGTCCGACTGCGTCTGCTGGATCCAGCCCGTAGGTGGCTGCAATGGTAACGCCCTAAACAAATACAAAATCTGGGGCAAAACAGTCATTTTGATGGCAGCTATTCTGCCCAGCCATGACAAAGCGCTGCGATCCCACCGGCCTATCTCCTCTCGAATCTTCCTGCCCAAAGCGGCATAATTAGCCGCCACCATAGCCGGCAAGGTGGGAGCCAGCTGAATCCCGAGATAAGGCACCAACTCTTTCGACCAGAGCATCGGGAAGAGGTCCTGCAACGAAGTCCTAGTAGCTGGCTTGAGCGACACGTCCAACGCCACTGACTTCCCCACGTTCATTTTGAATCCCGAAACCGCGGCAAAGGAGTCCAACTCCTTGATACATGCCGGAAGGGCAGTGAGCGGATCATCCAGCGACAGTATGACATCATCCGCGTACAGGCTAATGGCATGAGTGAAGCCTCCGAACCGCACCCCCCTCACTGCTGGGTTGTGACGCACCCGTTGGGTGAAAGGCTCCATGTACAGGGCGAAGAGCAAAGGCGACAGCGGGCAACCCTGCCTCATGCCCCTCTCGATGGCAAAACTTCTGGAGCTGTAGCCATTCACCCCTATCGCTGCCGTCGGAGATTTGTAGCAATTGAAAATCCACGATCGGAATCTGTCCCCTATCCCCACCTTCCGCAGGACCTGCTCCAAAAAAGGCCAGTGGACGCGGTCAAACGCCTTTTCCGCGTCCACCGAAAGCATCATTCTCTCCCCTGGGATCCGTGATGCTTTTTCTAAGAGGTGAACTATCCGCTTGGTGTTGTCTACCGTCTGCCGTCCCGGGACAAAGCCCGCCTGGTCTGGGTCTATAAGGCCCGGTAGGTGGGGAGCCAACCGGGCCGCTAGGATCCCGGTGTACAGCTAAAGATCCACGTTCAAAAGTGAGATCGGCCTGTAGGAACTACATTGCGTCCGGTCCTTCCCCGGTTTGGGGATGACCGTGATAGAGGCTTGCAGCAGGTCCGGTGGGATGGCCCCGGGAGCAGTGAAGGAGTTGAAGAGGCGCGTGAGAAGCGGGGCCAGCGTCACACAGAACGTTTTGTAGAAAAGGGATGTGTAGCCATCCGGCCCCGGGGCCTTCCCGTGTTTAAGTCGGGCGATGGCGGAGATCACTTCCTCAACTCGTATATCCCTGTCCAGGTGCTCCGCCTGCAAAGGCGTCAAGGAGGGGAGGGCAGTCGAGTCCAAATAGGCTGCCGATACATCCGGGGGGTCCCCCGTATAGAGGTCCGCATAAAATCCCCGGAAAGCCTCAGCTATATGGGTGTCCTCCGTAACCATCGACCCCGTGGAGTCGGAGACCTCCTTCACTAACTGTTGTTGTCGAGCCGCTCTAAGCCTGTTCGCCAGCAGCCGGCCACATCTATCCCCTCCTGTGTAGTAGGCATGGCGTAAGCGCAAAGCCGCGTACTCCGCGCGGTCCATGTCCAGGGCCGCCAAGAGCTTTCTGGCCTCCTTTAGCTGCCGCCATACCCGGGGAGCCCCTGTCCTGCGGTGCACCTGTTCCAGTTCGCGGACCCGCTGGGTGAGCTCCTCCCTCTTGTGCCGCCGCTCCTTGTTGTCGGCTGAGGAAAGAGCTATAAACTCCCCCCGTATCACCGCCTTCATGGCCGCCCACTGTGTCGCTTGCGAAGTGTTGGAATCCGCATTATGGGACAGGTAGTCCTGAATGGCATGCGTCACTTGCGTGACTACTGCCTTCCTATGCAGCAATGTGTCCCGCAGGCGCCAAACCCGCGGTGGACCCGAGATCGGCGGCAGTCGAAGCTCGACGGTGACCGGTGCGTGATCAGACAGGGAGACCACCCCCATCTCTGTCGCGGTAGCTATCGCACATACCGGCGCGGTGACCAAAAAGTGATCCAGGCGCGCGTTGCTCTTATGTGCGTGGGAGTAGTATGAATAGTCTCTATCAGTAGGATGCATGCGGCGCCAGAGGTCGTGGAGGTCCAGCTCCGCCAGCTGTGTCTTACACCCGGCCGAGAATTCCCCCGCCTGCGGAGAGCGAAGCGCGGATCTGTCTAGGGCCGAGTCAAAGACCATATTGAGGTCACCCCCGAGGATAATGTGCCTGTCCTGCGAGGCAGTGACATCTTCCAAAGCTGCGCGTAAGAAGCGTTCTTGTTGTTCGTTTGGGCTATATACAGATCCCACTGTGAAGTGGATACCCCCCACCCTAAACCTATAGGCTAACAGTCTCCCTTTCTGTTCGGATTGTTTGTGCAAGATCTCTCCCCTGAACTGCCTGGCCACCAAAATCGCCACCCCCGCCGTCTTAGCATTGCCAGAAGAGAAGAGTTGAGTCGGGAATTTGTGGGATCGGAGCCTGTGGCAGTCCCGAGGCAACAAGTGAGTCTCCTGGAGGAGGCAGATGTCTGCTCGGGTGCTTTCTAGTAGGGATAACACAGCGCGCCGCTTAACCGGGTTGTTGAGGCCCCGAACATTAAGTGTCACGAGCTTAAGAGTGGTAGGCGGCATAGGGAAGGATAGGTGAAGTAGCGCAAAGCCTCCGCAGGCGCGGAGTCCGTCTCAAGAGCGCCGCCAAGGCGGCCGTAATCCCTGTGGTGCACTGGACGTTCCCCCTCCCCTCCCGAGCCCCCCCCACACTCCCACTCAACCCCCCAACCACTCCCTTCCCCTCCCTCAACCCCACAACCTAAACGAACCCCCCCGAACCCCAACAAGCAACCCCTTGGACAACAGTCGAACAGCCCCAACCCCCACCCTTCCCTCCCTCCCTCCCCCGTCCTCCAACCCCAATGAACCATAGTCCCAGCCGAGTCCCACGAGGGACTAGTCTGTGGTGTGTAACTTAAGTGGACGTCCAGCCACCGTCTCCTCCCCGCTACCCCCTCCCCCCCCAGAGCCTCCAAACCTGCAAAGTGAAGTAAGCTGTGAAGATCTCCCCCCGGAGTGTTCTTACGCCGTCAATGCGACGTCACCAGCGGCAGTGTCTCTGGCCACCTCGAGCACCGCGCCGGCCATGCCAGCCCTGATGGTGGGTGAGTCCGGCCTCTCGGTGCGGCCAGAAGAGTTCCGCCCCGTCACCCGCTGCCAGCCGTCTCTGGTAACGCGCCTCCGGTGCGGCGTAGCCGTATCTTCCTCCGTCTCAGGAATGCCCAATACCCCGCAGGTCTCCCGCCGGGAGCGTAGTTGGTGCAAAGTGCCATTCCACCGAAAGATGAGTCGGAAGGGGTGCCCCCAGGCGTAGGGCGTGCTGTGCTCCCTCAGAAAGTCTGTGGCAATCCGGAAGGCTTTGCGTTTCTGAAGCGTTATGGCAGATAAGTCCTGATACAAAGCTACTGGGTGTCCTCGAAAGGTCAGGGATGACTTCTTCCTTGCCTCAGCCAAGATTCGCTCCTTGAGTGGAAAGCCCGGTAGAAAGGCCAGAATATCCGGCGGTGGTGCCGACGTGCGTCTCGGTGGGCCCACCCTATGCGCTCTGTCAATCCGGATGGGGAAGTCCGTCGCCTCTCCCAAGATCTCCCTGAACAGGTTCTGTAGGTAGCTGGTCACATCAGACCCCTCGTCCGCGCTCGGAACTCCCCGGACCCGAATGTTGTTCCGCCGGGATCTGTTTTCGAGGTCCTCATTATGGGCTTGCAGGTCGAGCTGCTGGTCTCGGAGGCGCAGCACCTCCTGCTGCAACTGCTCAATGTCCTCGTCCCTCCTCTGACCAGCACCTTCCACGGAAGCCACCCGCTCTCCCAGGCCGTCTACCTCTCTGCGCACCTCTCGCATCTCCCCAGCGACCTCCTGTTTCAGCGTTTGAAAGTCATCCCTAAGGGAGCTGAAGAGTGACTCCATGAAGGCTCTAGTCACCGGCGGCTCTCTCTCGTCCGTCTCCTGCGCACCCCCGGAGGAGCCCGGCGACGGTTGCCCATTATCCACCCTCTGGTGGTTCCAACTGAGCATCTCCGGGAGAGTGCGGTCTCCCTTCTTGCTGCTTCTGCTGCCCGCCATTGGTAGGGGGCGGCCGGCTCCTCCCGTGTCTCGGGTGCTCCACCCGCCCGCCGGCGTCGCTAGGACACGGGGCTCGCTCCACACTTATTCGGTCTCCCGTCCTCCTGCTGCGTCGGTTGGTCGGGCGGCACCAGCCCACCACCGCCAGGGCCCCGCCAAGCCCACACCTCACCTCTCGGGCCCGTTGACGTGACACACCGCAGGAGGGTCTCCTCAGCCTGCTCCTCTCTCGGGCCTTCAGTCCCGGTGCTGCTGCCTCTCACCCCTGAGTGGCAGCGCGAGTCCGTGGGGCCTACTTTCTCTCTCTGCAGCCCTTCCCAGGGAACAGCGCCGGCCAGGGGGGGGGGGGAAACCGTCCACTCCGAGTCTCGCCGGATACACTAGTGTCCACCACCCGGCCCCCGACCACGCAGGTGGCGCCCTCCGCAGGCCCCTGGCCGTTCCTCGCAAGATGCCACATGTCCTCCCAGGTTCCGCTGTTGCAGTCCTCCGGGGCTCACCGGCTGCTCCGGCAGGCGAACTGTCCGTCTCTAAGCAATACAGGGGCAACTCCCCCAGGCAGATGCGTGCTGGGCCCTTGGCCAGGCCGCCGGGTGCACCTCGACCTCTTCTCCTGCCGTGCTCGCCCCCACGCTCCTCCGCACTCCTCACTGGGCCCTCTACCGCTCTGCCGCTCTTCCTCTGACGTCAGGCGGCTAGCGGGGCCATCCGTCGTGTCCCCCGCGGAGCCCAGGACCGGCTGCCTCCGATGCGGGGCTCCGCTGTCGCTCTCCACCTCGTTGTCCGCCTGTAGGCCGCGCCCCCAGCTCCGCGCCGTGTAGTGGCTCCGGGCCCCGGCCTCGGCTCCGCCTCCCGCCGTCTTCAGTCGACCTCTCCCCGTGAGGGTCTTCTGGCAGTCCCGTTCCCGGTTTCTCCGTCAATCGGGGTAGGTTCTCGCCGGCTCAGGGGGTGCTTGGGCTCCGCACCGTGGTCCGCGTCGGCAGGCTCCGGCTCTCGGCCCCTCCCTGCTGCTCCGTCCCGCGCTTGCCTTCCGCGGCCTCCTGCGATATCTTTCGGGGTATCGCTGAGTCCCACCGCCGGGTCGCTGGTAGTCCCCTTCTTTCCCCACGATCTCCCAGCAGATATGGGGGAGATACTGCTAAAACCCTCGGTCCAAGGGCCTGGGGATTCAGGAGCCCACGGAGAGTGCGACCGCTCACTCCGCCATCTTGGCCACGCCCCTCGAGTCTGAGAAGTTATTAGGGATATTTCTTTCCCTACTGAGGAATGTTGATTTAGTAATTTTTCGCCTTGTCGTTCTTGGGGAAGTTTACTGTCCGTTATTATTGGGTCTCTGATTTGAGTAGAAGCTCTGATCACTTCTGTATTGATTTTAATGGTTTGTTCCATAGTCTCTAATTGAGCTGACATTCTTTTTACTCTCTCCAGGAGGGGCAATATCAAAGATTTCGCCAATAGTTCCATTGAACCTATTAATTCTTTCAAAGATTTCGGCGAAATTGAGGGGCTATCTATTATGGTCTTCCCTATCCTATGTTTAAAAATAGGTGGAGTATTATTTGTATTAGGTACCTTAGCGGACCGCCCAGCCTGGTTGATCCTATTTCGCTTCCTTTTATTTTTCTGTGTAGGACCCTCCCGGATTTTATAAGATTTTAAAGGATTGGGGTCATCTATAGATATAATTGAAGTCTGATCGACACTAATATCTTCAGGTAAAGGGTTTGAATGCAAATCTTCTGCATTCCTTTTGGTTAGGGGAATTAAATCCTGTGACTCTGTGGAAATGCTAATGTCAGCTATTTGATCTATTTTATTCTTTTTGTTGGGAGGTGGAGTAGTTGCCCTTTGAATATTGCCCAGTGAAGAGCGTTTCTTATAGAGAAGTTCAGAAGAAAGACGACGTTCTGTAATGGCTATTTCGTGCTACAGAGCTGATGCAGCTCTAGTTATAAAGAGATCCAATGTCCCCCTCACTGAGCCACCCACTGTTGATTTTCTGTGCCTAGTAATACGTGGGGTCATGATCCCGAACACAGTGATAGTAATGACACAAACGTAGAGTTAGAGTTTCCGTAAGTAACGGACCAAGAAATAAACTCAAATAGCTATACAAAGTCAAGATGTCCGGTCATATGTAGATGAATTGTGACCAGGTAGATCGAATGCACTCACAGTGAGCCGCGATACCAAACCGCCTTCCGTCTGGATCGAGAATGAGTCGGTTAGCAGGGTGGCCCAGCCCAGCCACGTCCTGCCCCGGACGGCCACAGACGGCCCGCCCTTTGCCCGGGCTTAGACCGGCGCGACCCGCGCGCTACCTCGCGGGGCGAGGGTCTAGGCGGCCCTTTAAGCGCATCCTGGCGCATGTGCAGTCTCGAGCAGTCGCAGGGAATCCTGGGTGTTGTTGTTTTTCGGGGCCGGCGGAGCCAAGCCCGGCCGGTCCCGCGTTACTGCAAAGGGGGCGGAGCTTGCAAAGGGGGCGGGGCCAAGCCCGGCCGGGGGAACAGCGAGACAGCAAAGAGCAGGCGGAAGAAGGAGTCCTGGCAGCGACTTCTGGTGCCCAAAGGAGGTGAGGAAATCAGGGGGCTCTGCACTAGGCGGCCCTTTAAGCGCCTCCTGGCGCGTGTGCAGTCTCGAGCAGTCCCAGGGAATCCTGGGTGTTGTTGTTTTTCGGGGCCGGCGGAGCCAAGCCCGGCCGGTCCCGCGTTACTGCAAAGGGGGCGGAGCCTGCAAAGGAGGCGGAGCCAAGCCCGGCCGGGGGAATAGCGAGACAGCAAAGAGCAGGCGGAAGAAGGAGTCCTGGCAGCGACTTCTGGTGCCCAAAGGAGGTGAGGAAATCAGGGGGCTCTGCACTAGGCGGCCCTTTAAGCGCCTCCTGGCGCGTGTGCAGTCTCGAGCAGTCCCAGGGAATCCTGGGTGTTGTTGTTTTTCGGGGCCGGCGGAGCCAAGCCCGGTCGGTCCCGCGTTACTGCAAAGGGGGCGGAGCCAAGCCCGGCCGGGGGAACAGCGAGACAGCAAAGAGCAGGCGGAAGAAGGAGTCCTGGCAGCGACTTCTGGTGCCCAAAGGAGGTGAGGAAATCAGGGGGCTCTGCACTAGGCGGCCCTTTAAGCGCCGCCAGGCGCGTGTGCAGCCTCGAGCAGTCCCAGGGAATCCTGGGTGATGTTGTTTTTCGGGGCCGGCGGAGTCAAGCCCGGCCGGTCCCGCGTTACTGCAAAGGGGGCGGAGCCTGCAAAGGGGGCGGAGCCAAGCCCGGCCGGGGGAACAGCGAGACAGCAAAGAGCAGGCGGAAGAAGGAGTCCTGGCAGCGACTTCTGGTGCCCAAAGGAGGTGAGGAAATCAGGGGGCTCTGCACTAGGCGGCCCTTTAAGCGCCTCCTGGCGTGTGTGCAGTCTCGAGCAGTCCCAGGGAATCCTGGGTGTTGTTGTTTTTCGGGGCCGGCGGAGCCAAGCCCGGCCGGTCCCGCGTTACTACAAAGGGGGCGGAGCCTGCAAAGGGGGCGGAGCCAAGCCCGGCTGCGGGAACAGCGAGACAGCAAAGAGCAGGCGGAAGAAGGAGTCCTGGCAGCGACTTCTGGTGCCCAAAGGAGGTGAGGAAATCTACTAACAGCAGTTACTCATTACCTGCCCTGGGGCATCCGGATGCAAATGTGCGGGTCCGGTTGGTAGCTTTGGACGTTCTTCCAGTGGAATGAAGGGGGGGCCACCTAGAAACAGACTGCAGAGGGGAACTTGGGAACAAGTCCATGTACTCCCAATGGGGGGGGGGGCACAGCCAGTTCGTTGGTACCCGGGTTGGGGCACTCTGGTGCAGTTGGGAAGGTTGGCTGGGCTCAATGCATCCTACCCTTGCAGTTGTCGGTTTTGCTGGTTGAGGGTGCAAAAATCAGGACAGCTGGGCCCCTCTGGAAGTAGGTCTCTGTGTTGCTGATGTCCCTTGATGGCCGCTCAGTCTCAGTGCTATTAGCGTCCCGACTGGAAGTACACAGGCCTTTGTTCCTGTAAGGGGTCTGGTACCCCGGACATTGATCCTGTGCGGCTGCGGTCCTGGTGTCCTCTCATTCGGTGGGAGGATAGATATGACCTTCAGGAGCACAGGTTCCACTTCCAGGGGGGCAGTGTCATTGGGCTGGTCAGGGAGTGGCAACACGGTAAACCAGACTCTGTTTCTTCGGTTCCTGCGGACTGCAGGGGGAGTAGCTCCTCTACTCCAAGGGAGATTGCTGGCAATTTGTGAAGGCCTGGCAGTCCACTGGGGTTCTTGGTAGTTAATCAGCTGGAGGACGAGTCACTTGGTCAAGACTGTCGAGACTGGTGCAGGCAGGCAGGGCTTGGCTCCAAAAGTCCACAGCAGGCTTCAGTTCTTTGTCTTCTGGCTCTTCTTTGTCCTCTTCTTCTGGATCCATAGAATCTAAGTTCCTGGCATCAGGGGTGCCTCCTAAATACTCAATTTAGGGGAATGACCGGTAGTAGTCAAAGGGCTACTTACCTTTAGGGCAACTATACCCCCTATATAACCACTTCCTGTTGGAAGTGGGCATAAACCTGACCCAGTGAGCCTAATTCTTCCAAAACCAAGATGGTGGAATTCTAAGTTTCGTGTTCACATCAGATAGCCCACCTTAGGGAAGGAACTAGCATTATAGGGAACACACCTCCTGACTAGCCATACGCCTATCCTGGTGCTAAATGGGCCCGGGCGGGGGTGGCATTTCCCCTGTCTGGGGAAGCCTTGGGTTGCATATCAAAGTGGCAGAGGCCTTTGTAGCCTCCTGCCTTGATGTGCTGATTACTTAGCCATCCTGCTTGGAGGAGGTGACAACACCTTTGGCCAGAGAAGGTATTGTTCCTGCTCTCAGAGAGCATGGGCTCTCACCTGCAGGGGGTCAGAAACCTATCTGTAGTGGCAGGCTGGTCTACACCAGTCAGTCAATTCTGTAGTAGTTAGTAGATTTTCAGGTGGCATCTCTAAGGTGCCCTCTGGGGGCATGTATTAGTAAATCCATCACTGGAATCAGTGTGGGCTTATTAATGTGAGATGTTTAATCCCAAACATCCCTAGTTTCAGTGAAGCCATCAGGCAGGACCAGACTGGCAACCCAAAGCAGCCCTGGCAATTTTCTCAAACCAGCCCCCTGGTGAAGCACTGCCTGACCCCGGGAGGCTAGAAACGCTTGCTTGCTGCTTTTGTTACTGGGGGCTGATATTGCAGAACTGCTGCAAAACTGGCACTCAGTAACAAAACCAGCCCCCAATGCTGCAAAAGCGGTCCTCACCCTTCCAGCCTCCTGGGGAAACGTCCGATGCCCGGTTCGGCCTGTCTGGCCCTGCCATCATGAAGCTGAGGAACTCCTAATCACCAGTGTCCAGCACATGTACTTAAAATGACTTCCCTGTTCACTTGTAATATCTAAGAATCATCTTAGACATCATAGGGGCATTTCTCTCATGCAGATATGTCCACACATGTATTATAGTACACCCGACTTTAGGGCTGTAAGGCTGCTGTAGGGTTGACTTACCGATACTCCATGCAGTGCCTGCAGCCATGGCACACAGGAGGTGTGCCATGTCATGTCTTCATTTATCTGTGCACCATGTCATGCAGCATGCAATGGCAGTGTGCATGAATGTGCTGAGGGGTCCCATAGGCTGGCACAATGCATGCTGCAGCTTTTTAGTATCCCATGCCTTCGGTACCAGCCGTACTATTTACTAGGGATTTACAGGGGGTGCTAAAGGTATTGCCAATTGAGGGAATTGTACAGTTTTAGTGAAAATCTGGCACTGGGGACCTGAACAGCGGTAATCCAGTGCACTTCTGTCAAAATTGCATCAAATACCAGGCAAAAAGTGGAGGTGACCAGTTCATTCAGGTTACATGAGGACTTCAGGATAGTGCTCAAGGAAAAAAAAGAGAACAGAGAAAGCGGAGGTAAATGGTGCGTGACAGTTTGTTTGGCAATGGCTTGGGTAGGTATACAGAATTACACAGTAGTTCTTGACTTGGGGGTGATCCTTTTACAGTTAGATCCTATCAGCCTCAACTGGTTGGCTAGTTTACGCCCGTTCATTGCTTTCCTGAGTGTGGCTTGAAGTTGCTCGCAGCAGGTAGGAGGTGAGAGGCTCCCAGATATCTTGGGGCGGTAAGCGGTGTGGAAGAAGTTTGGCATATATGTTGTTTTGCTCTTGGCAGTAAGTGAGGTCTGCTAACCATTCCTTGAATTTGGGCGCCCGTCCCCTCCCCCATCTACATGCAATTTTACACTTGGCCAGTAGGAGGCTTATCGCCAAAAAACGTTTAATGCTGCCTTTGTACCCAGTGAGGTAACCTAGGAGAGCCATTTCAGATATAAGCTGGAGTTGCCCTCCGACCATGTCTCCCAGGGCCGTGCCCACATCCACCCAGTAGTGCGCTATGGGCCTGCATTCCCATGCAATGTGGAGGAACCCTGCTCCCTCCTGCCCACATCGGTCGCATAGGTCATTGTCTCGTAGGTGAAATTTGCGCATTTTCACAGGGGTATAATATGTTCTGTGGAGGAATTTAAAGTGCATGGGCCTGATTCACAGAACTAACTTAAGACAAAATCCTCAACTTACTACCATTTTCGTATTCACAGAAGGCACTTACTCATTTTGGTATTCACAGAAGACACTTACTCACTTCGGTATTCACAGAAGTTAGGAGTCCTAACTTTAGGACTCCTAAATGCCTTCTGTGAATACCGAAAGTCTTAAAATTAGGATTTTTCTCAGTTTAGGAGTCCTAAAGTTAGGAGTCCTAACTATACTACTACTAAATTGAGAAAAATACTAATTTTAAGACTGTCGGTATTCACAGAAGGCATTTAGGAGTCCTAAAGTTAGGAGTCCTAACTATACTACTACTAAACTGAGAAAAATCCTGATTTTAAGACTTTCGGTATTCACAGAAGGCATTTAGGAGTCCTTGTGCTCACAGGCTGTGATTCTTGTAGCCCCTCGGACAGGACTTAATGACTCCCCTGAGCCGTGGAGCTGCCTCTGGTGAGTGGACACCAGTCCGAACCCTGCAGTACAGCTTTACTAGAGGAGTGCGGTGACCGACTGTGTGGTTCTAGTTAATATTCAATAAGTGACACCCTTTTTGCTCATTTATTAATGTGATGGTTGTGCAATACCATCACATATTTATTTGATCAGCATTTCTCCGTGTTGCCCCCCACACAGAAAACGAGTTGCGTTTGTCCCATCCCCTCCCTACAGTGGGTGACTGAACGTGCTGTGTTCTGCACTGGGTAAACTGTTTTTCGACTTCCTCTCTCCATTCACTGCCTTTCTATCCACCTGTATCGCATTCCTTCTGTTCTTTGCCTGTTCGCACTCTGCCTGGCTCACCCCCTCACTCTGACTCCCATCCCCACACCCACTTGAGGGCGTATCTCACACCTCTCCTCCTGGCCTTTCTGCGAATGTCATGACCCCTGTCTGTTCCTCCCTCCCCTGCCTGCCATTCTTTCTTTCACTCTAGCTTTGCATGGCTCCCTCCTGCCTGTGCCTCTTCCTTCATGCCTAGTGCCCAGTAAAACACTTGAGAAAAAAAGTGTTATAGAGCAAAACAGAAACAATTCTACACCTTGTGTCTAACACTTAAGAAAAGCCGCTTGCTGAGGTATTCATTCGGTGAATGGAAATATTTAACTTGCAACTATTAACAAGCATTGGCATAGCCAATAGGTCTCGCCTTTGGGACCTCATAAGTGTTTACCCATGCAACAGTTGATGTTGTTGCACCAAGGATATTGTGCTGCATAACTAAATACTTATAAGGTCCCATATGCGAGACCTATTGGCTATGCCAATGCGTGTTTGTAGGGTTACCCAGCCCCCTGATATTCCATGTAAGGAATCCCATGTGTTTTGTAGTGGCATCTCTCCACCCCCTCACCCGCCATTGCCTAGTGCCTCGTAAATGCGCGTGTATAGATTACGTGTACCTGCTTCTGACCTTTCACAATGCCTCCGTTTTCTGGTGTCTGATGCACTCTTGAAACTGCCCACTCTAGTTCCCCAACTACCCTCCCACATCGGCACCCCCAACTTGCCGTGTACACTTCCCTCCCTCTGAACCCCACCCAAGGAATCTGTGAACACCGGCACAATCTGTGTCACCGGTGCTCCAACAGGACAATGCACCATCAATGCTGTGGATGTACATAGCTACAGCAAAACAATAACATGTTTGAACAGTGACATGAGTACGCTAACAATAAGAGCAAATAAAGTTCTAGTCCCTGGGTCGCCGGAGACGTTTTTTTGAATTGTCCCATTTAAACAACTAGGGAGGCAACAGCCTAACAATACGGTCCCCAGTGATGAGGGGAAGGGGAGCACCCACTGAGACGTGTGTCCTAAGGGGCACGGCGGCGCCTCCTGCACCATCATTCTGTGCATGAGGGGGCCCCGAAGTGCTAATATAAGTTCTTACCGGGTTCTCACTGTCGATGTTTCTACTGGCAATAGTTTGGGAGGTCAAACAAGGACAAAATGTAACAGTACCTGTTGCTCAAGGCTTGCGGCAGTACCTACAGTGTTCACAGTCAAGACTGCGCAGGTGGTTCATCAGGCCCCCGACTATTATCCTCAGTCCTCCTCGTGATGCGCCGTGTCCTCTCTGCCACTTGATGGGGAGCGCTCTGCTCTCTTTGCAGCCAGCACTGTTTTCTTCAGGAAGTCCGCCGCCTGTTGTGGTGTGTTGCAAATGTGATGCTTGCCGTCATAGGTGAGCCGGAGACGTGCTGGATAGAGCATGGCCTACTCCACCCCTTTATTGCTGAAGCTTTTTTTTTTATGGTCAAATATTTCTTGCGCGCCTCCTGGACATTTAGAGTAAAGTCATGGTATAGTGATATTGCATTGTTCTCAAAGATAACGTCTTTCATTTCCCTAGCTTTACGTAGCTCTCTATCCCGGTCACGATAGTTAAGCAGTCTTGCGACCATGGGCCTGGGAGGCGCATCCGGCGGGGTTTTTGGCGCCAGTGTGTGATGTGCCCGTTCGATGATCAGATTTGTGATTTTGTCAAAGCGTCTGACTGTCAGACGCTTCGACGCTGCCCTGGAGCTTTGGTTACGTTTGAATCACTGTTCTTTCTGATTAATTCAGATGGTCTTAGGAAATCTTCACCTTAATCCGTAATACTACACCTAATGGAGCCATGTGGGCCCATCTTTCAATTTTCCAGCTCGAGTTTTTCCTGCTGATGCTGGTGTAAGCCTGTTTCCCTGTCTTCGGTCCTGATGAAGACCCCGTTTCCAAGAATTTAATTTCGCTGGTCCCAATAGGGGTCGAAACGTCGACTTTTCCATGTCCTCTATCAACATACAAGATTGACAGTGACTGTACAACTGCTTTCTTTGTTTATGCTGTTACATTTATGTTTCGTGCCATTTAAGTGGTAGGCTAGGTCCATAAATATACTGTGGATGTTCCTATACGCACGACCTTCCTCCTTCACATCGTTTGCACTCATCCCAATACCCTGCACTTATCACTGCACTTGCACCTGTTTATACTCAAAAAGATGATATTGACATGTATTTTGTCTATTGAATGTTTGATCTTCTTGACTGAATTTTGCTCAATTGATTAAATCTAGTCATTTATGCGTTTACCAGGTGGTGTCACAAATCTGTATAATTTGTTAACAAATGTGTTTTCTATCCTTTTAAATTTGTTTCCACTGTGACTACTTTTTGTGTACCTATATATACCCGATTCCAGTGGTCTATCGGGTTACCCCATTGATATATAACTCTCGTTCGATGATCAGCATTCTTGAAAATGTCTCTTGACCGAAACAGGTGGTGAGTAGCCGTTCTACGTAGTCTTCCAGCCGCCCGGTGTTGGTTGTCTCCGGAACACCTGTGATGCGGATATTGTTCCACCTGGATCGAGCCTCAATGTCCTCATTTTTCGCAGCAATCACCTTCAGCAGCTTATCAATGTCTGAGAGCTGCCCAGCTGCCTGCGCATGGTTATCCTCGAGAGAGGAGATTCGCGTCTCTGCCTCTTTAATTCTGCGGTCTTGTTTTTTTTATTTTTATTGGGTAATCTGGTCCATTCTGGCACATTTCCCCCTCGATGAAGGCGAAGCTAGCTTTCATTGTGGTAAGAATTGCTTTTATGTCCACTTCGTCTTTGTCACGGTTTCCCTGGCCCGCACCGTCTTCTTCTGCCTCCGGTGGCTGTTCCCTGGGCGTTCTGCAGGTGTCGAAAGTGAGCTTAGGTTGTTTACCGTCTGGCTTCTCCATTATGGCACCTGTTGCAGCCGGGAGGGAGGAGTCTCAGTGGGCTGCTGTCCTGACGCATTCTCCTCTGATAAGTGTGCACCTGTTGCAGCGGCTTCAGAGGCTATGCCGCTCGCCAGGTGTAATTTGGTGCTAAGGCATGCAGGCCAAGGTGTATGACGTCCCACCGAGACAGGCATTGAGGGTTCCCTGGTCTTCCAGAGAGGCTTGCGTGTCGCCCTCCGCCCAGGCCCAAGAATGCGGGGCCCTGTCATAGCCCTCGAGTGGCGCAGTGTGCGCTGTGTGGTGTCAGGCCTGGGCATCGTGAGGCCCACCTCCTCCAGGTACTGGCTGCATTAGCCGGGACCGCGCCTATTCACTGCTGCGGAAGCCCCAGTTGTGTGGCAATGGTAGTGTTCCTGCCCATCCGAGGCTGGGTCAAGTGGAGCCCACGGGTACCTGGGCTGCTGGTCGATGGGCGTTGGGTGGGAAATCGGGCGCCCACCCTCCAGGCCACCCCAATGTCTGAAGTGCGTGCCCGCTTGTGGCGGGCACAGGGTCAGCGCAAAAGCCGCCCCTCCCGGGCTCTGAGGGATAGCGTTGACAATGTCTCTGGTTGGGCGTTTGCCTGCATCGAATTCCCAGGTGCCCGAGAGAGGCTCCCGCTGTACGCTGTGTGAGTAGATCTAGGCGCAGCGGGGGCTTCGGTCCGATTTCCAGGACTTGCTCTCCTCCCCACTGCGCTGGTCCCGGGAGTCAGGGGGGATCCAACCAGTGGTATCTGGAGCATGCAGCTTTAGTTGAGTGGGCCTTACCCTGCTTCTCAATGAAGGTGGCTGGGCGACAAGGGACCCGGGGCGTCATGGCACCAGCGGCGAGGCCCCAGCCCCCCAATTCCGTGCAGGGGCACGAGTAGAGTATCGGAGGCTCAGTGCGCCGCCACGGCGCCAGTCCCCAGCGCAGCCGCCCACCACCCATCCAGCACATTGCCCTCTCTTCAGTAGCGGCCTCTCCGCTGGCGTCCTGACACGGGGCCGCAGCCCAATCACTAGGGGGCACAGCGGCAGGCCCGAATCCCCTATCTTGCTTGCCTCTGTCACGGGGGAAGGGGGGACGCCGCCCAGGCAGCCCGCCGCGGCAGCGTCCACCATCCGGCTCACCTGTTAGTTACTCGCTGCAGGGCTCATTGGACTCTTGAAGCAACGGTGTCCTGGCCCGTGCCACCAGTGGCGGGCCCTCTCCTTATGCTACTCGTGCGGTCGAGGCCCGGTGCGCAAGTCCCCGCTGCTTAATGCAGGCGCCCCAGTGCCCACAGGCTGCTCGGTCAGAGGCACATCCTTGGTGGTCCGGCGCTGCGCGTCCGCAGCCGGGGAGAGTGGAGCCCTGCGGGCGAACACACACAATCCTCACGGCCGGGGGCTGGGCCTCACCCTACACGACCCGGCTGGTCACGCCTCGACGCTTAGGCCGCGAACTTCACCCTGCGCTCTGTGGGTCTTCTGTGGCAGAGATCGGGCCACCGAGCAACCTTGCTACTTCTTCTGACCTTCCACTTCAGTGTGGGGGAAGGGGCATACAGTGAGATTACCCCGGGATTGTAGGATCAATGCTGGATTGTCTCTCTGGGGCTGACAGAGCCTCACTATAATGCGGCCATCTTGTCCACGCGCCCTCTAGCGTCATCAGTGCCCTATTAACTCTATATAAAATGGCAGCAAGTCCACTGACTAATGTAGACTGCTGATCCACCACTGCATCTAGCAACGGGTGATGGGATTTCATGATGAGTATACTGCCCCTATCATCTTGGGAACCCTCTCTGCATATTAGGGAGGTGGGTGAAGCCTAATTTATATTGGGGCAGTAAAAGTAAATTCATCAGTAAGCTTCAAATATATTTTTTAACCCTGCTATCGAAATATTAACCGATTTTGAGAACTGCGAATGGTGGGTGCACACCGGTCCCTACCTCTGACATCCAATTCTCTGAGTAGAGTGAAGAATGACAGATCTGCCTGCATGTCTGCTGGTGTTTCCTGAATGAAAGGGCACCATGAAAATGAGAAAGACATTCACCAAGTAGGTAGTAGAGCATTCCTATCATATTCAGAAACACTCTCAGTATTGTAGATCACTGGCAATTTGATTGAACCAGTGCCTTCATGTACTTCAGAAATGTCAAAATCATGGAAAACGTAAATCCACTATAACGGTGTTTGGACTCTCTGCCAACCAAACTCTAAGTCAGGACCTAGAGATGCCGGAACTCGCAATGTACCCCAACATTCATTTTTGCATTGTCCACACATGTTGCCTATTTACAGGGTTTCCATTAAAGACTGTTTGCCGTGGACTCCCCCAAGTGTAAATACAGCTACTTATGTGGAGAGCTGTGAGGATGACTGATTTTTTTACTGACGCCAAGGCAGGGGAGGAAAATCTACTGCAAAGGTGGACAGATGTACCATGGAACATCATCCAGAGATCAGGGGTAAAGTATAAGCCTCAGTAAAGTATGGTAAGGTAATTCCCTTCAGAAGTATATTTTTCACTAAAGGATTCTTCCCTGGAGGAATTACATTTGAAAGTACACCTCGGTTGAAAATTGGATTGCTTCTACACTTTGTAGAATTTACATTAACATTATTTTCTAAGTCACGCCCTTCGAATGCTTTGTGTATCGGGGTACCCAAGTACTACACTTCTGGTAAAGGTCAGCAAAGTTTACTTCACTGCTTTGAATTTCAATGTATCCCCACCATTTATATTTTATTATTGTCTTTTTAGAAGACATGTACATCAAAAGTTCAGATCTTCACTTTTGTTTATGATGGGAATAGTTTTGTTAGTATGAGAATATATGCCTTTAAAATAAAAGTCAAGCCAAAGATGCTGGATAAGTGAGCAGTTGGTCAACAGCTTGCTTTTTTACGACACTCAATGAAGCCGCCTCTCCCACATTTGGAAACACAACCACAATGTTCTCATTGTGTAAAGGCAGATTGGGCACAGATTATGTGCAGATGACGCTTCAAATGTCAACTACAGAAGGATCCTTGCCCAACTCCGACATCAGCCTGAACATTTTCAAGAGTCAGCCTGCCAGTCGGTATCACAGCTGGACAAGTACCGACAAAGTCAGTAGGTCTTGCTTTGGCATGCTGTATCGTTTGCAGTTCAGTGATGTTTTATTTCTTTTTTGCAAGGATATATACCATAAATTATAACAATAAAAAAAACAAGCATTTGTAATGCAATAGGTCTTGCATTTGCGAGACTTAAAGCTATTGGCGTTATAAACATGAAAGCGGGGGCCGTGCTGAAACAAAGCGTGTCGCCTGAGTACATAAAAGTAATGCACATGGTGGCTTGTGAAGCAGGTACCATGGTAATTAAAAAAATATATATAAATGCGGGTGCAATGCTACAGCAAACCAGGTAATTCTTATGAATGTGGAGATGATGGGATCGATAAGTAGATGGGGAAGAGAGTAGTGGAGAAGGCATGACCCACTCTATACCTACCTACTGGAGCTTCTGAGTCGCCCATCGTCTCCTTGTGTTTGCTTTGTTCGCCCTAAGTTGGCAGGTTATGCCCAGACGTGGGTCCCTTGCTCACTTTGCCACTGGATTCAAGCTAGCCTGGCTGATGAGGGCTGTTAGCCCGAAACCAGTCCCAGGATGCTTGTTTCCGGTCCAGGGAAGACATGGCTTGGCAGTTCGGGCTGGACTGTTCCCATGAGGCACAGGGTCAAGACTGATTTGCATACAGCTGTGTCTCAACTGGGGTGGCAAAGTGAGCTAAAGAACAGTGATGGATTCAACCTTGATCTGTGACTGGGGCTTTGTGTCTGAAACGTTTCAGAGCTCCGTCCATCATCTCCTTGTGTTTGCTTCTGAGCCTTGTCCACGGCTATCTGCACCTTGCCTTGCTCCATGATGAGGCCTGGGTCCACTTTTCCAGAACCCTCTGCCCCGCCACGGAAAAGTCAGATGAAAAAACATGAATTTCTGCCAGCACCAGGATGAAAGTCAGAACGTGCAACGGAACACTGCCCAAGAGCGGGAAGAGCAGGGAGGGCTTTTCCCGTCACCAGCATGCTCAGAGTTGTAGTCACAAGAAGGAAGGATTACAGCAAACCGAGAGTCTGCAAAAAGGTGGAAATAGAACAAGAATTGTGGGAAGTTAGTGGGAAAAAACTGTACAGATATGCACACACCTAAATCATATGTGGAAAATAATACATTATGAGATGGATTAGAGCAGAGGTTAGATCTGCATACTCTTGAACTGGTCATGTAACCACATTTCATGACAAGGTACCAACGCCCGCCATGCTGGCTAGGTATAGCCATAACAAACGAAAATGTCCAGTGCCTATATGCAGCAACAGAATTTATTTGTTTTATAACTGATGTATAGCTGGAACATGAAGTAAGTTCAAATGTCACAAGATATTTTGACACACTCCACGGCACTCTCCTTCTACTGAGACATTGTGCAAGTGAGCATGCAGCACACAAGAGGGAGGGAGATGGAGTGACTCCTTCGAAAAAATGCATCAAGTTGCAGACGGTCCCCGACTGCAAGAGAGGGTTGATGCGGCCGGATTCTTGCCTACCTGGTTATCTCCAAGAATCCTCTCTGGTCGCCAGGATCTTTTAACTGCTAAATAGTGTAGAGGGGAGGAAATGCGATTATCAAAACATAATCACCAAAGTTAGACTTCATTGGGAAAGGACAACTGACTCCGAATCTAAAATTTATAAGGTTTTATTAGAACCAAAAATAGCTGAACATACAGACACCTCAGTACAAGGTGTAGAAGATAAATGGGAACTAATACAAAAGCAAGTCTACGGAGGATTCTCATCCGACTCAAGACAAAAAGAATCACTGACTCCAAAATCATCAAGAAAGCAATGGTTAAGCCAATATCCAAATTAGGAATCATTAGTCTAAAAGTAAAAGGGTTAGTCTATCCCTACACTAACTCTAAGGTGACATCCCTACTTGGCATTTCCCATCCCAGTCAAGAGTATCAAAAAGGTGTCAGAAGTGAAGACTTCCTAAGAAGTACATTCACTTAGTCAGAGCTCGATCTAAGATACTCCTTCTAGCTTCCCATCTAAACTCAACTGCTCAACCCACGGGGCACTGTCCCTAATACAAAACCCCAAAATCGTAGAACACACCCTTCCGCACACCTCTTCAGCCAGGTCTTCTTCCAGTACCTTTCCTACAAGCTCGTCTGGCATCCAACGACGGTTAGCTTGACCTTGGGTCCCAGGCACCTTCTCCGCTGAAAGTATCATCCTCACATTCCAGTGTACTCCCCTGTTGGCTTCTCGCAGCATCCTAACTCCTAAAACAAAGACCTAGTCTCACTAACGCGCTAAATGTCCTTGCATCTGCAACATAAATATGGGAACGAAAAACATTTCACGTCTCCAAGATTTTACATCTCCCTGCAACCCAAAGCCTTTACCAAGGGAAATCATTTTCGGCCTACAACGTTAGCTAACATAAGAAAATGAACAGGCCTTTCTCTTTACATATATGTGATCAGGCCTTTACACTGTTAACCACATTGCTAAATCACGCTATTAGAGCACACCCTATAAGCATTAGTTAATTATTCTCATATACGTGAGTAAGCAACTTGCACTTGTAACTTTAACATGGCACACGTTAACCTAATACATTGCATTACACGAAACTAATCATTATGCATTTTACTGAATACATTCACCATGATTTGCAGCGTTACTCTTCATGAAAAGCATATTACATTTCTAATCACCTCTATGTTAAACGATTTCAGCAATACATTTCTATGACACTACTTAAAACACATCGATTAATATGCGGGTGCTGACTAACGGGAAATATGATGCACCCCTACAAATTTCAGAATCACATGACGCTCTATCAGTTTCCCCCTTTGATGACAAATGTCATCACACCATCACACAATTACTTCCCTTGGAGAAAGAACCAACCTAAACAGTGCTTGTTGCCATCCTCCCCCGTCGGAACCTCTCCATATTCTTGAGATTCTGATATTGACTGTCCTGCAGTCTAGCCATTCACCTCTCATTCGCTCTGAGAGCCCTTTCAATTCTGTTTCCTCTGGACCACTTATAGGCTCTGATGAGACCCCACAAGCAGATCACACAAACCACAACAATAATAAGAGGCTTCAACACGAATCCAAGGAACCCTTTTCCCAAGCTCGCAAACAAACTTCCCACACGACCAAATCTTTTACCAATCTTTTCCCACACGCCTTCCTCCGTCAGATCCGCAATCTCTTGGTGTATCGCAGTAATGTTGTCTATATATTTCTCCAGATCTTTGCTATTGTCTGGAATATACGTGCAACATTCCTGAACTTTCACTAATTTACAGACTCCACCCTTTTTTGCCAATAATACATCTAAAGCAAGATGATTCTGCAAAACCATCGTCCTTATCGACAACATCTCTCCATCCACCAACAGCAATGACCTCGCAGTATTCCTCGACAACTCATCAACCACAGTCGCCAACCTTCTAATCTTCACATCATTCAAAATCACACCCAAACTTGGTATCATCACTCCAAAGATATCACCAATCACTGCTCCTGCACTTGCAGCTCTCCGTACTTTTGAATGATGTCCAGTCTCCAGAAGATTCAAATCTTCTGCATGATAGATTTTCGAAAAAATAGCCAAGTAACATGTACCATACCAATTCGCTGGCAATCTCACATAAGCATTCCTTCCGCACACATAATACACTGTTGGAATCACTTGCACCAGACCTTGCAAAAAGTTCTTAGCAGAGTCCTCCATGGTAAAGATATGGTCACACGTACTTTGTCCTACCGAAACCTTTTCATAATAGGTCTGAGGACGTCTCACACACAACTTCCCCTTTTGCACCTGATCTAACGCAATAGGTCCATAACTCCCCTTGGATCTGTGCAATCTCTCCTCATCTGTCCAATCCACTGGACTCTCTCCTGTATTTCGTGTCTGTGTTAGTTTTCTATATCTATCTTCTACTTGACCTATGAACTTCTTCTCTGTATCTGACAATGAACATGTTAAATTATGTCGGTGAGCATAAGCTGTATCCAGTTCCAAAGACTGTATGAAATACTTCCGAAGTCTGTCTTCTGACTTGTAATAATCGTATTTGTTCAAATGCTTATAAGCTGGAACTGCAGGAAGTACTGCATCATAATTGTAAAAGAAATACTCAAATTGTCTTCTCTCATAAAAGATACTAAGCAATAAACTACAAGAAATCCCATATGTCAGTGGAAGGTGATGGTATCTAATACCATCATCTACAGAAGAAGGTAGCTGCATACACACATAGCAGTCTTTTGCATCCATTGCATCCACATACTCATACAACAGCTTTGCGTAAGCATTAAGCTTAAAGTCACTTCTAGACAGATCTATGTGAAATCTATGACTCTCTTCAAGTAACAAAGTTCTTTGAGCTCCTATAGTAACCTCTTTCTGGCTAGAGGTGGTAGGTTTAGGGGTCCCCTGTACCTCCCCCTCCTGCTCATGTGAAACAATATATGAGGCTACAACTATTGCAACTATAGCGACTATCACTACCCCTAAGAGTGTACCTATCACTAATTTAGCTCTACGGTGAGTATTTCCAGCATCTGCCATGCTTGCAAAGTTCTTAAAGTTCTTGGCTCAACAGCAACAAGTAAAAGTCTCTCTCTCCTCGGGTACTGCTTGTCAACCAGTTCAAATAACGCCTTAAAGCTGGAAATCCCCTTGCAATTTCAGTTCCTTATTTACACAGTCCACAAAAAGACTTCCCTAGCCCTCTTTCATCGTTTCGACGGAAAGTCCCTAACTTTATTCTTCTTCCACTCGGGCCTAGGTTATCTCCTTCTTTGGACTTTTATGTACAACAAAGTCTTGATCTTCAATCCACAATAAGATCAGCTCCCAAAATCTCTAAGACACCTTGCAGAATTTCAAGATGAAGTACCACTAACTCCTGATGCGGTGGTACAATACAAAAAGTCAGAAAAACCAGCGTCTCCAAGATCAATTCATGAACCTTACTCAGAAGTGGTAGATTCAGAATATTGAGAGTCAGTATTCCTTCGATTTCCACCCCTGGAACCAGTAACAACACGTCTATCTTCAGGTTCGGAGAATTGTTGATCAGCGTCAAAGACCTCAGCCTCCCCGTGCTCAGTATGCCTGGCATCAGTCACAACGTAAGTCCACTCTGGTGAAGCGTACCTTTGACACGGCACTCTTGTTCTCCTGGACCTTCTCAAATCGATTTGAGCTTGCTCTTCGTCACTTTGCTCAGATTCAAACATTTCAGAAACTGGGGCAAGGTCTCTTTCAGATGTCAATCTCAAGTTCAACCGCCTCTGACTCACGGGCCAAACTCTTCCTGCTTCTGTGGTCCTTCTGCTCCCCCTTCTGATACCCTGTGCACTACTTCCTCCTTCAGCAGAATTTGACTCTACTCCACCCTCAGCAACACTTTCTCTGTCTGAGTCAAATTCGGGGCTTGGATTTGCACAACCCCTTTCAGCTCGATCTAGTGCACAACCAACTACATCAGCAACCCTCACATTCATCTGCTGACATGTAACACACCTCTGACATACAGCTTCAGCTACTGCACGAAATTTCGGATTGTACCATGTCTGTCTGAACACACGCACCATCGCATCTCTGCCAAGATGTACTGCACCATGAATCAGTCTTGCCATTGGACTCAACAGACATTCTGGTAGCACAGCTTGTCCATCACTCCAAACCCACACATCCACATCTCCCTACTCACATCATGCTCGTATCCAGCTATCTCGTTCCTGATCGGTAACCTCATCCTGCAGTCGCTTTAGCTCCTCCCATGTATTAACCATGGCCAACATCATGCTGAGATCGGTTCTTTCTTGGCTTTCTCCAGTATACCCTCCAGTAAATATACATCCTTGTTCTGCACAAAATCGGGCAACTTCATCAGCGTAGCAATTCCCCATCGATACAAAGTCGCTTCCCTGAACATTTGACAACAGCAATCTCTTTCGGACATTGTAATGCTTCCAACAATTGCCTCGCATATTCCCCATTTCTAATGGGCGAACCAGAAGATGTCATGAACCCTCTCTGTGACCATAACTGTCCGAAGTCGTGAACGGCACCAAAACCGTACTGACTATCGGTATAAATCGTTATCCGAATCTGATCAGCAGCCAAACAGGCATGTGTCAAGGCAATGATTTCAGCTACCTGTGCGGAGTGTACTCCCTCTAAACAAGCAGCTTAAACCACCCCTGTGATGGTACATACAGCAAACGCTGCTCTCAATCGACCAACATTGTCTCTTAGGCATGAACCGTTCACAAAGAAAATTTCATCAGGGTCAAGGAGCGGTTCATCCACAATGTCTGGTCTCGGTTTGGTGCACAGTTCAGTCACATAGAGACAGTCATGATCCTCACAATCTTCGTCATCTACATTTGGAATAGGCATCAATGTCGCAGGATTTAAAACAGAACACCTCTTCAAAGTCACATATTCTGCAGCAAGTATAACTTGCTCATAACGTGTCAATCGATTGTTTGTGAGGTGCTGTGTTTTAGTTCTCGTCATCAACAGTTCAACAGAGTGTGGCACATAAACCATAAGTGGATGTCCCATTACAATACTCTCACATCTTTCAATACTGACACCTGTTGCAGCAACGCATTTGAGACATCCGGGCAACGCAGAAGCTACTGGATCTAGAGTAGCTGAAAAGTAGGCAACTGGTCTACGGACACCTCCATGATTCTGAGTCAAAACTGCCAATGCGCGGAGGAGCCAAGATGGCGACCGGGACGGCAGCGTAGGCTCCCGGCTCCGTGAACCTCCGCACCCCGCACAGATATCCTGCACGAGATCCTTAGCCTGCGCCATCTACCCGTGTTGGTGAACGCGAGCGGCAACCGGCCGTGTGACCCCGAAGTTTCTGGCAGCGGTACCGCCGGAGAAATGTCCGTCTGAAGTTTGCGGCCTGTGCTGCCCCGGAGCCGGGACCTCGAGTGAACGCCGTGGCCGGGCGGCAGTGCAACAACAACGGCCTTTGGTGACTGGGTGAGGTCTGACCGCCGGAGTGGTGCCAATGTCGGACTGCGCTTCGCCGTGGTCGCTCCTACCACTAAGCGTAGCTGAACGAGTGCGTGCCCGTGGTGGCAACTCCAAGACTCTCCGGTGATTGCTTCAGCCTTCGCCGGTGAGCTGCCCGGACGCCGCCCGTAACTTGTCCCGATTCTTGCGGGCTGCTCCCGGATTTTCGCGGGCGCTGGTCCGTGGTGGGGACGACCGTGGCCCGTGACCACACACCGGACACATTGTTTGCCTGCCCTCGGAACCCAGTTACCAGTGCCATGGAACCCGAGGCGCTTGTGTCTGAGCCCCGGCCCCGATCTGGGATGGACCTACCCAGCGGCCATTTTGGTATGCCTGAGTCCACCATCCTGTACACCGGATTGCAGCAGGATTGGGAGGGTGCGACTCTGAGGAGCGTAGCGGAGCGAGCGCCGGGAGCTGTACTGGGGTACGGTGACCTTCTCGAGGCTCTCGGTGCCCTTCACTCCACCCTGATTTACGGAGCCTGGGTGTTGGGGAGCAAGCTCGATGGAGTGACATCAGCGTCGGAACAGTTGCCGCCTGCCTATCCCCAGGTACACTGGGACTTCTCACGCCGCGCACGGGGGGACAGTGTCGTGGCCGCCCCTGTGAATAGTGCACGCCTGGACTCTCCGGACAGTATATTAACGTGCGATCAGCTGGCTGTGGATTTGGTCTGTCCCGGAGGTTTCAGACCTGAGTGGGGGGTGGTGGCCTTGTCCCGTGAGCGGTCTCCGACGACCCAGGCAACGTCCAAGCAACGGTCGCCCGCCCTGGCTGATTCCGCCTTCCTGGGCCTGGTGTGCAGTGTAAATCCTGGCTCGGCATCGGGAAAGACGATCCTCCCTAGAGCTGACTGTGTCGATCTTCAGAGCCCTCTACCCTACCTGTGTGTGTCGCTTCCTGAGTTTTATTGGACACTTCTCTTCCTGGTAACATTGGACATGGCACTGGGATGGGGGGTATGCATGGGTGGGTTTGCAAAGAGTGGCCAAGGATGATGCTGACCCTTCCGAGGTGGTCACCTACTAGGCGGGCGGGCTCGGGAGTTGTGTGCTCTCACGGCATAACTGTTAGTGTACCAAGTGCGTAATGCTCCTTACTCCTCTTTGACAGGGTCGATTTTGTGTTCTTTATTGTGTGCTTTATGGGAAACCGTGTGGTGCGGGAGGGAGAAGCCGGGGGCGTGTTTTGCAGGCCCTCCTCCAGTTTATTAATATTCTCTCTACCCCCCCGTCTGGTGGGGGCGCTTTTCCCACTTCTTTTCTCTGTTTCTTCTATATTTCGGGTCTGGTTCCGGGGCGACAGGCACACTGCTGGGGGGGGGGCCGTACTCATCTGCAGAGGTGCAGGGTGGGGGGTTGGGGGGGGGATCCTCTAGTCTTTCATCTCCTTTTTCTATGGCCTCCTTTTCTTCTCTTATTCTTCTTTGTCTTTTTCTGGGATCAGCATGGTAGTACTCCTTTGTTGTTAATCACTGCTGTTTTTGGAGTGCCATAATTTCCGTGGAGTTTCCTGGGTCTTGGGGCAGGGGGTTGCAGGCGCAAATGGCCGTGTCATTCCTCTACATCCTGAACTTCCTGTTTCAGCGCCATTGCTTAGATAGACTGCTGTGTATTGTTTACGTTCATCGTTCTGCCTGCCATTTTTCGCTGCTGGGAAACTGTTTGGCACCTGATCCTTCCATCCTTTTCTATTATAAAATGTAAACCTCTATTATCCTTCCTACTTGGGCTGTTCAGAGACTGGTGAGAATGCTAGCGTCGAGATTCTGCTCCCCGAGGTACTGACTGTGATAGACCTGCTTTCTGTTATTCTGAGTGTTTAGCGGCCGGCCCCGGGGGTTGTAGGCCCATATGTGTAATTGATTGAAATGTCAATAAAGGTTTTCAAAAACAAAAAAAAAAAAAAACTGCCAATGCGCAACCTTCTCTCTCACAACAGAACAATGCGAATGCCTTGTTGTAATCAGACATCCCCAAAGCAGGAGCGCAACACAGGGCTTCTCTCAGCCTCAAAAATGACCTCAAGCAGTCTTCGTCCCATGGTACCAGATCACTCACATCCTTGCGCGTCAGCCGTTGTAAGGGCTTTGCTTCAAAGGAGAAATTGGGAATTTATTGGCGACAATAGCCAACCATCCCCAAGAACATTCTGCCCTCTCTCTGAGTGGTAGGCACAGGCATATTTATAATAGCCTCAATACCGTCTGGTGACACCTTTCTCTTGCCTTTCTCAATTCGGTGACCCAAATACTGCACTTCGCTCAGACAGTACTGCAATTTGCTCGGAGACACCTTGTGTCCATTCTCTGCCAAATGATTCAGTAAGGCAATGGTATTGATCCTGCAAGCGTCTTCAGTTTCTGACGCAACGAGCAAATCATCAATGTATTGCACCAGAACGGAGTTCTGCGGCAACACAAGACCTTCAAGATTCTTCTTCAAGATCTGATTAAAGATCGATGGACTCTCTGTACCCCTGTGGGATACGACACCACGTTAACACACGGTTCTCCAGCCGGAAAGCAAAACAAAATTGGCTTTCCTCATGTAGTGGGATCAAGAAGAATGCTTGACACAAGTCAATCACTGTGAACCACTCAGCTTCACATGGAATCTGAAACAGGATTACAGATGGATTCGGTACCACCGGACAACATGGAACAACTATCTCATTGATTTTTCGCAAGTCTTGTACAATCCTGAATTTCCCACTCGGTTTCTGTAGTCCCATGATAGGTGAATTGCATGGGCTACCCATGATCTCTTTCAGAATTCCCTGCTTGATCATAGACTCAATTACAGGCTTGATCCCTGCAATTTACTCAGGTGACAAATTGTACTGGGGCGTCCTAGGGAATTCTACATTCGGCTTGACCTGGGTCTACGCCTTTGACCAAACCGATCTCCTCACCACTGAGGTCCCACACATCGATTGATACAGAATCCCTCAAATCAAGTGGAAGTTCTTCCACTGTCAGACCTGGGTACATTTCTATACACACACGCTCATTCGCAACCTTAAAGGTCGCATCATCATCCTTTGTCTGTACTTCCACTCCCTTTGGTGTGCAATAGATGGTGCAATTCAACTTGCACAACAGGTCTCTTCCTAACAGGCAAACTGGACTCGAATCGCACACCACGAACTGGTGTTGATCCTTGAAGGTTCCTATTCTCACTGGAATTGGCTCAGTCAGTGGGCTGGTCAGTTTCTTATTCGCTACGCCAACAACTTGGATCGATTGTCCCGAGAGGGGTAGGTTGGGGACTACTGCTGATCTTACAGTAGACCGCGTAGCACCAGTGTCAACCAAAAAGGTGGTAGGGTGACCATCAATGTCAGCTTCCACAAATGGTCCCCTCTGGTCTACCTCTAAGACTGCTCCAAGTGTGCAGTCTTTCTCCCCTCTCAGACACCGTCATGCCAACGGATCCAGACCAAACTCCTCACTTCCCTCGAACATGGGCATCTGCATGTAAGTTTGGATTCCTTGTTACATGTTCTGAACCCTAGGTGGTTGAGGGACTTGCACTTGCGGGCTGTTGGTCCCCCCTTTCGCCATTCTAGGTCTAGTCACGGTGGGAACTATTTCAGATATAGGTACCTGAACTATCTCTCCTTCCTGCTGCATTTGGTTCATCGGGTTCAAAGGACACTCGTGTTTCCAGTGTCCAATCTGGTGGCAAAGATGACACGCAGTGATCTTCTTCAATGTCGCCACATCCATCCCTGTTTTAGGATCAATGGACTTTGGCCTTCCCTGACCTTGGTCATTCTGGTTTCCTCCTTGGTTATTTCCCTGCTTCCTTCCTAACGTTCCTCCATTAGGCTGTCCCTGAGCCGTTTGCATCCGAACAAGCATCAATTTGTCTTTCAACTTCCTGTGTTTTGATTCTATCTCATCACTACAGTATCTGGCATACCGTAAGATCTCATCCACAGGCTTGTTCTGACAACAGATCAAATGCTGCTGTATCATAAGACTAACCTCTGGCCTCAATCCCAACACAAACTTTGAAACAAACTGTTCCATGTCTTTTGTATCTAGCACATCTAATCCACTGTACTGCTTAAAAGCCTGCAAAAGTCTCTCATAAAACTTGTGCACTGTCTCTTTTGGCTCTTGCACTGTCCGATCTATCTTGACCCAATCAATATCCTGAGGTGAGATTTTCGACTTCAACCATGTGATCACCTGTTCGAACTTCTTCAGGACTATGGGGGATGGACCATTTGAGACTGGATCCCTGTCAGGCTCTGAGGTTGGCCACTCAACAGCAATTTTACATGCCGACCATAAATCACTCGGAACCACAATGTCAAACAATGTATTCAAGTCGACCCACAACACCTTCGAAATCTTAACAAACCGATCGACCTGCTTGTACCACTCCACAGGCTTTTCCCTTAGACGGGGAAAGTCATTCGTAAATGCGGCCAAGTCACCCCTACTCCAAGGCACATGCACGTATCCTCCATTCTGTACCTGTCGTAAAGGGAAATTCTCTACCTCCGTCATCCCTCCACCTGGGGGTGGCGTCTCTCCTATCGTTCTTCTAGAAGTCTTCTTCTTGGACCACCTTTCTTCCCACTTGTCAAGCATGAGCCATGCACGCATGGCTATAATCAAATCCTTGATATGGGTTCTCAATCCCATGACCCTTTTCTCTTCCAATTCTTGATCGCTATCCTGCAATCTATGACTTCCCTGCAATGATTTTGTTTTAGACAGGTCCACATCATACTTCTTAGCTAAATCTGACAACTTCTCATATGCAGTTCTTGTCTTGCGAGTCACATCCTTCTCTACAAAGAGTAATTCATCCTGTTCGTACATGTACGTTCTCTCAAGTGGCAAGTTTCCATTTATCATCTCATCTACTTCTGCTTTTAACCTTACGACATCTAACATTCTTCCTTTCAGAGCTCCCTTCAATATTTCTCGACAAGCTGCTCCATCCCATTCATCATAATCGCATTCCCGTTCCTGAGATCTACTCTCTTCTGACATACTCATAGGAACTGAACAATTCACTATTGTGCCTCGTTCATTTTCTGCTGTTCTCACACTCTGATTCTGATTCCTCACGGGTGGTGCCCACATCTGCAAATCTGATCTTGACTCGGCCAAAGACCTCGGCCTCACTGGTCTCACATCTGTCTGTCCCCTAGAGGAGTCTGCTGGAGCTGGCAATGGTGTACTCCATTCTATAGGCTTTGGAGTTTGCTCCATTCCGCTCACTGATCCATTTCCTTCAATCACACTCCTCATTCCTACAGCTGACTGCACTGAGCTTCCAACCTTCTCCTGATCTGGGTCGTAAACAGAAACAATGGGTCCAATGGTAACCGGCACTTTTAGAGCGTCCGGTAACCTCACACCTCTCCCAACCTCAGTGTTTGCTACAGACTGATTTTTCATGCCCTCAATCCCTGTCGAGATTTTCCCTTCTACTCTCACTCCTGACTGAGTCGGTACTCCACTAATCCCTTCTGCTTGAGCCGACCTCCCTTCACAGGAATCTGGATTGTCTGGAGGTGGTCTTTCGGACAACAACCTCTCTAGTAGGCTGTCATCTGTATTACTGTCATCATCATCATCCGCGCTCTTTACCTTCGAGCCATCAGTCTTTACCAGTAATGGATACAACCTGTCTCCCTCTATTGTTTGCACTCTCCACCTCTTCTCTTCTGCATCCCACCTCGCATCCTGAAATGCCTTAATTGACTTTTTCACCCTTTCCTGACTTCGATCTCTTTTCCTGTCATGCGCTGCTCTAATCCATGCATGCAACGCCTCAAATTGAGTAGGTCTCGGCAAAGGTCGTAAAGCCACCATCACAGATTTCAACTGATACAACACTTCCAACCTGAAGGAGCCATATCTTGGGAAAACCAATTCACCCTCACCCATAGTCATTTTATGCCAATTCTCAAACAAATTATAGTATGCAACCCCACATTTCTTGCCATGTAATGCGCCAGAGTATCCTCGGGAGGGGCCTCTTCTGCCCCACGAGTAACCACATGTTTGTCGCCTCATAATTCTCTGACAACTTTAAAACATTTCATGATGAGCAATTTTCGATCACACACAATGTTTTCGTTTACTTCCTGACGTCAAACCCACCAATAGTAGCACGACTCACACCAACCGACCTATCGCAGCACGGCACCTTCTGATGTCACTCGTCCTCCGCTCACAGCAGTTCCCCTCCTTCCCAATTAACGTCTCACCCATGCATTCGTCCCATTCACACGCTGACATAACCGTTTGTCCCAAACAAGTTACTTCTCTGACTGTTCGTCCACAGTCTCTTAAAATTGTCGACCTCGGCTGGCAACTGTCTGTCCGCTAACGACCAGACAATCACCTCTGATAGGTTACAAATACTCAAGTTCCACGTACAACAACCCACGACCAGCGTCGTTCCTCACGCACTCACACATTCGCTCCCCCTATCTCGGTCCGGGCAATCAATGACTTCTCGCGATCCCCTTTCAGTGGTCAACAAAATCTACCTCGGGTGTCTTCTACACCACAATCGCTTAAGCTACTCGTCGAGCCTAAGACTTTCCCGGGCTGCGCGCGCACACAGCCTGATCTCACAATCACTCAACACTCACTCCAACTCCGCAAGACATCACACAACAAATCAACACCGCAGTCTACAAACATCTCACCCTATTCATACTCACTCCTCCACGAACTGCTGCTTTCCTACACACTGCTATTCTCCATCAATCTTCATCGACCGCTGTCGTCTGCTGCTCGCCATCCGATGAGTCACCATCACTTGACTGCTATGGGCCTCAAAAATCTCTTATCCTGATCTAGATCTCTCCTCACTATCAGAGATAACCATCCTACTCTGCTACCAACTGATGCGGCCGGATTCTTGCCTACCTGGTTATCTCCAAGAATCCTCTCTGGTCGCCAGGATCTTTTTATCTGCTAAATAGTGTAGAGGGGAGGAAATGCGATTATCAAAACATAATCACCAAAGTTAGACTTCATTGGGAAAGGACCACTGACTCCGAATCTAAAATTTATAAGGTTTTATTACAACCAAAAATAGCTGAAAATACAGACACCTCAGTACAAGGTGTAGAAGATAAATGGGAACTAATACAAAAGCAAGTCTACGGAGGATTCTCATCCGACTCAAGACAAAAAGAATCACTGACTCCAAAATCATCAAGAAAGCAATGGTTAAGCCAATATCCAAATTAGGAATCATTAGTCTAAAAGTAAAAGGGTTAGTCTATCCCTACACTAACTCTAAGGTGACATCCCTACTTGGCATTTCCCATCCCAGGCAAGAGTATCAAAAAGGTGTCAGAAGTGAAGACTTCCTAAGAAGTACATTCACTTAGTCAGAGCTCGATCTAAGATGCTCCTTCTAGCTTCCCATCTAAACTCAACTGCTCAACCCACGGGACACTGTCCCTAATACAAAACCCCAAAATCGTAGAACACACCCTTCCGCACACCTCTTCAGCCAGGTCTTCTTCCAGTACTTTTCCTACAAGCTCGTCTGGCATCCAACGACGGTTAGCTTGACCTTGGGTCCCAGGCACCTTCTCCGCTGAAAGTATCATCCTCACATTCCAGTGTACTCCCCTGTTGGCTTCTCGCAGCATCCTAACTCCTAAAACAAAGACCTAGTCTCACTAACGCGCTAAATGTCCTTGCATCTGCAACATAAATATGGGAACGAAAAACATTTCACGTCTCCAAGATTTTACATCTCCCTGCAACCCAAAGCCTTTACCAAGGGAAATCATTTTCGGCCTACAACGTTAGCTAACATAAGAAAATGAACAGGCCTTTCTCTTTACATATATGTGATCAGGCCTTTACACTGTTAACCACATTGCTAAATCACGCTATTAGATCACACCCTAAGCATTAGTTAATTATTCTCATATACGTGAGTAAGCAACTTGCACTTGTAACTTTAACATAGCACATGTTAACCTAATACATTGCATTACACGAAACTAATCATTATGCATTTTACTGAATACATTCACCATGATTTGCACCGTTACTCCTCACGAAAAGCATTATTACATTTCTAATCATCTCTATGTTAAACGACTTCAGCAATACATTTCTATGACACTACTTAACACACATCGATTAATATGCGGGTGCTGACTAACGGGGAATATGATGCACCCCTACAAATTTCAGAATCATATGACGCTCTATCAGTTTCCCCCTTTGATGACAAATGTCATCACACCATCACACAATTAGGGTAACACTGTACTATTAACAATGTCTGGAGAACAATTAATAAACAGAGACAGGACGCGAGTAAACAGGCTTGTTTTAAATGAAACTAGACCACAGCTGATGTTTATAAAAGACGCAAGCACTTGTAGGACGTTCAGAGAAACTAAAAACAGATTCCCCGTGCTAAGTAAACAAATCAGTGCTAAAGATAAAACAAAGAACATACAAGGAGATACGGGCGGGTGGTTGTAGGGGGGGGGGTGACACAGACCTGCGCCGAGCACTGACACGAGCAAGAAGCAATGCAATTAACAAAAAAAGAGTTCCCCCAAATAATATATAAGCTGTCTAAAGCATAATAAAACCGTACTTGGCCGGTGCTGCTATGTAAAAAAAAAAACTGAAGTGACTTACCGGTGCCTAAATCAGTTACCATGCAGCAAAGAAGACCGGCACTACGCTGAACAAATGGTAAGCAACAGGCAGGAGCTAAGTTCTTTACTGAATACTACAGGTCTTGCAGACAGGGCATGCACGCTACCTAGGCTCGACCTAAAAAAGAGTGGTTAGCAAATGCCTTCAATGAGAAATAAGTAAAATAAACATTGCAGCTTCTTTGAATGGTATTGTGCATAATTTAACATTGTTTTACTGTTCCAAAATTGACACCACGTTTAGAAGCAATATATCTTGGCCATCCTGGATCTGTAAAATATACACACCATTGTTCCAATAAGGCCATCCAGTGAACACAGCACTGGGTGATCATCTTCGAGCGGTTATGTGCTTACTGTAGTATTGTTGCCACAGTCCAAGATGGCAGATAATTTGCTTCTACATATTATAACCATCTTGGAACAGAAGAACAATGATAAAGTATACACAGTACAAATCAGAGATGATTGCAGATTTGGAAGCAGAGGCTGCACGTGATACGGACCCTGTATATGAAATTGATAGAGCGCCATGTTATTCGAAAAATTGTAGGGGTGCATCATAATCACAGGTAGTCTGCACCCGCATATCTAAAGGAATGTATTAACGTGTGGTTATTAGAAATGTAGCATTAAAGCAGCATACATTAGTGCGAATAGAAATGTAATCATGTCATTTATGAAGATCAATGTAGTGTTTAATCGAAAATGTATTTTAGAGGATGCATAATGAATTAGTTCACGTATAAAGTGATGCATTAGGTTTAAACGTGCACCATATTAAAGTCTGTACTTGTAGTTTTGCTTATTCATGTATGAAGTATAATAAAATCAATGCTTATAATGTGATTTTAGAATTGTGTGTTTAAATGTGTAAAGGCCTGATCGCATATACGTTTAAGAGAAAGGCTTATTTGTTTCTTTAAGTTAGCTGAATATTGTAGGCCGAAAAGTATTCCCTTGGGAAGGCTCTCATTTAGAAGCAGTTAGCAAATTCTGCAAGTGGAAAGTTTTTCGATTCTACATTTCTGTTGCAGGTGCATGGACACATAACTTGTTAGGAAGACTAATCCTTTGTTTTAGGAGTTAGGATGGTAGGAGAAGCGAACAGTCGAGTACACTGGAATGCAGATACGATACTTTCAGCGGAGAAGGTGCCTGGGACCCGAGCCATTCCAACGGTCTTTGGATGCAGTAAGTGTTTCGATACAGAAGGAAGACCTGGCCGAAGAGGTGTGACAAGGGCGTGTTCTACTGTTTTGTGATTTTGTATTAGGGACAGTGCCCGGAGGGTGAAGCAGTTTAGGATTAGATGGGAAGCTTGAAGGAGCATCTCAGAAAGAGCTCAATAGCTTTGGCTACTGATTTAAACAAAGTGAGTGTACTTCTAAGGAAGCCTTCACTACTGACACCTTTTCTCTCTTGCCTGGGAATAATGCTAAGTAGGGATGCCACCTTAGAGATAGTGTAGGGATAGGCTAATTGCTTTTCTTTTTAGGTTAATGAAGTCTAACATAGAGATTGGAGCAGTTATTGGTTGCCTGATGCTTTTGGAGTTAACTATTCTTCTTATTCTGAGTCAGATGAGACTCCTGCGTAGGATATTCTTTGTATTAGTGCCCATTTATTTTCTTAACCTCGTGATGAGGTGCTTGTATGTGCAACTATTTTTGGCTTGGTAATAAACCCCTAAATTTGGGATCCGGAGTGAGTGATCTTTGGAGTGGAAAATTGAAGTTTAATTGGCAATATAGAGAAATTAGATCTTCTTCCCTTCACACTGTTCAGCAGGTAAAAAGGTTCAGTCGACCTTAGGATTCTTAGATATGGTAAGATACGATAAGAATCCAGCTTTATCAAAATGAGTGACAGCACAATAAGCAAGCAGCTAGGTAGCGCTGTCTGTGGAGCTGCCAGAGAGAAAAAGAAGAACTAAATGATTAAAGAAATAAAGTGGAACCTTGCAAAAAAGATTATGATAAGTAAAGGGTTTGGCTACCGGCCGTGGCACTGAATCACACTCATTTTTAGGAAAATGCTATCACTCACACTGCAATAGAAAGAATGGTTGAAGAGTGCTAATTTATTGACAGTGCTATATGCTGTAGTGCATGAAATAAAATATGAATGAGTCATTCCGACTAACGAATGAAGAGGGATCTGACTCAAAATCCCAGTATGTATGTATAAAAATTTATTATTTTTAAATTCTGAAGTGTTTTGATGGCGAGACAGCTGGAGCTGTTTCTAGGCCAGTCCTTAAAGTCTTCACATACTGGCCCTTACAATCAGGGCGATGAGAAAGCTCTGTGTGTGAATTTGCAACCCTTGCCCCAACATGGGAGCTCTAGCCTGGGCCAGAAAATGTGCATCTAAATGCATATCAGATCTAATATTTTTAACATCAGAAAAGCAAAGAAAGTAAAACAGAACATGCCTACAAGCCACCATATTTTTGTTAGCTGATTTTAGTAAAAGAGAAGCAAAAGTCTGGTTAAAAAAAATAATAGAGACCACAACTGTGTTAATATAGGCATAATTACACCATAGAGAAACACTAACATAAATCCCTCTACACACACTTCAAAGGCAAAAATGTATTAAGCTAAAATACTGAAACTGCAAATTGTGCACATTTCACCAACAGGCATTAAAAACTACGAACGGGATGAAGGATTGTAAGAAGCATCTGAAGTGAGGTAGGAATAGATGAAGTGTTTCTTACTGAGGCTGTTCAGCTTTGACCAGGACAAACGCCTGTGGTGAGTCCAGCCCAGGCAGTATCTTTGTTGACTGTGCGGTGGCACATCTCCTGCTTAGCTAGACGCTTAGGGCCTTATTAGGAGTGGCATGCTATCTTGTTGAGGGCTACTAGAGCACGCAGTGAATACCGGTACCTCAGGGTGAGGTGTTTTCCAAGTGGAGTTTTACTTTCCCATTCCGAGTTCTGCCCCTTTGAATTTGGGATAACACTGCGCGTTTTCACGCATTCCGCGCTGATAAACATGTACTGTTGTGGTTTGCTTCCACATAAATTCAATCAAGTATCAACTAGTGAAATTTGTAATGGGGAAAAATGAGCGAAATTTGCGTGTGAATTTGGATTTAGATAGCACTTGCAATGTTAGTCTAGGACTCTGGCGCAAAATCAATGAAGAAGCAAGAGGAGATGGAGTAGTCCTGTTCTCATAGTTCTGAAGTTTTTTTTTTTTTTTTTAAATCTCTCTGTTGAATTTTCATGATAACCAAAGATTCAGCTGTCTCGCAGGGCAGTGCATTCAAGAAGAACAAAGAAAAACAAAACCACATGTCTAGTGTATCTACAGTGATCGGAAAACTTGCCAGTAAGCATCGTAGAGGTCTTCACACAGTCCTCCATATGTACACTCAGAGCCGTATAACAATATAGCAATACCGTTCGTTTGGGCTTAACAGATATTGTCTCAGTGGTTCCCATATGTCTTTGGGTCTGGATGTTGTTGGCAGCTACTCCGCAAACCGTCCTAGATTTTCACGACAATCCACTAAATCCTTGACCCCTCCCTCAGTCTGTGGATTGTGTTTGCTCTCCCATGTGGACGTGATTCGCCTCTTGGCCATCAGCAGGGCCACTCTGGCGAATCTACCCAATGGACCCTTTAGCTGAGGAACATAACCTAGCAGGCATCTGAGGGGTGTGCACTGTAGCAGGGTACCTGTCTTGATGTGTATTCGCAGCAGAACGTTCTCCCAGTATTGTAGGACAGCCCTACAACTCCATGCAAGGTGGAGAAAGTCAGCTACCTCCTGCCCGCAGCATATACAGCGATCAGAGTCTTGGAGCTCCATTCTATACAATTTGTCAGGGGTATAGTATATTTGATGAATACATTTAAAATGAATGATATGCAAATTACCATTGGGCGAAGTCTGCCAGTCAGTGTGTAAATATGTTCCCATTCCTTCAGTGTAATTTGGGGTCCGAGTATAGTGTTCCAGCTCTCAAAACTTTTGTCCGCCGCCCTCACAATTTTTTCCTGTACTGTCCTGTATAATTTAGTAATAAGCTTTCTCCTGGACGGGGCTATTAATAGTAGTTGCAGTGATTGGAGAGGAGGTGGTTCAGTGGGGAAATTCGGATAGTGATCTCTAATAGCTCGTTTTAATCGATGACAGGTGTATTGAAAAAGTGGAGTGGAATTGGTGATGTAATCGAGATCGCTACCGGTAATGTAATTACCCTCAGAGTAGAGATCGCGCATATGTGAAATTCCGACTTCTTGCAGAGATCTCATGGGACCAATCTCCTGAGTGACAGATAAAGCAACATGACCAAATAGGGGCAAAGCAGGGGTGTATATAGGGAGTTTATGAGCGAGTTTGCCTATCTACTGCAATGCCATAAAAGTAGTGTCTATGGTATTTATTTCGGACTTGGGAGTACCCCTGTGACCATGTGTAAGCAGACTGGCTAGCGCTGTCGGATATGCATCCCCCTCTTCCACTGCAAGGTATGGTGTGAAGGCATGAGGTCTGAACCAGTAGTATGCGTACTGGGCCTGAGCACATAAATAATATATTAAAAATCTGGTGCCCCAAACCCGCCTAGTGAGTATGAAAGTGTTAGTGTGTCCCAGATGATTCTGGCCGTTTTGCCACCCTGAACAAGTTTCAAAAGTTGCTTTTTAACTGTAGCAAAAAATTGCTTGATGAGGCAGATAGGCCATAATTTTCCCTGATCACAGTCTCAGGGTCACGGTGTACCCACACACCAAGATACTTAACGGGGTCTGCCGTCCACATGCACGGATATTCCAGCGGGGGAGCTGTGCACTTTGTCAATGGAATCATGACCGATTTTCCCCAGTTAATCGTGAGTCCGGAGTAAAGCCCGAATCTAATATACTCTCGAAGGATCGGAGAGAGGTATTGTTGCGGTTCCCGAACAAAGAGGACCATATCGTCTGCATACAGCGAGATGCCGACAAGTCTCTGATGAAAGTTGAGTGCGGAACTCCTATGTCGCTGACGTATTATGCATGCCAACGGTTCCAACGTGATGGCAAAGAAAAGGGGGGATAAGGGGCACCCCTGCCTGGTGCCCCGCTCGATACAAAAAGGATCAGAGGTGAGGCCTCCCACACGCACCCTCGCCGACGTATTAGTGTATAGTATCTGCAGCCATCTCAGCAGCACCGGAGGAAACTCCATACGTTTTAACACATGAAACATGTAGCTCCATTCAATGGAGTCGAATGCTTCAGCAGCATCGGGCATGACTGCTGCAGCGGGGAGATCCTGATTTAAAACATGAAACATAGCGAATATGGTTCTGAGATTGTGTGAGGTGGACCGCTCCGGTATAAATCCCGATTGGTCCGGTAACGCTAACTTGGGCACGAGAGGTTGAATTTTAGTGGCCAAGATTTTCACCAGTATTTTCATGTCCAGGTTGATCAAGGACAACGGGCGGTATGATTCGCAGAGTGTAGGGGATTTGTCTATTTTGAGAATGGTGATAATAAGTGCCTGTCTGAGGGAAGGAGGGAGGACACCTGATTCATGAGCCTCCACGTACATTTCTAATAAATAGGGGACTGGGTGATCCACATAAGTCTTATAGAATTCCACAGTTAAACCGTCTGGCCCCGGTGCCTTATTATTAGGGAGTGAAAGAATTGCCTCTTTAACGTCAGTCTCATCTATGGGACGGCTTAAATATTCTCGTTGGCCGTCTGACAGCCAAGCACAGGCAATGTCAGATAAGTATTCATTAAGGGCGTTGTCTTCCCCTCCCCCGCGCGTGATGTACATTTCTCTGTAATAATTCCTGAACTGGTCCACTATTGCCTGGGGTGTGTAATGCTCAGTCCCGTGATTGTCCACTAACTTAATAATATGATGATGGTTCGACCTGAATTTCAGCTTAGAAGCCAGGTTTCTACTCGGGCGTACCTCTTCCCCATAAGGTCTGGCTATATGACAGCGTGCTATTTATCGCGCCTCCACGTCAGCTAGAGTGTTATATTCCCCACTGAGCTCTTGAATATGAGCGAGAGATGAAGCAGAGGGCGCGACCCAGTGCCTTCTCCATCTTGGAGAGTTGGCCTCTAATATCTTTCAAAATACCCGATGTTGTACTTATACACACCCCACGTATCTTAAACCTTGAAGGCCTCCCATAGCGTGGAAGAGCTTTCCACCGAGCCGACATTCAATTCAAAGTACTGCATGATCGCTTGTCTAATAGTGTCCTCATATATAGGGTCAAGCAGGGCTTCCACGCGGAAACGCCAGCTGAAGGGACGGTGTGGGTTTATGGGAATTTGGATAGTTAAAAACACAGGATTATGATCCGAAAGGGTAAGCGGCAGATTGTGAATGTGTGTTACCCATTCGTTAGCCTCTTCATTTAATAGCTAGTAATCCAAGCGAGACCAGCTGTTGTATGCTGGAGTGATATGAGTGCCCACTTTATCTTGAGCATTACGAAGACGCCATTCATCCACCAGGCCCATTTCAGTCATGGCCTCCTGCACGTACTGAGACACTTTAATAGTACGTGCCCCTTGTAGATTAGATTTATCCATGTTCGAGTTAAGATGCGTGTTGAAGTCACCCCCCCCAGAGAATGGCCAGTATCTGTATAACGGTCTGAGGGTCATCCACCACTGGGCCATATATGTTGATAAGTGTAACCAGTGTCATACCCAATTTACCCTGCACAATAGCCCATCGACCCTCGGTATCTGTAGGCAAGTGGTGAGGTAGGAAGGGTATTCCTTTTTTGATCAATATGGGGACCCCTTGAGCATAGGTGGAAAAAGACTAATCCAGCTTGTAACCCGCCCATTTGTGTGCAATAGTAACTTCTGTCTGTTTATTCAGATGTGACTCTTGTAGTAAAGCAATCTGCACACTGTGTCTCTCTAAATAAGCAAATTCTTGGCTAATTTTTTTGGGGGTGTTGAGCCTGCGAATATTCCAAGTTAGGCAGTTATACCTCTCTCCCGTCAAGCATTTTGAAGATACGAGGTGTACGAAGATACTCTGAGTATTAGACATTCTGAAAGTTCCATGTTTAGACCTGTATTGCGAACCATCCATCCAATCACGAACATTGTGGTAATAGTAACAGTAAAACGACCCCCCCCACTTACCCCCAATTTGCCAAAGTCATGATCCCTCAATACAACCGACTCAATACTAAGAGAACAAAATGCAGCAATTGCATGGTGGGAAACACCCATAAGGGGACGTAGCGGCACCTACCACTCCCCGGTGTAGTAGGGAGGGGGCCGCCACAAAAGAATAGAGGTCTCTTCCTGTGACCCTCCCGCGGGTGGAAATAATAATGATTATACAAGAGGATGTAGGAGACATAAGCAAAATAAGAAAGCACGCCAGTGCTACAGAAACCATTCCCCTGAAGCAGATCTAGGTCTGCGTACGTCCAAGCACCTGTAAGGAAACATACACATAACGGGTCATTATATAACGATCAATGCAGAGATCTGAATTAGCCACGCAAACATATACCAGTAGATAAAATAGAATCATCTATGTGAGAAGCACGATTCAAGTAAACATATGCTAGACCTGTCAATTACATTCTCTTGCTCTTCAATAGAAAGGAAATCTTGGGTTCCAAATATACAGGTTAATGGCTACCAGTAGATGGAACTGGCAAACAGACATAGAATGTTGTATTAGTCGTCAATGTCCGACGTGTTGCCTGAAGTTTGCTTTTTGCACCTTAGAGTTTTAGCAAACTCCATGGCCAGTTTCGGATTAATAAAGATCTTTGCCTTGTCATCTGTGCCTATGTGAAGGCGAGCGGGATAGAACATCGCGTAGGGTACTTGTTCCTTCATTAGCAGTTTCTTGACGCCTTGAAATTTCTTCCTTGCCGCCTGGACAGAAGCCGTAAAATCAGGGTAGAATGACAGCTCATTTCCCTGGTAAGTAATAGTGCCTTTCTGCCGAGCGATGCGCAGTACAGTGTCTCGGTCCCTGAAATTTAGTAGCCTTGCTATAATGGGCCTAGGAGGAGCGCCGGGGGGCGGATGCGCGGCCAGAGATTTGTGGGCACGCTCCACAGCCAACATATTTGAAATGTTTTTAGCACCTCAGATGTCCCGAAACAGGGTCTCGATGTAGTCCTCTAACCGCCCAACATTCGTTGACTCCGGCAGGCCCAAAATGCGCACATTATTGCGCCGTGAGCGCGCTTCAATGTCCTCATTTGTATCCCTGATTAGCGCCAGTATCTTTTCAAAATCCGTGGTTTTGGCGGCTACTTGTTGTAATCCATCTTCGGCATCAGAAATCCTCTGCTCTGCTTCACCCACCCTAACTGCCTGTTTGCCTAACTTGGAGGATATATGGTCCATGCGACCATTTAGCTCTTCTATTTTTCCATCTATGGACTGCAGACTGGCGTGGATCGCAGCATGGGTCCTCTCCAGGGCAGTGGGAGCCTGCGCAGCAAATTCCAGCTCTGAGTCGGAAGCATCATTTTGCGTTGATTTGCCACTTTTGCGCAGTTCGAAATTAAGACACAGCTGGTTTTTATCTGGCTTGCCCATGATGCCAGTCCGCAAGCTATTGAGTACTGCAGGGTTGTAGATGAGGCCCAGTCCGCAAATGCACCAATGTTACCAGTCAGTGGGAATAGCCTCTCCCCAGCCCAGGTAGTGCGAGCCCACCAGCCAAAAGGAGTCCGCCACACTTTCCTCGCCCCAAGACGCTGTCATACACACATTGTGGAGCTTGTGGGATAAAGCGGTGAGCACTGTGAATGGCGGCTACACGCGGCAAGGCCTAAACAGCAATGTGAAGCCGGGTGCTCGTGTAGCCCATGCAGTCCCAAAGTGGGCCAGACCCTGACCACACATCCGCAGGAGCTATCCGACGGCCACCAAATCCCACGAGCCGTACAGGCAAAGCGCTGCTCACCCACCTCAATAGTCGCTGCTTTGAGTTCCTGCCGCGCCGCTCACAGGTCGCTCAGCGACGTTGAGAGAGTCTGCAGCAGTCTCGCAGCCCCGTCTACAGCTGCGCGGCGGCCATCATGAATTCCGGCACTCACACCAAAGGTCTCTGCTTGGTCTCCACAGGCGCCTCACACCCGCCTGGACTTCACCGGGTGGGAGCCCAGCTCATCAGCAGTTGCTCGAGTCACACTCCAGCGGTGGATGGCCACAGGAGAGCAGGATAGTTGGAAGGATAATGTTGGCAGCCTGCAGAGCTACACTACCGTGCAGCCATCTTGCCGCACGCCAAGCCACGCCCCCAGTTCTGAAGTTATCCAAATAGGCAAGGCTGCCCCTCTCTGAACAACTCCCCAAAAAGTATCCTCAGCAGTGCATTAATGCAGTCTGTTATCTCCACTATAGGCAAGAGGTTCATTCTTTGTGCAAAACTTGAGCGCTGCTGCCTTGAAGGCTGCTTGGGACCTAAATCGCACCATTTAGTTATTCTTTAAGTGCCAACGGGAAAGCCAGCACATGCCATGTAAAGTAGATAAAAAATTTGATTGCAAAAGCATAACCTGACAAATCCTTGACCTTTTTTATATGTATCTCTCTCCCTACAAAAATTTGCCATGTTTTCAAATCTTACATCCAACTAAGCTCCACGCTCATTTATTTTAGGACTGGGTTAATTTACTATTTTAATTTCGGACCTATTACATTTGTGTACAAGTGCTTGATAGTGGGTATACTGTAGGTGCAGGAATAAATATTAATGGAGATAAATGTATATAAGTTCGACAGTTTGGTAGTCTACCTTTACAACATTATATTTTCAGAATATGTTTTTGCAGTCTATTTGTTCACATGGCCCGGCCAAGACAACCTCAGTTTATTGAACATCTTATTAGAGGAATTTGGTTCTGGTGCATGTCTTATGCCCCTTAGTCAGATTCTCCAGCATTTCACGATTTCGCAATTCATGAAAAAATTGCGAAATCGGCTGATTAGCACGATGGCCGTGATATTTGCTATTGTGGCCACTAAAAAGGGTCTCCCAGAAGAAAGGAACAAATGTGATGGTTTCTTATTGCTTGCACACGCGCACACATCACTGCGTACCGCTGTGCAGCCGTAAAATAGCTGCTTCCTAATCGGTTCAAGTCCATTGCTAACTTTTACAAGTCTTCTCTGCCTTCAAGGAAATGGTAAGGGTAGTGTGGTTGGAGGGGTAGTTTTGTGTCCTAGTGCGTGCCTGCTGAGCATAGTTGGACTTGTTTTTTTTTTTAAGTTTAAGTTTATTGAGACCAACAAGAGAATACAATATACAATCAAAATCCGTTAAGAAAACATAAGTAACTATGATATATACAATAAAGGATAATAAGCATACTGGTGACAATAAACACTGTATCCTAGAACAAGAAAAGGAAAAAGAGGGAAAATGGGGGGGGAGGGAAGCAATATAAATATCATTGGGAAGAGTTCAGAGCAAACTATAACAATAAAAAATAGAATAGAGCATTGCATGTAACTAAAACTCTAAAAAGGATATAATTATATAATTGTACAAGTATAATATGTAAAAACAGTATTAGATTGTTCAAGAAAAAGACAACGAACAAAATCAGGGTGGTTTACGAACATCATCCGAAGTTCTCACAATGGTAGAAATTGACGTATGTGGAGAAGCGAAAGCAGATAAATAAGTAGTGAGAGGAAGCCATAGCAAATCTCTTTTAATTGCTAATGATACCGGGGTAACATAATTGGTATCAAGCCTATGATGAAAGCAAAGGGCGTTCCACCAGGCTCTGTAAGTAACTTTATCCGCATGTTTCCAATTTGAGGTGATTAAGTGTAAGGCTATAGCAAGTAACAAATCAATTAGCTGAAAATGTGATGGAGATTGAGGCCAAGAAGGGGATAAAGAACCTAGAAAAATATTTGAGAGGGAAAAGGAAACCTTAGTGTTAAATATTTTGTTAATTTGAGACCAGACTAAATGCCAAAATTTAGCAATGTTGGGGCACTCAAATAACATGTGTTTTAAGTCAGCCTTTAAGCATGGACAGGACCAGCATTGTGATGAAGTGTTAGAGGCGAAGGAAGCTAAATTTGCGGGTGAATATAATGAACGTTGATACACAAAATAAAGAGTTTGAGTAGTGTTGGCCGCCCGTGAAGTTTTGTGGATCTTTAACCATAATTTATCCCACATAGAGACAGACCAGGATTGCAATAAGTCCTTTTCCCATGCCAATTCAGTCTTCGTTTTGCACCGTGTCAAAAAGATAAAAGACATTTGTAAAGGGAAGATGCAGAAGGGGAGGCGTTTAATGATGGAAACAATGTAGAACATGTTGTAGGAAGATTCGGAGAAGGTGGAAGTAATGAAAGATATTGGTGGAGAGAGGGAAGTAGAAGATCATATTGTTTCTTAAAAGAATTAGGAAGGGCAAAGTTAGATTTGAGGGCTGAAAAAGATAAGGGTTTATTATCAGTCAAGAGTTGAGAAATCCACATCAACCCCTTGGAGTGCCATGCTTTCCAGTAGAAAGCACGGTTTTTAATGCGTAGTAATTTATTGTGCCAGATAGGTTGTTGAGAAAGTGAATTAAGCGAAAGATAGGAGGATGGTAGGAGAGGAGTTAAGAGTTTGTGTGTATAAGAAATAACAGAATGACGTAAAGAAGAGGTGTGTGCAGAGAAAGCAAGAGATTCTAGAAAGTCGAAAGGGGAAGTGAAAAATTTCTTGATGCGGAGCCAAATCGGAGGATAAGTAGGAGTATCTGAAGAAAGCCAACAAGAGGCTTGTTTTAGAGAAAACGCGTAATGATAAGATTTAAAGTCAGGGAACTTAAGCCTGCCATTTGATTTATCTTTTTTAAGAGTAGATAAAGCTATCCGAGGGGGTTTACCTTTCCAGAGAAATTTTAATAAAATGCGATCTAATCTCTTAAAACAATAACCTGGGATATGTACAGGAATCATTGAAAGAGAGTATAAAATAATGGGAGCAAGCATCATCTTAATAGAGTCTAATCTACCCCACCAAGAGAGAAAAAGAGGGTGCCACTTAGTAATTGAATCATTTAGTTTCTTAGTAACGTAGTCAAAATTTTGTTTTAAAGTTTCCGAAATAGTTGGGGAGAACCATAATCCTAAATATTTTAATTTGGAGGATTGCCAGGAAAAATCAGTGTGAACAAAATAGTGTTTAAGACACAAGACATTAAGGGGCAAAACTTCACATTTATCTCGATTTAGGCGGTACCCTGATAGTTTTGAAAACGCATCTACCTGAGATAGGAAAGGGGGGAGAGAAGTATCTGGGTTGGAACAATATAAAAGAATATCATCTGCATAAACAGACATTTTGACTTGGTGGGAACCCAAATGGAACCCTGTAATTCGAGAATCCTGCCTAATTTTGGTGAGGGAAGGCTCTAATGCAACTACAAATAGAAGAGGGGATAGGGGGCAACCCTGACGTACACCTCTAGAAAGAGAGAAATAATCGGAAACCTTGCCATTGGCAAAAATAGATGCTTTGGGACCAGAATATAAGAGAGAAATCAAGGAAATGAATTTAGAGGGGAACCCTATCCACTTAAGAGCATGGAACATAAAGTCCCAGCCAATCCTATCAAAAGCTTTTACAGCATCTAAAGCTATGACAGCAAGCGGGTATTCTAAGGAAGAGGCCTTGCTAAGAATATTGAAAAAGACTCTAGAATTATCAGAAGATAAACGACCTTTTACAAAGCCCGATTGCTCTGATCCAAGAAGCTCAGGTAAGACTGGGTCAATACGTAAGGCAAGAATTTTAGCAAAAATGTTGTAATCTGTATTCACTAAAGATATAGGGCGATAATTTTTACAAAAAGAAGGGTCCTTGCCTTCTTTAGGAATTAAGCAAATCATAGCATCTTGAAAGGTGCCTTGAGATGCTCCATTTTTAATAAAAGAGGTGAATAGAAGAAGAAGTTGTGGGAGAAGAAGTTTAGAAAAGTGTTCATAAAATTCAATGGTAAATCTGTCAGGGCCAGGGGTTTTTCCTCGTCTTAAGACCGATACGGCGTGAATCAAAATCAATGTGTTGCGAGGGGGGGACTGATGGATTGGAAATAAGAAGATAGGTCAGAGTGAAGTGGTTGAGTCTCAGGAGTGTAAAGATTTTTATAAAAGGAGACAAATTCATTTTAAATATCTTCATCTTTAAGAAGAACATCACCATTAGAATTAGTCAGAGAATCTATCCTAATTATATCCCGACGTGTTTTTAGCTAATGAGCCAATAATTTCCCCATTTTATTCTGACCCCCGTAATAACGAGCACTACTCTTCAGAAGATAAGAAGAAGCCGCTTCCGTGGATAATTTATTAAAAGTGACCTTAGCAGTAATAAGATCTTTCAAAGAAGTTTCAGAGTACGAATGATAATAAGCGTATTCTAATTTTTTAATTTGGGCAAGCCATCGAGCCGAGTGTTTCTCAAAAGTTTTTTTCTTCTGCGAGACAAAATTAATAATGAAGCCTCTGGCAGCTGCCTTAAAAGAATCCCAAATCATAGCAGGAGAGGAATCGTGAGTTGTGTTTATGACGAATCAAAAGAACTGAACTGGCTGGAAAAATTAGGATCCACGAGTAATGAATTATTAAAACGCCAACGTCCAGCAGACGGGCTATAAGGAAGTAGGTCAAAGTCAACAGAAACCGGGGCATGGTCTGAAATTAAAATGGACCCTATTTCTGAGTGGAGTACATGTTGCGTTAAAGATTTACTTAAAAAGAGGTAGTCAATACGAGATTGTGATTTTTGTGGGGGGGAGAAAAAGCTGTATTCTCGAAGATCAGGATGACACAGTCTCCAGATGTCGACTAAAGATTTTTGACGAATGGTGGAAGTAAATTGTGAGTGCATTTTGTTGTTTACAAATCTGACTGGGGAATTCCTATCTAAAATGGGATCACAAATTTGATTACAGTCACCACCAAAAACAATATAATCGTCCTCAAATGAGAGTAACTTATCAGAGATATGCAACCAAAAAACATTGTCAACTGAAACTGGAGCATAAACATTAAAGAAAACCAACGGTATTTTATCAATAAGTAATTTAACAATTACCCAACAACCCTCAGAATCAGTTTATTGAGAAGTCACCGAGACATTAAACTTTTTATGAGAAAGAATGAGAACACCGTTCTTCTTACCCAAAGCTGGAGAAGAGAATACATTGCCCATCCAACATTTCTTTAATTTGGACGCTTCAGCCTCAGATAGGTGGGTTTCTTGAAGAAAAGCAACATCAGTTTTTAATCTTGCTAAATGGGATAAAACTCGTTGTCTTTTAATTGGATTGTTCAATCCTTTAATGTTCCATGTGGTAACTCTGAACTTGACTGGACGAGGTTAAATTAAAAAAACCATGAACATACAATGCGATAAACAGTTCTGAGATTGAGAGGAGTAAATAAGTGAGAACTCAGGAGTGTACTAACAAAAAGATAAAAGAGGAAAAAATTAAAAACAATAACTTTAAAAAGTTCAATAGGGGAAAAGAACAATAAACAAGGAGTATGAATTTGCGAATGATCAAAGAGAGGGGGAGAGGAAAAAGAGAATAGAATGAGGGAAGCGCAGGGGGAAGAAAAGAAGGGGAAAGAGGGAAAAGAAAAAAAGGAAGAGAGGAACAATAGTAAAAAACAACAAAAAAGGCATAAAAAGAAAGTGTGAACAGGAGACATACTTACATGAAGAAGATCCAAGGGAACAAGGGGGAGGGGTGAGGCCACACGAGACAGACAGCCCATCCAGGCTGACCAGACGAAGGACGAGGGGTAGTACGCCAAAATATAGGGTATCTACGGATGCGAAAGAGAACAAAAACATTAAACCTATTAGCACAATGAATGGTGAAAAATAGGAAACATAAAATAAAACAAAGCGATTAATACATAAGGTACCAAATCAAAATGACATGACTATCAAAGCCAGGAAAAAACAACAGAAGTTACATGAAGAACGATAATGAAGAGAAGCAGTGAATGAAAGGTCCATAAGAAAAAAACTTCATAACATCAAGTAACAGTTGAGGACAAAGATCCCGAAGCTTCCATGACTTCCGCCCTGTGAAAGTTTATGAAACCCTGTAATTGCTGCGGATCTTCATAGGATGTCGTCTTGTTGTTGAACGTGACCTTAAATAGGCAGGGGTGAAAGAGCCCATAGCGTGCACCCATGGTACGAAGAGTAGATCTCATATCAAGAAAGGCCTTACGTCTGTTAGCAGTAGACTTGGCATAATCTTGAGCGAAAAACAGAGTGGAGCCAGACCAGGTGATGCGCTGAGAGGATTTAGCCGCTGACAAAACCTTTAGTAAATCCGTGTACTCCAAGAAGTACAAAATGACACCTCTCGGTCTCTGTGAAGATGAAGCATTCGAGGGGGGACGTCTCAACCTATGGGCCTGTTGAATGTTAAGAGCAGTGCCTTCTGGCATGTGGAGAATCTTGGGTAGAAAAGTTTTAACGAAGGCAGGAGGATCCGACCACTCCGACCCCTCCACCAGACCATAGATGTGTAGATTATTCCGCCTATTACGATTTTCAAGATCCTCGACTTGGCACTGGAGTAAAGATACTTGAGATTGAAGGTGAGACACATTGGCGTTAGTATCTTTGAAAGAAGACATGTGACTTTCAACTGCAGTAATTCTCGAGTCAAGTTGAGACCAAGTATCAGTGAGGACTTGTAGTTTATTATTTGTTTCCCCCATAAAGGGATGAAGGGCCCTAATCTCCTCCAGCAGTGTCTCCATGGAAACAGGCGAGGTCGCTTTAGGTGGAGAAGGCGGGTTTTGCTTTAGACGCTTGGTGACAGACTTTACAGAAGGTACTGGTGAGGGAGAGGGATCCATATTCGTCGCGGGGTCTTGCGATGGTAACAAAGAATCCTCTAGTTTGGAAAAGGCAGCAAAAATTCATTCTTGAGTTTTTGATGAAGATACGCTTAGGCGTGGGTTGTTTAGAGAGAGTGCCTTTTGTTCTACCCATAGAAGTCAAGTCCAACACCCTAACTGAGAGGAGCAGAAACGTGGCCCGGAAGTAGAATAACACTGGTCAGACGTCCAACATCACTATCAGATCCAGTAAGTATCAAGCGAACATTGCAGGCAAAAAGATCAAAATTAAATCAAATCAAGAGGAAGGCACAAGCTTCAGATCATAATGTTAGGTCAGTATTGCACTAAGATACGAGAAGATAGCATCAATGAAGCGAGTTTGCAAAGCAGAATTTAAAAATTAACCATCGAATCTTCATATCAGGAAAAATGAGGCAGTTCCATAAAAACTATTTCAATATCCTAAATGGAAATACTTGTTAAGAATAGTCATAGGCGAAAAGAGAACTGTTTCCTTTGAATAAAACAGCATATGAAAACAGTCTTGTGAGGCGCATGTACAAAATGGCGGCTGGTTCAGTGAAAAAACGCTTCACAATTTACGCACCTTCTGCAATTTCCAGGAGTGCAGCAATGAGTTCGTCGGGATTTGGTGAATAGATGAAGGAAAAATGCCAACAGGAAAAGCCAGAAAAAACCAAGGGTGTAAAAACCGCTTTTGCAGCACGTTCCTTTCACTCAGTAGCTCACATTTCACCTCAGGTGAAAAAACAAAATGGCGCCCGTTCCGAAATCGGGACCGCCGCGGAGATTAAATAAGGTTAAATGCGGCTCACGGAGAGATACAGGCACAGCGACGCTACATTTCAGCGCTCCAGGTGCTCATAAAGCTTGTCCTCCCTTTGTGGCATCCTCGCACTCGCCGTTACGTGAGACAAAGTCGGCGCTGTCCTCTCGATCTCGGGAGCACCAGGGACAAACCGCCATCTTCGTTGGGCGCTGCCACGCCCCCCCGGACTTGTTTTTATTGACTGTTTTTTTTTCTTCTTTGGTGTCCCTGTGCAAAGTCAAGCTCAAACTGGTTGCAGGGGCTATCAGCCCCTGCTCTGGCGCGAAACTGGACAAAGGATAGGAGTGTAGCCACCCCTCTGTCCTGACCCTCCCATAGGTGGGTCCCCAGAGTTTGTCCCACCCCTTCCTTGTGTATAAAGTAGGAACCCCTGGCTACAGGATGTTAGATATTACCTGGACTAAACTCTGCTACAGAAACCAAGTATCCTTCAACGATCTACGCTTTGCTGGACAAATGAAGAATCTCCCTTGGAGTAAAGGAGTTACTCCCCTGCAAGGCAGGCACCTCAACGCATCTAACCAGTTTGCATCTACGCAACTCCTGAAGGTCTCCAAAGATTTTTCAACACTGGAGGTGGGTTCCCAAGCTTCCCCAAGGTTGACTAGTGCTCAGCAAACCTGAGACCCACAGCCCTCGTGGAGACCGTGCAACCCATACCCCTGGACACCGTGCACATTTGCAGCAGCATATGCTTTTTGGCGATCCCTGAGGCTGTGCTGTAGGCTACTTGTAGTCCAGACCACGAGCAGTATTTCCACTGAAGGTTACCTGCCTACACTCCACGAGTGTTCCGTGGGCTGGTATTTGGTGATTTCTCTCCAGGTCCCTTCGCGATCCCTTGTCTGTCGACCTGTGGGTCCCTGAGAAGGGAACTTTAACTTTCAGTGGGTTTTCCTGGTTGCTCCAGATGTGCCCTGACTCTCCATCGCTTGGGGAGCCCCCAGGACCTTGCTGATCCTCACCGGAGCATCTTTTCTCTGACCGTGTGGGTTGCAGTTGCCAAGGCTTGTTGGTCTCCAATCCGGACACTGACCCCCCCAGCAGAAAAGAGATGTAGTTGTTTGGAGTGTAGGAAAAATGGCACCACTTTAGGAGAGTACCATCTAAGGAGTATCCTGAACAGTCTATATTAGTAACGGTGCTGAAAGGTGAGGAGCACCACTAATCTCCCCAGGTAATCGGCATATGCCAATTGGCTAAACAAATAATGTCCCCAGCACACGTAAACAACAGTTATATTGATTAAATTAGCACGCTGTGAGCATCAAGTAAAGCAAGTAAAGCAAAGTGCGATGATTCTAGGGATTTTCTTTCTTTTATTCCCCGTGGGTCCCCTGTGTCACTACCTTGGGTGGTTCCTTGGCGTTCAAGCGATTCTACGTGCTCTAGGCACTGTGTCTAGTCAAGTCGTGGTTGTTATACCACTTTCTTAATATATGGCTTCGTATACTCCTGGGGCCCTCTGTGTATTGTGCTATTTACTGTCGTTCTAGTGTATTAATATTGTGTGACTTGTTTTCTAATCTCAGAAAGGGGTTAGTAGAGTGTTTAGAAATAAATACATATATTTTATATATATACCTTGTGTGGTTCTCCTTTCATTTGGTCATGCAGGAGGATATAATCTGGTAAACCAAGCTGCTTTACATTCCTTCGAGACTTAGCCTAAAGGCTGCTCTCCATAGCTACCACTAGGATAGCTTTCAATAAAGTTGTCTTTAACCTAATCATCAATTTGGGTCGTTTGGACTGGTGCAAGGTGCCCACTTTAACTAGTGGACAGCATATACCAGGCCAACTTCTCACAATCGCGCCGCCATCTTGTTTTTTCCAGCACTCCTCGCGAGGAAAAACCCTGGTGAGGAAATGTGGTGCGCTTACGCATTTGGAGACTTTCCTCCTTTATGGGCTTAAATAATTAGCTTTCAGTAACCTTAATCCTCGCAAAACCTCCTGCTGGACTGTCCTTTTCGTGTGATGTTCTGCCTGCCATTTTCTCCTGTTTTATCCAGGACCTGTTGTAGAGGTTGGTCTGTTATGGAGCCCTGACAACCTTACAGGTTATATACTTTCTACCAAATTGGAGACAGGGTCTCTTGTTACGTATGCCTTATAAGCAGTGTTCTTGACACACCACTCTCGTCTCTGAGTCTGGTAGGAGTTTTGGGTCTGTTTTGGCTAAATGAAGTATTTTTCGGATTCTACATCTTTGGATCTCGAGCAAGCTGTATGTTTTTGGAAATATTGAGCTATAATTAATAAAGCTTCCATTCACACTCCAAGTTATTCTCCAGACCTCTTCAACAAAGTCAGAGATATAACTAAGGAATTTTCTTGAACTTTTCCAATTATTAGAGGAACACATACCTCAAGTTTTTGTGCACATGATCAGGCATGTACGCCTGTCTACATGACTCTCCTCATTGTCTAGACTTTCTCTGGGGACTACGTCGTTCAATTTGAATTCTACTTGCAGCTCATTTAACAATACTTTTTCAGAAAAGGCAGTGTTGGTCTCATCGGATCATACTACTACTAAGCTTTACTACATCATCTCTTTGTTTTTTCATATGGGAAGACTTCAAAAGCTGGGCTCCCCTGCACCACGCATAAGTTCATCAAAAATTCTAGAATCTTCTCCGAATTTTCCAAGATGGAAGAATCACTGATCCCTGCTTTCAAGACTTTATCTCCTTTGAATGCAGGCACCTCTACGGCTGGTACAGCTACCACCAAAAGACTGAAAAAAGACCTGCCTTCTCCACCGAAAGCTTCTTCTCCTGTATCTTTGGATATATTATTGGAAGAAATACGGGCGCTCTACCCCTTTATGGAGGATACTTCTACAAAATTACAATTCTTTATGGATAACTGGTCTCAGATGAATGAACGTCTTACCATGGTAGAGCAAAATATCTCTTCCTTCAATCACACCCAGGAGAAAGTTAACACGCTTCAGTCTCAGGTTTCATTGCTACAACAACAGGTTGAGGATTTGGAAAAATGAAATAGAAGAAACAATCTTCACATTTATGGTTTGCCGGATGGCTCAGAGGGGTCAGATCCCTTATCTTTCTTCAAAACCTGTCATAAATATTGCATTTACCTGATGGGACTTCACTTAATATTCAATGAGCTTATAGATTTTTCCACCAACGCGCAGACACCTCCTCGTCACAGACACCAAAAGGGGTCATCATGTATTTTTTAGAATACATGGATCTTCTCAAGGTAGTTTCAGCAGTCAAGTCTATCCAACGTATTTCGTGGTCTGGTTCTACTTTATTTTTTGCTCAAGACTATGCTAAGTCCATAGCAAATAGGCGAAAAGAATTTCTGACCATGAGACCTGCCGTACGCGCTATGGGTGCTAGATATGGCCTTTTTCATCCCTGCCTCTTCAAGGTTACGTATAACAACAAAACGACGACCTATGATGATCCCATCAAGTTGAAAAGTTTCATCAATTTCTCCAAAACTAACTCTATGGACTGTTCTGGACCCTCATCCTCTCAAGCTGTTTGATTGGTTTTATTGTTCAATATAATGATTTCTCTGCTTAACTGCACTGTTCTCAGGTTTTAACATCTAAGGCCTCATTTTTGTTATCTGTTTGTTTCTTGCCATTCATTTACTTGGCTGTTTCAGTAGAATTGTTATTCATTGCATGCCATGTTTTCTTGTTATGACGACTGTTTCTGTTTTTTTTTTCTTTCTTCCCTTTTATCTTCCATACAGGTTCTTTGATGTTCGCATTTACCATGTACCCTCACCTTGTTCGAATTGCTGTGGTTTGTTCTCATCTTCATTTCGTTGAGTCTGGACATGCCATTCGTTCTTCGTGGCTTCACCTCCCCCATTCCTTTGTGATGTCTTTTGAATTAGGTATGTTGTATCTTCTTCATTGTTGCACTTTTTTATACTTTCTTTTATTTCTAGTCCCTTTTTCTTGTATCATTTCTATGTCTTCTACTTCCTTTTTCTTTTCTTTTTTCTTTCTTGTTTTATTTCTGTCCTCACGTTTCTATTTTGCTTAGTTTTTCTCTTCCATTGCTTTTTCTATTTTCATGGTTTTCTACCCTCTTTTTTCTTTTCTATCTTCCCCTTTCTCTTTATGTTCTATTTCACTTATCTATTCAAGTTTCTTCTTTTTTACCCTTCTTGTTTTTTTATCTCATGTTCATTTTTGTACTCGTTATCCTCAATTTTTCTTTATCACTACATATTAGGTTTTTATGGTTGGACTGTTATATATTTTGTCTTATGCTCTCTGAAGGTCATTATTAACCCTCACTTTTGTGCTATTTTAATGTTGTTTTTAAGCCCTTGAAAATTATATCATGGAATGTCAGAGGCCTAAATTCTCCCATCAAAAGGCAACGCGTTTTAACGCACTTATCCAAATTAGGAGCAGATATTGTTTTTTTGCAGGAATCTCATTTAAATGCTTCAGAATCTTTGAAGTTAAAGAAAGGATGGGTTAGGAATGTTTTTTTCTCTACAGGCGATGGTAAACATAATGGAGTTGCTACTCTATGCCATAAGTCGTTAAGTGTCAGCTTGCTTTTTCAATCACTAATTGATGCCGATATTGGCTCTATCCTAATTTCCAATCATGCTCCCATTTCCATTCAATTGGATATAGTTCCAAGATCTAATCTACCTAGCAGATGGCGATTCAATAACTCACTTCTTCTAGATCCAAATTTTCACTCCTCCTTTGTTTCCTCCTTTTAATGATTATTTTTCTTTTAATCAAACTGATGCTCTCCATTGTTCCGTAATTTGGGATGCATTTAAAGCAGCTGCTAGAGACTTCATTATTGGTTTTGTCTCCAGAAAGCGTAAAATTGCTCTCAAATTTTCCAGTGATCTTTTGATCAAGATAAAGAGATTGGAACATTCCTACTATTCCTCAAAATCTAAAAAAAAATTTTTCACAACTTATCAAGGCAAAGTTTCAATTCAATAAGTAATCCACGGATAACGCCTCACTTTTTATCTGTTGAAATCTAGTGTGAAATTCTATGGTGACCAAAACAAAGCTGGCAGGATTTTAGCAAACTAATTAAAAACTAAAAATAATAAATTTGATATTAATGCCATTTTCGATTAACATAATACACTATGAACCAAAGACCCGGAGCTACTGAATGAATTTCTTCTCTTCTATAAATCGCTCTATTCTCCTGAAACTACTCCTTCAGAATCTGATATCACACAATTTCTCTCAGGTGTCCACAAATTATTTAATACTCAACTTGATTTCAACCTTTTAGAAAATGACATATCACACCAGGAACTTCTCAATACTTTACAAACACTCACAAGAAAGACAAAGCACCGGGACCAGATGGATTCACAGTTGAATATTTTACTCACTTTGCTCCCATTCTTCTCCCCAAGCTACTTAACCTCTTAAACCTTTTCACACGATCGGGAGCATCCTCCAGATCCTTTTAAGATGCCTTAATTTGTCTAATACCCAAGGAAGGGAAAGATCCACAATATTGTAAAAATTATAGACCCATTTCTCTTTTAAATATTGATTATAAAATGTTTTCTAAAGCCCTGACTATTTGACTTGAAGCCTTCCTCACTCAACTATTAGGTGTAGAACAATGTGGTTTTGTTAAAGGCCGTCTCATCTCTGACAATACTAGATTATTTTTTGACATCTTATCAAAGGCCAAACATTTACCTCATTCACTAGCTGAGGTCGCACTGGATGCCGAGAAGGCTTTTGATCGTGTTAATTGGTTGTATCTCTTTCATACTTTGAAATGGTTTGGGTTCGGCCCAAAAATCTCACTGATTTCTATCCTATATTCTAATCCAAGAGCAGCCGATTTTGTTAATGGTACTTCATCTTCCTATTTTGACTTAAAGAGAGTGGTCCGGCATGGTTGTCCATTATCCCCGCTCCTTTTTAACGTAGCCCTGGAGCCTTTTCTGTCTAGAATTCATCAAAGCGCTGACATAGAAAGATTTCAAGCTAAATACTTACACATTAGGGGGTCTATTAGGATGGCCGGCGGATCGCGCCCGCCGGGCTGGTGGTAGCCATCGCCGGCCCGGTGGGGGTGATCTGCCCACCATCCTGCCATGATTGACCCCCCCGCCACATTAGGATGGCTGGGGGGTCTTCCAGTCCGCCGCTTTTCTGCCCGTCGACTCGTCGACCGGGCGGAAAACTGCCACAATATGGTGGCTGTGTCTGCAAGACACCGCCATCCATATTATGATGCCTGCAGAGACTTGCACTTCCATGGCAAAGGCATGTGATTTCTGCTTTTGGAGGCCCAGTGCAGGCCTCCAGAGTGTTGGGGGGTGCACATGGGGGGTACCTATGGCACCCCCCTACATTGGCATGGACAAGGTGCCTCTCACCTTGTGCATGCCAATGCACAACGTGCATCCACAGCATTGTGGTGGGCGGTGCTGTGAGCACCGCCCACCACAATGTTGTGGGTGGGGGATGCCACAGTGGCATCCTAATGGCCACAGCGGGGCCGCCGCACCTCTGGCAGACGGTCCCGCATACCGTTACGGTCCGCCCGCCATTGTAATAGATCCCTAAGTTAGGAGCTTATGCTGATGACATATTATTTTTTTCTGAACCACAATCCTCTGTCCCTGCTTTTCTTCAAGAAGTAAAACTTTTCGCCTCTGTCTCTGGTTATAAACTTAATCGTGATAAATGTGAAATACTACCTCTAACCAAATATACGTTTAAGGATGATTTTAGTTCTTCTAACTTTACTTGGAATTCACATCATATCAAATATTTAGGTCTTTACTTTACCCCTTTGATTTCGACAACACTATCTCTTTGCATGGAGAAATGTTTACAAAAGATTTCCACTCTAACCACTAAATGGCACCCCTTATATCTTTCATGGTGGGGTCGTTTAGATACCATTAAAATGATGCTGGCTCCATTAGTTTTACACACTATCTCTAACATTCCTGTTCCCATTCCCTTAAAAGAGTTTGCTAAATTAACTCTATACTATCATCTTTTTTGTGGAATTAAAAAAACACCCCTTATGTCTTTGCTGAGATTAATAAAACCCAAAGTAGAAGGCTGCGTTAATTATCCTGACTTCCCTACTTATCAGAAGTCTTTTCTACTTCGACAGGCCTCGAAATGGCTCCCTGATCTCTTACTAGTTGTCCTCTGTGGGTAGTTCTTGATTGTTCCTTTTTCTACCTTTTCTGTTTTAAAGAATTTCTTTCTTTTACTCGTAGACCACCATCTTTTTCTACTCCCGTCCTCAAATATACTTGTAAACTTTTAGGTTTTTCTCCAAACACAATTCCCACGGATCCGGACTCCTTCCTTAACTCCACTTTGTGGCATAACAAGTCTCTTTTGATCGGTGGAAAACCTTTCTACTGGAAATCTTGGAGGAACAAAGGCCTGATTTGGACGCATCAACTTTTTTTCTCAAAACAGGGTTTTGTCCTTCTCTGAAGCTAGTCAACTTTTTCATTTACCCCCTTCCTTCCACTACAAATATAACTTAATTTCACAAGCCGTCTCAATCGCTTATACCCAAATTCTATCCCATTCGAAACCTTTCCCGGCTAACAACTTATGCTCTTTTTTACTTTCCGGTCCGAAAGCATCTACTATTTACTCGCATATACGTTCTTCACGATCTGTTAGAGAGAAGACCAAGATTGAGCTGTCCTGGGAGGAGGATCTTGTGGTTGAATGGGCACCTTCTTTGTGGAATAAAATATGGTCCAAAATTTGGAAAACCTCCAGAGCGGCTAATGTTACACAAACACTATTTTTTATTTATAACAGGCTTTTGTAACACCCAGTTATTCTACATAAGCGACACGTCACACCACCAGACACCTGTTGGTCCTACTCCTCTCCATTAGCTGACTTAAAACACCTGCTTTTACTTGCCCGCATATACATAACTTCTTGACATCTGTTTGGACACAAATTAACTCTATCTTCAATTCTAACTTCCCTTTTTCTATCAGGCACTTATTTTTGGGTAGTTTATCTCCTATCTGGGAGGATCATGCTTCCAATACAAACATTGTAGACCTACTGTTGGTGGTTGCCTTTCAACAGATCACTAAAAATTGGAAGGATTTCACGAAACTGTCTTTCCAAGCTTGGTGATATGCAGTGTGTTATCATCACAGATTGGATACAGCATGTGTTCATCCCATTCATCTAGCCATGAAACGCCTTAGTTTATGGTCACCTGTCACATCGTTCATTGATACCAGTGCTAAACGCTCTTTTTCTTTAACTCCTGCTCAACAAGAAGTTGCTCGGCCTCCATGATATTCCATATCTTTGATATTAATATTTTATAATATGTTGTTATATTTTGGCTTATGTTATGTTGCTATATGGTTGTTTTATGCCGTGCAATGCTTTACAGATATATTAATATTTTACTGTTTTTTAATTCCAACCTAGATATGCTTATTTGATACTTTTAACCTTTATGTTCCCTTTTTCTGTTTATTTTCACCCCTCATATAACACTATACTGTATCACTTGTTTTCTCACTAAACGTACTTTTTTGAAACTAAAATAAATATATATCTGTAGCAAGCATAGCGTAGAAGGTGGTATATTAAAGGAACAGTTGCGGTTGTCTGAAATTTAAAGTCGATCATCGTTACAGCGTTTCATTTTGTTCAGCACAGCTGAGGATGCCATATGAGCTTGAGCTAATTAAAAAAAATAAAAGTTAGGCTTTCTTTCCTTTCGCAAAGCCCTTAGAACTCGTCTCTTTAACCTATGATCCTTTCGGTTATTAGATGCCTGCCCTGCTCATTCCCCTGTTTCCTCTTTATAAACGTAATTTTAAATTCTAATATATGCTTCATGCTAGTCCAGCATAGTTTGCAGCTGCGGGTGCCTGTTCTTTCCAATCCACTAGAAGTTATATGACAGCTACTCTTTGCATAGGGTGTGACACTGTGCGGTACCACACCACCAATATGTGGCAGACTGTCATCAGTGCAGATGTTGACAATTAGGTGAAGGTGCAGAGCACCGGAAACCACTGGCTCAAATTAAGCCCTGCTACTACCCTTCAACAGTGCTGCTTCACTGACAAGGAACTCTGCAGCACGTGCTGACTACTGGACATGCAAGGAACTCTCAGCAACTGCTTTAAACCCATAAATTATTTTTAAACACAGCCCCCTCTGCCCAGGTGAGCGCCAGGTGCGACTGCACCAGTTGCACCACCCTAAAGACAGCCCTGACCATATTTACTCATCCTGCAGAGGTTGATAAAATGAGCAATGATCACTTCCAGAACCAGCAGTGCTTACTTAATTTGTAATCGCATAAGTGCAGGGCTCAAAGTTTTTCTTATAAATCCACTGTCAAATGTCAGGGTAACGAACTGTCTGTGTAGTCTAGATTCCACCTCATGCCTCTTTCATCCACAACGATACACTCTGTGCCCCTTATCTCTCTCTTGCAGGTTCTTTGTCATCCTACTTTCTCACTTTTTTGGTTTTTAATGTTTTCCCAACTCTCTCTTCACTCTTCTGTCCACTTTTTATGCCTTTCCGTCTCTTGTTCAGTGTTAATGTCTGATATTGGAAGTTTCGGTCCCCATTAATGAGTGCGAGTGGGCCCAACCTGCTACCACAAGCTCACATTAAGCACAGAGAACACCTTTTTCACCTGCATGTGTTTGGCCTGGGCCAATTAAGGCCATCTAAGGTACAATGAAAGGAATGTTAGCACCATTTTTGGATGTGCTATTTCGTTTTCACTGTGCAAGAATGAATTGTGAGCCGCTTGTAAAGTCAGGTGGCTCTTCATGGACTCTGCCGTTTATTTGGGGAAGCGTGGGACTAGGGGCGGCGAGAGAGGAGGTGAACCCTGGTGTTTGGAAGGACTGGGAGGACCCCACATATGTGGCCTCACTGACTAGTCTAGTTTTGAGCCAACAGCAATTTGCACGCGATTAATTGGAGGGGCACACGTCTAATGGGAATATGAAACTACAGGTCCCAGAATGCAAAGAGCAATTGACTAGAGATGCAGCAGGACTGTATGATGGTGTGACATACGGAAATGAGCCTCTTAACGTTTTTGCTGCATCCTTTCCATCTGCTTGACTACGTATTGAACTTGAACGGTGTCTTGACAGGCCCATTTACTTCCTACATTGTCCACAACTTTTTGCCCCTTAAAATATTATGTTGAGTAGTTGTAAATACTGGCCCTGCCATCTACAATGCATGTGAGCAGGGAATGATGCATTCTGGCGCGTGGCAGCAAACACCGGTGCATGTGCCTGATTTTCACTTTAGAATGCTACCCAGAGGGATGGTGGCAAGTGCGCGAAACCAGGTAAAACAAATAAACCTGTTTTTGAAAACTCTGAACGTTTCAGACTTTTGATCTTTGAACTACATACTATGTTTATAAGATATGATATCTGTTTTGAGCTAAACATACCTGAAGCTGAAAACTGGCATAAGGTTAAAAAATTGTAACATGAAATAGTATCTCAATCCAGATTTTTTTTTAAATTGTACTTCATGATGGTGGCACTAGAGAGTTGGTATAACATGTAAGCAAGACAAAGTGGGCATTTTCGCATTGTTTTATATACTCAGGGGCAGATTTACAAGAAAGTGACGCATCTGTATAGATGCGTCACTTTCCCTGCGCCACCCTTAGAAACCCTTGCGCCACCATAGATGCGCCGTATTTACAATACGACGCACTATGGCACAAGGATTGACAGATGCGTCAAATTCTGACGCATCTGTTGGCGGAAAAGTCACGCATTGCTGGAGTCGTGTCGCAAGCACGGCACAACTCCAGCAATGCGTGTTGAGGCCTATTCCCACTACACTACGTCACTACTTACGCCTGCTTGAAGCAGGCGTAAGGTTTTGACGCAGTGGTGTCCTAAAAGTGGCGCAGTGAAATCTTGTAGATTTCACTGAGTCACTTTTACAAGGCCTTCCTGCGTGGGAATGCCCACCCTGCATACATTATACCTGACGCAGGTATAATGTGATGCAGGGCTGTACAACATGACGCATCTCCCTAGATGCGTCAAGTTGTAAATAGGCCGCATTGTTTGCGCCGCTGTGGCGTCATAAAAGTGACGCAACTGCAGCGCAAAAGTCACACAAGGGGCTTGTATATCTGCCCCTCAGTACTTTATTCAGTTTTGATTAATTGGGTTTTTCTGAAGAGTAATAGGCATGATTTGACAAATCCGTAATGAGAACGTTGGAAAAGTTGTTAGTAAACATCCCTAAGGACAGCTGCATTTTCCTGGCATAGTTGATCTCAACCAATCCGTGGCAGTGCACCTCCACCAACTACCATCCTGCGCCCTATGGCGCCTGATGAAAAGGTGTCATGCCTCATGGGTCCAGGAGGCAGAGGTGCCCCAGCAGGGGTGCGTACATGGGCGCTAAAACATTCCAGGGAGAAATAGGGCCCCTCGCACGAGGTTAGGATTAGAGCTGTCCTTCCGTAGAGTTGCGGGCCCTTTAAACATGCCTATTTCAAAGTGGAATACTCTGCTAAAACAATTTCTATTGATTTAAGACTGACAAAGAATGATTGTGAGTAAAATAAAGTGCCACAATAATGCTGCTAAATTTCCATTTTTGTCCCGCTAAATTTACATTTTTGTCCCGCTAAATTTACATTTTTGTGCCGCTAAATTTGCAAATCTATACCACAATAATCTGGGGGGGTCTGCTTAGTACACCAAGCAAATTGTTTTCTCTACCTAGACCAAGGAACTTGTCTAGGCAAAGCAGACAGGGATTTTTCCAGCAGGTGGTCTTAAATAAGTTCTTTCATATTAAACTTTCCATTCTGACCTGTGAAAAAGGAGATTGTGAAGCTGGAAGATGTGTAAAAGTGAATGCGATCTGGGAAGAGCAGAATCTTTGCATAGGAAAATCAAGAGTGGCCCGCCATCTTGGGCAGAGCTGCTTATCTGAATATTCATCAGTTGCATGTCTGCCACTCACCAACCACTTTCCTCCTCAGGGATTATCCCCTAGAGCTCCTTAAGGTTCCTTCCCTGTTTGTCCATATAAGGAGCTGTGGGTCTTTTCTTCTATTACACTTTCAAAAAGACAAACAGGAGCAGCTACATTGGCCAATAACAAATTTAGGGCCATATTTAATAAAATGTAATTGAACACAGCAAGTCACCGTGCTCCACTGTGTTACAGGGAAAGGGCAGGAATGTGCCGTGTTTATTACAATATGGCACATTCCTGTCCTTTTTCCAGTGCTGTTGCACAATGGGCTGCCTAGTGTCAATGCAGGCACCCTTGCACCAATGCGTCCAAAACCATGGGAGTTGCGTGGGAACACCCTACTCAACGCCCATAGAATGCATTCCCAGGGTAGAGTAACGCAATGCAGCAATTTGCACTGCGTTGTGTTACTCCTGATTTATCAGGCCGCTAAGGGCCATGCAAAGTGGCCTTGTGTGCCTTGATAAATCACGTTTTAGTGTTTATGTCACGCATGCACCATGTTACGTGATTAAAACATGACGCAAACCCTTGATAAATATGCCCCTTAGTGCATTTATACAGCAGGACTAGCACTAGGAGTCTATTGTGATCCCCTTCCTATAACTGCCTTTTACCATTGTTGTACTAGTGTTTATGCACATGTAGCGAGGCACATTGCTCCTGCCGCCCAATGATTTCCAGACCTGCTTTTATGCTTCTAGTGTAGTTGTAATAAAAAAATGACAGATATTTTAAGTGATTGTATCACCTGTTGAAACAGATTTCTATTCTCCCTATCATTTTCATTGTACAGAATGATTAGAACTGGTGTTATTCAGATGTTGCACCCACATATATGCTGCTGCTGTATATGCCGGCACTACCCTCTTTCTACATTTACCATATGCTGCAGTGCTGTTCACATTCCTGCACACAGACACATTTTGTAGCGATCAAACCCTAAGTTGGTACTTACTGTCCACTGTAATTTCTGTGCTTCTGATCTGCTAATTATTGCCCAAAAGATGAAGTGAAGTCTTACCCCTATGTTTTGTGACTTTACACCAGCCTAGTTAATTCATGTCATGTGTTTTCCTTTTCAGCTATAACTTTCTAACTTGACAGCATTCTAAAATGTAACATTTATCATGCAAATTCCACATCCGGTGGTGCATTGTTGCCTCAGCCTGGGCCGCACTCAATTCCTTTGCATCAGGGTGTAGGGAAGAATTAATGTTTCTCAATTCATGTTTGATAACTATCACTTTAAAAACATAAATACTTCTCAATCCACTCATAATCTGATGTTCTAAGGTGAAAGGGTTTTGCATGCTAATAAATTATTAACACACTTTGTCATACTTTTACTGCAATATGTTTTTTTTATAAATGATGGTGTTCCTACAGATAAGTGGTTTAGGACACCCTAGTTATTTCCTTTCTTTAATTTAAATTAACTTTTAAATAAATGCTTTCTGGTCTATTTAACATATTTTTTATGTTAGTGCTGAGCCACATAAACATTAGCCCAGTGCTACTCTTGACCATGTAAAGGTCAGGAGGGCCACATGCAGCCCACGGGCCATGCTTTGAGTCATAGTGTCCGGGTTATAAACCCTCTTAGCACCTCCCAGCCCCCTGGAGTGAACTGTAATTTAAAAAAATGTAAACATTTGTTTGGGGACATATTTACCATGGGAATTTCTATCAATAAAGAGATGCATAAGTTGTAACTGACTTCTGCATCCCTTTATTTCCACCAACTATGAAGTTTGTGTTGGAGCAGGACCGTATTGTGGTTGACGTTGGTTCCCAAAATTGTACATCAATGCCAGTAGGACTGTATACGTTTAGAAGGGAGATTGGAGTGCGATTTATAATGGGATGAAGAAGAAGCAATCAACCCTCTTCGTCATTTTCTTCCTTCTCAACCCCCAAAAATAGCAATTTATGAAACAATATGGCAACCCCATTCTTGTTTTGGCTAGCGGGAGAACAGAATTCATGATATACCCAATTCTTTTGTAATCAATTCATGTCTGAAAAGTGGGTCTCTTGTAACAGAGCAATTTTACATTGTAATCGAGATAAATGCGTAAGCACCCTCTGCTTCTTAATAGGATTACGCAGACCTTTGACATTCAAGGACACAACACGAAGATTATTTGTCATATAGGTGAGAGGAGAACATAAACATACTAAACATGCACAGTCAACTTATTTACACAAATTAAACAGAACCAGTAGTACAACAAATGAAACATTGGGTGAATAAGGCTTATTGGAACAGGAAGATAAGAAGATAATGGAAAAAGTAAGAAGAAGAGAAGATAGCGTATGGGAACGGCATGGACAGAATCTGATAAAGGAAGAGAAGATGCTAAAAAGCCTTTAACCATAGTGAACATCAAGACATATAGTACAACATAAATGCTATCGTGGGATGGTGAAACACAAAAAAGAAAGTCAGCCAATAAAGAGTCAACCAGAAGCTGATGAGGAAACTTCTGGAGACAATTACGTAACAACAAAGATGAATAAAACAGCAAAAAAGAACACAAACTAGGACAACATAATAAGGAAACTAGGAGCACTTACCAACATTAGGGAACAGAATGTAAACACAAGGTGCCCGATTCACAAAGATAAACTTTGACCAAAAGTCGAAGTTTACGACTTTCGGTATTCACAAAGGAGAGTGGCAAGTAGGATCTTTACATCAGCAATCAAGCGGAATCTTCGCACTCGGGATAGAATCTCCGCCCGAGTATTAAAATTCCTCTCCACACCCGGAGTGGAATCTCCACCTCCGCTGACGTACGGAGATTCCACTCCGGGGGTGGAACTTTTTTCCTCGAGTGCGAACATATAGATACTACTCGTAACTTACCTTTGTGAATACCGACAGTTGTACACTTGGACTTTTGGTCGAAGTTTACCTTTGTCAATCGTGCCGTAGATCGGGGGAAGGGTATATGTGTAAGAGAGACATCTGGGACGGGGATCCAAGTAAGATGAAGTACACCTGTAAGGAGAAAAATAGAAGATGAGGATGATGCATTTGGATCAACCTCAACTAGTACAAGAACCACAGCTAGGACAAGAACCACGAGCAGACAAAACAGAACATTTTAAGACAGAAAAATCAAGTCTTTTCAAGGTCCAGTTTCTCTCCTTTATGCTGAAATATGAATTTGTTTAAGTTGTCTGGGGAGTCAACAGATAAGGTTCTCTCCTTGTAGGTGACCTTGAAAATGCAAGGGTGTACATAGCAAAAGCAGGCAAACATGGACCGTAGGGCAGGATGAAAGCATTTGTCCGGTAGCTGTCGCAGTGCCACATCCTGCGTAAAGAAGACTTTTTTTACCCGGCCATAGCATTTGTTTTCTCTGCTTGACTGCTGACAGAACTATCATCAAATCAGTGTATTGCAGCAGAATGAGCGTACCTCTTTGGAGTACTGGCTAAGCTGGGGTTTGGCCACGGAAACATCCGGTGGGGCGAAATGCTATATAATCAACCTAGGGCCAGGTTGCGAGTTAACGGTCATACCTCACGGGTATTTAGAATACAAAGAAGCATGCGTCAGGTTGCCCGCTCTTGCCGATGTTGTCCTTCCTGGCTATAGAGGTCCTGGCAGAATGGGTGCGTGTGGATGCGCAGTTGTGAGGCTGGCCTGGAGGCTATGGTGAAGACGAGTACATGTCACTGTAAGCAGACGATATATTACTATATCTGACCAAAGTTGCCCCATCACTACAGGACATCTCCTGTATATTTGGAGACCACTCTGGATTCACCATCTACTAGGACAAATCTTTGCTGTACATGATGGGAGGACACATGCGGGATGAGGCACTTGCGCTGGCACTGTGGATAGAAATGTCACAATTGAAATACCTGGGAATCTGGATAACTAGGTGCCCAGACTCGTACTGCGCTGCAAACCTGATCCCCTGCTTACACAGCTGGAGCAGGATGTGAAACATTGGCAGTCACTGCCGCTTTCGATGTTGGGGAAAGCGGCAATGTTTAAAATGGCACCACTTCCTAGGTTCTTATATATGCTCCAGAACAGCCCTTAAAAAATCCCAGATGATTTTTTCACCAAAGTGGACTCACTCGTCTGAACACTGCATAGCAGGTAGGGGGACAGCCTCGTATAACCATGAGAGTCCTTCAAAGGTCAAAGTATGAGGGGGTATTGCCCTACCAAATGTACAGAAGTACTACAAAGCAGCACAAGTGAGTGTAGTCAAGAACTGGCTGAACGTACTGTCATGCAGTTTCCACTACTCAGTAGGAACTGCACGTTTGTGGACAACATAAACTTTGGGACGGTGTCAGACTGATTCCCTGCACCCCCACAGAGTATGTTGTCCCTTGGCCTCCTAGCGCCACCATAACCCCCCTAACCTAGACAGGGAGCGACCAGTTCTGGCAACCACTCGACATGAAAACCCTATTCCATCGTGACAGACCTAGAACCTTTTTTTGTTGTTGTTACATTGTGTTTATTGATTTTCCAAAGCAATAATACAGCAGCACAAGTATCCAGCATGTACAGACACATATATGCAAGTACACAGATTATATTCTTTCCAAGCAGAAGCAGTCCGTGGCATGGGATGAAGCCAACCAAGTCCATGACACTTTCTAGCAACCCCAAACCAGAAATCAAGCATTACAGTAGGGATGGGCCCACATTGTTGAAATAGATACAGCCTTTTATCAATATTTAGATAGTACGCAACACATTTGGTGTAATGGGTAAGGGGAAGGCGAATTGGTGACCGGGAGTGTGTAATGCAGTCATCCTATGAACTCCTCAGGTTTAGGTACCTATGACACTTGTACTGCATCAGTGGTGGCAGGAGCGTCCAAGGGATGCGTTATGAGGTAGCTTTTCAGGGGGTCCCAAATATCTTTAGGCCGTGATGCCAGGGGAAGTAATTCTGTGTAGTTATTCAGCTGTTCCTGACAATATATTAAGTCGGAGAGCCAGTCTTTAAACGTTGGCGCCCTCCCTCTGCCCCACTTGCAAGCGACACGGCATTTAGCCATTAACAGAGCAATTGCTAGGTAGCAGCGATACGGCTTGGCTATTAGTTCAGTGTAGCCCAATAAAGCCACTAGTAGAGTGCGCTCCAAGGATAGTGTTGTCATCTGCTCCAACGCCTCGAAGACTTGCCCCCAATACTCATATACACCGGGACAGCCCCAAGCTAGATGGAGAAAATCAGCCCCCTCCGTGCCACATCTATCTCAGCAATCGGAGTCTTTCAGCTTATATTTGTACCTTTTAACTGGAGTGTAATATAGGCGGTGTAAAAATTTGAAATGCAGTATGCGCAGTCTGCTGCTTGCTGAAATCTGTTCTGTCTGTAGACAGCAAAATGTCCATTGTTTATCTGTGAGCTCATATCCTAGTTCTGTGATCCAGTGTGCACGAGCGGGGCATGGGGCCGCCTCCTACAGAGTGTGTATTGTATGATAGAGTATGGAGACAATATGCCCTGTGGAGGTGGCTTGTAATATCAGGTGCAGAGGGAGTAGAGTAGGAGACTCCAATGAAAACTCTGGGGTAATGTGTCGCAGGCCCTGTTGGAGCAGTACATAAAGAAATACATCTAGTGGAGATGGTTGGACCTCTTGGAATAATTGTTCTAGAGACCGGAATGTTCCGTTACGATACAGGTCTCCCCAGGCTGTGATTTACGTCCGCTCTAGGAGCCGGAGAAACCCCGTCTCCTGAAGTAATTGCATACGCGGATGATATAGAAGTGGGAGTAATGGTGAGTAAAGCATTGGGCCTTGTAACAGGGTCAGTATGTGGCTCCATGCATCGACCGTAGATGTGATCGACGTGGGTTCTTTGTCCCGAGGCTGAGGAGCTGCACATATCATGCCCGCTAAGAGTATTGGATCTGCCAACCACTACTCTACCGCAACCTGTGGCATATATTTGGGTGGGTGGAACCAATAATAAGCGTAGTGCGCTTGGGCACATACATAGTACAGTTCAAAGTTCGGGATGTCAAATCCTCCCAGAGAGTAAGGCCTGGTGATTATGTTCCATTGGAGCCGCGGTTGCTTGCCCCCCATATTAATCGGATCATTTCTGAACGTAACGCCTTGAAGTGTCTGCCAGGATGATACGGAATGTTAAGGAATAGTTACAATAGCTGTGGGAGGACCACCATTTTAATTAATGAGGCACGTCCTGTCATGGAAAGCCGCAATGATTTCCATCGTGTGACGCAGCATGTTATGTGGTCTAGTGTTTTGCCATAATTGAGGCACATTAGTTCTTCCTGATCTCTGGAGATGCGTATGCCTAAGTAGCACATGTCTGAGTTGCACCATTCCAGTGGAAAATCCAGGGGGAATTGTGTGGCCGCTGAGGTGAGAGGGAATATTTACGACTCCCCCCAATTAATGTGAATCCCAGAAAGTTTCCCAAAGATGATAAATTATCTCAGAAGCGGGTTTATATTGTGTTGTGGATCCCTGATGTAGAGGGTGATGTCGTCCGCTTAGATGGATATGAGTATTTGGCGCAAATTGCAGCATAATGCTTTGTCCTCGTGATGCTGCCGTAGGGCTCAATCGCCAGGGCAAAGATCAGGGGAGAAAGTGGGCACCCTTTTCTGGTGCCCCTAGTAATGGAGAACGCTGGAGACAAGTGGCCATTAATCAGGAATTTGGCTGTTGGAAGTCGGTATAACAAACCTATCCACGAGAGAAATAGTGGAGTAAAGCCCATACGCTGTAGTACACCTAGCAGGTAATCCCACTCAACAGAGTCGAACGCTTTGGTGGCGTCTAAAAAGACCGCCGCCAGCGCCAGGTTGGGATCCACATTATGTAATATGGAGAAAACAGTACGTAGGTTGTGCGTGGTCGCACGCCCAGGGATGAAGCGAGCGTGAATGGGTAGGATGAGTTTCTCCATAAGCAGATTTAGTCTATTGGCGAGGACCTTAGCAAAAATTTTAGTGTCACTATTGATGAGGGATAGGGGCCTATAAGAGTCACATTGATCTGCTGGCTTCCCAGGTTTTAGGAGGAAGGTAATAAGTGCCTCTCTCATGGAGGGCAGAATCGTACCTGTCTCCAGAGTGACTTTGTACACCTCCTTTAGGATGGGGGCTAACTGATCTATGTATGTTTTGTAGAAGTCAATGGGAAGCCCGTCTAGGCCACGGGCTTTGCCGGACTTCATGTGCATAATGGCTTCTCGTATCTCGTCCAATTCAAAGGGGGCACACAGGAATTCTCTCTGCGAGTCGCCCAGCCAACCCAAAGCTACATCTTCGAGGTAGCTGTCCAGATTGAGAGTCTCCCGCCGGCCTGAGGTATATAACAAAGCATTGAGTATATCAGCAGTGTCTATAGAGCACTTCCCCTGGACCCACTGTTTCCAAGACATAATTAGAGAAGTGGGGCTTCCGTATAGTTTCTGCTAGAGTCCTGCCAGGGTGCTCACCCTCTCCTTATTTTCGGGCCACCCAGTATTTACAACCTGAATTTAGACTGTCGGTCAGCAGTGTCTGTGTAGTCTGAGAGCTTTTCACGGAATTCTCGATGGGTCTTTCCATCTGCGCCCATAGAGAGCCTAGTCTCCAACCCCTTTAGCTCTGCTTCTAGTTTCTTCAATGTTCCCTGGATACAGACCTAGAACCTCTCGCTCATACACTCATACTCTCATTTCCTCAAAGAAATAAGCAACGAATACGCAAAGGGACGTTTTCAATGTTTATTGAACTGAAGTGATTCTTGTATAGAAAATATGTGTTGCAATGATCAATAGACGGAAGCAGATGAAAGTTATAATCCGCGTCAGGACAGTGAACAGAATTAAATGTTCCACCATTGTGCTGAAACAACGTATATATGCAAGCATATGAAATAATATAACAATCTGGCGCAATCTTACTATGCAAAACCCTAACCTACGTGTCTAGGGTGCATGTGTATGTTCTGCAAAGAAATCCCTTACTGGATTATCCAAACCTATTAACTGGTGGGTAAGAATGTAGGACCCCACCTTGGTCAAAAACTGGACACCCTTCACGGAGATGTCAGTCAGCTGCTGGGCGAAAGCTTCAGCATGTAGGGACCTCTCAAAGTCAGTAGAAGTGCCTCCTCTGACTATACTCGGAAACAGATTTTCTTGTTTAGATTTTTTTATTGAATTTTAACACTTTAGATACAGTAAAGCATCATAAATGGTTCCAAGCTCAAGTTACATACATGGGTCGACAAAGATAGTTTAGGCATTCAAATGTACATTCATAATTGTTTTCTCTCATAGCTATCTTAATATATCAATACAATCCCAGCATTATACATATTTTGAAGTTATCTGTGTTAGACTTAAGTGTCCTGGGATATGGATACTACTCAAATCTTGATGACGGAGCTACGTCCAGCCATGGTTCTTATGGGGGCTTTTGAGCCTTCTTCTCTGGTGGGTGGGCTACAGTCCCTGTCCCTTGCCGGTGTTATCTGAGCAACTGGTGTGTATCCTGAGCTGGAGAAAAAAAACTGGATACTGAACTGGGGTATGGGTGTGGGATCAGCAGGGTATACTCGGAAACAGATGTTTATATATAGAAAAAGCAATCCATGCCTTGGGCCAAGATTGTGATAAGGCTGCCTTTGTTGGTATTCTACAGATAGCTGTGTCACCATATGGATGTAAATAACAAACACATTTTCACAACATATGTGTAGGTCTTGTACACAATGCCAAGGCAGTATGATAGTGTTCTCATGCAGTTTATTTGTTTAAACAAGGTTGGTGTTTCCAAGAAACTAACCAAAGTGTCATGAATGCAAATGTGTGTCAAAAGTCGATGTGAAAAAGTGAAGGCAACTTTAGGAAAGATCCGTGTACATGTAGAAATGGCAACGTTTCCTACTAGACATGACAGTAGACTGGGTTGACCTGGCTTTTAGACCAGACAGAATGGAAATGGAGACCAAGAACTATTTGCACGTATAATATGGAGGCAAGCTGCTGCTAAATCGTGCCCAGCGATGGGGATAGTGGTAGATACCTTGAGGAGATGGACCAGAGAAATGGGATGGAGTTAGAGGCTGACACCGAGAACACCAATGTAGGAGGGCTCCAGGTTGAACTTGTGACCCGTCGTGCCCTTGAGAGGATTTCGGGAAAGGGATACGATTGGCATCTCCACGTTAGCGAATGTGTGGGATGCGAATGAAGCGGTTCCCTTCCTCTTTCTACAACAGGAATATTGGATGCCTGAGACGAAATGGTTGCGCTATGATCAATTTTGGCATGACCTCTGTGAATGTGTGTCTGTGGATGAAGAAACACAGGATTTCCCGTTAGAGAACGGACTCTTAGATGGGTGGGTTGAACAGAAACTGATCTCATTGATATATGGCATGGTAATGAGAAAATAAACAACAAAAGAGTGTGCAAGTACAAAAATTAATATAGAAGAAATGTAAATGTATACAGAAAAGTCTATGTGTATAACAATGTGCCAAGGACAAATCAATCAAGTTTGGATAAAGAAATAACTGCCTTTGAGCAAGCAGTTTTTAACGATGTTGAGTCATTTCAGGACAAAGGAGTTTTCAAGAATATGAGTTCTGTGGAATTTCAGGCTCTCCAGTCATTACATCTGAACTCTTCAATTGTCATTAAACCAGCAGACAAGGGGGGAGGGATCGTGATTCAAGATGCCATTGATTATGATCGAGAATGTAGGCGCCTTTTGAACGATCAAAAAAACTATACCCCTCTTCCTGTTGATCCCTCTCCGCAACTAAAGGCCACAATCTTTAACCTTGTTAAACATGCCGAATCCAGCGGATACATTACCAAACATGAGGCTGATTTTTTGACCAAAGGAGTAGGCACGATTCCTTATTTTTATACCTTGCCGAAGACTCACAAAAATAAGTTACCCCCTCCGGGTCGCCCGATAGTTTTGGGTATAGGGTCCCTTTTAGAGCCCCTCTCGACTTATTGTGATTTTTTTCCTGAAACCATTGATTCAAAACACCCCCACTTACTTGAAAGATACCAAAAGTTTTTGGGCATCATTAAAAGATTTGAGGTTGGATAATGATGTAACTATTCTTGTGTCATTAGATATCGAGAGCCTCTACACGAGCATCCCCCAGGATGATTCCATCAAGGTCATAGGGGATGCTTTGGATTCTACAACGTGGGATTTCCAAACACCTAAACAATTTGTCATTGAGTGTGCGACCTTGGCACTAAAAAATAATTTTTTTGAATATCAGGATACTCTTTGCCTCCAGTCCACAGGTACAGCGATGGGCAGTACATTTGCTCCTAGTGTGGCGGGGCTGTATGTTTATGATTTCGAATGTAAACATATTTTGAGTTTGTCTAATCCTTTTACTTCCTATCTTTTATTTTGGAAGAGGTATATAGACGATGTTTTCATCATCTGGCAAGGTCCTGAGAATATCCTTCTTAATTTTTTTATTTGGATCAATACATGTGATCCAAATTTGAGGTTTACCCACTCTTACAACAGGGATGAGATGGTGTTTTTGGATGTGGTAGTTACCAAGACAGAAGGGATGTTATTGACAAAGACTTACTATAAACCCACAGCTAAAAACTATTTTTTGACCAGCTTTCATCCAAGACCATTACGAGAAAACCTCCCGTATGGGCAATTTTTGCGTATTCGACGCAATTGCAGTAAGGTCAAGGACTGTCGGACGCAGTCCAAAGAGTTGACGCAAAAATTGAGGCATAGAGGTTATCCTGAAAGAATTTTGAGGAATAGCTGCAAGAGGGCTAGGAATCAACCCAGGGAGGCTCCTTGGGAGAATTCTTGTAAGCAAGTGGCGGAGATTCCGCTTACTTGTGTTACCACATACAACGTCGCATCAAATGCTATCTCCAATTCTATTAAGAAACACTGGCGGATTCTCGAAAGTAATAACATCAAATGGGAGAAGCCGCTGTTTTCGTTTAAAAAGGCAAAAAGTATTAGAGATTCCTTGGTTCACACTAGACCTAGGAGTACCAACAGCCTTGAAGAGACCTCTGTCCTAAATGTCTGGGGATTACCACCTGTTTTGGGGGGCATTTTCCGTGTGGTTCATGTAGTGTCTGCCATCTTACTTCGACTACCAAGACACTGAATTTGGAAAATGGCAAAATATGGACACAACGTGGTCATACTAATTGTAACACCACTGATGTGGTGTACTTGATCACTTGTCCTTGCGATCTGAAATATGTAGGTATGACCACTCGCAAGGTGAAACAGCGGATCTGTGAACATCGGAGTAATATCCGCTGTAAGAAACATACAACCAAATTGACTGAACACTTTTTGCGTTGTAATCACACTTCGGACGATCTACATTGGACAATTATTGAGCACATTAAATCAGGGCTCAATTTACCGAAATTAATATTTGAAAAAGAACAGCAATGGATCTATCGCATGTCTACACACCTGGTTGGGTTGAATGAAAATATCCCTTGGGGCACAGTGATGAGGCGCAGTATTTAGTAGTCTTCCCTTGCTTTTAAGTTGACTATTAAGCATATTCAGAACACTTTTTCGGGACCCAGTATAGACATGCATGCCTCACACTTCTGACATTTCCCTTGTCTCATGACATAATTGGATTTTCGCTTTGTGACTAGCCCAAGATACAACGTAGGGCCTTATCTATGAACAACAATAAATTTTATATTTTTTATGAATAGCTTAATTCGTCTGTTTTTACCCATGTTTTGTTGTTTATTTTATTTTATTTCTCACGTGTATGCAAGATACTTCCATCTGGTCTGCGCTTGTATAAGGGTTTCAATAAAGTTTTGAAAAAAGTTGTTACTCTCCCCGTTATGGGCTAAAGGTTGGCATTCCAGTCTTTTCTTATTGCGAGCCAAGCCCTGTTTCCTAACGATATTCACGTGACCATTGCTGGTCATGTGACGCGCGGAACCGTTCGCTCAGTGCGAGCGAGTTTTCCCGCCATTCCTATTCTTTCTATTTATTCACGAACACGCCATTGTTTCACCGTCTCCAGGCTCGGTGGGCTTTATAGGTGCTTTGCTTGGCGGTGGACTCAGAAGAAGTAAGTACAGTTCGTTATTGAGACCAGTTTTTTTTTTTTTTTTTTTTTAAACCGTTTATTACAAGATTCAGAAATATACAAGTATGGGCCTACAACCTTCCGGCCGGCCGCTAGCAATGAAGGAGCATACGATATACATTTATAAAACACATGGTGCTGCGGCAGAGCATGCATAGGAGTTAACATCGTTGCGAGCCACACCATCCAGACCCCACTATACGGTTCCATTTTAAACTTAAAAAACAACAAATACAAACAAACCCACAAGGCAATCCTCAATCGGAAATAGCAACACGTGCTCCCCTAAAGGGGAAATCCTAGCCATCCATAGAAGTCTCAAGAGGGGGGAGAGATCAGAACTAGGGCTGGGTAAACCCAATGCCCAGGTGCCGGGGGGATGAGTTGGCTAAGGGGACGGGGCCGGCGACGGATCAGGCAATAACGGCGGAGCACAGATTCCCCCGCGGTAGGCGTTCCAGGGGCCCCACACTTTCACCCATGTCTCAGGCTTACCTCTCGCCACATACACCACCTTTTCCCGAAACATGCACCAATCCATATGTTCCTTCCAGGCTGAGACAGTCGGGGGCCTCTGGGATCCCCACAATTGGGCAATATCACGCTTGGCAACCATATACCCCAGAGTCACCCACCACGTCTGCGGCACCGAATAGCCGGTAGGCTCCCACACATTCAACAGGCATCTCCTCGCTTCGGGCAACAGCGCCACATGCGTAACCACTCGCAGCACCTCATGCACACCACGCCAGAACCCCTCCACCTCCGGGCACTCCCACAGGATATGCAGAAAAGTTCCCAACGCACCACACCCACGCTTACACAGACCGTCCTCAGCATAGCCCATACGCAGGAGCCTTGGCCCCGTCATGTAGACCCTGTGGAGTATCTTGAGCTGGACGAAACGAAGGCAAGCCGGTATGGCCACCTCTTTCGGGAGGCCACCGCGGAAGTCCAGTCCTCGTCGTCCAGCTCCAGCCCGTCGGCGACCCAAGCCCCACGAAGGGCAGTCAACAAGTCTGAGCGGTCGTTGATCAGTTTTTTGTAGATCAGTGAGATCGTGCTGTCCGGGATGTGTCCATCCAGCACTCTATCCTCCAGGGGGGAACACTCCGGGATGGAGGCAATGTCCGGAAAGACGGAGCCCAGCGCATGACGGACCTGCAAATACCGAAAGTACTCGCTGCCCTGCAACTGAAATTCCGTCTGCAGCATCTCGAACGTTTTAAATCCTCCCCTCGTCCAGAGATCCCCCACTTTGCTAATGCCTATTATGTCCCACTTCTCAAAGCCCTTCGAGGTCCACAAGGAGCCCAACCGCTCAGACGCGTACAGTGGTGACGCCCGGGTCAAACGGTCCTTCCACCCCATAGCTGCATTGGCCGCATGCCACACTCGCACCATTGAGACCAGTTTTGATAGAGGTACGCTCTGGGTGCTTGAGGAACGGGGTCTTCCACTCTCATTGATTATCCCCGATTCACTTCTCATTTTAGCTGTTCTGGAGTCCCGCCGCCCACCGTTTGCCCAAGGAGCGGGATTACTCTTTCTCAAACGTAAGCCCTGTTTTTCTCTTCCTTTGAAAGTGCGCACTACTTTTGCAAAATGTGCTTACTTTAATGTTGGTTTGCCTAGTTTAAGCGATATTTGTAGTCAAGTCCTTGTAATCGTTTTTCAACAGTTTTCATTAAATATAATACTGATAAACTGTGGTATCGAGTAAACTTACTCGTTTTCTATCATCATTCAGAAGATTAGTACACAGAATTTTGGTTTCTCTTCTGATTTTGTCTAGTTCGGGCATACACGTAATAATGTCAGTTCGTATGCCTGAATAATGAGCTTATCATTGATTTGAATATTTGACTGTGACATTTCATTCATTTTTGACGAAGTAATTGAACATACTGATAAATGGTGTGCAAATACATATTTTTCTGCCCCCTGACATGTATGTTTCTTTACAGACATTTTATGGCTTTTGGGAAGTGCTTAAAGGCCTCTTCAAAACCGTGAGTTTATTCGGTTCTTTTGCACCTGCGGTTAGGGTAAGCCTTAGCGAGCTTATACCGCCAAGGTGCCTTTTTGTAGGTCCTGAAGAAAGCTTAGTGTAATCACGCCTAGAAGCTGAAACATGTCGGCCAATACATAGGATGTACCTGATCAATTCACATCAGTGATTGACATCCATTTTTAGGTCTCGCTGAGTCAGCGCGCATGCGCTGCTCGGAGAGACATTTTGTAGATGAGTTCTCAAAGTGCTGCTGGCTGGCCTAGCGCTTGCGTTCACGTGAGCGTGCACACGCGCATCCGTCAGCTTTCAGCCCCGCACCAATCGCCAGCCTACTTTTGCCATTGCGCGTGCATTTGTCTCATGCCTATCTGGCTTTCTCGCATTCAGCTTTCAGTAATCCCCTCCCCTTCCCACTTCCTCCTTAGTCTCATGCCTCACTATACTGTAGCAGGCCGCGGCCGCCAGCTTTGTTTACTTTTGCTGAACCGTGCTCATCCCCTCCCCTACCCCCTCCCTCCTCCTACTTCCTCGTTAGTCTCATGCCTCACTATACTGTAGCAGGCCGCGGCCGCAGCCGCCAGCTTTGTTTAGTTTTGCTGAACCGTGCTCAATCGCGGCACCTGCGCTTTACTTTAACCATGTTATAAGTAAATTGCGGGTGCCGCGATTGTGGCAAAAGTAAAGAAATACGTTTTTTTTCTATTTCTTTACTTTTGTGCAATCGCGGCACCCGCGCTTTACTTTAACATGGTTAAATGTAAAACACCAGTGCCGCGATTGCTGCAATAGTAAAGAAATAGAAAAAAACATCTATTTCTTTACTTTTGCTACAATCGCAGCACCCGCGCCTTACTTTAACTATGTTAAAAGTAAAGCGCGTGTGCCGCAATTGTAGCAAAAGTAAAGAAATAGATTTTTTCCTATTTCATTACTTTTGTGCAATCGCGGCACCGGCACTTTACATTTAACCATGTTTAAGGTAAAGCGCTGGGGCCGCGATATTTCATCCACCATTTTCTTTAACTTTTCTTTTTTCTACTCACTCAAACGAAGCCTCCTCACCAGCCACACTGCGCCCCTGCACGCAACCTGCCAATGCTTGTTCCATCTGTGCTTAGTTGCTTCAGGGTTTGGGGCCTGAGGTGTTACCGGTGTCACTTAATGCATGCTGGCAGCCCCCTACTGTGCTCTGCCGCAGGGCGGGTGAGGTGGTGAAACCCACCGAGCCTTGCGGGTCACGAATACTGCACCAGTTTCTGAAGACCACTGCACTGTATAACCAAAGCTCCAGGGCTGGCGTTCACTTTAGCCATTTTCTCTCAAATACACATTTTACATGTGCGTGGCTACTGCGGTCTAGGGACATAGGATGTTATTGTATTTCTTATTAAAGAATATCATGCTACTGTCAACCAGATTGTAAAGCATCCTATTGGTTTAATTCACGTACAAAATTAACACAATCTGTGCGCTAATGTTTCATGTGTAGGAAATGATCCGCAACAGGGCCAGATCATGTATTCAAGATTTTCAGGAGACCATCACGAGTTAGCTGTAAACACATTAGGTCGGTATCTATGCAGTGTGTCTCCTACATGAACAACCACATTTCCTTAAAACAATAACATTGTGTGTCAGGATGTTAACTACAAAAATATCATAGGTGCAATATGAAGTGCCAGATATGGTGAAGCGAAATACAGGTTTACTATTCTTGTCTCCAAACCCATGGACCTTGTAGATATGTGTTGGTATGGTACCTATAATTGAAGTTACGTGTCACAAGGATACTCTGGTCATGATGTTTGTGTAGCATATATTTAGGAGGTGTTTTCCCCACAGTACACCATACAAAGTTAGGCACTATACCCAAATTCCCTCCAAGTTGCGACTATAGCACTGGAAACTGTACTTCATCCTATTCTAGGCACTGTAATTTAAATGACAAACATTAGCCATTTTATAGTGGTTACAACCACAGAGGGGTGGAAGGTTGAGGGTGATGTCAAGAACCTAACATTTGGCAGAGGCGAGCGCTCAGCTCACTGAGCTATCCTTTGGCCTAGCAGTCTGACATACCACATCTATTATTATTTTAATACCCATTCCCAGTTACACCGGCATGTTCCTTAAACATTACAAATCTGTGTACATTCTCATGCACGGGAAAGAATAGTAATATGAAAATCTAGAAACGTAACCATTTAAAATCGTGTAAACAAAACTATAAATGTATTATTTAAAAAGTGCACAGCAGTAGAGAGCTGCTCCGCCGAAGAGTGCGGCAAATCTTTACTATACAAGAGGAAGTCACAACCAATTAAAATCTGGGCGCAGAGCTCGTGGCACATGATCTGGTATTTCTGCTGGATCAAAATTGGAGCGGGAGGCCGACCTTTTCTTTTCCTCCACAGGCCAGATCATCTTTATCAAAAACAGATCACGGCATCTCCATTAGAAGCGGCGCCAACAGCTGCCACTGAATTATACAGCACCCTACACGGCGCAAATCGCAGCTACTGGCTCGATAGAGTGCTCTGTGTAGAGCCAAGAGTAACTACTACCTTAAAACAGTTCCCAGCGCAGCGCCAGGAGCAGCCAGTGCATTGAATCAGTCTCCTGTATAATGCAAGGACAAACCACTGTGTTGAAATAGTATAGCACACAATTTGGCGCCAGTAGCAGCCCCAGGCTCAACACAGTAGCCCCCCCCAATATAGCGCAGAGAGCAACCACTACTTTACAACCGCATCAAATACATGGGTATGTGCAGCCTTTGTATCAAAAAGAAGCATTGGCATAGCCAATAGGTCTCTCCTTTGGGACCTTATGAGTATTTCGCCATGCAGCACATAATCATGGGCGCTACAGCATATAATGTTATTTTACTTGCCGCTGGTGTACAGCCACACCCAGCCAAGGACAGGATTCCGTGCTATTTAAAGAAATATAAATATATAATAAAGTCTCTTTAAAATTCTTTAACAAAGATGCTTTGACACGAATAGGCACATTATAGCACTCAGAGAAGTACTTATTAAAGTGTTTGTTTTGTGCAACTGGAAGTGCTTTCATACGCGATAATGAAGACAAGCATTGGCATAGCCAATAGGTCTCGCCTTTGGGACCTTATAAGTGTTTAGCCATGCAACACTTGATGTTGTTGCACCAAGGATATTGTGCTGCATAACTAAATACTTATAAGGTCCCAAATGCGAGACCTATTGCCTATGGTCTGGTGAATCAGGTGCAGATCTGAATAAGGGGTGCTAGGTTTATCCCATTTGCTACATGCTTAGGCCAGGATAGCAAGAATGAGACCTGCAGGTGAACATGGTACTAAGCATAATACAGAATCGCCATTTGATCATTTTTCTATTGCAGTATTTGTCAGTTTCATCAATTTGTCTAGGGGTGTGCACAATTTCCTAATTTGTGCAATTACACAAGATTTCAGAAAAATTATGCCTTATCATGCAAAATGAAAACCTGGCATTTGGCACTATTTTATCGTGAAATGCATCATGGCATGCATAAAGCATTGGCATAGCCAATAGGTCTCGCTTTTGGGACCTTATAAGTATTTAGTTATGCAGCACAATATCCTTGGTGCAACTACATCAACTGTTGCATGGCTAAGCACTTATAAGGTCCCAAAGGCGAGACCTATAGGCTATGCCAATGCTTGTTTCACTTGTTTTTATTCTGTGCCAGGTTCGCCGCCATTAAAAGTGTTTTGGACGAATCCTGTGTACATTTTAACCAGCACTAATTTTTTCTATTTTTTTGCACTTATCACACATAAAAGTCTCTTCTTTTTTGATATTTGCGCTCTGCTATAAGTAAGCGTTGAAGCACACCAGAGGTGCAGTAGGCATCTTTGGTGGAACCCTATGATGAAGCATGTCACCAACCAGGTTGGTGAGTGAGGGTTCTTTATCCAAACATGATTGATTTGTCCTTGGCACATTGTTATACACATAGGGGCAGATTTATGAGCCCCTTGTGCCACTTTTGCGTCACTTTTAACATGGGAAAAGTGACGCAAAAGTGGCGCAAGGGGCTCATAAATCTGCCCCATAGACTTTTCTGTATACATTTACATTTCTTCTATATTATTTTTTGTACTTGCACACTCTTTTGTTGTTTATTTACTGTTTAGGGGGATCAAGAGTGTGTCTCTACCCTCTCTCTCCTGTTGTCTTTTATGGTAATGAGAAACACTTAGGTCTCTATGTTGAAACTACGAGCAAATGGGAGCAGGATCTGGGGGAGATGGATGAGGATGACTTGCGGGAGGCTCCCGAGTTCCCCGCGGTGGTGACAATAAAAGTGAGTTTTCGCCTAATCCAATTTAGGGTCCTGCACTGTGTGTACTACAAACAGGCCTTACTATATAGGTTTGGCAGGATGGGTGTCAGTTTGCCTTAGAGGTTGTGGGATGGTAGGTAACTTTCTGAACACACTGTGGAGCTGCCCATGAATACGAGCCCCTGTGATGAGGTTGAGAACTCTCTAGAGGAAGCAACAGGGCTACCCATAGGACTACAAACATGACTGGCACTACTGGGTATATGAGGCCTTACAGATCACTCCAGTTACTAGAAAATATTGGTGAATTTGGTTTGTATGGTGGCCAAGAGGGAAATCACACAGAGATGAGGCTCCGGACTTCCTCGTACAGAACAACACTGGGAACTTGATATGGAATATTGCAAGATGATGAAAAAGGAAGTTTGCAAGGGGAGAGGATACATGAGGCTATTCAATAAAGTATAGGAGGGGTGGCACATGAATGTGGGTTGAGGGAGGGGGAGGATGGGTGACACTCAGTCTCACAATGGGTAGAGCGGTAGAACAACAATGTTTACCAGGAACCCATACAAATAGGCTCTGAGAGACTGGGATTTACTTGTGCGGGAAAGGCCTGAAGAAGATACTGGTATAGATTCTGCCTGTGGTTTACAGCGCTTGGACAATGGGGCATATGGGAGGCGAGTGGTTGTTGTGAATTCAATATTAAATGTATCAGTTGAACTAAAAAATAATAAAAATATATATAAAAACATAGATACAAAATCAGTGTATTGTAGGAATGAAACTATAATTCCTCTTGCTGGAGCCCATGGAGAGGCCCTTTGCAGGTTTAGAGCCAACACGGAGAGCTCATTGCAGATTAAGTTTAATTCCTTCTTTGAGGTCGACATTTTTTGGAATATGCATTCTGAGAAAGGCGTTCATGTTGGATCCCTCAGTGGGAGACTCAAGTGCCGTTGGCCATCTTGCAGGCAGTTCAGCAACACCTGCCACCTTCGACACTGTTGAACATGATACCTTACGCTCCTCTATGGACTCACTAGGCATCACTGGCCTTGTACACCAATGGATCACCTCTTACTTCACAGGCCGCTCTTTTTCATTTGCCTGGGGCTTAAATACATGTGTATCCACTACATCTGATGCCCACTAGAAGTGGACTTCCCCAGGCCCTCTCCTTTTCTCACTCTACACCTACTCCCTCTATGGTACTAGCTCCTCCTTAGTGTTTTCTTACTAACTTCATACTGAAAACGCTGAATTCACACTCCACCTCCAGTGATGCGTCAGAACTGCCTAAAACCTATTTGACACTGGAAAGCACTACAGTCAATCATGCTGAACACATCTAAAGGGGAGATGCTACACCTTCCCTCATTATCTTCACTCATCTCTCTCTTACTGATCTATGCCTTTTTACTGACTCACAGAAGTACGCTCCCTCAGCCAGAAATCTTGGAGTTCTTCTCAGTTCATTCATAAAAATGGTGGTCTTTATTGCCAATTTTTTCAATTACTAAATATATTCACGATACACCCCCATATGTCATTGAACATATTCAAAACACTAATCAACTTATTCTTTTTCAGTAGACTGCACTGTGGTTTCAGATTGACATGCAATAATCATTATTGCGCTACAATTCAAATGTAACGTTGTGGTGTTCTAAGTCCATGGGTAGACTGAAGATAAAAAATATTGTACGGGGTCTTCGCCACATCATGTCAATCTGCAATCTTCCTTGATCTCTCCACTATTGGACCTTTTCTCGTTCATGTCTTTGTGAATCTTAAATCACCTCAATTACCTTCTGTAGTTCTATCTTCTGAAGTTTTACCTGGCATGTTTTATGGAAGCCCATTGATGCGACTCCTTAACAGTCAATATATCACACCCACCCCCATTCTATTGCTGGATGTCTCTAGTTGAATCCAGAATGGAGCTGGACGAGGATCTCCGCATTTTGCTTGTCAAAGGTTTCTCCCTCCTGTACTGCAGCCCCCGGAGGGCATCCCTGGACTGGAAACAAGCATCCTACGACCGGTTTCGGGGTTTCACCCCTCTTCAGCCAGGATAGCTTGATTCTAGTGGCATGGAGAGCATGGGACCCAGGTCTGGGCATACTGGGGTGGCATGGCGAGCAAAAGAACGATGGATTTAACCCAGATCTCTTGACTGGGGGTGAATGTTTGGATTTGTTCTGCATTCCGTCCATCAATTGTGTGTCTTTTGCTTTCTTGCCCTAAGTGCGACAGGTATGCGCAGATGTGGGTCCTGGGCTCACTGTGTCACTGGAATCAAGCTATACTGGCTGAAGAGGGGTGAAACCCCGAAACCGGTCCTAGGATGCTTGTTTCCGGTCCAGGGAGGACCTGGCTTGGCAGTTCGGGCTGGACTGTTCCCATGAGGCACAGGGTCAAGACTGATTTGCATATGACCAGGTCTAAACTGGGGTGGCATGGTGAGCAAAAGAACGATGGATTTAACCCATATCTCTTGACTGGGGTGAATGTTTTGATTTGTTCTGCATTCCGTCCATCAATTGTGTGTCTTTTGCTTTCCAGCCCTAAAAACTGCCTGCCCTCCCCTAAGCCCTAAAAACGATACCGACTACCCATTCCCCTCCCCCTGTCCTGAGGCCTAATATCCTAATTTAAAAAAACGACCCCAACACTCCCCAGGCCTAAAAACTAATCAACCCTCCCAGCCCTGAAAACTACCCCTGATCCCCCTAGCCATGAGAACTAGCCCCAATCCTCCAGTCCTGAAAACTTTCTCCAACCCTACAGCCCTGAAGACTAACCCCGATTCCCCAGCCCAGAAAACTACCCCGACTCACCCATCAGCCCAGAAAACTACCCCAGCCCACAAAACTACCCCGACCCCTCAGTCCACAAAAGTACACCAACCTACCGCCAGCCCACAAAAGTACCACAACCCACCCCCAGCCCCACTCACCTCACCTCGGTTCTCTCTCTGCTTCCGTTGGCCCGAAGCTACACTTCCCCTGAGCCCCCCAGCCTACCAAACTACCCCAACCCACCCCCCAGCCCACAAAACATTCCTGACCCACCCCCCAGCCCACAAAACAACACCCCACCCCAGCGCACAAAAGTATCCGACCCACCCCCCAGCCCCACTTAAAGCAACCCCAACCCACCCTCCAGCCCACAAAACAACTCCCAACTCCCCCAGCCCACAAAAGCACCCCGACTCACCCCCAGCCCCGCTTCCGTCCATCTGCAATCCCTGCCGCGCACTGCCTTAACCACGCCCATGCGTGGTAAGGCATATGAGTGATTAAGGCATGCGTGGTAGGGCCTGCGGAGTCAGAACACTCGTGGTTTAGACCGCAGTGTTCTTTTTTTTGTTAAATAATTTTTATTGAAGATATAGATGCACAGAAATACAACTATGTACTGAGCCAGGAAAGAGAAACAGTGCTTAGTATATGACATTGAATTACAAACATTCTAGGCAGATAATTAAAATAAGTATAATAATTCAATAGGAGAATAATTTTCATTTAAAAAGGAAGAGGAACAAGAGAGAGGGAGAGAGAAAGAGGGGACAGAAAGAAAAAGGAAAAGAAGGGGAGAAGACGAAACAAAAAAAGAGTAAAGAGAAAGAAACAAGAAAATAAGAATAGGTAGAAATTATGATGGTGATGATAGAAAAGAAGTAAAAGGTAGCCAGAGAAGGTCAGATTTAATTTGTAGGTGAATGGAAGATTGAGGAATAGAAGCAATTCTATGTTCATCACATATATAGTTCCACCAATGAAAAAAGGATAATTTAGAATTATCCTTCCAGCAAGAGAGTATAACTTTAAAAGCAACAGCGAGAAATAAATTCAGTAATGGTGAAACGGTAGGCATTAGATCAAAATCTGGCGAAACAGTGCCTAAAAATACATTTTGAATACTAAGTTGTACATTATAGGAAAAAATCAATGAACATTTTAACCATATATCATTCCAAAAAGCAAAAACCTTAGGACAGTAAAATAATAAATGTACTAAAGAACCTTCAGCATTAGAACAAGACCAACAAGATGATGTAACAGAGTGGTTGAATTTATGTAACAAAAGGGGAGTAATGACAACTCTATTATAAATAAAAAATAAGGATTGTGTGATATTAGCAGCTTTGGAGGTCTTGAATAATTTCTGCCAAAACTTATCCCAGTATGCTAATGATAGAGACAAAGATAGGTCTTGTTCCCACTCCAGTTCCACCTTAGATTTAGTCCGTGTACAGATAGAAGTAGATAAAGATTTATAGATAAAAGAAGCACTAGGAATAACATCAGGAGAGATTTGAAATAATGAAGAATCAGGAAGAGAGGAAGTAGGTTGTGGAAGAGAAAGAGAGAGGATTTTCTGGAGGCACCCCTGTAGTATTGAAAGTAAAGTATCATATTGCTGTATGCAGGAATCAGGAAGGAGAAAAGATTCTTGCAATTGATGGAAAGAAAGAAACACATTATTAACAATCAATTGATGTACATAAATAAGGCCCTTTTCCTTCCATTGTTTGTAGTAGAAAGATTTGTGGCGAAATTTAATGTACTTGTTAAACCAAATAGATGACGCAAGAAAGGATTGGTAGGTATTCAATTTCTTAAAGAACAGTGCGTGTAACAAACCTTGAGAGTGTTTCAAAATAGGGTATTTGGAAAAAAAAGTACAGTTAGACATGTGAACAACATCTCGTATAGAAAAATCATTTAACAATAAGCATTCAACTTTAACCCAAGAAGGTTTAGGTAAATCCCGATAATCTTTGGACAAGGCAAAAAATTGACGAATCAAAAATGCATTATGGTACAAAATAAAATCAGGAAATCTTACTCCCCCTTCATTCTTAGGACGAATCAATTTAGACAAAGAAATACGTGCATGTTTGTTATTCCATAGAAACTTAGTGCATAACGAATTAATCTGAGAGAAATAATATTTAGGAATTTTAAAAGGTAACATAGATAAAATAAACAGTATCTGAGGGACAATCATCATTTTAATTGTATCAAGTCTACCCCACCAAGAGAGAAACAAGGGAGACCAGAGATTTAACAAATTAGTGATTTTAAGTTTTAAGGCAGAGAAATTATGAGATAATGTATCACGAATGTTAGGGGTAAACCAAATGCCGAGATACTTAATTTTTTGAGGACACCATGTGAAATTAGACGATTGGAACATATATTGATAACAGGAAGAATTTAAGGGTAAAATCTCCGTTTTAGAGAAGTTTAATTTGTAACCTGAAACCTTAGCGTATGATGCAATTTCCTGCAAAAAGGGGGGTAGGGAAGACATAGGGTTAGACATATAAATAAGAACATCATCAGCATAGGCAGACAACTTAATTTGGTGAGATTTAAGATGAAAACCAGTAATGAGAGGATTATTTCTGATACGTTCCAAAAATGGTTCTAAACAAAACAGGAAGAGTAAAGGTGAGAGAGGGCAGCCCTGACGCGTACCTCTTTGAAGGGAAAAATAAGGGGAAAAAAGGCCATTAACAAAAATACATGCTTTAGGATTGGTGTATAACAATTTAACATATGAGATAAATTTCGGCCCAAAACCAAACCATCTCAAAGTATGAATCAAAAACTCCCAATTAACACGGTCAAAGGCTTTTTCGGCATCCAGGGATAAAGCAGCTAATGGGGAAGGATACTTTTTACTAAGAGCAAGGACATTAGAAAACATTCTGGCATTATCCAAGGCCAGGCGACCTTTAACAAAACCAACTTGGTCCGGGTTAATGAGCAAAGGGACAATTTTCTCTAAACGTGAGGCCAAAATTTTTGCAAACATATTACAATCGTAATTAATGAGTGAAATAGGGCGGAAATTTTTACAATAGGAGGAATCCTTATCTGGTTTGGGGATCACAATGATAAGGGCTTCCAAAAAAGAACCACAAGCTTGGGAGTTGGATATAAAAGAATTAAAAAGTTCTAATAATTTGGGCGCAAAAATTGAGGAGAAAGCAGAAAGCAATTCAATTGAAAAGTCATCGGGGCCAGGTGCTTTTGCTTTCTTCAAGGCTTTAAGAGCATCAGTTAATTCTTGTAAGGAAATATCTTCTTCAAGGGATTGAAAAATATCTTGGGAGGTATTAGGTTTAGGGATATCTCGGAAAAAAGAGGCGAGATCTTCATCAGAAGGCTTGGTAGTTTCTGTATATAAGAGATTGTAATACGATTGAAAGGTGGCAGCAATATCAGAATCAGACGAAAGGAGAGAGTCATCCAGTTCTGAGTGAATGGGGCCAATGGCTTTACGTTCTGATTTAATTTTTAAATAATTTGCTAGCAATTTCCCAGCTTTGTTTTGGCCCCCGTGATATTTTGACTTAATCTTGAGAAGGACATTACAGGCATCATTTGTTACGATTTTATTCAGGGTGGATTTAGCTTTGATTAAGTCTTGAAGTGATGAGGGGGAATTGGAGGAGTAATACGTATGTTCTAATGATTTTATGTGGGCTAAGGTGTCTTTATATTTAGTGTGCAGCAACTTCTTCTTCTTGGAGGAAAAGGCAATGGTGAATGCTCTAAAAGATGCTTTAAAAGCATCCCAATTATTATGTAGGGAGGTATCTGAAGAATTATTGAAGGAAAAGAATTCCTTAATAAAAGAGGTCGCTTCTGAAATAAAAACAGGGTCTGATAAAAGGAAATTATTGAAGCGCCATCTGACCTGTTTGGAAGTGGTGAGAGATAAGTCAATATGGGTGGAGACAGGGGCATGGTCAGAGATAAAAATAGATCCAATGTCAGAAGATTGTAGACATGGTAGTAGTGATTTGGACACAAGAATATAATCAATACGAGACCTAGTATGATGTACAGGAGAGAAGAAAGTAAATTCGGAGGAATCAGGGTTACATGTTTTCCAGGAATCAAAAAGTGGGCGAGAGGAAACAGCTGTTTGAAATGATTTGTGGGTTTTGTCAGGTTTGAATTTACACTTGGATTGCCTATCTGTGAACGGGTCCAACCAATTATTAAAATCACCCCCAACCACAATATCAGAAGTGGAAATTGATAATAGTTTCAATTTTATAGATTGCCAAAATTCAGTGTCAGGTTTAACAGGACCATAAATATTGAAGAAAGTCACCTGTCTTTTATTTATGAGAACCTCAGCCAATACCCAACGACCATTTAGATCACATTCAGACGAAATAATCTGTACATTAATAGACCTGTGAAATAAAATAGCAACACCACCGTGACGATCAATAGCAGGAGAGAAGACAATCTGATTTACCCATTGGCGTTTAAGTTTAAGTGATTCTTTATCATTGCAGTGGGTTTCCTGTAAAAAAGCAACCTGGGTGTTAAGTTTAGCAAGATGAGACAATACCTTCTGACGCTTGACGGGATGACCCAGACCACGAACATTCCACGAGACTACATTAACCATACTTCTGGATGGAGGGGAACGTACAGGAATAGGACCACAAAACTGCAGGAAGGACAAAATAAAAATAGAAGGGACATTTTACAATGAGTAAGACAAAAGACCAACTCTTAAGAGACGAATCTGTACAAGGAAACAAGGGCGAAACTGAGAGAAAACGAGAAGAAGGATAGGAAAAGTAAAGAAGAGAGAGAGGAGGAGGAAAGAAAAGTAAAAGGAAGAAATAGAGACAAGTAGACAGATCAAGGAAAAACATCCAGACCTGTAAAGAAAGAGGAAATTTGAGAATGGGAAGCGAGGTGACACCGAAGGACGCGGACACCTTGAAAGCAGATGCAGAAAATGATAAATGGGCTATAAGCCCAATAAGAGTAGAGAGTAGAGAGGGACAGAAAATCAAAGGAAGTAGACAAGTAAATCAACCAAAACAATTAAAGAAGAAACGACCCAACACTATGATTAGAATTAAGAGCCAGTATCCATGCCATGTGAGGGAAAATTATGAAGAAAAAGTTTGAGTTTATCCGGATCCTCAAAGGAACGCGTGCGACCATCATGAGTGATCTTGCAGAGGCAGGGATGAAGAATTCCATATTGAATATTAAGCTGACGCAATTGAGGTCGAAGAGCAAGGAATTCTTTGCATCTGGCGTTGGTGGCAGTAGAGACATCTTGGGATATAAAAATGTTATGGCCAGACCAAAGAAGACGACGTTTGATTCTCACAGCCTTCAAAACTTGCATAAGCTCGGTGAATTCCAAGAACAACATTATAATACCACGAGGCTTGTTAGACGATGGCGGAAGCCGACCCAAACGGTGTGCTCTTTGAATGTTGAGGGGAGTAGATGTAGACTGAAGATCAAGAAGCTCTGGCAGGAATTTTTGTAGGAATGAGACTAGGTCAGCCCCTTCAACATTTTCCGGCAGGCCAAAAAGGCGTAAGTTATTTCTACGATTTCGATTTTCAAGATCCTCTGTGTGGAGTTTTAGTTCATGAATTTCTTGCTCAAGGAAAGGAATCTTTACAGAGACATCTTGAATGTCACTGACCCGTTGCTCAAGGTCTAAAACCTTACTTTCCATGACAATCCATCTTTCCTCAATTTGTTTGAGCTTGTCGTTGGTAGCAGACATGAAAGGCTGAAGGCCTCGAACCTCATCCAAAATGGAGTCCAGAACAGGATTTTGTGATGATAGGATTGGTGAAGGTGGGTCATTTTTGTGCCTTTTCGGTTTTGTACCAGAGACCGATGGCCTGGACATGAGGGGATCACTAGCCATCCTTAAAAAACAAAAAGGCAGAACACAGCAATCGCCGAAGAGAGCAAAAATCGCCAAAGAAACGAGAACTTGACGACACTTTACTGAAGATAAATAGCAACACCGCGCCAACAGGGGCACTGCGTCAGATCCAGGAGAGGCAGCAGGGCATGAAAGTAATCCGCTACATGTAGGAGACAAATTCGAACCCAAGGTGATTATACCGCCGGAACACAGTCACAAAATCCAATGGGAACACATCTTATCTGAAAGTGGCACAGCTACGGTAGGCTGAAGGCACCACACAAAAACCAGCCAGAGCAGAAGAAGTCAGGGGCAATAATGGCAAATCATGTTATAAAGAGTCGGAGAGTAGAGGCACATGAACTGCACCAAGCGCCAAGACAAGGCATAGCTGTGACAGGAACTGATGACAATCCAGAATTAATGGCAGTAATAATGCCCCTGACCAAATTCAAGCATTTGAAAAAATCATATTAGAGGCAAAAAGAGCCTCAAAGCAGATGCCAAGTCGAGCTGACAAAAATAGGAGAAGAAGATGCGAGCGCCGCGAAAATGCACCTCAAAATAGCGGCCGCTCGCATCTCTGAGGAGAGAAAAACGTTGCGACGGTAAAAACCGTTAAAAACAAAGATATGCAGGAACAGAGGCGGCCAGCGGACTCACCGCGACATTGTATTCCAGGACAGTCCCTCCAAGCAGTAAAAAACTGCAGAAATGAAGAAGAAAAGAGGCTCCGAGTCCCGCTACGGAGCGGAGCTCACTCGGGATCCGCCATGACACTTCGGCGGTCAAGCCACCAGACCGCAGTGTTCTGACTGTTCCCCCTGCTAACGAGGAGAGCTGTGGATGCAGCCTCCACTGTCTAGTGTAGCCCTAGGCATCCTGGTGCCCCCACTATATCAAAGAGAGTCCTACTCCTCTGTCATCTTTCCATAAGTCCCTCCAATATCCCCGTATCATTATCTGCTTATTAACTTCTCTGTAACACCACTGCCCTTCATTTTGTTGTCTCAATACTCAGTCTGTATCCTTCTGTCTCTGTTCCCTTTTCACAGTTGTTCTGCCAACCATGTCTGTTATATCTGCCCTTTCTTCCACTGCCTTATTACCATATTTCTTATTTTTTTTAGATACCCTGTTGCTTTTTACTACCTGTCTGATTTTCCCTTACCCCACTCTGTCTGCAATTCCTCTCAATTTTCTATTCTGATGCTACACCATATTTCCCATTGTCCGACATTATCTCTTTGAGCCCTTGCTCATTGTTTCTCGTGCTACATTATTATTTTCCTTTATGCTACCTTTTTTCTCTCTCATTTGTTTTATCAGTTACTTCTTTTTGATTCCCCTTCTCCCTGCTTCTCCATTTTCTTTTTCCCATTTGAGCTTTGTCTTACTACTGAGTGCTTTCTCTAAATTCTCCCAATTCTCCTCATCTTTTGCTTCAGCATTGACCCCCGCGTCTTGTTCCTCTCTCTATACCTGTGCCCATCGTACCCGTCTGATGCTGCAATCAGTGCATTTTAGGCAGGGCCGGACCTGGCAAACTGCTCAGCTGACCCCAAACCACTCAGGGGAGGGGGGGGGGGGGGTGAGCAGTTTACGAGGGCCGGTTTCGGCCGATTTTGTTACAGGGGGCCGATATTGGCGACCCCGTAACAAAAACGGCCCCCCAGGGGCCCAATACTGGCCCCCACCCTAGCGGCCTACCGGGGAAACGCCCGGTGCCCACTATGGCCAGTCCGGCCCTGATTTTAGGGACACGATAAAGCTAAGACACCGTTCTCATACAAGTCAAATATTCTGCAGTGTGTTGTGTCGTACTTACATGTGTGGCATGTTGTTATGCTCATGTTGTTAATGTATGGTATTGTATTCCTTTAATGGCTCGTGGCCAGTGCGAGGCATAGAACATACTGTACGTCTCCAGGGTTCCAACCCTGGGCATTCAGTTGGAGTTGGTGCCCGGGGCTGGAAGCCGTTCTGCCTGGCGCTTGCCTGTTTCACATTATTTCTGCTTTGCGTGGAATAAAGCCTTTGGACTAAACCTGCATCCTTCAATCACTGCACAGTGGTTGTGGTTTATGTTATTAGATACTACTCCTATGGTTGGGCTATGTGAAGTATTCTAACTTGGAGCTCCCAGAGGTTCCTCCCTCAAGTAACTCGGCTCACGGTGCGTAATTGGGAGATGCAGTGTGTGTCCCCTCATTTGATTCCAAACGTCAAGCTAAATTCGGTTAAGAGCCCAGTTCAGGGGTCGCTGCTCCCACGAAGGCCTTTACAACCAACAAATAGAGCGATGCCAAGCCAACTGGGATAGCAAACCTACTTGGTTTAGTGCAGAGTGTTAGCCTGTGAGGAAAGGGTGGGGTGGCAATATGTTTGGCTCCATAAACAACATCAGCAGACTACAGCCCTGCAAGCCACTAACCCAGCATGGATAGGACAGGACAGAAGTACGGAGAGTTACAAATACGTTTCTAATGCCGAATGCGGCACAAGATGTCATGAAATCGCCTTGATAAAAGGCTTAACAAGTTACCTATATGTGTGTTGCAGAAATGAAAACGCACCTATAGAAAACAATACCTAGTTAACCAGTGTAAAAGTGAGACCGTCAAACACAGGGACATCTTAAGAATTTTGGGGGCTCTGGGCCAGACTCATTCTGGGGCCCCTATTTGGAACAGCTTTGAATGTGTGATCTAGTTTCAGCTCTTTCATGCCCTCTTTGACCAGGTCACTGACCGTGCACAGGCGCGCTAGTTCAAATTCTAAATATATTTTCATCTCTTATTAAGGGATAGTGATATGTGTTTTCAATATTATAACACAGCAAACAGCTCACTTATATTCCTGCAAATCATTTCTGTGACAGCCTCCCATTTCTGATATGTGAGGTCCTGTTTTGATTTAAAATACACTGTTTTATGGCTGTTGCATAAACACTACATTTGTCTGCAATATGTCTGCAATAGACTTTTACACATCACCCACATTAAAAAAAAAATTAAAGGAATACGCTATTTAAAACAATCTGTTTAGGAATTATACAAGGAGGTCATTAGGGCAAGACTTTTTCCAGATCAGACCTGACTCTATCAGGTGTTCTCCTTAAAATATCTCTGGTCAAACAAGGTGTATGAATGCACGTGTAGAGACCAAGGAAAGGTAATCGAAGGCATTAAGATGGTGAAGAGAGAGACTAGCACGTGCTGTAACTGTAGATGCAGTGGCGGCCAATACAGTAACTTCTGTTATTATAATTTTCTTTCTTCTTTTACACTGCTCCTACAGCAGTCAGAGATGCTTCACCCACCGCATTAGAGGAAGTGCCGCCACTGTGCAGTGGCGGCCGGTACGGTATGATGGTGGTGAGGCGGCTGGTGGATGGGAGTAGGGGAAAAATAATGACATTTTCACTTATCTGAACAGCCGTCTCTCCTCCTCGTCCCTTCGCACCGACACAACAGTAAGCACACCCAGGCTCCCCTAAGCCAATGAAAATGCTGTATTGCAGCGTTGTGATTGATCTGAGCGCCGTGGTTCAGCACTCCGACTGGGAATGGGAGCCTGGGCATGTTCTCCACCCAGGCTGGAGAACATGCAAAGTGCGCATGACGGTTTGGTCGGGCCAAGACGGTCAGCCAGACTGTCATGCGCACTGTAAAGTGCAGCAACCACTCCTCCTCCCCGACGTCACGGGGGCCAAACCCTGCCCTAACCTTGGCGGATGCTAAAAATAAAATACTAACTTCTGTTAGTATCATTTTACATATTCTTCTCCATTGCTCCTAGAGCAGTGGGGGACGCTCCTCCGCCTTAGCAGAGGAGCTGCCACTGTGCAATGGCGGCTGATATGGTACAGGGGTGGTGGGGCTGGGGTATGGGAGGAGGGGAAAATAAATAAAGAAAAATTCACTTACCTGAGCAGCCGGCTCTTATGTCTCTCCTCCTCATCCCTTTGCACTGTCGGAATAGGAAGCACACCCAGGCTCCCCAAAGCCAATCACAATGCTGCATTGCAGCATTGTGATTGGTCTGGGCTCAGACGGAGAATGGGAGCCTGGCCATGCTCTGTACCCAGGCTGTAATTCAGCCTCGGTCGAGAACATGCAAAGTGCACATGACGGTTCGGCCAGGCCAAGACAGCCAGCCAAACCGCCATGCCCACTTTAGAGTGCAGCAACCACTCCTCCTCCCCGACGTCATGGGAGCCATGCCCGGCCTACCCTAGCGGATGCAAAAAAAGAAATGATAACTTCTGTTATGGTCATTTTCTTTTTTCTTTTACACGGCTCCTAGAGCAGTGGTAGGACGCTCCTCTGCCATAGCGGAGGAGCCGCCACGTGCAGATGGTCTGGTAGCAGTTCAGGCTACCGCGGCCGCCGCAGACGTGAACTGCAGCTCCTTACCTGCCCTCCGGATTTTTGTGAGAAGATGCACTTATGGTTATGTTTTAAAAAAATAGATATTATTTGAGATAATGCAGTGTATTATTTCATCATTCGGGCATGCTTAAAGCGTTCTGTTAATGAGTTCCTCACAGTTAAACTCCGCTATAACAAATTCGTAAATGTATAAACCACATTTACATTAATATGTCATACATGTGGCTGAGGAACATGCATTCATGCCTGTTTTTTGGCAACCACGACTCAACGTAACATACTGCTTTCACCCCAAGGCCCAAGTCCTCCCACATATTTTGATCAACTACAAACAGAACTAACCAAAAACTTCCTCTTTTTTCATTGTGACACTTGTTATTTATTCTGTTGTTCTCCAAGCACATGATGAACAGAAAGGGAAGAGCCAAACTATCGCAATGAACAGCATTGGGATTATAGGCGAGAGAAAATCAACTTAGTAGAAAGGGGGAGAGTGTACAGCGTATTGTAAGCGAGGATTGTATGTATGGTGAGAAGGAACGCGACAAGAAAAGTGGGTCAGTAAACACAAAATGGGTCCATGTGAGGAAGGTACAAACGGGGTTATTATATCGTGCAAAGTGGGGCTGCTAGAGATAACAAGCTTTGGCAAAGCCACATTAGGACTGGCTTTAATGAATTAACACGTTCACACAAATTCATGCAAAGACGCTCACAAACTGTTTGTGCCATGCCTTTCTACAAGCAATCTCCTTCTGTGCCTCCTATGTTTGGGGCATATTATCAAGACAGGCGATAACATTATCGCCGCTTTAACTGCCGCTAAAACGGCGATAATGGGCTTGATAATATGCTCTATGGGATTCCAATTGAAGCCCATGTTAGACGTCCTTCCCATTTAACATGGGCTTCAATTGGAATTCCATAGAGCATATTATCAAGCCCATTATCGCCGTTTAGCTGCGATAATTGTATCGCCTGGCTTGTTAATATGCCCCTTTGTTCCTTGTGTTTTATTGTCCAAGCTTTCAGTGCTGGTGTTTTCATATCTTAGCTGTACATCAAGGGGGCCAAGTGTGATAACCCCTTTTTGATTGCCCCCCCCCATGACCTCCTTCTCAAGAATTGTCTCACTATCACTACCTCCCTCCAACAGTGTCCTCATCTCTCCATAGCCCTTCTCTCACATGATAAGAATGTGGAACTTCCCAAACTAACCTTTCTTTAGCAACATTTGGATAATGAAAGACTGAGGAAAAAAACAGCGTTCTAACCTATGGCATGCAGTTTACATGCAACTGCTGATGACAGTTCATAGGTCATTGTGCAATGATAGAATTGTAACGTAAATACTGCATGTAACAAAAGGATTTCTGTGACAAAAGCATTAGCCAATTGAGCTATTAACATAAAATACAGTTCTGTGATCTACATTGTACACGTTCTGTGCTGCAGGCACATTATCCCTCTGCACTACTTCATGCTGAGTCAAAACTGACAGTACACAAAACTCCAATCTCTCTCCAGCAGGAACATTATTCACTAGGGTTATCTTGACATTTTTATTGTTGCCTGAGAACGGCTGGACATGCAAGAAACTCTGGACCAGGTGCTCTTAACCCCATAAGATATTTTTAAATACAAGCCCCCTCCCTCCGAGCTGAAAGGTAGCTGCAACTAAAGACGGCCCAACATACAGTGCTGGTGCCTTGCAGCACTACAAGCTTGCGAAATAAAATAAAAAAGCACAATCAAAGGAGGCTTGGAAAGAGGTATTTTTCACACAGACTGTACAAACGGTCTGTACATATTTGTGCATGCCTCTGTTTGCACGCTTTAACATATTAAGATCAGAAAGATTGTTTCTTTATATATCCGCACTTCATGGAAGTGCATTTGTTTCCTTGCTTTTTCAGCGACTTTTCTTTATTTCTCAGCATGTGCATGTGTTTCCTTGCCCTCTGCGTTCTTTTCACTCATGTGCTTCCCGTCCCACTACCTATGGTAAATTGATAAAAATTGATTTATAATTTTTTTTATGAGGGCCCGGCACCTGCATAGTGCTCCAGGGTACCCACGATCTTTCTTTTTACTCCCATGCCCCCTGTCCAATTCCCTTCCCACTTCACATTTTATGTTTTCATTTAATTATTAGGGACAATAAAACTGGAAAGTGCTACTGCAACACTTGTTTTATTTTTCTATACTGGCGCACACTTTTTTGTTTTATTTTTTGTACATTCCCCTTAGTGTTCTAAAACAGACGTTGGTCATGTTAGAAAAGTAAATTTAATTAAAATTGGCTGCTACATGTGTGTATGTGTCACGTTGCATCTTTACACATTGTTGGCTATTTTGGAATTGCTTTGCCTTAATCGAAAACACATTGCAAAATTTTAAAAGTCAACAGCCTAGTTCTTTTAGCCAGTGCTTGTGTCTTCCTGCTGTTTGTATTGTACGCCTCCTTTGTAGGTTGAGCCTGGGCAGCGCATGTGGTGCTCTGCGAGCCATGCTGTATTGGAGTATGGAATAGAAGCCCCGCCCACTCTCCGCAAATATTTGTCATTGGCTTGTGTCATTTTCCTTAGTAAATGCTTGCTTCTGATACGTTAATAGGCTTGTTAGTCCCTCCTTAGTACCGCCTTGTCTTCATTCGTAACCTCCCATGAGGACTGGACTTTTTACTTCGGTTGTTACACAGTGATTCTTTTTAGTCTGTAACAACTATTTTCTTTAAGTAGTTTCTCCTACTGCAGACACGACATGCTTTCCTGCAACATTCAGCGCGCCATGCATGCTTTCACTTTCTAAGCAGCCCGGGACAATGACAGCCGCTTCTTTGCATAGGTTTCGTATGTACAAGAGTTTGAGCTATTGACATTGTACATGACACTTCCTTGTATTTCTGTGATAATTATCAAAACATATAAATAAAATGCATTGTCATTTACAATGCTGATAAGGCCGGATTCTTGCCTACCTGATTATCTCCAAGAATCCTCACAGGTCGCCAGGATCTTTTAATTTGCCAGATAGCGTGGAGGGGATGAACACAATTATCAAAATATATCTACCACAATTGGACTTCATTTGGAAAGGACCACTGACTCCGAATCTAAAATTTGTAAGACTTTATTACAACCAAGAATAACTGAACATACAAACACCTCAAAACAAGGTGTAAGAGATAAATGGGCACTAATACAAAAGCTAGCCTACGTAAGATTCTCATCCGACTCAATACGAAAAGAATTACAGATTCTAAAATCATCAAAAAGGCGATGGTGAGACCAATATCTAAATTGGAAATCATTACTCAAAAAGAAAACCGTTAGTCTGTCCCTACTTTACCTCTAAGGTGACATCCCTACTTAGCATTCCCATCCCAGGCAAGAGAATACAGAGAAAAAGGTGTCAGAAGTGAAGACTCCTTTAAGAAGTACCCTCACTTAGTCAGAGCTCGTTCTAAGATGCTCCTTCTAGCTTTCTGTCTAAACCTCAACTGCTCAACCCACGGGGCACTGTCCCTAATACAAAACCCCCAAATCATAGAACACGCCCTTCGGCACACCTCTTTGGCCAGGTCTTCTCTCGGTAGTTTTCCACAAAGTTGTCTTGCATCCAACAACGGTTAGCTTGACCTTGGGTCCCATTCACCTTGCGCAGCAAATGTATCTTTCTCACATTCCAATGCACTCCCCTGTTGGCTTCCCACAGCATCCTAACTCCTAAAACAAAGATCTATTCTCCCTAACGAGCTACATGTCCTTGCACCTGCAACAGAATCATGGGAACGATAAAAGCCATTTCACATCTTTAAGATTTTACATTTCCCTTCAACCCAAAGCCTTTTCCAAGGGAATCATTTTCGGCCTACAACAATTGCTAACATAAGGAATGAACAGGCCTTTTCTTTAGCATATAGCTGATCAGACCGTTACACATTAAACATTATTAAACCACACTCTAAGCATTAGTTCACTATTTTCATATATATGAATAAGCAACCTACACGCAAACTTTAACATGGCACACGTTTAGCCTAATACATTGCATTGTACGAAAACTAATGATTATTCGTTTTGTTGAATACATTCACAATAGCTTGCAAATCCTCACAAAGCATTATTACAGTTCTAATCACCTCTAAGTTAAATGATTACATCAATACATTTCTATGACACTTCTAAACATACATTGATTAATATGCGGGTGCTGGCTAACGGTGAATATGATGCACCCCTACAAATTTCAGAATCTTGTGACGCTCTATCAGTTCCCCCCTTTGATGACAAATGTCATCGCACCATCACAACCTCATTTCCTTGGAGAAAGAACCAACCTAAACAGTGCTTGTTGCCATTCTATTTTGTCGGAACCTCTCCATTCTCTTAAGATTCTGGTATTGACTGTCCTGCAGTCTAGCCATTCGCCTCTCACTCGATCTAAGAGCTCTTTCAACTTTGTTTCCTCTGTACCACTTACAGGCTCTAATGAGACCCCACAAGCAGAGCACACAAACCACAATAATAATAAGAGGCTTCAATACAAATACAAGGAAACCTTTTCCCAAGTTTGCAAACCAACTTCCTACACGACCGAATCCTTTACCAATCTTCTCCCACACACCCTCTTCAGTCAAATCCGCAATCTCTTGGTGAATCGTGGTAATGTTGTCAATATATTTCTCCAAATCCGTGCTGTTATCTGGAATATACGTGCAACATTCTTGAACTTTCAACAATTTACAGACTCCACCCTCATTTGCCAATAAAACGTCTAAAGCAAGACGATTTTGCAAAACTATAGTTCTTATTGACAACATCTCTCCATCCACCAACATCAAAGACATTCGCCGTAATCATTGACAACTCTTCAACCACAGTCACCAACTTTCTTATCTTCACATCATTCAAAACCACACCCAAACTTGGTATCATTGCTCCAAAGATATCACCAATCACTGCTCCTGCACTTGCAGCTCTCCGCACTTTAGAGTGATGTCCAGTCTCCAAAAGATTTAAGTCTTCTGTATGATAAATCTTCGGAAAAATAATAGCCAAATAACAGGTACCATACCAATTCGCAGGCAACCTCACATAGGCGTTCCTTCCACACACAAAATACACAGTTGGAATCACTTGCACCGGACCTTGCAAAAAGTTCTTAGCAGAGTCCTCCATGGTAAAGGTATGATCGCACGTACTCTGTCCTACTGAGACTTTTTCATAATAAGTCTGAGGACGTCTCACACACAACTTTCCCTTCTGCGTCTGATCTAGCGCTATGGGTCCATAACTTCCCTTAGACCTGTGTAACTTCTCCTCGTCAGTCCAATCCACTGGACTCTCTCCTGTAATCCGTGTCTGAGTTAGTTTTCTATATCTATCCTCTATCTGGCCAATAAACTTCTTTTCTGTTTCCGACAATAAACACGTTAGATTATGTCGGTGGGCATAAACTGTATCCAAACTCAAAGTTGGTATGAAATACTTCCGAAGTCTGTCCTCTGACTTATAATAGTCGTACTTATTCAAATGCTTATATGCCGGTACTTCAGGAAGTATTGCATCATAATTGGAAAATAAATACTCAAATTGTCTTCTCTCATAAAAGATGCTAAGCAATAAGCTGCAAGAAATCCCATAAGTTAGTGGAATATGATGGTATCTAATACCCTCATCCACGGAAGAAGGTAGCGCCATGCACACATGGCAATCTTTCGCATCCATGGCATCAACATACTCATACAACAGTTTTGCATAAGCATTAAGCTTAAAGTCACTTCTAGACAGATCCATATGAAACCTACGACTCTCTTCAAGTCTTTGAGCTCCTATAGTAACCTCTGTCTGGCTAGAGGTGGTAGGTGAAGGTGTCCCTTGTACCTCCCCCTTCTGCTCATGGGAAACAATATATGAGGCTACCACTATCACAACTATAGCAGCTATCACTACCCCTAAAAGTGTACCTATCACTAATTTAGCTCTACAGTGGGTTTTCACAGCATCCGCCATCTTTGCAACGTTCTCAGGATTTCAGGTTAACAGCAACAAGAAAAAGTCTCTTTTCTCATCCGAGTATTTCCTGTCAAACCAGTTCACATATCGCCTTGAAGCTGGAAGTCCCCTAGCAATTTTCAGTTCCTTATTTACACAGTCCACAAAAAGACTTTGTTAGCCCTCTTTCAGTGTCCTAACGGAAAGTCCCTAACTTTATTCTTCCACTCGGGCCTAGGTTATCTTCTTCTTTTGGACCTTTATGTACAACACATTTTATTTTTAATCCAGAATGATATTCGCTCCCAACAGCTCTAAAACTCCTTGCAAAATCTCAAGGCGGAGGATCACCAACTCCTGATGTGGCGGTACAATAGCAAATGTCGGATAAACCAGCGTCTCCAGAATCAACTCACGAACTTTACTCAGAAGCGGTGGATTCGGAATATTGAGGGTCAGAATTCCTTCGATTTTCCAATCCTGGAACTCTCAGCAACACTTCTATTTTCAAGTTCGGAGAATTGCTGATCAATGTCGGGGATCTCAGCCTCCCTGTGCTCGGTATGCCTGGCATCAGTCACAGCGTATATCCACTCTGGTGAGGCGTACCTTTGACACAGCACTCTTGCTCTCCCTGATCTTCTCAGATTAACTCAAGCTTGCTCTTCGTCACTTTTCTCAGATTCAGACGTTTCAGAAACTGGGGCAAGATCTCTTCCAGGTGCCAATCTCAAGTTTACCCGTCTCTGGTTCACGGGCCAAACTCTCTCTGCTTCCGTGGCACTGCTGCTCTCTTAGAGTACCCTGTGCACTACTTCCTTCTTCAGCAGAATTTGACTCTACTCCACCCACAACAACACTTTCACCGTCTGAGTCAAATTCGGGGCTTCGATTTGCACAACCCCTTTCAGCTCGGTCTAGTGCACAACCAACTGCATCAGCAACCCTCACAGCTTGGCTTGCCCTCTCAGATGGCTCTGCCACCTCAGCTGGATTTTCATTCTCGAGAGGGGCTGTATCTTCCAAGGGTGCTGGAACTCTGCGGGTATAGGAGGCATGCACCCAGTTAGGTAGTCCCCCACACTTCACTGCCATGTTCGTAACCAGTATTACCTGGTACGGACCATGCCAACGAGCATCCAGGCAACTCTTCCTCACGTGTTTACGCACAAGCACCCAATCCCCTGGGCATAGGTCGTGGCACTGGTCACTTGTGGCTGGAACAACTGCTGCTTGCACCTGCTGAGACACAGAACGGACTACGTCAGCTAGGCCCTTACAGTAGTCGAGAATCAAATCATCAGTGATGTTAATCAAAGCAGTAGCAGGTATTGCTGGTACTCGCATTGCTCTTCCCATGAGTATCTCATGAGGCGACAACCCAGTCCTCCTATCGGGAACACTACGGAGGCTCATGAGAACTAAGGGAAGTGCGTCGGGCCATTTCAGTGATGTCGAAGAACACACTTTTGCCATCCGTGCTTTCAAGGTCCCATTAACTTGTTCCACAATCCCAGAAGCCTCTGGTCGATAACTGCAATGCAATCTCTGATCCACACTTAAGGCAGCACAAAGCAATTTCATGATCTCACTATGGAAATGTGTCCCTCTGTCTGACTCCAAAGAGGTCGGAAAACCGAACCTCGGGATAAACTCTCTCAGTAACAGTTTAGCTACAGTGAGTGTGTCACATCTACGTGTTGGGTAAGCCTCCACCCATCTTGAAAAGACACATACTACAACTAAGATGTACCTCAACCCATTGCATTTTGGCATCTCAATGAAATCCAACTGCATCCTATTGAAAGGCCCTCCTGACCTCCCAATGTGGCCCAAAGTCACAGCAGTTCTCTTTCCTGCATTCATCTGCTGACCTGTAAAGCACCTCTGACACACAGCTTCAGCTACTGCACGGATTGTACCAGGTCTGTCGAAACACTCGCATCATCGCGTCTCTACCAAGATGTACAGCACTATGTATCAGTCGTGCCATTGGATTCAACAAACATTCTGGCAACACCGCTCGTCCATCATTCGAGATCCATACATCTACATCTCCCTTTTCACATCCAGCTCGTATCCAACTATCTCGCTCCTGATCAGTGACTTCATCCTGCACCCGTTTTAGCTCCTCCCATGTATCAGCCATGGTCAACATCATGCTGAGGTCGGTTCTCTCTTGGCTCTTTTCTACATGGCCTTCAGTAAATATGCATTCATATTCTGCAAAAAAACGGGCAACTTCATCCGCGTAGCTATTACCCCGCGACACGAAATCGTTCCCCTTGCTGTGCGCAGAACATTTGACAACTGCGAATTCCTCTGGACATTGCAATGCTTCCAACAATTGTCTCACATATTCCCCATTTCTGATGGGCGAACCAGAAGATGTCATGAACCCCCTCTGTGACCATAACTGTCCGAAATCATGAACGACACCAAACCCGTACTGACTATCGGTGTAGATCGTTACCCGAATCTGGTCAGCAGCCAACCAGGCACTGGTCAAAGCAATAAGTTCAGCCACCAGCACGGAGTATACTCCTTCTAAACAAGCGGCTTCAACCACTCCTGTGATGGTACATACAGCAAACGCTGCTCTCAGTCGACCAGCACTGTCTCTTAAACATGAACCGTCCACGAAGAAAATTGCATCGGGGTCTGTGAGCGGCTCATCAACAATGTCTGGTCTCGGTTTGGTGCACAATTCAGTCACATCGAGACAATCATGGTCCTCGCAATCTTCGTCATCTACGGTTGGAATAGGCAATAACGTAGCAGGATTTAAAACAGAACACCTCTTCAACGTCACATTTTCTGCAGCACGTATGACTTACTCATAGCGAGTCAATCGATTGTTCGTGAGGTGCTGTGTTTTAGTCCTTGTCATCAACAGTTCAACAGAATGTGGTACATAAACTGTAAGCGGATGACCCATTACAATACTCTCGCATCTTTCAATACTGACACCTGTTGCAGCAACGGATTTGAGACATCCGGGCAACGCAGAAGCTACTGGATCTAAAGTAGCTGAAAAGTAGGCAACTGGTCTACGGACACCTCCATGACTCTGAGTCAAGACTGCCAATGCACAACCTTCTCTCTTGCAGCAGAATAAGGCAAATGCCTTATTGTAATCAGGCTTCCCCAAAGCTGGGGCACAGCACAAGGCTTCTCTCAGCCTCAAAAAGGATCTCAAACAGTCTTCGTCCCATGGTACCGGATCACTCACATCCTTACGCATCAGCCGTTGTAAAGGCTTCGCTTCAAAGGAGAAATTGGGAATCCATTGGCGACAGTAGCCGACCATCCCCAAGAACATTCTGACTTCTCTCTGAGTGGTAGGCACAGGCATATTCATATTAGCCTCAATACGGTCTGGTGACACCTTTCTCCTGCCTTTCTCAATTCTGTGACCCAAGTACTGCACTTCACTCAGGCAATACTGCAGCTTGTTCGGAGACACCTTGTGTCCATTCTCTGCCAGATAATTCAGTAGGGCAACTGTATCGATCCTGCAATCGTCTTCAGTCTTCGACGCAACAAGCAGATCATCGATGTATTGCACCAGAACAGAGTTCTGCGGCAACACAAGACCTTCAAGATCTGATTGAAGATAGACGGGCTCTCCGTATACCCCTGTGGGATACAACACCACGTTAACACACGAGTCACCAGCCGAAAAGCAAAAAGAAATTGGCTTTCCTCTTGTAGAGGAATCGAGAAGAAAGCTTGACACAAGTCAATCACTGTGAACCATTCAGCTTCACGTGGGATCTGAAACAGGATCACAGACGGATTCGGTACCACTGGACAACATGGAACGACTATCTCGTTAATCTTTCGCAGGTCTTGTACGATCCTGAACTTACCGCTCGGTTTCTGCAGTCCCATAATAGGTGATTTGCATGGGCTACCCATGATCTCCCTGCTTGATCATCGACTCAATCACAAGTTTGATCCCTGCAATAGTTTCAGGTGACAAATTATATTGAGGAGTCCTAGGGAACTCTACATTTGGCTTAACCTGGATTTTTACTGGGTCTACACCCTTCACCAATCCGATCGCTTCTCCACTGAGGTCCCAAACATCAATTGACACGGAATCCCTTAGATCTAATGGGAGTTCTTCCACTGTCAATGCCGGATACATTTCCACGCACACACGCTGATTCGCAACCTTGAAGGTCGCATCATCATCCCTCGTCTGTACCTCTACTCCCTTTGGGGTACAATAAATGGTGCAATTCAGCTTGCACAACAAGTCTCTACCTAACAGGCAAACCGGACTGGAATCGCACACCACAAACTGGTGCCGATCTCTGAAATTTCCTATCTTCACTGGAATTGGCTTGGTCAATGGGCTAGTCATTTTCTTATTTGCCACACCAACGACTTGGATTGACTATCCCAAGAGGGGTAGGTCAGGGACTACTGCAGATCTTACTGTAGACCGAGTAGCACCGGTGTCAACCAAAAAGGTTGTAGGGTGACCATCAATGTCTGCTTCCACAAATGGTCCCCTCTGATCTACATCCAAGACTGCTCCAAGCGCGCAGTCCTCTTCCCCTCTCACGCACGGTTGTGCCAACGGATCTGGGCTGTATTCCTCACTCCCTTCAAACATGGGCATCTGTAGGTAAGTTCGGACTCCCTGTTGCATATTCGGTATCCGAGGTGGTTGAGGAACCTGCATCTGCGGAACACCAGACCCCCCTTTGACCATCTTCGGCCGAGTCACTGTAGGGACCATGTCCGCCACAGGAACCTGAACTACCTCTCCTTCTTGCTGTATCTGATTTAACGGATTCAAAGGACACTCGCGTTTCCAGTGTCCGATCTGGTGACAAAGATGACACGCAGTGGTCTTTTTCAATGTCGCCACATCCATTCCTGTCTTAGGATCAATTGGCTTTGGTCTTCCCTGACCCTGGACATTCTGGTTTCCTCCTTGATTATTTCCCTGTTTTCTTCCTAAGGTCCCTCCATTAGGCTGTCCCTGAGCTGTTTGCATCTGAACAAGCATCAATTTGTCTTTCAACTTCCTGTGCTTCGACTCTATCTCATCACTACAGTACCTAGCATACCGTAAAATCTCATCCACTGGCTTATTGTGCCAACAAATCAAATGCTGCTGTATCATGAGACTAACTTCTGGCCTCAATCCTAACACAAATTTCGAGACAAACTGTCCCATGTCCTTCGTGTCTAGCACATCTAATCCACTGTACTGTTTAAACGCCTGCAAAAGTCTCTCATAAAATTCATGCACCGTCTCTTTTGGCTCTTGCACTGTCCGATCTATCTTCACCCAATCAATGTCCTGAGGTGACATTTTCGACTTCAACCATGTGATCACCTGCTCAAACTTCTTCATCCCTATGGGCGACGGACCATTCGTGATTGGGTCCCTGTCAGGCTCTGAGGTTGGCCACTCAACAGCAATTTTACATGCCGACCACAAATCACTCGGAACCACAATGTCAAATAAAGTGTTCAAATCAACCCACAGTACTTTCGAAATTTTGACAAACCGATCAACTTGCTTGTACCACTCTACGGGCTTTTCCCTCAACTGGGGAAAATCATTTGTAAATGCAGCCAAATCACACCCTACTCCACGGTACATGCACATATCCTCCATTCTGTACCTCTCGTAGGGGGAAATTCCCTATCTCCGTCATCTCTCCACCTGGGGGTGGCATCTCTCCTATCGTTCTCCTCGAACTTTTCTTCTTGGACCATCTTTCTTCCCACTTATCAAGCGTGATCCATGCACGCATTGCTATGATCAAATCTTTGATATGGGTTCTCAAACCCATGATTCTCTTTTCTTCCAATTCCTGATCACTATACTGCAACCTATGACTTCCTTGCAATGATTTCGTTTTGGACAAGTCCACATCATACCTTTTAGCCAATTCTGACAACTTCTCATGTGCAGTTCGTGCCTTGCGAGTCACATTCTTAGCTACAAAGAGTAACTCGTCTTGTTCGTACATGCATGTTCTCTCAAGAGGCAAATTCCCACTTATGATCTCATCTACCTCTGCCTTTAGCCTCACAACATCTACCATTTTCCCCTTCAGGGCTCCATTCAGTACTTCCCTACAAGGTGCGCCATCCCTTTCATCATAATCACCTTCCCGTTCCTGAGATCTACTCTCTTCTGACATACTCATAGGAACTGAACGATTCACTATTGTGCCTCGTTCATTTTCCGCTGTTCTCACACTCTGATTCTGATTCCTCACGGGTGGTGCCCACATCCGCAAATCTGATCTTGACTCGGCCAAAGACCTCGGCCTCACTGGTCTCACATCTGTCTGTCCCCTAGAGGAGTCTGCTGGAGCTGGCAATGGTGTACTCCATTCTATAGGCTTTGGAGTTTTCTCCATTCCGCTCACTGATCCATTTCCTTCAATCACACTCCTCATTCCTACAGCTGACTGCACTGAGCTTCCAACTTTCTCTTGATCTGGGTCGTAAACAGAAACAATGGGTCCAATGGTGACCGGTACCTTTAGAGCATCCGGTAACCACGCATCTCTCCCAACCTCTGTGTTGGCTACAGGCTGATTTCTAGTACTCTCAGCTCCTGTCGAGATCTTCCCTTCTATTCTCACTTCCGACTGAGTCGGTACTCCACTAGTCCCTTCTGACTGAACCGATTTTCCCTCACAAGAATCGGGATTGTATGGGGGTGGTCTCTCGGACAACAACCTCCCTAGCAGGCTATCATCTGTGTCGCTGTCATCATCCTCCTCTACTCTCTTTATCCTTGAGCCGTCAGTTTTTACCAGTAGGCGATACAACCTGTCTCCTTCTATCGTTTGCACTCTCCACCTTTTCTCTTCTGCATCCCATCTTGCATTCTGAAATGCCTTAATCGACTTTTTCACCCTCTCCTGACTTCGATCTCTCTTTCTATCATGCGTTGCTCTAATCCATGCATGCAACGCTTCAAACTGAGTTGGTCTCGGCAAGGGTCGTAATGCCGCCATCACAGATTTCAACTGGTACAACACTTCCAATCTAAATGAGCCATATCGTGGGAAAGCTAGCTCTCCTTCATTCTGGGTCATTTTATGCCAATTTTCAAGCCAAATTATAGTATGCAACCCTACATTTCTTGCCATATAATGCACTGGAGTATCTTCGGGAGGGGCCTCTTCTCCCCCACGAGTAACCACATGTTTGTCACCCCTACACAATTCTCGGAAAACCTTAAAACATTTCATGATGAACAAATTTCAATCGCACGTAATGTTTTCGTTTACTTCCTGATGTCAAACCCCACCAATAACAGCGTGACTCACACCAACCAACCTATCACAGCGCGGCAACTTCTGACGTCACCCGTCCTCTGCTTGCAGCAGTTCCCCTCCTTCACAACTCACGTCTCACCCTTGCATTCGTCCCATTCATACGCTGAAATAACCGTTTGTCCCAAACAAGTTACTTCTCTGACTGTCCGTCCACAGTCTCTCGAAGTTGTCGACCTCGGTTGGCAACTGTCTGTCCACGTCCGGCCAGACAATCACCTCTGATAGGTTACAAATACTCAAATTCCACGTACAACAACCCACGACCAGTGTCGGTTACTCACGCACTCACACATTCGCTCCCCCTATCTCGGTCTGGGTAATCGATAACGTCTCACGATCCCCTTTCGGTGGTCTACAAAATCTACCTCGGGTGTCTTCTACACCACAATCGCTTAAGCTACTCGTCGAGCCTAAGACTTTCCCGGGCTGCGCACGCTCACAGCCTGATCTCACAATCACTCAACATTCACTCCAACTCCGCAAGACATCACACATCAAAACAACACCGCAATCTACAACATCTCACCCTATTCATACTCACTCCTCCACGAACTGCTGCTTTCCGCCGCACTGCTACTCTCCGTCAATCTCCATCAACCGCCGTCGTCCGCTGCTCGCCATCCGATGAGTCACCATCACTTGACTTCTATGGGCCTCAAGGATCTCTTATCCTAATCTAGATCTTCCCTCACTATCGGAAATAACCATCCTACTCTACTACCAACTGATAAGGCCGGATTCTTGCCTACCTGATTATCTCCAAGAATCCTCACAGGTCGCCAGGATCTTTTTATTTGCCAGATAGCGTGGAGGGGATGAACACAATTATGAAAATATTTCTACCACAATTGGACTTCATTTGGAAAGGACCACTGACTCCAAATCTAAAATTTGTAAGACTTTATTACAACCAAGAATAACTGAACATACAAACACCTCAAAACAAGGTGTAAGAGATAAATGGGCACTAATACAAAAGCTAGCCTACGTAAGATTCTCATCCGACTCAATACGAAAAGAATTACAGATTCTAAAATCATCAAAAAGGCGATGGTGAGACCAATATCTAAATTGGAAATCATTAGTCAAAAAGAAAACCGTTAGTCTGTCCCTACTCTACCTCTAAGGTGACATCTCTACTTAGCATTCCCATCCCAGGCTAGAGAATACAGAGAAAAAGGTGTCAGAAGTGAAGACTCCTTTAAGAAGTACCCTCACTTAGTCAGAGCTCGTTCTAAGATGCTCCTTCTAGCTTCCCATCTAAACCTCATCTACTCAACCCACGGGGCACTGTCCCTAATACAAAACCCCAAAATCATAGAACACGCCCTTCGGCACACCTCTTCGGCCAGGTCTTCTCTCTGTAGTTTTCCACAAAGTTGTCTTGCATCCAACGACGGTTAGCTTGACCTTGGGTCCCAGGCACCTTGTGCAGCAAATGTATCTTTCTCACATTCCAATGCACTCCCCTGTTGGCTTCCCACAGCATCCTAACTCCTAAAACAAAGATCTATTCTCCCTAACGAGCTACATGTCCTTGCACCTGCAACAGAAACATGGGAACGAGAAAAGCCATTTCACATCTTTAAGATTTTACATTTCCCTGCAACCCAAAGCCTTTTTCAAGGGAATCATTTTCGGCCTACAACAATTGCTAACATAAGGAATGAACAGGCCTTTTCTTTAGCATATAGGTGATCAGGCCTTTATACATTAAACATTATTAAACCACACTCTAAGCATTAGTTCACTATTTTCATATATATGAATAAGCAACCTACACGTAAACTTTAACATGGCACACGTTTAGCCTAATACATTGCATTGTACGAAAACTAATGATTATTAGTTTTGTTGAATACATTCACAATAACTTGCAACGTTAATCCTCACAAAGCATTATTACAGTTCTAATCACCTCTAAGTTAAATGATTACATCAATACATTTCTATGACACTTCTAAACATACAGTGATTAATATGTGGGTGCTGGCCAACGGTGAATATGATGCACCCCTACAAATTTCAGAATCTTGTGGCGTTCTATCAATGCCAATAGCTTAAACTCTCGCAAATGCGAGACCTATTGCATTGCAAATGCTTGTTTATAAAGGTCACACAGTATAGTCTTGAATAGCAGCTGTTAACAGTGGCCAGGCAAGTCTCCAAACCTTATAGTTTGACCTGAAATTAGGAAATCACCATTTAGGCTTCTGCCATGCATGTCAGGTCCCACAGACACCCTTTGTCATCCAGCCATCCTCCAGCACTTAATCCCATGATGCTGGAGACAAATATGACACTAACAAAGCTCTCACTATTACTATTAGTCATAGTGTTAGGCATTCTTTTTTTGCTTAGTGTCCAAATGACAGTAGTTGTGGTATGAATAGTAGAGTACACGTGGAAGAAGATTGATGAATTAACAAGCATGCTTAGATAAAGTGGCGTAGGGTGCATTGGTTTTGAGTAAAGTGGTGTAGAGTGCATTGGCGTAGAGTGCAGTGGCTTAGAGAACAGTGGCATGGCGTGGACTGCAGAGTCATAGATTAGCGTGGCGTAGAGTGGACTAGAGTGACGTAGAGTGCAGTGGCATAAAGTGCAGTGGCGCAGAGTAGATTGTTTCAGAGTAGAGGGGAATGCTGCAGTGTAGAGTATAGTGGTGAAGGGTAGAGTACAGTGGCATAGAGTAGAGTGGTGCAGAGAAGAGTGGCACAGTGTTGATTGCAGTGGTACAGAGTGGAGTAGAGTGGCATAGAGTGCAGTAGCGTAGAGCAGATCGTTTCAGAGTAGAGTGAAGTGGTGTAGAGTGGAGTAGTGCCGGGTAGAGTGGAGTGGTATAGAGTAGTGTCGCAGAGTGCATTGGCGTAGAGTACAGTGTTGCAGAGTGAAGTGGTACAGATTGGAGTGGCCTAGATCGGAGTGGTGTAGAGTGCAGTAATTAGGAGTCAGTGGTGCATAGTAAAGTGGGGTAGAGTGCACTGGCATAGAGTTAAGTGGTGCAGAGTAGGCCTGGGCGAAGCACTACGCTACGCTCGCGTAGTTTGCGAAGTTCGCGCTACTTCGCACTACGCGAACTGCACGTAGCACAGTGCGAACACGCGTAGCGTAGTGTTGCGTAGTGCTGCGGTCATTTTTTGCTTGCTCGCGGTCCTCAACATCAAGTTGGCGACCGCGAGCAAGCAAAATGACATCCTGGCGAGACTTTTTCCTTGTTCGCGATCGCGAGCATGGAAAATAAACCTCCCGGCGAGATTCCCAACGCGAGAAGGTCAGGTTTCTCATTGCGAGGGGTCGCGTATGCTCGCGACCGCTCGCGATGAGAAACTACCAGTTCGCGTTGAGAAAGCTGCAGCTCGAGGAAAAATCTACTCGAGCAGCAGAAAACTACAGCTCGCACTGTGCAAGATGCCATTTTCAATGATTGCACAGTGCCGGTTGCTTGTCCGCACTGTGCAATCATTGAAAACAACATCTTGCACAGTGCGAACATGTTACTTCGCAGTTCGCGAAGTGCTACGCGTAGCTCGCGTAGTGCGAACTTCACTTTGCGTAGCTTCGCGAAGTGCTACTTCGCGAACTACGCCCACCCTTATTGCAGAGTAGAATAGAGAGGCGCAGAGTGAAGTGGCGTAGAGTGAAATGTCAGAGTGCAGTGGTGCATTGTAGATTAGGGAGGCGTAGAATGCAGTGGCGTAGAGTGCAGTAGAGTGGTGCAAAGTAGAGTGCAGTGGCATAGAGAAAAGCAGCATAGAGTGCAGTTGCATAGAGTGTAGTGGTGCAGAGAGCAGTGATGTAGAGTATAGTGGTGCAGAGTAGAATAGAGTGGCATACAGTGCAGTGACATAGAGCGCAATGGTATAGAGTGACATAGCGTGCTGTGGCATAGAGTGCAGTGGCATATAATAGAATGTTGTAGACTATAGTGGCATTACGTGCAGTGGTGCAAAGTAGTTGGCATAGGTAGAGTGGCATAGGGTGTATTGATCTTGAGTTAAGTGGTGCAGGATAATAATTGACACAGAGTGCAGTGCTTTAGAGCAGAGTGGTGTAGTGCAGAGTGCAGTGGCATACAGTGACAGCGTTGATTGCAGTCGTGTAGAGTGGAGTAGCACAGAGTGGAGTAGAGTGGCATAGAGTAGATTGTTTCAGAGTAGAGTGGAGTGGAGTTGAGTATTGCAGGGCAGAGTGCAGTGGCATAGAGTAGTGACATAGAGTAGTGACGTAGAGCACAGTGGCATAAAGTAGAGTGGTGCAACGTTGATTGCAGTGGCGTAGAGTGGAGTGTTGCAGAGTGGAGTAGAGTGCTGTAAAGTGCAGTGGCATAGAGTGCAGTAACGTAGAATAGATTGCTTCAGAGTACAGTGAATTGGCATGGAGTGGAGTGGAGTGGAGTGGTTATGTTATGTTAATTTATTTATAGAGCACACGATTACCCTGAAGTGTCCTGGCGCTAGCTCCACTCTGCTGAGAAACATTGTGGCACGGAGAGCAGGTGTGGCTGTATGGGGTTCATTCTTTAAAAAGCCAGGTCCTAAGTTGCTTCCTGAAGGCTAGAAGGTCTGTGGAGTTCCTTAGACTCCACGGGAGGGCGTTCCAAGCCTTGGCCGCCCCTATGATAAAACTTCTCCCTCCCCATGTAGCGTTTTTCGGGAGCGGTATGCTCACGAATTTGGATTCTGATGAACGAAGGGTTCTTTTGGGATTGTATCATCTGAATTGGTGGGTCAAATCCTCGGGACCCTGGCCATGCAGTGCCTTAAAAACAGTGCACAGTGATTTGAATTTCACCCTTTTCTTAATGGGAAGCCAGTGTAGTCTTTTAATTTCTTTGGCTACCGATGTGAATTTAGGGGTGCGTTTTGCAAGGTCTGTAGTTTATTCAGGGGTCGCTCTAGGGTGTTTAGATAGAGCCCATTGCAGTAGTCCAGTCGGGATAAAATAATGGATGAGACTACTGATCGTAGGCTTTCTTCTGGCAGGAAAGGTTTGACCTTCCTTAGCAGTTTGAGGGAGTGAAAGGTAGATGAGGTGGTCGTCTTTATCTGGTGCTCAAAATTCAATTTGTCATGCACTAGGATGCCTAGATTTTTTGCCTTCTCTGTAGGTTTAGGGAGGATGCCCAGATCTGCTGGCCACCAGTCTGGGGTCCAGAATTTAGCGTTTTTTCCAAACGTGAGTACCTCGGTTTTACCAGAGTTCAGTTTCAGGCAGTTTTGAGACATCCATGAACTAACTGCTCCATCCATGAACTAACTGCTAGAGTGGAGTGGTGCCGGGTAAAGTGTAATGTTATAGAGTAGTGGCATAGACTGCAGTGGCATAGAGTGCAGGGTTGCGGAGTGGAGTGGCGTACAGGGAAGTGGTACAGAGGGAGTGGTCTAGACTTGAATGCTGTAGTGTCCAGCGGTGAACAGTGCAGTGGTGCATAGTGGAGTGCACTGGCATAGAGTAGAGTGGTGCAGAGTATAGAGGCGTAGAGTGAAGTCTCGTAGAGTGCAGAGTCAGAGTGCAGTCGCGCATAGTAGATTAGAGTGGTGTAGAGTGCATTGCCGTTGAGTGGAGTAGAGTGGTGCAGAGTGGAGTGCAGTGTCATAGAGTAGAGTGGCGCAGAGTAGAGTGGCACAGTGTAGAGTGGCATAGAGTTCATTGGCAGAGAGTGCAGTGCTGCAGAGTAGAGTGTTGTAAGGTGCAGTGGTGTAGAGTAGTGTCAGGCAGTAATACTTTATTTTCAAGAAATATATTCTTATAGAAATAGTACATACATTTCCAATTCCTAAAAATAGACAGTTTTAGTAACCTAAAATAACAAAGCATGGTTGTATCATTCAGCCATGCCATGCATACTTATAAATTATACAATTACAACCATATAAACATTAACTTTTCTCGCTACCCAGATCCAATACAATCAGCAGCCCACAATCTCACGTATTTAAAACATTTCACTAAAAATAGAAGAAGTCAAAACAATTAATTCTGCCCCAATCAGCATTTTAAAGTGCAATATGCATTTAGCAAGTAGCAAACAATTCATTTGACCCCAATCAGGATTCTAAAGTGCAATACGCATAACAGCTTATCACAACCTTCCTATAAGGAGATCTTCTCATTGCACTTGACATCACTTTACTAAATATTAACACCCCCATACCAACCTAGATCTTGAACTCTAAGGTGAAGATAGTACCACCTGAGTCTTTATGATTTTACACACATATTGACCAACAGCAATAGCTACATCACGGAACCTGAGAGTATGAATCAACTTTAGCCCCATTTCCCTAGTTTGGAGCCTGTCTTTTTTAAACACAGCCCAAAGTGCCCTTTTCCTTGCCTCTTTAAAGAATACACAATCCATCAATAGATAGCTCACTGAATATTTCCTACCTCTCTCACAGGGGCACTGACTGTTGTTCGTAACAAACTCTGTTTTTAATCCATTAATACGGCACCCAGAGTCAATTCCCGCCCTAAAGTGCAAGACTTCTTTATGCAAGCGCTTGTCTGGGATATTATATAGGTATGGTGACAAATCTGTGCTCTCCTGTGAGGTTAAGAAAGGGATAGCTGAGCTCTTAATTTTAAGGTAGTGCAATTCCTCTCTCCAACTAGTTTCTAAGGCACTTTGCCTAAGTGTACTGATTGATTGGAACCACTTCCCCTCCTTCAATGCGCCTGTAGGAATGTAGGATTTTTCTTTTATGATTACCTCCACTTTTAACTTGATGTCAGTATGTTTTGACTGTAGTTTGCTGGGGTCATGCAAATCAGGATTCTAGCATCCGTGCTCTCCCTCTCAAAATGGCTTTGGTAAGTACTTTGGTACCTCCACAATTGCCTTCTGGTGTTCCCTTATAAGTCCCTAGTATATGGTACTAAGGTACCCAGGGCATAGTACACCAGGGTCTTCCATGAGCTGCAGCATGTATTGTGCCACCAATGGAAGTCTACTTAAACACTGACTACAGGCCTGCCAGTGCAGCCTGTGTGAGATGTTGCTTGCACCTCTCACAACAGATATAAGTTCTCTTGTATCTGAGATCACCGCACTTAAAACCTATTAGTCGCCTGAGGGTAGGGCTCTTGGTTATAAGTGTGAGGGTACCCCTGTATGAGAAGTACACTCCTAATAACCACAGACTTAATCCTCCATGCTTTATAAGTGCTGTCAGCCATTTTCAGACATATAGTGGGCATCAGTCATTACGAGATGTCTAACTATCTAATGGCTGCACCGAACCTGGTCATGTTTGGTATCAAACATGTTGGAATCATACTTCGATTCTGGTGTTGGAGGTATGATCCCATGTACTAGGGGGCTTCTTAGAGGAGCCCCCTGTATCCCCGGTTACAGCCTTTCATGGACTGAAAGCATGCTAGTGCTGCTGCCGACCACAGACACTGTTCTGCCCTCCTGCTGCTGAGCTGAGCTTGAGCAGGGGAAGGTAGAACAATAGGTTTCCTGCCACAGGAAGGTGTGACCACCTCCCAGACAGGACTTAGTGTATTGGGCTGGAGTAGGGGCGCTTTCCAGCACCAGTAGACTGCATTGAAGGGCACATTTGGTGTCCTCCTTGCATACACCAGTTTGAGCCAGTTCAGGAACCCTTGGTTTCCGCTTTGGCACAAAACTGGACAAAGGACAGGGAAATGGACAGGGAAATATCCTCCCCCCTGTCCAGCCCCTCCTCTGGGAGGGGTCCCTGAGTTGATCCAACCCTTTCCTTGGGTATTTAAGGACTCCCCTGTGAGTGACTCCTCAGATTCATCATGTAACACGACTCGTCTCTGAAACCAAGACACTATTCAACAGTCCGGATACTTGGACATTGCTGGACGTCACCTGGAACCAGGACTGCATCTGGTCTCACTGTTTTGCAAGTATTCTGCCTCGTCTGTGTCTGTGCTTCGCTCAGGATCTCCAGGGACCTGTGTGGTTCAAGAACATCCAAAGTAAGCTCCCTTGGAGTGAAGGAGTCACTCCCCTGCATCTGCAGGCACCTCATTTAAGCTGACCCGTCTGCTGCTCCCGTCGTCCTACGGACCTCCTGAGACTCAGTAACATAGATAGTAGAGCTGTGGTTCCCCAGAGTCCTGACCGTGCACCGTTTCTACGTTTTGTTGCAAAGGCTTGTTGGCTCTGCATTCTAGAGATCTTCGGACTACAAGAAGCCCCATCTTCCAGCGCCTCATCCCTTGAAGAACAGCATCCTCCCTGCAGTTTTACATCATGGGCCTCCATCTTTTGGGAGATGCCTGAGGTCTTCTTGCGACTCCTGTGCCTTTGGCCTGCGGGTCCTCTTGATTCTTCTGCTTTGGTGTGCTCCTCTGCTTGATCAAGACCTGCTCTGACTCTCCTGCACATGGTGAATGCCTTGGACCTTACTGGTCCCAAAAATGTCATATGTTCGTCTTCCAAGCCAGTTGCAGCTAACAAGGCTTGTTGGTGCTCTCGCCGGACACCGACCACCTGGACACAGACATCTGACGTGGCACAGCTTGTGTATTGCTCCTGGTCTTCAACAGCATCGCCAGATCCCCACATCTGCAGCGACACGGTCCTTGTGAACTCTTCTGAACTTCCCGACTTCGGTGGGCATTGTGGCATAGGCTATGTCCCCTCTGCTTGCAGGTTCACCTCTTCAAGATTCCACCCTTGGATTCCACTGGACGTATTCACAGACTTCTCCAGAGGCCTTACTTCCCGAGCCGCCCATTGTGGTCTACAGGTGGTTCCGACGTCACATCACCCCTATACACCCGTCTTTCCTGGTGCAGGGAACCTGGTTCCTTGGGCCTCCACGGGTGGGGTGGCTGTCCAACATTTCATCTTCCAAAGGGTTTTTTCGGGGGCCTATGGGAAATGTAATTTCCTTTAAAACTGCAACCGTAACGTCTCCATTGACTTCTATTGAACACACAGCTGTGTTTTCATTTGGCATACAGACTCCTTGGGGTCGCTGGGTACTTACCGTGGCTGGTTCCTGGTTCACCAATCTCTTCTAAGTACTTTGGTCCAAGTCTCGTTCTCGTTTGCAGTTCTCATTCCAGTTATTTAGTATATGGTTTGGTCTCCACCTGTAGACCAGTGTCTATTGTTGCTACTTACCTGATTTCTTTGTAGAATTCCTAAGTATCTTACTAATCTCTCCGGGTAGGAGATATACCAAGTGGCAGTGATTGTGTTGTGTTAATAAATATACTTAATTTTCATTAACACTGTGTGGTTCTTTCTCATCTAATCTACACTAATGATTAAATGTGGTAAAACAACCTGCTTTACACTCCTTTAAGATAAGCCTGAAGGCTACTTTCCACAGCTACCCCTTTAAGAGCTTTAAGATTATCAAAGACCGCTAAAATCGCCATAAGGGTTGCCTGGCTTAGTGCAAGGTGTGTCACTCCCTTAAGTGTACACCATATACTAAGCCAACCTTCTACAGGCCTCTCTGGGACGTTCAGATGCTTTAGCATCATTGCCACTGGGTTCCGTTTACCAGAGAACATTGATATTATCTCCAGTAAGCTTTGCTTCGACAATTTATCGCCAGGGTCCTCATCTTTTAAAGACAAATAGAAGCACACAGCTCTGGCATCCACCAGCACACTCCACGCTACGGTGCTCAACTCCCTCCTTACAGCTTGGATCATAGCATTTTTGGGGAGATCAAGAAGCAATTTTAGGGAATTACCTTCTAGCCCTTCCCATACGACCTGCCTGTCCAAAGCCAACACCTCTGCTCCGTATAGGGCCTGAGGAATTAATTTACCCTGTATGACTTTACTTAATGGCTCAAAGGTATGACTATGAACCTTACGGTCAAACCTTTTAACCACATTCACTAATTTAGATAAGGCAAACCTCCGAAAAGCCATTTGTTTATCCCACCTCAGATCATCTGAAAAGGTTAGCCCCAAATATTTATACTCTATAACTTGCTCTCATCTTGCGTTACCTAGGAACCACACAAATTATAATTTCCTCCTAGTGAAAAACATTGGTTTTGTCTTCTCAACATTTATTGTTAATTTGTTTTCAAGGCATTAAACATTAATGTCATGTAATTTCTGTTGGAGCTCTATAGGTGTAAGATCCATCACCACCAGATCGTCTGCTTACAAGAGGCAACTAATGTGCCTACCTCCAACCTTTGGTGAATAACTATGTGTAGCACGCAGTGTCTGGGGGAGGTCTGCAATCAACAGACTAAACACACCCCTGCCGCAAGCCGTTCTCAACCAGAATTTTCCTAGTCAGGCTTCCAAGTCCATCAAGATCAATCTGAACACATTTACCACTATGGAGCTTCATCACCAAGCCCAACAGGGCTCCAGATATCTTCCACTGCTAATTTACGCCAAAGCGTATCTCTATCCCCCTTGTCAAAAGCTATTCGGAAGTCAATGAAGCAGCAGCAAAGGCTACCAACCGAATCCATTTACCTCCTTGCGACTCCTCACTGGGCGAAACAGTGGTCCATCCTGGAATGTTTCGGCCAAAAGCCTCCTTTTTGCATTGGGATCAGTCTGGTATCAGTCCTGTATCAAAAGCCCATGTCACTAGATGCTTTAACAATGTTTGGGCATAAAGTTTGGATGGGATGTGTAAAAGAGAGATCAGATGGTAGTTAGCTGTCTGATCCATTTTGCTGTTTGTATGAATGGGCTTCACATTAGCTCCTTTCAAAGACTACGGAAGGAGCCAGTCAGTGTTATTTATTGAAAAAGCCTGCTCAGGATGGATACCCATTTCTTTGTATCATTTTTAAATATCACAGATGGAAGACCATCTGGATCTACTGCCCTGGAGGCTTTCATGATGCAAATTATCTCTGACAAGATTACTGCCATCTGTGCATTAGCTATCACTTCGGCATCCACTTCAGAACTGGCCTGTACCACTAACCTATTCTCTGGGCTTCAACCCCTATATAACAAGCATTGGCATACCCAATAGGTCTCGCCTTTGGAACCTTATAAGTGTTTGAATAACTAAATACTTATATGGTCCCAAAAGCGATCGCGATCAAACATCAAAGCGGCCGCGAAAGTGAAAGTAATCTCGGTGAAGCGCGGCGCGCGCGCCCGCGCATATGCACTGTAGCTCTAGGCTGGCCTGGTAGTACTTTTTGGAGCCCTCACAAAATGTCTCGCCAGACCAGCGCATGCGCTGGGTCAGGCGAGACCTAAAAAGGAGATAAAAACAAACCAATCTTCTTCACTTATTTGAGACTCTACAGAAGATGGTGATGAGAGGGTTACAGAGTTCACTAGAGTGGCATAGAGTGCATTGGTGTAGAGTACAGTTGCGTAGAGTGGTGCCGAGTAAAGTGACGTAGAGCGCAATGGTGAAGAGTAGATTGATGTACAGTGCAGTGGCATAGAGTATAGTGTAGTGGAATACAGTGCAGCACTGTAGAGTAGCTTGGCATAAAGTGCAGTGGCGTAGAGTGTATTGGTTTTGAGGTAAAGTTGTGTAGAGTTCAGTAGCTAGAGTGCAGTGACGTGGTGCAGAGTGGGATGGTGTGGAGTGGCATAGAGTGGAGTGGCGCAGTGTGGAATAGAATGGTGTAGACTGCAGTAGGATAGAGAAGATGGTTTCAGAATTGAGTGAAGTGACGTAGAGTGCAGTGGTATAGAGTAGTGGGTCATCGAGAGCAGTGGTGTAGAGTAGATTATAGTGGATTGGCGTAGAGTACAGTGGCTTAGTGTGGAGCAATGAAGAGGTCAGAGGCATAGAGATCAGTGGCGTAGAGTTCAGTGGCGTAAGCTGGCATAAAGGAGAGTGCAGTGTTGCAGAGTATATTGTCAGAGTGCAGTGGTGTTTAGTAGAGTGGCATGGAGTGCAGTGGCGTACAATGCAGTGGCGCACAGTAGAGTGGCATGGAGTGTAGTGGTGCAGAGTGCAGTAGCACAGAGTAGAGTGGCTTAGAGTACAGTGGTGCAGAGTAGTATAGAGTGGCATAGAGTGCAGTGACTCAGGTTTAATAGAGTGGCGTAGAGTGCAGTGGCATAAAGTAGATTGGCGTACAGTGCAGTGGTGGAGAGTAGACTGTTGTAGAGTGTATTCATTTTGAGCAAAGTGGTGTAGTGTGCATTGGCAATGAGTGCAGTGGCATAGAATGGTGCAGAGTAGACTATATGGGCGCAGAGTGCAGTGGTGCTGAGTGCAGTGGCGTAGAGCAGATTGTTTCAAAGTAGAGTGCAGTGGTGCACAGTAGATTCCAGTGGCTTAGAGGGGATTGGCGTAGAGTGCACTGACGTATAGTGGAGTGATACAGAGTAGAGTGTATTTGCATAGAGGGTAGTGGCATAGAGTGCAGTATTGCAGAGTAGGGTGGCATAGAGTGGAGTGGTGCAGAGTTCAGTAACAAAGAGTGCAGTGGTGCATAGTCGAGTAGTGTGGGCTAGAGTGCATTGGCATAGAATACAGAGGAGTGGTGTACAGTAAAGTGGCGTAGAGTGGAGTGGTGCAGAGAAGAGTGCAGTGACAGTGTGGAGTGGAGTGGCATAGTGTGGAGTGGTTTAGAGTAGAGTGCAATGGTGTGGAGTGATGCAGAGTAGAGTGGAGTAGGGTAACACGGAGTATGCAGGGTATGGTACTGTACTGCCATTACAGACAACACATCTTCAGGTGAAATGACCATTACATTTGCAATCACATACAGTTTTACTGGTAAAAGTATACAGCGCACAAACTGTAATGTGTGGAATTACATTGACCGTCAGCACAGTTCATTTGCAGACCTTTAAATGTTGTTGTGTGCTAGGAAAAAAAATACTATCATACAGCCTTCCTCAAGCAGCCTACCAGTTGCCATCATGATTGTCACATAAATCCTCTCTCTTTAAAGTCAGAGAAAGAAAAATAAACACCAAGCACCCTGGAAGACCCAGGCTGACATTTGACCTCTGTCTTTGAATGCACAGCAAATGTGACAAGATAAGAACAGGATTCAAAGGCCTGTTTACAGAAAGCAAGATTGTGAAAGAATACAGTAAACAAGGTTTGGGCATCATGAGGGACGAACTCGAACTGGATAGTCGAAAGAAAATAAGGGCAGCAAATAGAAAGCCACAAAATGTGAGTTACAAAGCCAATGGTAAGCAATGGGCGGAATGCCTTCCTGGGTCAACTTTCTTAATGTCACCAAGATGTCTTTAGCAAACTACACATTCTGGTAGGCTGCGCCCTAATTAGCAAACCAGCGTTCTAAAAAGGGGCTGCATAGTTAGCTTCCCAGGCCTTTCTTCAGAACTATTTTTCCTTGAAAAGTTGCAGTCACTACAAGACAATAAAGACATAGTTACAGAAGTATGCTTTATTACACTGCAGCACTTCATTACACGAAAGTTGGTATCTTCATCTGTGGTGGTACTCCACATTCAGAATTTCATCTATTTTTGAAAGGTACCTGGTTAACTGACTGACATATATTTTGCAGCAAAGCACTAGCTTCATATTTCCAAGTTTATTTTCTACATGTCTTGAGCCACATAATATTGCTTTCGCAAAAAAGAACTGTGACGAATGATTTAAATGAGATCTGGGGGAAATGGTGACGGAGTGAACACGTATTATAAGGAATACTGTACTTCTTACTACAAGTCAAGTCAGAGGAACTCGGCCTCCACCCTAGTTCCCTTTCATGCTCCCAGAACGCCTCAGCTACTTGCACTAGCCTTATAATACACGGTAGTGGGTGTTTTATCCCATACATATCTGCCTCTGCTTTTTGTTACATGTCTATTTTGACAATACCAACAATATCAATGCAATGCTAAGTCGATTTCTGTCTTTTAAGTCTGTGCAAGTGCTGATTTAGTCGCAGAGTTTCATCCCCTGAAAGGATAATTTTGCTGACATGCGAAAAGATTCTGATATGCATGCAGCACATTTGCTGTGTAAACAACAAACAAAAAACAAGCATTGGCATAGCCAATAGGTCTCGCCTTTGGGACCTTATAAGTGTTTAGCTATGCAACAGTTGCATAACTAAATACTTATAAGGTCCCAAAAGCGAGACCTATTGGCTATGCAAAGCGGCAGGGTGGCAATGAAAGTGAAAAAGAAAGTGATCGCGATCGCGATCACATCAAACATTAAAGCGGCCGTGGGGCCGCGAAAGTGAAAGTAATCGCGGTAAAGCGCGGCGCGCGCGCCCGCGCACAGGCACTGTAGCTCTATGCTGGCCTGATAGCACTTTTTGGAGCCCTCTCAATAAGTCTCACCAGACCAGCGCATGCGCTGGGTCAGGCGAGACCTAAACAGCTGTAACTTGAAATGCGGCTAGCTTGTTTCGGCTCGTGGACTCCACATGACGGGTGCATGACAGCCTTCACTATTTAGGCTCGAGGAAGCAAATGAATGCAAGGGATTCTGGGAACTGCAGGCACGTTTCCAGCTCACTTGGCAACAAGCCAATGAGATGCCCTAATCTAAAGCAATTCACCGAGCTCACATGCTGAGGATAAGTCCGTCTTTCCCCGGTAAACTGTGGGCCGCGAGCTGTGAACCTGACAGAAGAGTTGTAAACCTTCGCAGCAGGGTTTTATCATCCACCTACACATTCAGGCTGCGTCTCAACAATAGTTCACACGGCTAGGATAACAGTCCACGCAGACAGTTTTCCGACCCACTCACTTCCCAAGCATGATAGGCGCCACTGTTTTATAGGTCTGCAGTGAGGTCAAGGCTGCCTGTCCCTCGAGTGAACAAAAATGTATGACGGTATGATACCGTCATCACGAAAATGCAAATCAATGTGAAAAGTATCAGAACTCTAAACATCTTTGTCCGTTTAACATATAGGAATTGACAGGATTGCTTGACCTCTCCACCATCTTCATATCCAGGGGCGGCTGGTGACATTTGAAAGCGGGGGGGGGGGGGGGGGGGCGTAAAAGCTGTTGAGGGTTCTCCCCCCCCCCCATACCCCTGTCGCTCCCATTGGAACATGTCTCTGTGTCTGGGCTTTCAGGGGCTCTTATATTTCATCTCTCTGATTTATGGTGCGCCACTAGGCACTGGGATGGGATTGGAACAGGTTCCAGAAATGGCTTTGAAAATATTAATAACAGTATAGATTGATTATCAGATCAGACATGCCCCCTCCGCCCATTATTCCTCTTTAGGCCCCGCTGCAGCTTCAAGCTTGCCTTGTCTGACTGATTGCGTGTTTGTTTGTGAAGTGGCCTGCGCTGGTCGCTCAGATCTAGGCACGGCCCTTACCAAGTACAGCATCTGAAATAATCCATTCTTGATACAACATAGAACATGCACGCACAATAAATACGAGCAGCTAGCTTTGTAGCTCCAAGTAAAATTAATCAGTGCTTCTAATTACATTTGCAGGTCAACAAACAGGCAAAAACATAATCCCAAAATTGGGAAGCACACTCTGGATAAAGTTACTCTGGTAAAAGCATGGGAGGCAAGGCATGTTCCTTCCACTATTTAAATGTCCAGCTATATTTTAAAGAAAGTCCTTAATTCTAAAGAATGGACTTTATTAAAATTACTCATTCATTCAGACAGATTCTATAAGAGAACATGGGCATATTGTTAAAGCGATTTGTCCAAGATCACACAGTTAAGTTAGAGAAGCTGGAATCAGAACTGACTCCCCAGTCAGCAATTTAGCCACCCAGACAATCTCAAGCCCGGTTTAGTCCTCCCACTCAACGGGTCTTCTGCTGCAGGGAGGGTTGGGCAAAGAGACTCTGCAGGCATTAGCTGAGAACGAATCCAAAACCAGCTAATCACATCATGGAATTATCAAATAAATATCACGTGTCTGTAAAGCGCTCCGATACCCTCGGGTCCAGCCAGCGCTGTATAAAACTCTCAAATAAATAATAATGTGCCTAGACGCAACTGCTGTGCAACATGTAAAAAACATTGACAAAGCCAATAAATTTTGCACAGGTGAAACCTATTGGCTTTTACAGTGCTTGATTTGCTATGTATGCCACACACCACTATTCAGTGTCCACATGCAGAACACATTTGCAAGCTCTCCCACACATACACTGTGCTGGGGCACAAAGGTATTCTCTTTTTACTCTGTATACCTGACGTCCTCTGCACAATGCGAGGTCAGGCTGCAGTCTTGACATGGCTTCTCTTCTCTGGTCATGTGTGCCTGGGGCTGTGTGCACAGCGTGTCATGGTGAACATGTGGCACAGGTTGGCCCCAAACTGTGTGTGTGTGGGGGCGGGGGGTCGTGGTGACGTTGCCTACCTCCTCCACTCTCATCGAGGTGTTTTGGTGAGGGCCACAGAGTGCCTGTCTTCTACAATTGGCCGAAGTCGTGGACAACTCCGAAGCCATACTGGCTATCAGTCATCCCAGTCACTCTCGCATTCCTCCCAATTTTGCATGCCTTGGTCAATGCCACTATTTCTGCTACTTGAGCGGATTTAACTCCTTTCAAGGGTGATGCTTCTATAACTGCTGAAACTGTGCATACTGCATAGGCTGCGCTCAACACTCCTTCATCCGTTCTCAAACAGGATCCATCCACAAAAAACACATAATCACTTTCTGGCAGTGGCATATCTCTTATATCAGGTCGAGGTTTTGTGCAATAGTCAAGCACATCCAGACAATCATGATCAACCTCTTCTCTTATCTCCACTCTCTCTGCATCAGGCAAAAGTGTAGCTGGATTCACATTCACACATCTTTCCAGACTCACATTGGTTGCACCTAGAATGACCTTTTCATACTTAGTCAGTCATGCTCGACCACTGGTGTCAACTGCATGCAGCAAACTATTACTTTGAAGATAACTCTCTTCATTAAAAAATGGTTCAGTACTTGAACTATGCATCCATTCTCCTAAAAACACTTTACAAAAGTTATTTCTTTTTACTACTCTTTTCTTTTTGCTTTGTGACTTCATTACATTAACTATTTTTTCTAATGTACGCATCCTGTTCAAAATTAAAATGAATAGTTTTCTTTTTAAATCTAAAGCCTTAGCTACAATGGCTTCTATATCTTTTTTTCTCTTTATAAATTTAGCTCTTTTCTTATATTTTTTCACATCCTTTAGCAAATTGGACATCACTCTTCTCTGAAACATTTTCCTACGGATCTCTTTAAATGATGATTTTCTTTTCAAGTTAATTTTTATAGCTTCTGCTTGTACATTAGCATTTAGTAAATTCTCACTATTCTCCTGTTGTTTACTACTTGAAACAGTTTTTCCAATGGGGGCATTTTTAAAATGTTTCCTTTTTTTGAATATTTTTTTAAAGAATTCCTTTGTCTGCTTACCAGAAGACTTTTTCTTTTTCCCAACATGAGCATCTTCAACTAACTTGGGTCCTCCAGTTGTCTTCAAATAAACAATTGTTTTCTGTTGTTTTCTCTGTCTTGTTTTAAAGGCATCTTATATTCCCTTCACTGCTCTGGAGCAATACCTGAAAGAAACTAAAAAAAAATACCTTTTTGTAATTTAAATATATTACTATATTTGTTATTATCTTTTCTTTTCTTATTACACTATCTACCCCTTTCCTCCAAGTGAAAAACACAAGAAAACCAACACGAATTTAATCTCTAAGATCAATTCCTGTGTGCACACAGACTCTTGGTGTAATTCTAGGCAGATCACGATATTTCATTTGCAATTCAAAAGCACACTTTTTTTTTTTTTTTTGCAATTGTTAATTACTCTAACAGTCTGCCACATTTTCTTTATAGTTTACAGAGGCAGAAAAGAGCACATGTGCAATTTGCTTTTTTAGAGCATGTACATGTGTAACCTGGCTGACTGACTGCACTCCTGCAAAGATAATGATCCTTGGTGATGTTGAATGCATTAGCATTTGTCAGGGGGTCCAAGAAGAGCATAAAAGACTCATGCTGTGGTGTTACGCAGAAAATGAAATTTGCTTGCCAATTTCAAAGCACACTTACTACTGTTTTCTGTGTTTTTAGGCATAAAATGAAATTTTCTTGCCAATTTCTAAGCACACTTACTACTGTTTTTTCCTGCAAGCGTTAACTACTCTAACAGTCGCATACATTTTCATTACAGTTTTCAGACACAGAAAACAGCACATGTGCAAACAGCTTTTTGAGACCATGAACATGTGTGATCTTGGTGACTGACTACGCTCCAGCAAAAGAAATCAGCCTTAGTGATGTTGAATGTATTAGCGTTACTCACTGCTACCTGAAACACCACTCACTTGTGAATACTCAGCATGATTCTACAGGATAAACTGCTGGGTGTGTCCTAACAGTCTGCTTATGCAGACTGTGTATTTTCAGTTGCAAGAGACATATGCATGGATACTTCCAAAAAGAACCAGAGAGACACAAAATACATCTCTGACAGCAATTCCTCTGTGCTCACATACTCATGCTGTGATTTTACACAGAAAATGAAATTTGCTTGCCAATTTCAAACCACACTTACTACTGTTTTCTGTGATTTTAGGCAGAAAATGAAATTTGCTTGCCAATTTCAAAGCACACTTACTACTGGTTTTTCCTCCAAGTGTTAAGTACTCTAACAGTCGCATACATTTTCATTACAGTTTTCAGACACAGAAAACAGCACATGTGCAAACAGCTTTTTGAGACCATGAACATGTGTAACCTTGGTGACTGACTACGCTCCAGCAAAAGAAAACAGCCTAAGTGATGTTGAATGTATTAGCGTTACTCAGTGCTACCTGAAACACCACTCACTTGTGAATACTCAGCATGATTCTACAGGATAAACTGCTGGGTGTGTGCTAACAGTCTGCTTATGCAGACTGTGTATTTTCAGTTGCAAGAGACATATGCATGGATACTTCCAAAAAGAACCAGAGAGACACGAAATACATCTCTGACAGCAATTCCTCTGTGCTCACATACTCATGCTGTGATTTTACACAGAAAATGAAATTTGCTTGCAAATTTCAAACCACACTTACTACTGTTTTCTGTGATTTTAGGCAGAAAATGAAATTTGCTTGCCAATTTCAAAGCACACTTACTACTGTTTTTTCCTCCAAGTGTTAAGTACTCTAACAGTCGCATACATTTTCATTACAGTTTTCAGACACAGAAAACAGCACATGTGCAAACAGCTTTTTCAGACCATGAACATGTGTGACCTTGGTGACTGACTACACTCCAGCAAAAGAAATCAGCCTTAGTGATGTTGAATGTATTAGCGTTACTCACTGCTACCTGAAACACCAGTCACTTGTGAATACTCAGCCTGATTCTACAGGCTAAACTGCTGGGTGTGTGCTAACAGTCTGCTTATGCAGACTGTGTATTTTCAGTTGCAAGAGACATATGCATGGATACTTCCCAAAAGAACCAGAGAGACACGAAATACATCTCTGACAGCAATTCCTCTGTGCTCACAGACTCATGCTGTGATTTTACGCAGAAAATGAAATTTGCTTGCCAATTTCTAAGCACACTTACTACTGTTTTTTCCTGCAAGCGTTAATTACTCTAACATTTGCATACATTTTCATTACAGTTTTCAGATACAGAAAACAGCACATGTGCAAACAGCTTTTTGAGACCATGAACATGTGTGACCTTGGTGACTGACTACACCCCAGCAAAACAAATCAGCCTTAGTGATGTTGAATGTATTAGCGTTACTCACTGCTACCTGAAACACCACTCACTTGTGAATACTCAGCATGATTCTACAGGATAAACTGCTGGGTGTGTGCTAACAGTCTGCTTATGCAGACTGTGTATTTTCAGTTGCAAGAGACATATGCATGGATACTTCCCAAAAGAACCAGAGAGACACGAAATTCATCTCTGACAGCAATTCCTCTGTGCTCACAGACTCATGCAAAAATCACCACATACATCCCCTCTCAAACTCATAACTCACCTTTAAAATTAGTTAGTTGAGAAAGAAATGTGGCACTCAAACAGCAGACTATCAGAGTCAGAATATCAGAGCTGTACACCTCTCTCCTCTGAGCAGAACCAATTAATGGCAATGTTTCCCTCTCTTTTTTCACACATATACATGTTAATTACAAATCTCAGTGCTTCCCACTTTTTTTCTAATGAAATCATACATTTCTATTGGTTGAAAACTTCAACCCTTTTCCAAATGTTCCCTTCCCCCAACTTGACTTTTGCCTGCTACCATAGCAACAGCTCTTTGAACACTGCTGTGAGGAGAGAGGTCAGAAGTTCACCACACAATGTTTCAAATCGAAAGACCAAGAGTGCTTCACCTGTCCAACCTAACAGCAAATCCAAACTATTCTTCTGTGGGAACACAATTTTCTGAACCAATACAAAACATGCTTCTAAAAATGTACACATACAGCCTAGTTTTTATTGTAGAATGGTGTGAAACAGCCAATGAGTTCTTTTTATTTTAAAAAAATATGTATGCCTCCATTTTCAAACTGTCTTTCATTTCATTTTGCCATCCTACTGAAAGACACCTTCAGAGTGCATCCAGATCTCCTTGAAAGATGTTCACAGTGTGGATTCTAGGTCACAGCTATGTCTTCTGGAGTGAAAAATTTGCAGAAAAAAGAGGTATGGTGAGAGACCTTGCTTTGCCAAATGTAGACATTAAATGGATTGGTCAGAGAGGGTTAAAGTGGCACCAGTTAATGCCTTTGGTGAAAACCTTTCTACATCTCCCACAGCCTAACCTTATTATTGTGCACTGTGGTGGAAATGACCTAGGCACTTTGACTGGTGTAGGTCTGGAAATGCTTATTAAGGACACCTTTGTGCAATTGATGTTGCTTTTTCCTCATTCTGCCTTTGTATATTCTAACATATGCCAAAGGCAAAAGTGGAACTGGTCCAACCAATTTTGTCCGCAGATTGACAAAGCAAGAAAGCACGTCAACAAATCTGTTTCTGCTTTCCTCAGAGACTATGGTATGGGTTCTATATACCACAACAACTTGCGTTACAACATGCAAGACATTTATAGAGGAGACGGTGTACATTTCAATGATGAAGGGAACAGAGTCTTCCTCTTGAACTTTAGACTCTGCATCGGTACTTACTTGTAGGTACCAAAAAACACTCAATGAACACAACGGCTCTTTTTAGAGCCCCCTAATATCTTAACACTTAAATTTGTTATTTCTTCTTTTTTTTTTTATTTTCTACCGTACGCGTACGGTAAGCTTACCGTACGCGCACCCCGCGATTTAAAAAAAAAAAAAAAAAAATGTTTTTTTCATACTTTTATGGCCTTCTTGGACCCCCTGACAAACGCTAGGGGGTCTGCAACTCTCTTCGTTGCCCCCTTTCCACGTTCTCCTCCTTTTTTTTATCACTGTGAGACACACAAAATGGAGGCCGACACTTCCTGATTTCGACCGATTCGAATGTTTAAAGTCATGTAACCACCAATCAGAATCGAGCTCGCGCATGGCACCGTGCGCATACGGTAAGCTTACCGTAAGTGCTCGGAGCGCGCCTATAGATATATATATTGATTTTAATGCTATTTTCTCAGCAAAAACTCAACACATTTACACCAGACCTACAAAAGGCACATCCCTGACCTGAGGACTACCTCTTTGCCAAATTTCAAGTAATTCTGTTCAGCCGTTCGGGCTGCAGCTTGGACTAAAGGTCCTATGGAAAAATGCATGGGGAAAACGCATTTTGGGACCCCCCCTTTTTCTCAGCCCCCGCTTGACGAATCCCCCAGAGACTTTCAGGGTAGGAGCGGAGCGGAGCGCCCCACCTATTTTGAAAATTTCGCGAGGATTCGTCAATCTGCGCCAAAGTTATTCAAAATAGAATGTTGCGGATTTCCTATGGAAACACGGTCCTAACTATAACTACCTCCTGGCGACCGCCAGTAGGTAATATATATCTATATCAAACCAACAATGCTCATTCTGGGTGTCTGGAAAACCCGTGGGAGATGGGGGCGCACTCAGGCGACGCCTCCGGTAATTAAATCCAAAACCAATTTCCAAAGTAGACTTAGTACCATCCCAGATGACAAACAGGTCATCTATGACTCTAAGCCATATGATGACCTCTTCGAAATCATCTCTGAAGTCAATGTTGTTCATTAGATCATCCTACCATGCCCCCAGAAATGAATTAGCAAAACTCGGGGCAAAACAAGTTCCCATTGCAGTACTGAGGACCTGCCTATATATTTCTTCATTAAACAGAAAGAAGTTATTATGGAGACAGTACCGCATCATGTCTAAGACCATGTCGGTGTGCTCCATGCATCTAATGGGGCGTTTGCTCAAATATTTGGCACAAGCTTTAATGCCCAACTCATGGTCTATGATAGTGTAGAGTGAATTGGCGTCCATGGTGATCAGAAGGAAGCCAGTTTGCCATACGATATTCTGTATTTTAGTAAGGAAATCTTTGGTGTCCTTGACATAAGATGGTAAAAGGGTTACATGGTCTCTGAGAAAGTTGTCTACATACCTAGACACATTTTCCCGTGCACTTCCCTTTGAAAACACTATAGGTCTACCCAGTGAATTGGTTTAGTTTTTGTGAATTTTAGGGAGAAGATGGAGTACAGGGAATTTGGGAAAATCCTTTTTTAGAAAACAAAATTCCTCCCACTCTAACAGACCCCTCTCTTTACAATCTGAGCATACTCCAAATGCCTGTAGTATTTTTGGTGTATTCATCCCTGCCACTTTTGGTGTAAAACATTTACTCGTTAAGCTGTCGCATGGCTTCGTTGAGGTACATCTCCCTACTCATGAGGACTATATTCCCTCCTTTGTCTGCAAGTCCGACTATGATGGTATCATCGTCAGCCAGGGTCTTGATTGCCTCTTTCTGTATCTTGGTAAGATTGTTACCAAATGTTGTTCCAATGTTTCTGTCTGAAGCGAGTTAGCTGATCTACCACTACATCCTGAAATGTATTGATATTATCGTGTGGCATCAGCGGAAGAAATGTGGATTTAGGCTTGAATTTGGTGGAAGCTGCACGTCATATGTTACTTCAAGTTTGTCTAAGATATGATATATGTTGGTATTATCATGACTGGTCCCTCCCTCCAATTTGGGCATAGCAATGAGAGTATCAATATCGCTGATATTGAGTTCTTCATTCATGCATGGCATTTGTATGTTCCTGGGTTCTTGGTTCATGGGAGGTTTAAGTTTATGCCATTTTTTCAATTTCAGTTTTCTGCAGAATTTGAAAAGATCTATTCGGGTATCTACAAAGTCAATCGCTTGGGTGAGGCAAAAAGATAAACCTAGGCATAATGTTCGTGCTTCTAGCTGATTGAGAGGTTTATCCGTTAAGTTTATGATGGTACGTCTTACCTGTTCATCATCCATTATAGGGCTGTTCTGGAGCGAGTTGATGAATTTCCCATGTGCTCCTGCCACTGCCCCTTCCTCCATCTTTGTTTGAGTCTTTCCTTTCTTTTCCGTCGACGCACCGACCTCTTCCCCTTCCTCGTCCTTGTGTGTTCTGGTTCATGTTTTTGGGTTGTGGAGTTGCCCTTGTTGTTTGCCGCCCCGTCGCAGGAGCCGGTACTCGTCTACAAAAGTCTTCGGGCGAATATCCGTTTCACTCCCTGAGGTTGGACTTCCTGATGTTAATGATGTTGCTGTTGATTCAGTATCAGGATCACTTGAGGTTTACCCGATTTCTTCTGTAACTGCAGATGTAAGGCTTGAGAGTCCCATGTCCATGTTATGTGTTTCATACATGTGGTCGTACTTGCGACTATATGTTAGGATCCTGCCAGACTCGTAATCGCCGCAGTCGCGATGTAGTTTGCGCTGCTTCCTTGCTTTAATATCTGCTTCGTAGGTTATTAAACGTTGTTTCATTTCACCATTAAATCTTGAAATCATCAATTCTTGTTCACTGCATCTGCTAAGTTCTTCTTTAAAGCTCTTTATGCTGTTGATGGTGATTTCCCTCTCCTGACAGGCGTATTTCACCAATATTTCCATCATTGTTTTAGAGCTTTTTGCCGAATTAATGGCCCATTCCTGGAACATTCCTGGGTTGGGTGATTCATACGATGGAGTAATATAAATCCGCAAACCCCTTGGTATCATCTCCTTATCTATATAGTCTTGGAGGGAGATTGCCTCCCACCATTTTGAGATTTCATTTTTATTAAGTTTTTCTAGTTTTCTCAATAGATCCATGATGGTAGTTTCTTTCATTATAGTGTTGCTGTTAGTTTGTCCCTTCCTTGGTACTCTGGCAAATAATGTGAGGACAGCTGTCCGTCTGTCAGCGTCATCCTCCATAATGTTTGAAAAGACTGCCCACTATGCCCAGACAACAAATTGCATCGCTCCAGTGTATGCGCCCCCTCAATAAAGATGAGGTTCCTCCTGCCGTACTGAATGTGGTAATATCTGTGTCGAAAGTACCAAGTATCCGATTCAAGGGGATAACACAAGTGTGCAGTGGGTTGTAATTACACACGTTGTCCTCACTTGCTCGTGTCCTTGAGTATTCGGTGTACTGGGCTGCAGCTGACACCCAGAGTCGTGAGTGCGGCAAAAGCTGTGCCAGCAAAGCCCCCCGTGTTGTGAAACACGGTTCCTTTTTTAAAAATAATTTGGGGAGGGTGGCTGCATGGCCCCCCTTCCCTTGACCACTTTTGGCCCCGGGGACCCCATACCCTGGGGCCTTGCACCCTTTTGTTAAAAAACTATGCGGAGGGGGATGTGTGGCCCCCCTCCAAAGGCCAATTAGAGCCCCAGGGACCCCATTCCCCGGAGCCTGGCTATCCGTTTTTCTTTTTTTTCTTTTTTCTGAGGAGGGCAGCGTGGCCCCCCTCCTCAGGCCACTCCTGGCCCCGTGGACCCCATCCCCCGGGGCCTGGCTTCTCCGCTTGGGACCCTGGGGGGAGCCCCAATTCCCCGGGGCATGTGGGGGGGCTCGAGCACCCTCCCCCCCACACAGGTTATTTTATTCAAAATAGAGCACCGGGGAGGTGGCGGTCCTTGGGGCAGCGTGGGGGGGATTGGGACCTTGGGAAGGTGTGTCTTCCTGCACAAAAACAAACAGCACATGACACAGATATCCTTGCACTATGGTGCAAGGGTGCCTGTGTCACCACATGGCTGCAGTTTAAGCAGCCGTGCATAGAGAAGCATAGATTTGGAACATATTTATGTACATATGTTGCATCCCTGTGCTTCGGAAGTACTACAGCACACTGCAGTTAAGAGGTTACTGTGTGATGCTGCAGCACTTCCTCATAGTTCTGCACTTATACATTCACCATACGCTACTAATGCATTCATTAAGTCAATTACGTACTACACATACATTCATCTAAATTTTCACACACTAACAAAGAAATGTAGCTCTTTTTTTAAACCAGGAAAGTTAGTTCTTACAAGAACTTTTTTTTTTCTTCTTTCTTCTTTTATATTTTTTTGGGGGTTTTCTGAACAATTTTTAATTTTTTTTGGTTTTTCTGCAAAAAAAAAAACAAAAAACAAAACAGAAGGAACCAAACAATGAACTTCAGGGAACAATAAAAAAATGAAAAACCTAGCAAATGTGACTTTCTTGCCGGCGGCAGATCAGATCGATCGACTGCTCACCGTAGCACAAAGTCGCATTGCACTTAGTACAGAGCACTATTAAATATTGAAATTGAGGATGGATGTCCAAATTTTGGGCTGATGGATGCACTCTTGATGTGCTCGGCTGGGATGAGGTGGAAGGCGCAGGAGCAGGAGTGTTTCTCATCCGTTTGCACTCTTCTCGTGCAAGATTGTTTGGATGAAGGGTCCTTATGTGCTTCATCATACTAGCCGTGCCGCACGAGTATTTCTTGTTAGGATCCCCTCGCGACAGCACTCTTTTGCAAATCTTGCATGTGACCAAGGTGGCATTGGTCTTATTCTGCCCCTCGGGAAAAGTAAAAAATGTCCACACCACTGAAGAAAAACGTTCTTTGCGTGGTGCCTCCTCCAACAATTCATCCTCAGATGTATGAGAAGATGCAGGTGATGCCTGCTGCCCTGAAGCCATTTTTAGTTGAAAAAAGTTAGAGCTAAGTGTAAACTTCATCTCTGCAAAGAGATGCTCCTCCAAAGAAGGTCAAAGAAGAATGATTGAATTGGGTGGGGTCTTTCAATAGTTAGAACAGGAAGTGTAATGAACCAATCAAATCTCTTTTTTTGCAGGTCACATGGGTTCCGCGCACCCTGCGCTTACGCAGCACGCACCCAGCGCGTATCTGCGAAATTGAATTAAAATAAATTATAGGATTAGATGTAAAAATATATTAGTTTTAAGACTAGTTTAGAGTTTGTCTTCAATTAATATTCACATGAAATACATATATATATGTTTGTTTAAATGTTAAATATTTCGCGGGATCCGCGCACCTACTGCGTCACAGACGCAGATGACGCATCGCGGAAGCACGTAAAAGTCGCGTTACGTACATCGAACGTGTCGCGTATAGGCTGGGAGTCGCGTACCTGTCGCATTGCGATCGCGCACTAAACACGTACCCAATGCATACCGTGCACGGATGCTTCCGCATAGGGATCGAGAACGGTACGCATAGGGTGCACGGATCCAAAAACATTGAAAAAAATATGTAAAATAAAGTTTTGAACATATAGTTAAAGAAATATTTTTAAAAATATAAAAAAATATGTTTGAAAAACCCAATAAAAACAAATAATATTTCTTTAAAGAATTAATTAAATAAATACATTTTAAAAATGGTGATAAAAAAGAATTTCAAAAGAACATAATTAATGAAATTGACACACTGAAATTGAAAAATATAGGAATCCAATGAAAATCATTAAACATGATATCTTTAGAGATAAGTTATAGATAGGAATTAGCATTTAAAAAACCTTTGAAATTCACTGAAAACACCATAGGTTTCATGCACGTTATAGTTAGGAATTGGCATTTAAAAAACCTTTGAAATTCACAAAAAAAAATCATAGGTTTCAGGGGCGTTATAGTTAGCTGGACATTTGCCTCGTACAAAACCCTAGAAATTCCCCTGTTATAGTTAGTTCAGCTAACTATAACTCACGCCCCCGCAATGCACTGCTGATGACGTCACATTATTACATCACTCATGACATGGTCAGTGACATCACTGATGACATCTCAAATGACATCACTGATGACACCACTGATGTTCCAATGTTTCTGTCTGAAGCGAGTTAGCTGATCTACCACTACATCCTGAAATGTATCGATATTATCGTGTGGCATCAGCGGAAGAAATGTGGATTTAGGCTTGAATTTGGTGGAAGCTGCACGTCATATGTTACTTCAAGGTTGTCTAAGATATGATATATGTTGGTATTATCATGACTGGTCCCTCCCTCCAATTTGGGCATAGCAATGAGAGTATCAATATCGCTGATGTTGAGTTCTTCTTTCATGCATGGCATTTGTATGTTCCTGGGTTCTTGGTTCATGGGAGGTTTAAGTTTATGCCATTTTTTCAATTTCAGTTTTCTGCAGAATTTGAAAAGATCTATTCGAGTATCTACAAAGTCAATCGCTTGGGTGAGGCAAAAAGATAAACCTAGGCATAATGTTTGTGCTTCTAGCTGATTGAGAGGTTTATCCGTTAAGTTTATGATGGTACGTTTTACCTGTTCATCATCCATTATAGGGCTGTTCTGGAGCGAGTTGATGAATTTCCCACGTGCTTTTGCCACTGCATCCTCCTCCATCTCTGTTTGAGTCTTTTCTTTCTTTTCCGTCGACGCACCGACCTCTTCCCCTTCCTCGTCCTTGTGTGTTCTGGTTATGTTTTTGGGTTGTGGAGTTGCCCTTGTTGTTTGCCGGCCCCGTCGCAGGAGCCGGTACTCGTCTAAAAAAGTCTTCGTGCGAATATCCGTTTCACTCCCTGAGGTTGGACTTCCTGATGTTAATGATGTTGCTGTTGATTCAGTATCAGGATCACTTGAGGTTTCCCCGATTTCTTCTGTAACTGCAGATGTAAGGCTTGAGAGTCCCATGTCCATGTTATGTGTTTCATACATGTGGTCGTACTTGCGACTATATGTTAGGATCCTGCCAGACTCGTAATCGCCGCAGTCGCGATGTAGTTTGCGCTGCTTCCTTGCTTTAATATCTGCTTCGTAGGTTATTAAACGTTGTTTCATTTCACCATTATATCTTGAAATCATCAAGTCTTGTTCACTGCTTCTGCTAAGTTCTTCTTTAAAGCTCTTTATGCTGTTGATGGTGATTTCCCTCTCCTGACAGGCGTATTTCACCAATATTTCCATCATTGTTTTAGAGCTTTTTGCCGAATTAATGGCCCATTCCTGTAACATTCCTGGGTTGGGTGATTCATACGATGGAGTAATATAAATCCGCAAACCCCTTGGTATCATCTCCTTATCTATATAGTCTTGGAGGGAGATTGCCTCCCACCATTTTGAGATTTCATTTTTATTAAGTTTTTCTAGTTTTCTCAATAGATCCATGATGGTAGTTTCTTTCATTATAGTGTTGCTGTTAGTTTGTCCCTTCCTTGGTACTCTGGCAAATAATGTGAGGACAGCTGTCCGTCTGTCAGCGTCATCCTCCATAATGTTTGAAAAGACTGCCCACTATGCCCAGACAACAAATTGCATCGCTCCAGTGTATGCGCCCCCTCAATAAATATGAGGTTCCTCCTGCCGTACTGAATGTGGTAATATCTGTGTTGAAAGTACCAAGTATCCGATTCAAGGGGATAACACAAGTGTGCAGTGGGTTGTAATTACACACGTTGTCCTCACTTGCTCGTGTCCTTGAGTATTCGGTGTACTGGGCTGCAGCTGACACCCAGAGTCGTGAGTGCGGAAAAAGCTGTGCCAGCAAAGCCCGCGTGTTGTGAAACACAGTTCCTTTTTTAAAAAAAAAATTGGGGAGGGTGGCTGCGTGGCCCCCCCCTCCAAAGGCCAATTATAGCCCCAGGGACCCCATTCCCCGGGGCCTGGCCATCCGTTTTACTTTTTTTATTTTTTCTGAGGAGGGCAGCGTGGCCCCCCTCCTCAGGCCAATTATGGCCCAGGGGACCCTATCCCCCGGGGCCGGCCTGCCTTTTAAAAAAAAAAAGAAAAAAAAATATTTAAAGGGGAGGGGGGCCATAATGGCCCCCCTCCCAGGCCACTCCTGGCCCCGTGGACCCCATCCCCCGGGGCCTGGCCTCTCCGTTTGGGACCGTGGGGGGAGCCCCAATTCCCCGGGGCATGTGGGGGGGCTCGAGCACCCCCCCACACAGGTTATTTTATTCAAAATAGAGCTCCGGGGAGGTGGTGGTCCTTGGGGCAGCGTGGGAGGGATTGGGACCCCACCATGCTTGTTTTTAACAGCCCTGGGAAGGTGGCGGTCCCCGGGGCTGCGGGGGGCCGGGTGCCCCGTGGTTATTTGTAAAAGCCCCTTGGAGGTGGCGGTCCCCGGGGCAGCGTGGGGGGGATTGGCACCCCCTATGCATTTTTTTAACAGCCCTGAGGAGGTGGCAGTCCCCGGGGCTGCGGGGGCCCCCGCTAACGAATTTATAGTGCCCCAGGGACCTGGCCCACCCGGGGGCTTTTTTTAAACGAAGCGCGGGATCCCGCGCTTCATTTTCTTTTTATAATTTCGGCAGTATTCACGACCCCGTTGCGATTTCTGCCGAAATTATTTAAAAAAAAAAGCTTTTTTGGGACCCCTTGAGCAGGCCTGTGTTTCTACCCTGCCCCCTTTTCTTCTTTTTTTATCTTTTTTTCTTATGACTCAGTTCTACCGAGTCACAAGATGGCTGCCAACACTTCCTGGTTTGGAGCTTCCTGGTTGAAACTCATGGTCGGGAGGGTTCGCGAACCCACCGCGGCCATAGATATCGAAACTTTTTTTTTTCTTATTTCTCAGGAACTACTGAACGGATTTACACCATTTAATAACAAGCATTTGCAATGCAATAGGTCTCGCATTTACGCAAGTTTGAGCTATTGACATTGCAAATGACAATGCTTTTTTGTTTTTGTTTTCGTTTTTAAAACATAAATAAAGGGCATTGTTATTTACAATGCCAATAGCTTAAACTCGCGTAAATGTGAGACCTATTGCATTGCAAATGCTTGTTAAGAGCTCGGTGGTAGAACACCAGGTGTTAAAGATTAAGAAAGGGGCACATTGCAGAGCTGAGTCTATGTCCCAGTAATGGAATATCAGGGTGCAGCAGATCAAGATGGAGCTGCATTTCTGAGCAGTGTGTGGCTTCGAGCACTGGAATAATGTGGTGCTCAGGTGAAAGATGGTGGTACACTGACATCTGTGTGTTAGTCCTAGAATATCGGGGTGCCGCAGGCCATGACAGGCATGCAATACGGAGCTGCACAAGGGTTCTACTGTTGGAATCATGGGGTGCTGAATGTCACTATGAATGTGCACCGACAGCTGTGCTTGGGTGCTGAGGCTGAAATAACGGGGTGAACCAGACGATGGTGAAGGTGCGATGATAGCTGTATGTAGGCCCCAGTACTGAAATAAGGGGACGCTGGGGTTTAAGGGCTAAGGCGCATTACAGAGATCTGCTTTGTCCTAGTACGGAAATAACAGGGTGCTGTGTGTGTGCATTGAGGTGCATTTGCAGATTTGTGTGCGTGTCCGAGTACTGAAGTAATGGGCTCTACAGATTTTAGGATGGCTGCACAGACACCTATGTGCTAGTCCCGATTCTGAACTTAAGTAGCAACCGTGCCCACAGGAGCCTTTTTTTCTGGCGGCATTTCCATAACACACAGCATTGCTTAATGAGACTATTTACTTTAATAATCAAAGAGGGAAAACACGCAACTATATTTAGGGGGCAGACGCTCCTGTTCGACATGCCTTTCATCTCAGTTAATCAATGCTGCAATCCAGGCGGAAGAGGCGACACAGTGCAGCAACTATGGACTAAAACTTTAGGTAAATACGCCACACAATAACTCATAGAACCACTTCCAGTTTTAGCACTTCATATTTTAACCTATGTTGAAAATACAAATTGCGGATGAAAAGAAAGCACTTACCATTCGTAAAAAAATATTTAAAAAAGAGTGGAAGACATTAAGGGCCCGATTTACAAACAGATCAAATTATCCCTGATAGTCCATCAGGTTGTGTCAGCTGACAACCAGGTAAGCCACTACCCTGAGGGTTTGGTTCCCCTAGCGTAATAGGGGAAGGGAGGAGGGGTCAGGTTCTTTAAGAGTAGCTGTGAGTCCAGCAATGCCTGTAGATTGCCTGCTGGGAAATGACCTATAGTACACTATCTGGAAAGAGGGAGGTGGAGCTCAGGTTTAATCTGGAGATGTTAGGATTATCTCTTAGGGGGCGCTTATGACCACATGGTCAATGGCAGGCAGTAAGGGGAGTCAGAAGGACCGGAGTCTGACACAATGGCCCTGGTGCCTACAATGAAGAGGAGGGGCAAGTGGCTCAAAAAACACACCCGGAAGTTCCCCCGGTCCAGGAGAAGGCTGAACCTGAGGATGACATCCAAGAACCCACACGGAAAGCCATTTCTGCCTGGGGAGATTTACCTGAGCTAGCTGCTCAAGGATTGTCTGAGGAAGAGTTCTGCAAGGTGCAGAAGGAGTGCCCAACTCTTGAGGGCTTACGGTGGCTGCCCAAAGCACAGGAAAATGGTGACATCTCTGGTGATCACCACAGCTGTTGGGAGAATAGTCTCCTGTAGAGTGAGCCTAAGGTCCCTAAGCCTGGTTCACCTGTATGTTAGTTATTCCCCAGTGGTATCAGGTATTCCTCCTGGAGTTGGCTCATAACATCCCCCTGGCAGGACACCTGGGGCAGACCAAAACCTTTGACTGTCTGGTCACCCACGTTTATTGACCTAGGATGAGGATCCACTCAAATGCATTCTGTAGGTCCTGTGTTACTTGCCAGGTCAGTGGTAAGTGAGGAGTAAAGCTTAAGGCTTCCTTGCTGCCTTTCTCCATGCTGTGAACACCCTTTGAAAGGGTGGGCATATACATTGTGGGACTTTTGGACCCCAAGACAGACTTAGGCAAGAGGCTCATCCAGTTCTTTTTTTTCTTTATTGGTTTTTTACATTTTTTAACAAATCACAACAACAATTGCAGAGATTATCAATACCATTAGTGTTTCAGCATTCTATGATATATATTGTTCACATTTATCCACCAACAGATGCTTGATATGTGTTAGAGTTTTGACTGAATTACAATTGAATATTCCACAATGCAGTAACACACAGCTCCTAGACATTCGGGAATTACTAAAAGGTAATACCAATTAAACAGGCTACACGCATGGCAGTATGTTATTATGCACACTATTACTGTGATTAAATTGGTAACTGCTAGAGGCGGCACCATCTATTGAGCCAAGCCAGTGAGTGAACGGGAACCATATATATTTGGGGCGGGATCGGGCCGGTACAAGTTCCCAATAACATGTCAGCCGGTCTCTACAGTATGTGACGTCCTCAAACCAGGATTTTATGGCTGGTGGTGTAGGTTTCCCCCAGTGCATTGCCACATGCCGCTTTGCCAGCAGGAGCAGTAGTGCCAAGAGGCGTCTCCCAGAGCTCACCATGCTATGTACGTATCCCAACAATGCCACCAAAGGAGTGCGCCATAGGCTATTCTCTGTTATGTCCTCTTTGTGCCGGAAGACCTCTGCCTCGAAGTTAGCAATACAACGGCATTACCAGGCCAAGTGAAGAAAGTTTGCTTGTGTCACACCGCAGCACCAGTACTTTGTATCAGGTCGCATTTCCATGCGGTGAAATTGTGTTATGGTGCGATACAGACGATGTAAGTATTTAAAATGTATGAGTCTTAGGCGGTAGGTTAGTGAAAGGTTTTTTAGTTGCCTGCAGCAGAATGCCCATTGTTCATCAGAGATAGTTTCCCCTATGTCTCAGTCCCATGCGCTAGGTGTAGTGATCGGGGATTCACGTTGTGTAATAGTGACCTCTAGGAGGAAATCCCCTTCTCAACCATGGTTCACTGACTCACTAAAAGCGCAAAAGCAAAATTGCAGAAAGGCGGAAAAGAGATGGAGGACTAACTAAGACGAATATAAAACCTCCCTGGCCATTTACAAAAAACTAATATTAGAAGAAAAAAGCAAATATTTTATTCGAAAAATAAAAGAGGCAAAAAATTCTATGAAAGAACTCCTTACCACTGTGAAAAAACTAAGAAAAATTGATAGCAACAAACAGGTAGTAATAAGCTCGGAATTTTGCAATAAGTTGGGCCAATTTTTTGTGGATAAAGTGACCTCAGTTTATGAGTCCTTCAAAATGACAGACAAGCATCTTCCCACATTGCGTAACACAGAACTTGAAGAGGAATCGTCTCCACTAAAATAGAATCCCTTGTTTCACTTTTCACCTCCTTCAGTGGAACAGATTCTTCAGGTGGTTATGACAACTAAGTCCGGGGGTTTAATGGACTCTTGCCCACCAAAGGTGATGCATCTATTTCCTGAGCTGTTGAGCGAGCAATTAGGAAGGCTATTTACACAAATAGTGAAATTGGGCTGCTTCCCAGAGGAATGGAAAACAGCCTCAGTGCTGCCACTACTAAAGAAATCACACCCAGACCCACAGGAACCCGGGAACTACTGACCTATCGCGAGAATCCCGTTCGCCTCAAAAGTTCTGGAGAAACTATTGAATAAACCGCTGGCCCAGTTCCTCTCGGAGGCAAATGCCTTAGACCACTTGCAATTTGGGTTCTGAGAGGGACATGGAACGGGAACAGCCCTGCTCATGGCGGTAGAGGAACTCAGGAGTGTACTGGATGCCGAAGGAAAGGCCACCTTGATCCTTTTGGATCTCTCGGCGGCCTTCAACACGGTAAACCATGATACACTCCTAATCCGACTAGTCAAAGCCGGAGTTCACACGACGGCACAAACACTGTTAGCATCATATTTGTCCAATAGATCGTTCACAGTGGAGTTGGGAGAGGCAAAATCAATACTATTCAACACTCCTTGTGGGGTACCCCAGGGGTCTTCTTTAAGTCCCACTCTCTTTAACTTGTATGTAGCACCATTAGCAGCAATTACAAGGAATTGTGGCTTCTTACCGGTCTCCTATGCTGATGACACCCAAATAGTGGTATCAATCTCAAATAATGCCAAGGAGAAGGCAGATAAATTTAAAAACTGCATGAGGCAAGTCAATAAATGGATGCAGGGTAATTGCCTAAAGTTAAACGGAGATAAAAGCGAAGTCATGCTGTTGGGGACAGACGCGAATATCTGGTCTCTGGAGTGGTGGCCAGAGAGTTTAGGCGACTGCCCATTCCAGTTAACAAGGTGAAAAATCTGGGAATGATACTGGACAACAAATTGTCATTTGACGCCCAGTCAAGCAAATTGGCATCCACGATTTGGTACATCCTGAAAATGATAAGGAAGCTCCTGCCGTTTATCCCCCTTGATTCCCGTAAAACGGTGGTAACAGCTCTGGCCTTATCAAGGCTAGATTATGGGACTGCTCTTTATGCTGGGATACAGGTCCAGCACCTAGCAAAACTGCAGCGCTTGCAAAACGCAGCAGCTAGGTTGGTGCTGGACATTCCCAGGTCTGAGCCGATCGCACACAGATTATGATCCCTCCATTGGCTTCCAATGGAAAAAAGAATACAATTTAAGTCTGTGTGTCTGGCCTATAAAGCCCTTCATGGGATGGGTTCTCAGTTTCTAAAAACTCATTTGAAATTTTATGAGTCTATGTTCTAGCCAAGCAAAACTGATTCAGGTGCCAAAATACTAATAGGTCAGGTGGGGGGGAGAAGCTTTTTGATGCATGCAGCCAAGGCTTGGAATCTCCTCCCAATTGCAATAAAAAATAGCCCTTCTCTGCTTTCGTTTAGGAAAGAGATAAAAACCTGGCTGTTTACCTCTGGTTAGATCCTAGTCCTGGCAGATCCCTGGTCTCTCTGCATCTACCCAGCGCCAAGATGCCCATGGGCAATCGAGCGCTTTATAAATTCATAAATCAAATCATAGTGTAAATACGGGTGACCAGTTTGTGCGCCGAGGGCTCTTTTAGGACATGCTCCAGCGCCTCTAGCGGTGGGGCATCAGGGCATGTAGCTCAGAGCTAGAAATATAACAGAGCATCTAGTGGTGAGGGCTGCGGTGCGGCACCTAAGTGTTGTAGTGTGAGGGATTGGCCATCCGGGTATAGTTCATTAAATGTAGTTAACTCCTTCTGTTGTGTGCTCCTCCATATACTGCGCTCCTCCATACGCTGCCCTCCAATAACGGTGAAACCAATGGGTTGTTGGCAAGTGGCATGGATGGTGCGTATGGCACGTCCAGTTTGGCCCTTCTGTAGAATCCCCTCCAGGCCCAGCGCAACTTTTCTGCGGTGTCAATCTCTTGTCTGGGACGTCTGTATGTGGGGTAAAGGGACCACTCTGTCAATTTCTATGGCTACATGTGGCTGGAAGGGCGATGGGTTTTGCCGAAAATGGGGATATTGAGCCTGGGCACAATATGTGTACAACACAAAGTCAGGAGTTGCCAGACCACCCTGCGCTAATGGTAATGTAAGAAGGTCCCATGACGCTCTGGGTTGTCTACCCGCCCAAACCAACTCAATCATGCTGGACTTAAGATGCTTAAAAATTGTGAAGTAATGGTTATGTGGATGTTTACAAAGAGATATAGTAACTTAGGGAGGATTATCATTTTTGTTATTGCTATGCGACCTGTAAGAGATAGAGGTAGGTGTTTCCATCTTTGGATTCTCTCCACGATCCATGCCATTACCTTGCCATAATTGGCTGCCAAATCTCTTGAATGTCTCTACTAATCTATACTCCCAGGTATCGCACCGGGCCGTCCGCCCAAGCTATTGGGAATTCAGTGTCAAAGGCTACTGTCCTTTCCGTCAGTGGGAGAATGATGGATTTTGCCCAATTAATGTTAACCCCAGATATACCCCCATATAGTACCAGTTCTCTGGTAAGTAGTGCAAAGTTAGCCAAGGGATCTGTGATGTAGAGAGTGAGGTCATCCACATACATGGATACTATCAAGCCCCAGGTGGTAAAGATGATGCTATTCGCATGATGCTGTCTTATTCGTGCTGCCAGCGGTTTCGTGGCAATGGCAAAATGCAGGGGGGATAATAGGCATCCCTGCCTAGTGCCAAGAGAGGTTGGTATTGGGTCTGATATTAGTCCATTTACTATTTGGAAAAACTTAACACCGGGCTCAGTGCTGATGTACTCTGGAAGGGCATATAAATTCTAGAAACACAAAAATATAATACAAATCATAACAACTGACATAGAAAAATATATTATTTTTATTACTCTTCTTTTTGTTTGTTTAAAGATAGAAAAAATATATGTATATTTATAAATACAATTCATACAAAATTGACTTCACTACATAGATAAATACACATTTTAAATATGTGTGTGCAAATTAGAACCACTTATCAATGTAAATTGCGGTATAACCTGAGAAAAGTATATCTTGAATACAAATTGAAGATACAAATGTATCTGTGATAACTGATCTAACAGTATATTGATTTCATAATAGTCTGCATTGTCATTATACAACCGAACATATGATCAAAGCCGTATTTGAAGACACTGGCAATACTTGTTGAATACCAACGCGTTTCGGCAAAGCCTTCTTCAGGATTTTCATACCATTGGTTACTAAAATAAGGAATATAAACACAATTGTGATCTAGAGTTTAGACGCACTTTCAACAATGTATTTCATATGTACATAAATTAAGAAAAACTTGATAGCATACCCTTGATATATGGTCTAAGATGACTGAACCTGAACATTGCTGTGAGGTACAATAAATTAATAAATGAATAACAGTGAAACAAAATCTCTCTCACAATCACAAGTGAAATAATACTAATCATGCAACTATATACAGAATATCCAAAATATAATTTTTTTTTTTAAATAAACATAAACATAAAAAATAAAAAGGTCATGCAAGTGACGCCATGATGTGAGATTCTATATTGCTGTGACTAAGATTCTTTATCTTATTAGCAACAACAAGAGGAAGCCATACATAATAAGATTTGCCCTCTCAGAGATGCAAGAAGCAAGTTAAGGTCTAATTTTATAAGGTGTAATAATATGTATATCATTTACCTTCGCTGAATCGATAAATGGTGTTATCAGAGACCACTCCTCATCTTCTAAAGTCGAAAATTATGATTAATAGCACTGCGTGGCACTGGCTCAAGGGATAAAGATGAACATGAACACTCAATCTTAAATAGTGTTCAAAGTCTTTAATATGGACAGACTACAAGCAGTTATCCCTATATCTATATAAGATAATCCAATAAATACTTTTATCAATGTAGGTGTCTATATGGATCTCTAAATGATTCCTGAGCCATAAAACACGAAAAGCTCGTGTTACCTTTGTATGAAAAGGAAAATTTACCATTAGGAATTCAAACCAATCACTATGTATAATTAAATGATTTACACGTGTTCTGATAACGCTTACCTTTACTAATATATTATGTCATTTATTTGGCTAATGACTCCATATACTGCTTATTTTTTGTATGGGTCGAAGTCCCGATTAGCATAGCAGTATTCTGGAAAAACAATATGTTTACAATCAACTGGCTGATGTCTAGTTAGTCTTCAAACCTATTTGGCCATAATCTGTATGTGAGCTCAAATGCACTAACCTTAGGATTTGGGATGAGTATCACCAATGGCGTATACTTCTAAAGCTGGACTCACAATATGATGGAATTAGATTATATAGTCATGTGGCCCTATATATAAAGGGAAAAAGTGGATCAATTAACTGACCACACGCAACCAAAGAAGTTTCATTCTTAAACCATACTCTTGATTAAGCCTGGGCAAAGCACTATGCTACGCTTGCGTAGTTTGCGAAGTTTGTGCTACTTCGCACTACACAAATTGCACATAGCACAGTGCAAACACGCGTAGCATAGCGTAGCATAGCATAGCGTAGCATAGTGCAGCATAGTGCAGCGGTCATTTTTTGCTTGCTCATGGTCCTCAACGTCAAGTTGGCGACCTCGAGCAAGCAAAATGACATCCCGGCGAGACTTTTTCCTCGTTCGTGATCAGCAACATCAAGTTGCCGATCGCGAGCGTGGAAAATAAACCTCCCGGCGAGCTTCTCAACGCGGGGAGGTCAGGTTTCTCATTGCGAGTGGTCGCGTATGCTGAAGACCGCTCGCGATGAGAAACTACCAGTCCGCGTTGAGAAAGCTGCCGCTCGAGTAGAAATCTACTAGAGCGGCAGAAAACGACCGCTTGCACTGTGCAAGATGCAGTTTGCACTGATTGCACAGTGCGGACAAGCATCCGGCACTGTGCAATCAGTGCGAACAGCATGTTGCACAGTGCACTACGCAGTTTGCGAAGCTACGCATAGCTCGCGTAGTGTAAAGTGCACTTTGCGTAGCTACGCGTAGCGCTACTTCGCAAACCACGCCCAGGGTTACTCTTGATGCGATCTAATATTGCACAAATTATTATACGAAATCAACATGCTGGTAAACCGCCAGTTAATCTAATAAGTACTGGCTGTATACAATATAGAAAGTTCTCCTACCGTTGTATTACTAGGTTCTGTAGTGGAGAATATTGCCCCAAAATTAACTATAGAGGGTGCCCAAAATATGTAAAAATCAAAATATAAGGAGCACTGCGCCTCTGCACTCGTGTATTGAGTAAATAAACACACCCCAAAGTCTGACTATCAATGTAATGGCAGGGGGTTAAATGGCTATACGGCATAACCTAACTGCCGCGTGTTTGCCAATCATGGGATAGTTTCCAAAGCGGGCAAATCAAAATATTGTAAGCACGACGCCTCTACACTCGTGTATTGAGTAAATAGACATCCCCCAAAGTCTAACTATCAATGTAATGGACGGGGATTAAATGGCTATGCGGCATAACCTAACTACCGCGTGTAAGCCAATCATGGGATAGTTTCCAAAGCGGGCAGGAAATTACCATCGGCGTAGAGGATATACTATACCCTTTTCTTATCAATAATTCCCACCCCAGAATACGATTATAACATGCGCTCATAGTAATGAGGTCCGACTAATATCTTCATCTATATGAAGCTACATGTGCCGTTTGACCATGATTAAATAGTATTCTTAAAGATATTCCTAAACCAAAACGAAGTGTCAGTGATCCTTTAACTTACCGGAAGGAAATGGTATAAATAACTCCTGCCTCCGACCCGCTAGCCGACCAAAGAGTCGTGTGGATTGGCTTCCGGTTTATACTCACTGCCGCGATTATCGTTTCCTAATACTATGACATCATTACTAAGCGCTCGCTGTTGCTCCGGCTTTGCCGTGAAAGCCCAGTGGCCATATTGAAGTATCTACTCCACACAACTTTTCAAGTTAAAATTGGTCACGACAGCACCATTTATTCTTAATTTCTTCGTATTATTTGGGAAAAGAGAAGGGATTATTTGTTTTTTTGCGCGTGTATGTAACTACCGCCAACCGGTACAGAAGTAGAGGTCTATTTCCCTGTCAGGGTTTATCCTTTTTTCAGGTTCCCCATGTGTTTTCCAGAGTAATTAGTCCATTTACTTTCAGCCTGACAGTGGGGGAGGTATATATGAGTCTGATAACTTGTATAAAAAAGGGGCTTATTCCCAACTGCGTGAGCAGCAGAAAGATAAATTTCTACTCCAGCGAGTCAAATGCCTTTGTGGCATCTAACAGTGCAGCAGCTGCTGAGACCTGAGGGGTGAGATAATGCAGTAGCATAAAGAGTGTTCTGTGATTCTGGGAGGTGGAGCGACACAGAACAAATCCGGATTGGTCTAGCCTCACAATGAGAGGAAGCAATGGCTGTAATCTGTTTGCCAGTAGTTTTGCGAAGATTTTGTTATTGATATTTATTAAGGATAATGGGCGGTATGAGTCACATGAAGTTGGGGCTTTGCCCGGTTTGAGTATTGTTATAATAATGGCTTCCCACATTGATGGTGGGAGTGAGCCCTCTTGTACACCTCCAATAATCGGGAGGCCAGCAAGGCTGCGTATTCTTTATAAAAAGCGACGTATGCAATCTGCTCCAAGGGCCTCATCGCCAGGTAGGCTCTGGATGACTTTTTGGATATCTTCGACAGTGAGTGACTCATCCAGGTATTCACGGTGAGTACTACTGAGTCACAGCAGTTCAACTGAGTCAAAGCATTTTATTATTTCTGATTCTGATGGTGTGGCCCTAGAAGTGTACAATTGGCCATAAACCTTTTTAATTGTGTCTAGGATTTCTGTGGGCATGTGACCCGAGGAAACCTCTGGTGGGTGGAGCTTAGTAATGTATTCAGAGCCTCTAGGCGGTTTATGCAAGTTTGCCAGTGACTTACCGGGCCTGTCTCCTTCCCCATATTTATGGGCCTGTGCATATTTATGAAAAAATTGTATTTCCCTTTCAGCCTTCTCTTGGATTGCTGTTAACTTCTCACAGATTTCAGTCAGTATATCAGGCGTTTGGAATTGAAAATACCGTTGTTCCAAATCCCGGATTTCGCTATCTAGCTTCATGAGACAGTTGCGGATGTCCTTCAGGACCCCGGCCTGCAGGACTATACGTTCCCCCCCAAATGACAACTTTGAAGGCCTCCCACATCACGCACTCCGAGTCTACTGAACCCATGTGGTGTTCGAAGTAATCATTTATTTTTGTGTGGATTTCTTTGTATACTGTGTCCAGCAGTGCGTTCTGAGGGAGGCGCCATGTAAAGGGCTGTATGTATGGTCTATGGATTTGAAGTCGAAGTGCCACATGTGCGTGATCTGACAGTGTGCGCGGATGGTGCGTCGCCTCTATAACCCTTGAGTGGATGTCTCTGGACGTGAGCCAGAAGTCCAGTCTGGACCAGGTTCTGTGATGTTGGGACACACAAGTGCCCTCTCTGACATTCTGGTTCAAGGCACGCCAGGTGTCAACCAGATAATGGTCGTCCATTATAAGGCGAAGCGTGGCAGTGGACTGTGGATGATGTGGCCTAGGTGCACCCACCCTGTCCTCGTGTTCTGATAAAACAACATTGAAGATACCTCCCCACAGTGTAGCATTGTGTTCCATGGTCTGAACACCCTGCCACATCTGATTGAAAAATTCAGGGTCATTTGTGTTTGGTCCATAAGTATAAGCGAAAGTGATGTGCTGACCAGAGAGCTTGCCTCTTAAAATGATGTATCGGCCCTCCAGGTCTATGGTGACTTTCCCAGTTGTCCATGGGAGCCCCCCTGCGGATTAAGATTGCTACCCCCCTTGAATAAATGGCATAGGTTGACGCGTGTATTTCTCCCCATCTGTTGGCCTTCAGTTTAGACAGGGATGTGTCGGTTAGGTGAGTCTCTTATATGAAACAGATGTCAGCCCTGTGTCTAGCCTGATAAGAATGCCCTAATCTCGCTCTTCTATGGTCATTAAGGCCGGCGCACGTTCCATGTGATGCAATTTAAGCAGTTCATGCCAGCTATCTCTGAATTTTAGCAAGGTGCAGTACCAAATGTATGGATCTGCGCGTAGCCTGCAGTGAGTGGAACCAGGTACAAGTCCGTGTGTGTCTTAGCACTGTGCATTTCTGTAACTGCAATGGGTGTCTGAGGTCTTAGTGAAGCTATGTGTCGGTGGTGCTTTCAGTTGGACAGTCTGCAACATTAAACAATTACAATTAAAACAGTCCCCCCTCCCACACAAACAACCAAACAGGTTACTGGAGTAGTGGAATAGTGCAAAGGGCTATAAGGGAACTATCCCAGTTTAGTTCGGAAAATGTGACTAGGTTGGTACCTATGGAGAAACAGGTTAAAGCACATATAGAGGCGGAGCCAAGATGGCGGAGTGAGCAGACGTCCTGCTCCGGAGCTCTCGCCGGGATCAGCTATAGCACCGGCCGCTGGGCCGTTAGTAGCGCTGAAGGTGCCTATTTTTCGGGGCTCGGAGACCCGCGACTTCACCGAGGGCGAGGTGGCGCCCGGAGGCTGGGAGCTTTCTGGCCGCGAGACGGCAGAGAAGGAGAGCGGCGGGAAGGAGGCCGCGCCGGAGAGCGCAGTGTGGGCGTGCGATCTGCTGTGTGGCGGGGGCGGAGGCGGCGGCCTGGAGACCGAGGCTGGCAGTGAGCAGCGAGGGTGCGCCCCGGAGTGGTGTGGGAGCTTCCAGGAGCCTGCGGAGAGGACCCGCTGTCGCGCGGCTCGGGTCCACCGTCCTGGAGGTGAGAGCGGCGCTGGAGAGGGGGCGGCCCGCAGAGAGCTCGAGGGTGCGCAGAGAGCAGGGAGCGGAGCCCACAAGTACCCCATAAGGCGGCGAGACCCTGAATAGCACGACCCCGCCGCATGGTGAACACAGGATCGGCAGCTGGGAGCACGGAGGACCGGGCCGCTCGGAGCCGCGAGGGAGGCCCGCGCGGCTGGGCCTGAGACGCCTAAGGACGGCCTGGAGTTGCCGGCTCTGCCTCGGGTTCGGCTGTGGTGCCCCTACCCCTGGAGCAGCGGATGAGTGGTGCAAGCTCGTGGAAATCGGGGGATGGTTGCCGGCGGATGGATCGGGCTGGACGGCAGGTGTCAACCTTGATGAGTGGGGGTGACCGCGTCCGGCAGAGCGGGCCTTAGCCGGGAGACCGCAGAGGAGCACGACGGAGGGCGGCGGCGAAGAGTCCTCGCCTCCCTGAGAGCTGCAGCAGTGTTTGGGATTGGCGGGGCACCTGGCCTTCCCCTGGGGACAGTTGGAACACACCGGGCAGGCCTGGGGCCGGGCGGGGCCTCTGGGGGCCGTGTCCCTGTGCTCGGCCGGGTCTCCTGGTCATCGGAGCTGTGCCGGGCCACATCGCGAGGTGGACGGAGCCGATTGAGGCGTTGGGGGAACCCGTGACCTGCACCAGGCCTAACTACGACAGGGCTTTGGAGGCTGCCCGTGGAAGGAGATACGGGGCCCGGAGCTCGTGACAGCGGCCTGGCGGAGCGGGCTGGTTGCCTTCCGGCGATACCGGCGCCCCTACAAGGACAGAGGATAGCCACGCCATAGCCCGTCGGACACGCGGGGCTCCCCTGGGTGAAGGAGCAGATCTCCGACCTTGGGCCTCCTGCCGAGCCTCAACTGGGTGACGGTCCAGCGGGGAGGCATTCCGCGGGATACACGTGGGGAATTGCAGGCTGCGACATGGCCACGCACAGGAAACGGCAGGACAAAAATATCAAGGATTTGTTCTCCAAGTCCCCGGGGGGTCAGATGGCTACGACAGCGGACGCCGGGGGATCTGGCAAGGGGAAGCTGGATGCCGAGGGCTCGGAGCCTATCACTAAGGCCTTCCTGGAGTCCATGTTCGCCGCGCTGAGGGACGACATCCAAACTTTCAAACAGGAGTTCACGTCTGAGCTCAAGGAAGTCCGCCGCGATGTGGACAGTATTGGCGAAAGAGTGGCGGACCTAGAGGGCAAGAGTGATGGCAAGGACGAGGAAATCGCAAATCTCCAGCAGGAGATCATCCGGCTGCATGATCAACAGGTGGACCTGCAGGTACATCTTGATGACCTCGAGAATCGCTCCCGTCGCCATAACATCCGAATTAGAGGCGTGAAAGTGGACGACGACACGAAGGATCTGTTCGCCTACACGAGGGAGCTATTCAATCACATCTTGGAGCGCCCGCTGGACACGAACCTGGGGATAGATCGAGCGCACAGGGTGGGTCCCCCTAGGGCGCCGTCGGCGTCCCCGCCGGATATCCTGGTATGCATGCAGGACTACCTTACCAAGGAGATGATCATGCAAAAGGCACGCCGTATGCACCCCTTACAATTTCGAGATCACAGACCGGTGCTGTTTCAGGACCTGTCTGCGCTCACGCTGCAAAAACGGCACCTGTTCAGACCTATCACGGCGCACCTCCAGCACATCAACATCCCTTATAGCTGGGGTCACCCCTTCCGCTTGGTATTTCGTATGGATGACAAACTGTACCAGCTGCGCTCTCTGTCCGAGGCCGCCAGATTGCTGGGGGTGGTCCTCCCAGAGGAAGGTGGGGGAGAGGGGGCCGCCGCATCCGGCACGGGACAGGCTGAGCCTCGCTGGAGGCAGAAGGGTTGTAGACACCGTCTGAAAAAACCGCCAGCGGCAGAGATCACGAAGGGTCGTCTGTCGGCGTTGGAAGCTGTGTCAAAGGACCTTCCGGGCTCACAGAATGGCTGAACTAGACAAGCACGGTACCTGATATACTCCTTCTCTTGCATCTGAATCCTTGGCGGGAGGGAGGCTTCCTTCCATGATCGATGGACGTTCCCCAATGACTTTCTACCAGTCGCAGGCGTGCGACGGACTATATGGTTACAGTTTTCATGGTTTGGGTTTTTCCTTTTTTGGTTTAGAGGGGGTTTGTTGTGGCAGGAGAAGGTTGGGGGCTCTATGCTCGTCTTTCCCGCACAGCCTGAATCATCACTTGCACTCCCGTGTCCCTGACTCGCTGCCACTCCGAAAGCCTAGAGCCCCTGTCTGTGCTGCTGTTCCACTGCGGCGTCCCCCATGTGATACCCATCATGCCACCCGCTATACTTAAAATACTGACCCTGAATGTCCGGGGTCTTAATAACCCAGTCAAGCGTTAGGCTGTTCTATCATACTTAGAAAACTCCCAAGCGGATCTCTGCCTCCTGCAGGAAACCCATCTGCTGGCGCGCGACTGCCACCGCCTTAGGTCCCGGAGGTTCCCCACCCAGTTTTTCTCTTCTGGCCCTACTAAGACAGCTGGAGTGGCGATAGTAGTGGCGCAGCGATTTAGGGGGGTGGTCCTCCACAAAGTGGCCGAGATCAAGGGACGCCTTCTGACCTATCGTCTCGCTCTTGGGGGGTTGCCATTCACTGTTAGCTCCATCTACGCCCCGAACGAGGGTTCTGAGCGATTTTTGCACTCACAGAATCCACGACCACACCAGACCGCCATATCATTATAGGGGGGGATCTTAACTTGGTGTTCGACAATGTTCAGGACAGATCCAGTCAGCGCTCACACCAAGCTGGGGCCATTTCTGCGGAGGGCTTGCGCGCTTGCAGGATTTGGGGCTGGACGACCTCTGGCGCTCCCTGCATCCCCGCGATCAGGAGTACTCCTTTTACTCCAATGCGCATAAGATCTATGCCCGGTTAGATTACCTATTAGTCTCTGCACCGATGAGAGCGCTTGCGACGGCGGCTGACATAGGGGTGGTGTCATTATCGGATCATGCCCCGGTGACCGCTGGTTTCACTCTCCCAGCCATACCGCGTCCTTCTAGGGTGTGGCGTCTCAGAGATGGCCTTTTGCACCGAGACGAGGTGTTTCAGCGCATTAAGCGCACCATTCAGGAGTATCGCACACATAATGACAACACAGACACTTCGCTGGCTACGCAATGGGCGGCGCTAAAGGCAGTCCTTAGAGGGGAGTTCATTTCGATTTCGGCGGCAGACAATAGGGATCGCGGCTGCAAACGGGAAGAGCTTACGCAACAGGTGAGGGAGCTGGAACGCATACACCAGAGAATGGGGGCTCCGAGAGTATGGTGGCAACTTAAAGCGGCTCGCCAACAGTTGACAGCGCTTGACCAAGACAGGGCGGAGTATACGGCACTGAGGCTGAAACACGCTTACTATGCAGGAGGGGACAGGTGTGGGCAGCTTTTGGCTCATAAGCTCAGAGAGGTTCGTCAACGACAGACTGTTAAACGGATTTCTCGGGCAGACGGCTCGACAGCAACGGATGATAGCGCTATCGCGGAGGCATTCCGCGACTTTTACGCATCTCTGTATGCGGAGGCCCCGTTGGCCCGGGCAGAGGGGGAGGCCTTCCTGGATTCGGTAGATTTACCGGCTTTGTCACCTGAGCAGGCCGAACACCTAGACAGAAGCATTCATATGGACGAAGTCGTGTCTGCTATTTCTCGGCTTAAACTAGGGAAAGCCCCGGGTCCAGACGGTTTTCCCGCTCTCTTTTATATGAAATTTGGCTCCCTGTTGGCCCCGATCCTCACCAAGCTGTTTAACTCCTTTGCCGCTCAGGGAGCTATCCCAGGCGACCTCTTGGAGGCGTCGATAGCAGTGATTCCTAAGCCGGGCAAGGACGGAGCGCAATGTGGCTCCTACCGCCCGATCTCACTCCTCAACGTAGATCTTAAGTTATATACGGGGATACTGGCCTCGCGCCTTTGCTCTCTTATGCCGGGCCTCACGAACCCGGATCAGGCAGGCTTCATCCCTGAGAGGCAAACGTCTGATAACACTAAGCGGATACTGCATCTTATAGAGAAGGCCACTCGGGTGCCGGGGGAATATATGATGCTTGCCATTGATGCCGAAAAGGCGTTCGACCGGGTTCATTGGCCATTCTTAGAGCAAGTACTGGGGAGGGCTGGAATTGGCGACAGATTTCGCACGCATGTCCTTAACTGTTATAGATACCACACAGCCACGGTTAGAGTGAACAGATGCACGTCCTCCAGATTCCACATTGAGAGGGGCACGAGACAGGGATGCCCGCTGTCCCCCCTTCTCTTTGCCCTCTATATGGAGCCACTGGCTCAGAGGGTGCGACAGAACCCAGAGATCACAGGCATCCGGCTCGGGGGCTTCGTTCACACAATCAGCCTGTATGCGGACGATGTACTACTGGCCTTATCTGATCCGGGCCCTGCCCTCCCAGCGTGCTGGGCAGAATTGGAGGCTTTTGCACGAGCGGCCGGGTTCAAGGTGAACGCTGAGAAATCCCTGTTCCTGGATCTGTCGTTGTCGCGGTCCACTCGTGAGCATTTGCAATCCCGACTCCCCATTCGTTGGGCAACGGACACGATACCCTATCTAGGGATCCAATTAGCCCCATTGCTTTCTCAGGTAGTGCAGACGAACTACGCACAGCTACGCGACAGGATCCGCCGGGACCTCACAGATGGCGGCATTATCCCCTCTCGTGGTTGGGCAGGATTGCGGCGGTCAAGATGACCATCCTCCCGCAGATTCTCTATTTCTTTCGCACTATACCTCTCCGTCCACCGGTGGGATGGATTCGAGCGACACAGTCAGATCTGGCTCGGTTTATCTGGAATGGGAGGAAACCGCGGATGCGGCGGGCGCTGGGGATTCTGGCCCCGGAGGCGGGCGGATTGGGGATCCCAGATTTGGGACTACTTTCGGGCAGCTCAGCTGCGATATTTAGTGGAGTGGAGTATATGGGAGTCCGAGAAGCATTGGCTATTCCAAGACCAGGCGGTGGCTGCGCGACCGCTACAGGACATTCCCTTCTTGCGCAAGGCGCATCGGCCGCCTAACCTATATGCCTCCTGTATTACGCGGGTGCCCCTGGCGGTATGGGACGTCACTAATCTCACACACAAACTCACATCGTTTCCGTCCCCGCTTACCCCACTGATAGGCAATCCCGATTTCACCCCAGGACTAGAAGAGGCTGCTTTTTCGAGCTGGAAGGCAGCGGGCTGTAGGTCCTTGTGTCATGTTTACGGAGAGGGGGGGGTGAACTAGTTCGCTTCTATGTGGAGGGATTTCGGGCTGCCGGAGGTGGAGAGGTTACGGTATATGCAGGTACGACACTGGGCGCTTCAGCCGCAGGTCCGCTCGGGGACGGAGCGGCGCCTCTCCCCTTACGAACGATGGCTTATCACTCGTACATCAGATAAACACCTAGTCTCAGATCTTTATCAACAGTTGCAGATTAAACACAAACACACACACAATGCGCACAGGCTCCGATGGGAACGAGAACTGGGATGAACCCTGACTCATAAAGAATGGGAGGGCATCTATTACAGGGCACGACATTCGGCTTATCATATGGGGCTCACGGAGACCCTCACAAAAGTAGTGACATATTGGTATTATACAACAGAGCGCTTACATGCGATTGACCACTCTAGGGAGGCGACATGCTGGAGGGGTTGCGGTCAACTGGGTAGCCTTACGCACCTATTGTGGGATTGTACACACCTCCAACCGTATTGGAAACTGGTGCTGGATGAAGTGGACAAGCACTTCGAGACAGAGATACCGCGCTTCCCCGCTTATGTGCTCTTGGGTCTGCCCAACCCTCTGACATACCCATTACGCTCCCGCAGAGGCAGAGTGATAGCCATCACGCTGGGGTCTGCTATACAAAATATACTTGCACACTGGCGCACGCCTCAGCTGCCGACCTTTGTGGAATGGCTCCACCGATTGTGGTATGTCCTGGGTATGGAAAAGTTGGCGCTAACCTTGGCTGGGGAGGGAGACAGATGCAGGGAACTGTGGAAGCCCTTTTTATCACTCTTATCCTCAGAGTTTAGGGAAGTTACGTGTCCCCGATATTTAAGGTTGTTACGTATTGCAGAGACTTCCGATGGGGACGGACATTAAACCTGGCGCGGCCTTGGGCGTGCTGTGGAGCGCGGGAGGAGCTTGAGGGAAGGCGGGGGGGCTGAGTTAATCGGGGGGGGTTTGGTGGGAAATGGGGGTTTCTATTTGTAAGTTGTGGTCTAGTAAATGATCATTCAGTTAGAGCACACTTCGGGTAACAGAAGAATGACAAAGACCCAGATGGTTGTTCTAGCATTGTAAGGGGCATTCGGGTCTCACTTTGTCCTGATGTTCTTTGAGCTATCTTTCAATAAAAACATTTAAACCATAAAGCACATATAGAAAATCCAGTACAAAAATGTGAATGTGTTATTAGTGCGAATGCAAGATAAACCTGAGGACATGTATATAGGGGCCCCCTAGGGATAGGTGCAGTATAGCATAGCATAGGGTGAAGAAAGGAGGGATCGAACCCTCACTTATCTGAGTTTGGAGGATTTCACATTCAGTCATTTTCACTCAGACGATCTTCCAATGCGGCACCATTCGCGTGTTTTGGGCTTGCGTGTGGGCCCGCAATCTTCTTTGCAAATTTCATCGCAGCTCGAGCGCCCGTGAAGATCAGTGGCTTGCCATCAGTTTGCACTCTAAGTTTAGGCGGGTAAAGGAGGGTATATTTCGTTCCGGCTTGCTGAAGTAGTTTCTTCGCTGTAGCAAATTCGCAACATGCTGCTTGAACCAGTTTGGGTGAAATCCGGGTACAAGGATATAGTGTTACCTTGGTACTGAACTGTGACTTGCTCGCGAGCCATGTGCAAGATAGTGTCCCGGTCTCTATAGTTCAAGAGGTGAGCAAGGATTGGGCGTGGTGGAGTCCCAGTAGGTGGTTTAGAGCCCATAGTGCGGTGTGCCCGCTCCACAAGGAACAACATTGACTCAACATGTTGCTCCATATTTGAGATATTTGTTGTCTCTGGGATCACAGTGATTCTCACATTGTTAAACGAGATCTGGCTTTCAGGTCCTTGCTTTTGGCCTTTATCAAGTTTAGAACTTTGTCCATGTGTAGTAACCGTTCATGCGACTCAACTTGGCGGTCCTCCGAGTCTGATACCCTTGTTTCGATGGCATTGAGCCGGGTCTCATGCTTCTCAACCCTCTGCGTCACCTGGTCCATGCACGCAGCCAGGGAATCAAGCTTAGAGGAAATTGTTTTTAGGCTTGCCTTTACTTCTTTCAGCATGGATTTTAGCTCGTCATCCTGCGTGAGGGCCAAGTTAGCTCCAAAAGTCTCAGTAGCAGGCACGGTTCAACCTTCCATTTGGCGTGTTGCACGTTTATCGAATGTCAATTTGGGTTGTTTTATGTCTGTTTTCCCCATGGCTGGTTGATACACAGTTAATGCGTTGTTTGTCTTGCGCCTTGGCTTCTACTCTAAAGGGCTGACTGATTGCTTGGAGGTGCCACAGATTGGTATGTTGCCAGGCAGGGCTCCGTGCGGCCTGCGCTGTAGCTGAGCACTCCTCGGTCCGCCACAGCTGGTCCTCAGTATGTGCACCCCAATGGCAGGCCAAGCGTGCCCGGGTCAGGCACGCACCAGCACAGGGTCTCACCTCCGGGTGAACAGCAGCATGATCAGCTGGGGCCATCACAAAGTTCTTTTGCAGGTTTGCGCTTACCAGCGCGTGCTGTGTTCCTGAGTTCAGAAAGGCCCTGAGTAGGATTACTAATTTCAGGCCCAGACTTCCAATAGGCACCGCACAATCATGGCCTGCAGTAGCAGGGTAATTTAAAGGCCGTTTGCAGTTTGTGCTGGCTCGTTGGTTGTACCACAGTGGCTCCGGTCTAATGCCGTGCGGCGCCCCAGACGAGCGCTCCCCCAGTCAGGGCCACGCGCATCCTGCGCCTCAGCCCAGCACGTCCCAGCCCGCCACGGGTAGCCCTCAAGTTAAACGCTCCAGCGCCGGGCCGGGCGCACACCAGGCGGGCACTCACCAGCGCATGTCTGCAGCCCGGAACGACCAACAGCACGGCCGGCAGGAGACTTCAATTAGTGCTTCCACAGGTATTTATCCACCATCGTGGGCACTTCTTCAGAGTTCTCACGGGCTCCAGGCAGGACCGTAATCTTCAGGCTCGATCTTCCATGGGCACCGTGTGTCCCCGGCGCGTCTCCCTCCACGCAAGCACCCAACGCAGTAGTACGGGCCCAGCCTCCTGCTAGGCCCCCCACCCCAGGGGATCCGATCTCACAGCACAGGCCTGGACCTCCCGGCAAGACTCACGGAGCTCCCGGTTGGCCAGGCCCTTACGCTCGCCCTACGGCTGGCAACAGCTTCCCACTGTTCATATACCCCGCAGCCTGAGAGAGTGCTCACGCAGGGTCTTCAACTGCAATCGGTGCCGCAGGCTCAGCATGGTCACAGCGGCCACCTCCTCCTCCACGCAAGCCTCCGTAACAGCCACATGGCCGCACAAACCAGGCCGCGACAGGCCCGGTCTTTCCCACTCCTGCTGAAGGGCAGCCCATGTCTCCCACAGCCGTCGGATCAGCAGGATATTATCGCCGCAGGTCCCAGTAAAGCCGATCCTGCATTTTTCCCTTGTTTGTTCCGGAATTGGACAGGATAAGTGCAGGATATATGGGCTCGGCCGGCAGAGCCCTCTCAATGAGCGGCCATCTTGCTACTTGACTTGACCACGCCCCAGAGGCTCATCCTGGTGTTGGTGGACCATGCAGTAAGGTATCCTAAGGCCATACTCCTGATGCCAGTGACTGCGCTTGTGGTGGGCAAGGCACTGATGGGCATTTTTACCTGTGTGGGTTTCACCAAGGAGGTTGTGTCTAACCGGGGCACCAACTTCATGTTTGCCTACATGAACGAGATGTGTGATGAGTGTGAAGTTACCCACAACTTCTACACACCATATTGTATTCAGACAAAATATCGAAATTTTAATATTGACCTACATAAATATTGAGTTGCAAATATCATGATACAGAAATATCGTCAGCAAGAATATTGACACGAATATCAATTTTAAGGTAAGTAATATCAATGTTAAAAATATAGAAAGTATTAATATGGATTACAAAAATATCCATGTTGGTATATCAATGTTGTTGTTAATAATATGGATTTTTAATTATTTTTGTGTATTTTTTTTTTTTTTTTTTTTTTTTAAAACCTTTATTACAATTTCGAAAAGATACAAGTATGGGCCTACAACCAACAGGCCGGCCGCTAAACGCAGTGTAAACCTAGGCACGACTTAACATGCACATCAATGAAGCAGCAAAAGAGTTACTAAAGTGCTAATTATCGCAGTCAGCCACAGCCGCAGTCCCTAAACAAACAGGAAAGGTTTCATATTTTTGAAAAACAGAAAACATCAAACTCACAAGGCAGAGGAGGTTAATGGCAGAAACATGTGCTCCCCGTATCGAGGGAGTAAACCAACCCGGGTAGACAGAGGGGGGGGGAGGGGGGCAAGGCAGAAGCGACAAAGTCGCATGTCGCAGGAGCATACAGGAATGCGGGGGCTAGGGAGACAGAGCGGCATCCATCTCATGCGTCTGGGGCGGGGCGCAAATACCTCCACGATAGGAGTTCCAGGGACCCCACACCTTAATCCACTTCCCAGGCTTGCCTCTCGCCACATACACCGTTTCTCTCTAAACATACACCAGTCCATGTGTTCCTTCCACTCGGAGACCGTTGGCGGCCTCTGGGAGCCCCACAATTGTGCGATGTCACGCTTCGCTATCATATAGCCTAGAGTCACCCATTGCGTCTGCGTCACATTGTAATCAGTCGGCTCCCAGACATTCAGCAAGCATCTACGTGCCTCCGGCAACAAGGCAACATGCGTGACTTCTTCTAACACCGCATGCACTCTGCACCAAAACCGAGTCACATCCGGACACTCCCACAAGATATGGAGAAAAGTCCCCAGTAGCCCACAGCCTCGCTTACACAAACCATCCACCGAATACCCCATACGCATCAGGCCAGGCCCCGTGACGTACACTCTATGCAGTATCTTAAGCTGGACGAACCGCAATCGGGCCGGGATAGCCACCTCTTTCGGGGAGGCCACCGCTGACACCCAATCCTCGTTGTCCAGTTCTATACCGTCTGCAATCCATGTCTCCCGCACTGAGGCCAGCAAACCCATTCGATCATTGATAAGCTTTTTATAAATCAACGAAATGGTGCTATCCGGCACATAGCCGTCCAATACTCTGTCTTCCAACGGGGAATGCTCCGGAATAGCCGCCACGTCTGAAAACACGGAACACAAGGCATGATGAACTTGAACATACCGATAGTATTCCCTATCATTCAATTGGTATTCCGTTTTCAGCATGTCGAACGTCTTAAATTTCCCTTTCGTCCAGAGATCCCCTACCGTGCTGATACCAATCGTATCCCACTTCTCGAAGCCTTTCGTAGTATACAGACAACCCAAACGCTGGGACGCGTACAATGGCGTAGCCCGAGTCAAGCGATCCCTCCACCCCATCGCCGCATTTGCTGCATGCCACACCTGCACCGCGACCCGCGTGGGGCCCGTCAACCGCGCATCAAGGGACCCCGAGTATAGTGCTCGATTATAGTCTCCGCCTGGCAGTAGCAATTTGTCCATCTCAAAAGCCGGGTTCAAAGCAGGGCCATACATCCCGTGATTGACGGCAGCCAACTGGGAGGCCCAGTAATATCGCTTAATGTCAGGGAGGGCGACCCCCCCGTCATACCACGGTAGGGTCAGTTTAGCAAGAGCAATCCGCGGCCGCCCATCCCAAAACAATCGACGCTGGAGACACTCCACCTCCCGAAAATAACGGGCCGGCACTACGTCCATAGTGTTCTGCAGGGCGTACAAAAAGCGTGGTAGTGACAACATTTTGAACAATGCTGCCCGGCCGAGCGGCGAGAGCGGCAGCCGCCGCCAACCCGCCACATCCGTTCATACCGGGCCACCGGATCCAGGGTTATAAAGATACCCAAATACGTGAACCCCGACTCCGCAATCTGGATAGGGCACCCCCGCGGAAGGGGGGGGGCCTCCCCGGAGAGAACGTATACACAAGACTTAGCCCAGTTAATTACCAATCCGGAGTTGCGACCAAAGGAGCTCAACACATCCACCTATACAATGAGCGATTTACGCGGAGATGCAAGATACAAGAGGATATCGTCCGCATATAGGGAGACACGATCCTCGTATTCCGGCGTCCATCTAAGGCCACGTATCGAGGGGTGCCACCGCAACCATTCCGCAAGGGGCTCCAAGCAAAGCGCAAAGAGAAGAGGCGACAGTGGACATCCCTGTCGGGTGCCCCTACCCAAAACAAAGGGAGCCGACACCCGGCCGTTGACCACTACCTGTGCCAGTGGGTTGTCATAAAGCAATTTCACCCAACCGATAAACCCCGGGCCAAACCCAAACTTCGCCAACGCCGCCCAGATGTATGGCCATTCCAAGGTGTCGAACGCCATGGTAGCGTCCAAGGACGCCAAGATGGCCGGCTCACGAATGAATGGGGCGCGAGCAAGGACGCCATGCAGTCGCCGCAGGTTCAAAGCGGTATTGCGATGGGGTATAAAACCGGATTGATCCTGATGAATCAGGTCGCCCAAAACCCGGATCAGACGATTGGCCAGTACCTTGGCGAGGATTTTGGGCTCCGCGTTTAACAAAGAGATAGGCCTGTAAGAAGTACACCGATCCCGCGGCTTCCCTTCCTTATGGATAACAACAATAGTAGCAAGACGTTGGTAAGAAGGGAGGGAGCCCGCCGCCTGAGCCTCAAGGAACATGTCCCGGAGATACGGGGCAATCGCATCTGGGCGCAGCTTATACAATTCGATGGGAAGTCCATTAGGACCCATGGCCTTACCCGAGGCAATGGAGCGAATGGCCAAAGCAATCTCATCTGGCGACAGGGCCGCATCCATCAATACTTTATCCTCATCAGATAGGGAAGGCAGAGTAATATCTCGAAGCAGCAGTCGAGAGTCTTCCTCCGATCGCTCTGAGACCGGAGAGTAGACCCCGTGAAAATACTCCGCAAAGCAATCAACAATGTCACCGGGGTCCGTCACACGCACACCATCCACCCTCTCAATCTCCGGCACCACTCGACTCGCTCTCTCCTTCTTATCCAACCAGGCAATCAACTTCCCTGCCTTATCACCCATATCGTACAATCGCCCCTGTTGCTCCCTGCTCATACTCCTAGCAGATTCAGTAACCAGCGCCTTATAATCGGCCTGCTTAAGCTCCAGCACATGCAATCTGTCATCCGTAACACCTTGCTCCAAATCACTCTCCAACTCGGTGATCTCATTTTCTAGCCGAACAACCTCCTGCGCCTCGCATTTTTTGGTGTGGGAAATGAGAGATAGGGCCTGGCCCCGGAGCACCGTCTTAAAGGCCTCCCAAAGGGAGACGGCGGAAGACACCGACCCCACGTTATCATTAAAATAGTGTTCCAAAGACTTGACCAGGTCTGCACGAATCGTGGGGTTCCGGAGGTACCAGGGGTTGATCGGAGCCACCCTCCCCTCCGCCCCCAGGGCGATATCTAGGTGCAGCAAAAGGGGGGAGTGATCAGATATACCGCGCGCCAAGTGTCGCACCTCTCCGATCATCCCCGCCTGGGCCGCAGGCACTAGCATATAGTCAAGCCTCGAAAGACTACTGTGGGCCCCGGAGTGGAAGGTATATTGCGCGTGTCCAGGGTGTTTCAACCGCCAGCAATCTATCAGTCCTAGGGTATCCAGAAAGCCCCCCAGCCAGTTCTGGGCCCGAGGGAGGTCCCTAGGGGGGTATCGATCCTCAACACCGGAAACCACAGCATTAAAGTCCCCCCCCCAGTACCAACACCCCCCCCGGGAGCCTAAGCAGCAGGCGCTCCAAATCGGCGTAGGTGGCCGTCTGCAGGCCCGGCGGCACGTAGACCGCGACCAGCGAAATCAATCTACCCTCCCACCTCCCCACCAGCGCAGTGTAGCGCCCTCTGTCGTCGTGGAGCACCTCATCCACCACCAGCGGGAGAGAGGTCCTGACTAAGATGCCCACTCCCCTCGAGCCAGAGGTGAAACCAGAATGGGCCAGGAGGCGATATCCTCGTCTGTTCATGGCATGAAAAGAGTTCCCTATGAGGTGCGTTTCCTGCAAGAACACAATGTCAGGCGAAATACGTTTCAAGAACTGCAGGACTACCCCCCGCTTTATCCTGTCCCCCAGCCCATTCACATTCCAGGAAAGAAGTCTCAGTCCCCTACCCCCCATCCCTCCCAGCACAAAATATCCCCCTCCCGGGGAGCACAATCATAATAGCACAGCAAAAAATATTACCCCGGGGGAGGAGCCTAGCACGCATCCAAGATGGTCGCGTGAGCACAGGGCTCCCCGGACCCTCGCTGCTCCTCGGAATTTATCCTGACTTTATTCTGACTTGGTTGACGGATTCTGGAAGATGAACGTTGGCTGAACTCTAATCTCTTTTCAGAAACCAAATCGGACCTGGGAGACCTGATCTATGGTGGTTTGAACTTTTGAGGCCCAACTGATGGCGGTGCCCGGTGCGAAGGTGAACTGTGGAGCCGGGGCATAGTTGAACAACAACGGCATCGGGGCTGTGCCAGCGGCCGTCCCATCACTTTCGGTTTCACTTTTGGATCTCTGAGTGGCTGGACCGTGGAGTTGCTTTGTGCGGCTGGGTTTTCACTCGGCCTTCGCTTGGTGCCTTTGCCTCCGCCTGATACCAGTGTGCCCATTGACTTTGATCCTCTCGCACCGCCACATTGCGGTCTCTGGTACGGTTTGTGTCTGCTTCGCCTGTGCCCCTTCGCCGCTTGCTCGGTGGTCCCCTTCGGCGAGCGTGGTTCAACATGGGTGGCAAGGGGGATCCCGAGAGGCGTAAGACCAAGACATCCCTACGTGGGGGACCGGTCCAGACTAACAACATGGACCGCTACACTCAAGGTAAAGGGTCCCCTGGGACGGCCAGTGTTCTCCCGGATGACGCTGGTGGTGTTCCGTCCGTCCCTCCGGATTTGTCATTGCAGGACATCATGGGCGCCATTAATGGCATCAAGGAGACCATCGCTCAGCAGTACGAGGCCTTGGCCCGTAAAATCGACACGGTGGCCATTGATGTTACGCTAATTCGGGCGGATCTCTCTAAGACCAATGAGAGGGTTCGAGCGCTGGATTTGCGGACGTCCACCCTTGGTACGGATGTGTCGGACCTGCAGACTGCTCTTGGCGACCTCAAGTCGGCCAACGACCTGATGGCCCGGCGGCTGGAGGACTTCGAGGGACGGGCTCGACGCAATAACATCCGCGTCATAGGTGTTCCAGAGACCTCCGACAATCGCCCGGTTGATCTTATGGTTGAGGATCTCATCCTCAACCAGCTTGCCCCCACTGGCCTGAGTAAGTTCTTTGCCGTGGAGCGGGCCCATCGAGTCCCAGGCGGTCGGCCGCGACCGGGGGCTCCCCCGAACCCTATTGTTGCAAAGCTTTTTCACTACAGAGACCGAGATGCGATTCTGCAGGCCTCACGGGTACATGGCCCGATCCGATATGAGAACTCATCCGTTAACTTTTTCCCGGACTTCACCCAACTTGTCCAGAAGCAGCGGATGGGCTTCCAGGGGGTGAAGCGCCGTCTCCGGGACCTGGGTCTTAAGTACTCTATGCTTTTTCCTGCTAGGCTCCGAGTGGAATATGAAGACCGGACTACCTTTTTTGACTGTCCTGCGACTGTGAGTGACTGGCTGGATTCTCTACCGGACCGGGGTGACCGGCCTGGGCCTTCTGGTGGTACCGAGGGTGGCGGGCCTCTTTCGGAGTGACTTTTGGTCCTTGACTTTGATATTTTGTTTTGTTCGGCTGGGTTCTACTTCTTTTGTACATTTTGTTTAATTATGATCTGTGTTGGGGCGGGCAGGGACGGGTCCCTTTCCTCCTCCGGGGTCTTTTCGTAGAATGGGGTTTGTAGGGCGACAGGCACACTGCAAGTTGGGGTGGTTTTTTGGACCGCAGGGGTGCAGGGTGGGGGGAGTTGAATTCGGGGGGGGGGGGGGTTGGTGGGTGGGAGGGGTTTTTTGGATTTGTGTTTTTTGTTTTCAAGGCGAGGTATTGGCTCTGTTTCAGTTTCAGGTGTCGCGCTATTTGCTGGGGGACCCTTGACCTACTGGAGGGGATGGGGGGGGACGGGTTGAGATTGATGTCTTGGAACGTCAATGGATTGGGGGATCGTATCAAACGGGGTGTTGTGCTGCAATATTTGCGTAGTTTGACTCCTGATGTGGTATTCTTACAGGAGACGCATTTGGTTGGTAATGTTTGTCATGCCATGAACAGGGGGGGCTACCGACTCGTGGCCCATTCCGGTTTCACCACCGGCTCTAGAGGGGTGGGCATTCTCCTACGATCTTCACTTCCGCTAGAGATCACCAGGGTTATCCTAGACGATAGAGGGCGCTATGCAGCCCTGACTGGGAGGTGGGAGGGACAGTCCCTTTCCTTGGTTTCGGTTTATGTTCCCCCGGGCCTCCAGAACTCCACTTTCTCAGACTTGGGTCGTATGCTGCTTGAGCTTCCTGACAGTCTTTTGCTTCTGGGTGGGGATTTTAATTCGGTTGTTTCGGGAGATCTGGATCGCCACCCGCCCAGGGCCCTCCCTGCTGCCCAGGCGTGGCTCGGCGGGCTCTTGGATACCCTCGGTCTGGTGGATTGTTGGAGGTTAATGCATCCGACACAGTGTCAGTACACATTTCACTCTGGGGCCCATGGGAGTCTCTCCAGATTGGATTATTTTCTTATGCCCGCGGCCCAGACTGCCCGGATTCGAGAGGTTAAGCACCTGGCCCGGGGTATCTCTGATCATTCCCCACTGTGGTTGCTTTTTGACACCGGGACGCGGTCCGCTGGGCGGATCGCCCCTATTAACCCTTGGTACTTTGGAGACCCCAAGATTCGTGATAGCCTTGTTAAGTCGATTGATCGGTATTTTCTCGAGAATGAGGGGTCGGTGTTGTCCTCAGTGTCCCTGTGGGAAGCCTTCAAAGCAGTGCTCCGCGGGCATGCCCTATCCCAGATAGTGGAGGCTAAGAGGGTTAAGAATGAGGCGGTGGTGAAGCTGGAGACTGAAATATCGGGGCTGGAGGCAGCTTTGGAGACGGGTGTCACTCAGGATGGGCTTCACGCCCTCAGCTTGAAGCAGTTTGAATATAAGTCTCTTGTTACTGACGCTGCCAAGACCATGTATAGGGAGCAGCAGGGTAGGTTGTATGATGCCGGGGACAAGGCGGGTAAACTGATTGCTTGGTTGGATAAGAAGGAGAGAGTGAATCGTGTGGTCCCGGAGCTTCGGGTTTCGGATGGAGTGTGTATGACTGACCCTGGTGAGATTGTGGAGTGTTTTGCTGACCACCTCCGGGCGGTGTACTCCCCGGTGTCTGATAGAGATGAGGATGACTCTCGTCTCTTGCTGCGGGATATTGCCTTGCCCGGCTTATCCGTCGAGGACCGTGAGCAGATGGAGGCCTCCCTGTCTGTCGACGAGATTGCTACCGCGATTCGTTCCCTTCGCTCGGGCAAGGCTATGGGCCCCAACGGACTGCCGATTGAACTGTATAAACTACGCCCGGATAAAATCGCGCCCTTCCTCCGTCGTATGTTTCTGGAGTCGCTCGAGCGGGGTTCCCTTCCCGACGACCAGCGTCTGGCTACCATAGTTGTGATTCCCAAGGACGGTAAGCCACGAGACCGCTGTGCCTCATATAGGCCTATTTCCCTATTAAATGCCGAACCGAAAATCCTTGCCAAGGTCCTCGCTAATCGCTTGCTGAGAGTTATATGTGATTTGATACATCCGGATCAATGCGGCTTTATCCCGCATCGTAATACCGCTCTCAACTTGCGGCGTCTCCATGGCGTCCTCGCTAGGGCGGAGTCCTTCTCTGAACCGGCCATATTGGTTTCCTTAGACGCCACGATGGCCTTTGATACCATCGAGTGGCCATTCCTTTGGGCCGTCTTGGCGAAGTTTGGCTTTGGGGAGGGATTTATTAGTTGGGTTAAGCTCCTCTATGCTGGACCAATGGCTCAGGTTGTTGTTAATGGGCGGGTTTCTCGGCCCTTCGCTCTCGGGAGGGGTACTAGGCAGGGGTGCCCGTTGTCCCCTCTGCTCTTTGCTCTCGCCTTGGAGCCGCTCGCTGCCTGGCTCCGCTGGGAGCCCTCGATCAGAGGGATCCGGTGGGCCCCGGGCTTCGAGGATCGGGTCTCATTGTACGCGGATGACATTCTTTTGTACCTCACCTCGCCGCGGAAGTCGCTCAATGTGCTTTTTGATGTTCTTACTTCCTTCGGGAGGAATTCGGGTTTGATAATTAACTGGTCCAAATCTTGCGTGTATCCTATCTCCGGTGGCCTTCCTCTCTTGCCGCCTCGGCTTCCGATCCAAACATCTCAATCCGGCTTTAAATACTTGGGGGTGTACGTTTCGTTGGATCCGGCGGTCCGCTACGAGCAGAATCTCCTGTCTCCCCTCCGGCGTTTGAGGGTGGATACGGCTCGGTGGTGTAAGTTGCCCTTGTCTCCACTTGGTCGCGCAGCACTGTTTAAAATTATGTCCCTTCCCAGATTTCTTTACGCACTCCAGAACTCCTTCGATATCATTCCGGCGGCCTACTTTAGGGAAGTGGAGAGTTTGCAGAGGAGACTGGTTTGGGACGGTCGTGCGCGCATCGCTTTGGCAAAGCTGACTCTTCCCTGGTATGACGGGGGCATCGCGCTTCCTGACATTAGAAGGTACTATTGGGCCTCCCAGCTGGCTGCCATTAACCATGCTACGTACGCTCCTGGTTTGAACCCGGCATATGAGATGGATAAATTCCTGCTTCCCGGCGGTAACTATAACAGAGCGCTTTACTCTCGATCTGCCGGAAGGACCCTCACGGGCCCTACCAGGATTGCGGTACGTGTGTGGAAGGCGGCGAATGTAGCTGTGGGCTGGAGTGAGCGTTTAACGTGTGCTACTCCTTTATTCGCCTCAGAGCGCTTGGGAAGCCTCTGGACAACGAAAGGCTTTGAGCACTGGGATACGATCGGCATTAGTAGAGTGGGGGACCTATGGGTTAAAGGCGCGGTTAAATCTTTCGCGGCGCTTCAGAGCGAGTACGAGCTTAGTGAAAGGGAGTTCTTCCGCTATGCCCAGGTTCGGCACGCCCTACTCTCGGTCTTTGGGGAGGGGACCACGGTCCCTGTTTCTTCGCCTCTCGAGGACCGTATACTCGACGGACACGTCCCCGACAGTACTATCTCCCTGATTTATAAAAAACTAATAAATAATCGGGCTGATCTCTTGGTGCGTCTTCGGGAGGCGTGGACGGGTGATGGGGTTGAGTTGGACGACGAGGATTGGCAGTCTGCGCTGTCATCCCCTAAGGAGGTTGCCATCCCGGCCCGTCTCCGTCTGGTCCAGCTTAAGATTCTCCATCGTGTCTATGTGACGGGTCGCCGTTTGGTCTCGATGGGGTTTTCTGACGACGGGCTCTGTAAGCGTGGCTGCGGGCTCAGTGCCACCTTTCTCCACATCCTCTGGGAGTGCCGCGAGGTGGCGGAATATTGGCGCCAGGTGCATGATGTTATGAAACAAGTTACTGGGGTCGCTCTGCTGCCGGAGGTGCGCCGATGTGTTCTGAATGTGTGGGAGCCCAATGACTATAATGCGGCCCAGGCTCGGTGGGCGGCCCTTGGGAACATGATCGCAAAGAGAGATATTGCGCAGCTTTGGGGTTCCCAACGGCCTCCCACCGTGTCCGTATGGAAGGAGAACATGGACTGGTGCATGTTCAGGGAGAAGACGGTGTATGTGGCTCGTGGTAAACCGAGGGTTCCTTGCTTAATTTGTTCATCTATGTATAGATTTGGTTTTCCCGTGGCCCCCCCCTCCCTCTCAGACCCCCCCTTTTTATTGACCACCCTAGGGTGGTCGGGTGTGGAGTTCCTCTACTGTGGTTAGACGCCCTTGCAATGTCTTTCGCCTTGCTTTTTGTTTTTCTTTACTTTTGTTGATATTTATGTAAAAAGGGTATATCCTGACGTCCCTTATGTGCAGTCTGATCTCCTGTAATTTAGCGGAGCCCCTGTGGGCCAGTCATTGTTTTTTGAACTGCTTGATCATTTCTGAATACTAGCGGCCGGCCCAGGAGGTTGTAGGCCCGTGCTTGTACCCTTTTTCTCTGCACAATAAAAATTTATAAAAAAAAAAAAAAAAAAAAAAAAAAAATATTACCCCGCCTTGTGAAACAAACCAACAAACCCCAACCCCCCCCATCAAACCCAACAAAACTCCCCCCTCCCTGCACCCCTGCATGAGCCCGAACAGCCCCCCCAACATGCAGTGTGCCTGTCGCCCCAATATGAAGAAAGGACAAGAAAAAACCACAGAAGGAGGAAAGGGCCCCAGCAAGCCCCACGCAACCTCCAAATACCACGGGGCAAAGCGTTACAAACTGGAGTCCAGTGCAGCCACAGGTGCAAAACGTTACCAATACAGTCCATCACCAGGATCACAGTTCCATTCCTACTCCGTCAAACCCACTCCGCTCTCCGCCATCCGACCCTCCCGGTCCCGACTCTTGGGCAGGGCATCCAGCCACTCTCCCACCGCCTCCGGCCGGTCGAAGAAGTGGGAGCGACCATCCAACTCGACCCGCAGCCTAGCCGGGAACAGCATCGCATACTTGAACTCCATGTCTCTCAAGCGCCGTTTGATGGCCGAGAATCCCATCCGTTGCTTTTGAACCGCTTGTGTAAAGTCTGGGTAAAAGCTAACATTAGAGTTCTCAAATCGTAATGGCCCAGCCACCCTCGACGCCTGCAGGATAGCGTCTCTATCCCGAAAATTAAAAAGTCGGGCAATGATATGCCGCGGGGGGGCACCCACCTTGGGCGCACCCCCCGGGATCCTGTGGGCCCATTCCACAGTGAAGAACTTGCTCAGCCCTTTGGGTGCTAGATGAGTCACCACTAGGTCCTCCACAAAAAGATCCACAGCAGACTCCTCCGACCGTTCGGGCACGCCGATAATGCGGACGTTGTTCCGTCTGGCCCTGCCTTCGGAGTCCTCAAGGCGACGCTCGGTCAGGTCACTGGCGAGCTGCAACCTCCGCACCGTCGTCTGCAAGGCGGCCACATCTACCGTTAGGCTCGACGCTGCTTGGGTCAATGAGTCGACCCGGTCATTGGTTTTCGACAGGTCCGCTCTGACCAAGGTGACATCAATCAGCACCGAGTCCAATTTGTTAGCCAGAGTATCCAATTGCTGGTTCACAGTCACCTTCATCTCCTCAATGGCCCCCATGACATCCAACAGGGTCAATTCGGATGATGCGCCCGAGGCCTCCTTGGGCGGCTCAGGCGATTTACGCGATCCACTAGGGGATCCCTTTGGCTGTGCATAGCGGTCCATATTGTTGGCCTGGGAATAGGCTCCCCTCCGGGTAGATTTGGGTTTCAGTTTGTCGCTGTCCACTCTCGTCGTCATCGTCAGCGATCAGCAAGGTCAGCACCCTCCAGCACCCGGAGGAAGGCCAGGAGATCCGGGCCGCTAACTGAAAGAGGCCCGTTTACAGTCCAAGACTAGGCCTTGCACTCCGTACTCTGCGCAGCTCTCCCAATGTCCCACGCATCAGTCTCGGTAGCTCAACACGAAACCGAAAGTGAAAGCACGGGGTCTGTGGCAGGCCCAGCCTGGCATGCCGCTGTTGTTCAATTCGCAGCCGGGCACCTCACCAACCCGAGTTCGGCACCAAGGCCGGAGAAGGCCGCAAACTTCAGATCGCCAAAAAACACGTTCCCGGAGTCCAATTTTGATTTGGAAAACGAGTGGCACCTTAGCGCAAGAGCATAAACAAAAGCCCATCGAAAAAATCAGGATTATGACAGGATAGACGTGGGAGTTTGCGGAGGCCCTCTGGAGCCACAAGCCTACGCGGCCATCTTGGTTGCGCGCTAGGCTCCTCCCCTCCCCAGTGTATTTTAATATATATATGTTAATTGTATATGTTATCAATTGTTTGTAGAGATATTGGTAATGTTTTTTAATACAGTTTGTACATTTTTTGCAGTTTTTAATTTGAATGCAATAGCTGTTTGTCATTTTTAGTACCGTAGCGGGTTTTGGGGTCTATAGGGGTACAGGGTGGGAAGTAAATTAATTATAATTTATTAATGATTACTTTTGAATTAATAATTATTTAATTGATATTTATTTATGTTGATTTGTATAATTAATATTTCTTTAAGTTAAGTTTTAGGTGCAGGTTGTGGGTTTTGTAGGGGTATGGAGGGAAGTTCATTAATTGTAATTAATTAATAATTAAGTTGTAATATTATTAATAATTAAGTTGTAATTATTATTAATTATTTAATTGATAATTATTTAGGTAAATTGTACAATTACTTTTTTTAAAGTTAAGTTTGAGGTGTGGATTGTGTGTTTTGTAGGGGAATAGGGTAGGAAGTAAATTAATTATAATTAATTCTTTATTTTTAATTAATAATAATTAATTGATAATCATGTATGTTAATTGTATAATCCTTTTTTGTGTAACTCAAGTTGTACGTGCGGGTTGTGGGTTTTGTAGGGGTGTAGGATGGGAAGTAAATTAATTATAATTAATAAATAAATAATTGCTATTATATATTTTAATTAAATATTTAATTGATAGTTATGTAAATTGTGTAATACATTCTGGGTTTTTTTTAGTGTGTTGTCATTTTTGTATGGGTAAAGGGTGTGTAGGAAAGCAATTATAATGGATAATAACTAATGCTAATTTATAATAATTAGTTAATTGATAATTAATTATGCAAACTGTGTGATTATGATCTTGTTTAAGTTATATATAAGGTATGGCCTGTATTTGTAGGGATAAAGTCTGGGCGGTTACTTAAATATAATTAATTTATTATTAGTTAATTATTAGTAATAATTATTTACTTGATAGTTAATTATGTAAATTTTGTAAAAAAAGAAATTTAAGTTTATAAATTAGGTGTGGGTTTTAGGTTTTGTATGGATACATTTTGTGAAGGTATTTAAATATAATTATTTCACTATTAGTTAATTATTATAATATAATTGAAAATTAATTATGTAAAATGTGTACATTTTATAATTTGAAGAAAACAATTTAGGTGTCGGTTATGTAGTTTGTAGAGGTATAGGGAAGAAGGTTATTTTAGTCATAACACATTTAAAAATGATAAAACAAAATTGATTTATGTTATTTATTTCTGTATGTATTATTTTTTCTGCTTTAGAATTGTGAGTAATATTGTATTTATTTGTTGATGTTATTTTGAGAATATAGTTTGGTATTTTAATTATAATAAAATGTGTTTTCAATTATGAAAAATGTATAAAATATATGTAATTTGTTTTTTGAAAAAATTAATATATAGAATGTTTATATTTAAATATTTATGTTTTTTGTTATTTAGTATAGTTTTGCAAATAGTTTATTTTCTTGAAGTGAATTAGTCTGTTTCTGATGTTGCATAAAGGGCAGTGGGAGCAGTAAATGTAACCCTTTGCAATACAACACTTTCCTTAGTTGTGCAGTGAGTGGAGTGGGAATAGTACATTTTACCCCTACGCAATTCAACACTTTCCCTACTGTTGCACTGACTGGAATGGGAATAATACATTTTACCCCTCTGCAAACCAACACTTTACCTACTGTTGCAGTGACTGGAGTGGGAATAGTTTATTTTACCCCTACGTAATCCAACACTTTCCCTACCGTTGCACTGACTGGAGTGGGAATAGGAAATGTTACCCCTGATGAGTCCAATGGTTTCCATACTGTTAGTATATGTATTATTTGTATACTTTTATAGTTTAATTTAGATTGTTTACATTTATATTATTATGTTTTTGTGTATTTAAAATTATATTCATTAAAATTTTGTAAATATGCTGTTTAATTTTTTTCTTTGTAATTAAATTGGTATGTTTTTGATTTTTTATGTTAATGGGTATATGTGTATATATATATATTCACTAAAAAAAACATAGGTTTCAGGGGCGTTATAGTTAGCCGGACATTTTTCTCGTACAAAACCCTAGAAATTCCCCTGTTATAGTTAGTTCAGCTAACTATAACTTACGCCCCCGCAATGCACTGCTGATGACATCACATATTACATCACTCATGATATGGTCAGTGACATCACTGATGACATCTCAAATGACATCACTGATGACATCACTGATGACATCATCCAGTGAATGTGTGTTTTTCTGAAAAGTTTAAATACGTTTTATTTATTTATAGTGAAAGGCCTATGGAAGAATGAGTGGGTGTATAAGTGTGTGAATGGGTGATTTTCTAGGTGCGTAACTGACTCTTTAAGTGAGTCATTAAATGTATCTTACTGCAGACTAGTGACTAAACAGTGTGAATGTCTGTATGTGTCTGTGTGTTGGTTTATAAGTGGCTGCATGGTTTTGTGAATAGCTATATGAGTGTCTATATGGGTTATTGATTGGTTGTCTGAGTATCTGTATGGGTGCCTGAGTGTTTGTGTGGGTAGGGTGTGTGTGACTCTGTGCATAGATGTCTGAGTGGGTGATTCAGTGGGTGCATGGTTTTAAGAGTGCATGTGTGATGGACTGTATGGTTGGGTGACTGTATGTAAGGGTGCGTTAGTGATTGAATGTATATCTCAGTTGTACATGTGTCAGTATCTACATATGTGAAACAGTGTATATGTGTGTAAGAGTATATAACTATTTATATCTTAGAGTGTGTGATTTTGGGAGTGGCTGTATGGATGAGTGTGTGCTTGTATCAGTAATTGTATAAGAGCGTCAGAATTTGTTAATATTTTTATGAGTAAGTGAACTTGAGTGTATTTAACTGTATAGGTGAGTAAATTGGACTGTAATTAATTATTTGCAACAGTACCTCAATGGAAGATTGGCGGTGTGTGAGTGTCTATATAGGTGTATAAATGCATATGATTGTCCTGTACTGAGTGACTGTAAGTATGAGTGACTGTACAGGTGAGTGAGTGGAGGTGTATGTAGACCTAGGAGTCAATGAGTGGGTATGTAGTTATTGGTATTGGAGTATCTATGGTTTTCAAAATGGCCGTCTGAAATTTTGAGTCGGTGTACCAAAGGTTATATTAGGATGTGGCAAGATGCACTCATTTATCACATGGATGACGTCATCATCAGTGATGTTATTTGAGATGTCATCAGTGATGTCATCAGTGATGTCACTGACCATGCCATGAGTAATGTAATATGTGACGTCATCAGCAGTGCATTGCGGGGGCACGAGTTATAGTTAGCTGAACTAACTATAATAGGGGAATTTCTAGGGTTTTGTATGAGGGAAATGTCCAGCTAACTACAACGCCCCTGAAACCTATGTTTTTTTTTGTGAATTTCTAAGGTTTTTTAAATGCCAATTCCTAACTATAACGCCCCTGAAACCTTTGGTTTTTTCAGTGAATTTCAAAGGTTTTTTAAATGCCATTTCCTAACTATAACGTGCATGAAACCTATGGTTTTTTCAGTGAATTTCAAAGGTTTTTTAAATGCTAATTCCTATCTATAACTTATCTCTAAAGATATCATGTTTAATAATTTTGATTGGATTCCTATATTTTTCAATTTCAGTGTGTCAATTTCATTAATTAAGGTTTTTTTGAAATTCTTTTTTATCACCATTTTTAAAATGTATTTAATTAACTCTTTTAAAAAATAAATAATATTATTTGTTTTTATTGGGTTTTGCAAACATATTTTTTTATATTTTTAAAAATATTTCTATAACTATGGTGCCGATTCGGATCCTGGAAAATTTTTCCCCGTATGACTCGTATCCGGTCTTTTTACCGTACGAATCGTACAAGTGCCGTACAAACTGCCAAGTACGATTCGCATGGGAAAAACTCCATACGAATCGCATTGGGAATAATTCCCCACACGTCCTCGGGTCGGAAAATGTGTCCGACACGTCCCCGGACGATTTAGCGTACAAATGTGAAATGTGAAGTCCGACCGCGCAAGTACGATCCATCCCATGCGTCCGATGTTACAACCGTATGGAAAAAACACCGTCCGCACCGAACTCCCATAGCAACCATGGAGACATGTGCACACATACGCGCCGAACACCCCCCCCAGCCCCCGTATGTACGTGCCGAACCACCCCCCCAGCCCCCGTATGTACGCGCCGAACCCCCACCCGTGCATGTACACCCCCGTACGTACGGACCGTACACCCACCCGTGTATATACACCCGTGTACGTACGGCCCGTACCCCCACCCGTGTATGTATGGAGCGTATCCCCACCCCAACAGTGTATGTATGGACCGTACCCCCACCCGTGTATGTACACCAGTGTATGTACGGACCGTACCCCCACCCGCGTATGTATGGAGCGTACCCCCACCCCAACAGTGTATGTACGGACCGTACCCTCACCCGCGTATGTATGGAGTGTACCTCCACCCCATCAGTGCATGTACGGACCGTACCCCCACCCGTGTATGTACACCAGTGTATGTACGGACCGTACCCCCACCTGCGTATGTATGGAGCGTACCCCCACCCCACCAGTGTATGTACGGACCGTACCCCCACCCGTGTATGTACACCAGTGTATGTACGGACCGTACCCCCATCCGCGTATGTATGGAGCGTACCCCCACCCCAACAGTGTATGTACGGACCGTACCCTCACCCGCATATGTATGGAGCGTACCCCCACCCCACCAGTGTATGTACGGACCGTACCCCCACCCGTGTATGTACACCAGTGTATGTACGGACCGTACCCCCACCCGCGTATGTATGGAGCGTACCCCCACCCCAACAGTGTATGTACGGACCGTACCCTCACCCGCGTATGTATGGAGCGTACCCCCACCCCAACAGTGTATGTACGGACCATACCCTCACCCGCGTATGTATGGAGCGTACCCCCACCCCAACAGTGTATGTACGGACCGTACCCCCACCCGCGTATGTATGGAGCGTACCCCCACCCCAACAGTGTATGTACAGACCGTACACACACCCGTGTATGTATGGAGCGTACCCCCACCCCAACAGTGTATGTACGGACCGTACCCCCACCCGTGTATGTACACCAGTGTATGTACGGACCGTACCCCCACCCGCGTATGTATGGAGCGTACCCCCACCCCAACAGTATATGTACGGACCGTACACCCACCCGTGTATGTACGGAGCGAACACACACCCCACCAGTCTAAGTACGGAGCGCACCCCAGGCCCCAACACCAGCACTCTCACCCAACGTCGCGCATGTACGAGTCGTACCAAGCCAGAGACAAGGACAGCACTGTACAACAAAATGGCCGATGTACGCACCGTACAGACGCTAAAAACACACGTACACGACCAGGACAAAGCAAAACAACACAAGAAGACTCTATTCGAATCGCACAAAGCCACAAAACATGTCCAACAAGCACAAATACAACCTATTCACTGACCTGCAACTGCCAAACTCCCAAACAGAGGCCCAAAACACAACCACTCCTTATAACACACCCACTCAAAGTTCAAACACAGCTACACCCACCAATGGACCAATAAAAGGGCCCAACACACACAAACCATGATCCTTTGCAATAGACCCACTGCTGCCAGACCACACAGAGAAACAACTGCACCATACTACAACCTCCACTACACCTTACACCTGCACACCTTCACACAACCACCTTCACAAACACCCCCTCATCACATTCACACACACACCTGCACAACCACACCCACACACCCACAACCATCCACACCCACACCCCCCACAACCATCCACACCCACACCCCTCACCATGCCCACTAACAAGAATCCAAAGTTCACTAGCCGAGAGTTGGAGGTCCTTGTCGACGAAATCATCAGAGTCGAGCCACACCTCTTTGGAACAGACCAGCATATCCGCAAAAACAGCCATGTGGCAGACGATTGTCGATGCTGTGAATGCTGTTGCGTCCACCAGAAGGACCAGGCATGAATGCCAAGCCAGGTGGTACGATCTGCGGAGGACGGTCTGCCGCAAAATGACCGACGACCACAACCAGGCCAACATCACTGGAGGAGGGCCGCCCCGCAGACGCGTACAATACCATCCCTGGGAGGAGAAGGTGATGGCCATGCTGCCGCTGGTGGGAGTGGAGGGAGTAGAAGGACTCCGAGAGCCTGGTGAGTACACAAACAACTCACCTCACATGGGGGAACGTCATCCACAACCAAACTCACAATCATGCACGCAACCACCCCAAAGCTATCGCATGACTCAACCCCACTCCATAAACACGCACATGCTACTAGCGCCACCATGCCCCATGCCCCCAGCTAGACAATGCCAAGTCACAGGCCACAGAAAACACCAACACAAGACACGGTAACCCGGATGGCGGGAGTGTGGGCCTCAAAAATCACATAGCGCAACTCAGAAGCAGACAACAATGCCCTCAACCCATATGGCCTAGGTCACAGCCAGACAAACAGTGTGTCCCCACACAGGAAAGACTTGCCTGCAAATGGCGGACGCCTTGCATGAAGACATGGGGGTGAAAGCACTTTTTGCACATGACTGCAGCTAATGAACAGCCAACACTGTGAAAGAGTGGCAGCACACACCACCACAGCAGCAGCGCAGACACAGACACTACACCCAATGGGTGCCTGAGATCAGAAACAAACTCACATGAACAAGCCAAGGGCCATTCAAAGATCTGCAAACAGTGTGTGCCTAGGAAGCTGGGCTGAGGTGACAGAGGGTGACACACAGAGGGAGGGAGAGGGGGAGAGAGAGGGCGGGAGACACAGGGAGACGGACAGAGGGAGGAGGCTGACACAGGGAGGGAGGGAGAGGGGGACAGAGAGGGAGTGAGAAAGGGAGATACAGGGAGACCAATTCAGCCTTGGGTGGTGTGGGAATGTCTGCTCGTCAGCAGGTGGACTGCGTGCATGTAGACATGGGTGGCCAGTGCCTGAATCCCCCTCTCTTCTCCATGGCAAAACACTGGGCCATGTGTCAACCTGTGCACGAGCACAACGCCAGCTACCTGCATTATATAAGTGTGTGGAACAACTCCATTTGCCCACGTACAGTGCAACACGGAAGGCGCCAATGCATGGCTCGCCACACCTGCACACTCCACTGCTGACTGCAGTCACAATTGACGCAGCAAGTAAGACTGTGTCACACATAGGTAAAGTCTCAAAATCTGTGGCCAAGGGACATACCCATGCACAAGTGCACTGTGAGTGGAATGCAAGACATATCCAAATGCCCAGAGGAAATGTGCCAACTTTGAAACTAATGAAACATGGATGTTGCATGGAACAAAAATAACATTGTCTCTCTCACACACAGGTCAACGTCGTGGATCACCCCCCAACACTGGGGGGGAAGACTCACAGGACCTGTCTCTGCGGGATGACGATCCCACCGGCAGCGACGACTCTCACCACTCTGTGGACGACCCCGACCAACCTGGCCCCTCTGGTGTCCAACCACCTGCAGCACCTGCATCAGGTACAACTGGGCCAACCACCACCCCCACTCCTGCCTCATCCCAGGAGACACCCAGGATCCCTGCCCCACCACCACAACGCAGCCAGGCTGACCAGGAGGGAAACGGTGTACCGGGCACCCAGGAGGAGGCAGGCGACAACGCAAATGCCACCCCTCAGGGGTCCCGGAGACCCGATGTGCCCACAAGGGCAGGCCAGGCGCAAGTGGGCAGGGGTGGTGGGAGTGGAGGACGGCGGAGGCGCGAGCCTGACCAGTTGGCTGGGGAACCGGTATATTCCCATGTAAGAAACATCCTGGACACATACCGGCAGGACACCACGGGCATGAGCCAGGTTGTGTCCACCCTCAACGAGATGAAGGGGACCCTCGAGGAGATCAAGACCCAGCAGGCCCAGCAACATGCGGAGCAACATGCCTGTCAACAGCGACACCAAGGACGGATGGAGGACAGACAGGCTGAGCTTGTGACGGTGCTCACGGAAATTAACCGTTCACTCCGTCGGATAGCCGACAACATGGGCAACCCTCCCTGTGCCACCAGGCGAAGAACATCACCACCCACAGGGAGGGATCAGGAGGAGGAGAATACATCCGACGGAGCATCCCAAGCATCGTCACGGCCTGCTTCTGAGGGTTCCCGCAGGAGGGCGGGTCGTCCACGGAAAAGACCGTGAGGGTCGGCGTAACAGCACCATCTCCCAGGACACCTGGCCTGGCACCTGGCCCACTGGCCCAACAGCAGCACATCAGCAAATGACATTCTCTGCCACATGGACTTGCTGGTCACTGTCTGACCAATGTTGACAAAGACTGTGGCATGGACTCTGATGATTTCCAATGGCAAGGATACCAACTCCCCCAGTGAACTTTGGATTCCACACACCCGGAAAGCCCCTCTTGTCATACCCCCCCCCCCAACACGTACCCCAACACAAATAAAAGCTTACACGATCAAGAGATGATGCCTACATTTTGCATTATTACGTTACATGTGTCTTGTAAAGTCTAACCATGCCTGAGTTCTCATGTGACTTCAACCATCCATGCCCTGGGGCCTGAGTCTGGCACAGGACACACATGGGTCACAATGTATTAGGCAAGACAGACATGGAGCACCATACACACCCGTGATGGGCCCAACCAGCTGAGGGGGTGGCCGTACAACCGTGCCGACAGACATATTGAGTACAGCTACAGTCATGCGCAGAGGTCAGGGATCATGTGGAGTGTCCTGGGGGGCACCCAGGTATGTGTAGACAGGTGGCAGAACCATGTCCTGCAAGCTTGAGTCAGGTGGATGCAGAGAATGGTGGCCTGGCCAACGTTGGATGCATGGGGATGGCACATGTCACAATACCCACACAGTCATGGACATCATGCACAATACAGAGTCTAATCCCAGACAAACAGCTTGCATCTTGCTACTCTACACATAGACACATAGCCACTATCACTGAGAACCATGCCAGACATGCCGTATACACCAGCATTGACTGAGAAGAGGCACCTTGGAGGCATAGGGACACCTTTATTAGTCATGTATTCCTGAATGCAGAGGCAACTCGGAGTACACATACACAGGTCATGTGGAGTAACATGTGGGGCCAACACTGGCACCCACCTTCTGCACCACAAATGCTTGATATCCATGGAACTGGCACACAAGTGTCGAGTAACAGCTAAACACCCCCTGCTGCTCACGGAGAGGCTGCCATACACCATTGATCCTCTGATGTGGAAGTCCCAAACCATGTCAAGCCAATGCAAACCGTATGTGTCCGAGGGCAGTGTTACACACATTGATGCCTTCATCACAATCCACTATCCCATTACAGATGACTGTCAACAAGTCTGACCATCTATTCAGGTGAATCCAGCTACATGTCATGTGTCCCATGGTGATGCGACATGTCTGCAGAGGAACCAAACATCGACAGGGGCAGTGTGCACACATCGTAAACAACTGCCACACCCAACACACCCCTGATGCATCCCTTACCCTAAGGAGACTTCCAAACTTGTCCGTGCGTGTAACACTGAGTCAGCACACGATGACGTGTCCATGAGGAATAGCAGTGCCACAACAATGCAACCAGCAGACTGCATGAGCAAGTACCTGGGGATGAGAGACACACAAGAAGTCAGCCACAAAAAGCTCATCCACTTGCATGTGCATGTACTCGACACATATAAGGATGACAACATGCTAGGTCACAATTATGACTGTGGAAATACACTCATCACTGGCACCATCACTCGAGTGACACATCCACACACACCTCTGACTCACGTGGCATACATGCAGATGGACACACACATTGCAACACATGCCACACAAGGACCAATACGTGCACACTCAGACACTGGTACTCACCACTAAGCAAAGAAGTCGCGTATCAGCCGACCCCGGATGTCCTCTTGCGGCTCCACATCCTCCACATCACTAGCCCCATTGCCAAGCCCTTCGTCCTCCACGGGTGGATGGTCCTGATCATCTTGATCCAGGATGAGTGGCACAGCTTTCTCAACTGCCATGTTGTGCAGCATGCAGCAGACCATGAAGATTTTGCAGACCTTCAACGGGGCATATGGGAGGGCGCCGCCGGTCTTGTGTAGGCACCTGAATCGGCTCTTCAGGAGGCCAAATGTCCTCTCTATCACTCGCCTTGTCTGGCCATGGGCGGTGTTGTAGCGGAGCTGGGCCGGCGTGCTGGGGTTGCGGAGAGGTGTGATCAGCCATGGCATGTTGGGATAGCCAGCGTCCCCTACATGGAAACCACATGGACATAAGTAGGACAGGAGAAGCAGTCGGGCAGGAAGTCTACGCAAAATACTGGACAGACAGAGTGTACCCACCAACAACACATGCTCGTTCGTTGCGCAGCTGCGTCATCATTTCAGGCACCCTGCTACGCCTCATGATGTAGGCATCGTGTGCTGAACCTGGAAAACGAGCACAGACATGTGAAATCACCATGTTGGACAGACACACCACAAGGGCATTGATGGAGCGGTAGTGCTTGCGATTCCTGTACGCTACCTCCTGTGCCTGTGGTGGTACCAAAGCCACATGTGTCCCATCTATGGACCCAATGACATGGGGCATCCCTCCCAGGGCATAGAATCCACCTTTGACACCTGTCAACTGTTCAGGAGTTGGGAAATGGATAAACTCATCCAGGTGAAGCAACATGGCCTCTAAAAAATCATGCAGCACACGGCTGAACATGGTCTGGGACATGCCACCAACAGGAGCTATGGTATATTGAAAGGTACCCGTGGCAAAAAAATGTAGGGCTGCCATTACCTTCAGCTTGGGTGTCAGTGCCGTAGGATACCTGTGCAGCGGTTGCAGGTGTGGTGCCAGCCTTGCCGTCAACTCCTCAATCAACGGTTGGGGGAAGCGGTAGCAGCGTATACAGTCATTCTCCCGCATGTCAGCCAAGTCCGGAATTGGTCGGGGAAGAGGCGGCGCTCTGCAGTAATTTGGAAGTGTCAAGGAAGAGTGAGTGCACTACAACAACAATTCATATGTACTGAGCACATGTTAATCTGTCAATACACATATGCTACATACGGAGTCAGGTATGTGCTACATGCCCTGGACACGTATGGCTGCCAGGTGACACTCCTACCAAGACCCAGCTACACACGGGGATTGTGAACCTCCACATCCCATGGCATGGGACTAGCTGTGTCCCAGTGTAAGTGAACAGCCAGACGCAATACAGGAGTCACATACATCAACATATCAGCAGATGTAGGATGTTGATTGCAGAGACAGGTAGCGGAACACTAGAGCCACAGGTCACATGACATAACACTAGGACAGCCCACACACCTTGCCATGAAGGTGTACATGTCATGACTGATCACACATACATTGAGAGTATGCAGACAGGTCCTTGTTACGCTACTCCGTGTCCGATGCATACATACACACCTTACATCCGATAGCACATGTGGCCTGGTGTGCGTAATAGTGTGCCATGGCCATCTACACACAGACACATGTTGGTTGCAGCAACTGCAGATGCATTTGAGGGAACACCAACATCAAGCTAATGGGAACACACCACACATATATGACATAGTCACATCGTGCAACGTGGGTAGTCACATGTCAGGTGTGGTAACCCCTGTAGCGGGCATCAGGGGACACTTGCGTGTGTTGTTGACTGTGCCATGCCAGTGACGCTCATCTCAAGTGTTCTGTACGACATGCACACATGTCAAAGGAGTGAAGGGCATGTCTAGCACATAGTGCACCATCACACATAACATCTGTACACATCTCATCATACATCTATTGCCTTCACAACTCAGGAGTAATGTGCCACATCACAGCCTTTCACACCTGTGCCCCACACATGTAGTACTGCACAGACAATGCCTTGATGTCCATCCATGGACAAGTATGTCAGCTCTATTCCTTTCTGTGTGCTGCCTGTCACCACTGTTATGTGTGAAAGGCACCGTACATTCGCTCTGAGGGCGTGTGTACGTTCCCTTTCACTATGGGAGTGCTGCCGTTGGCCTACCCATAGTGATAGTGAGCGTACAGGCGTGTGTACGGTCCGTACCACTATGGGTACGCATACGCGAGCACACCCATAGTGATAGTGAGCGTACAGGCGTGTGTACGGTCCGTATCACGATGGTACGCATACGCGAGCACACCCATAGTGATAGTGAGCGTACAGGCATGTGTACGGTCCGTATCACTATGGGTACGCATACGCGAGCACACCCATAGTGATAGTGAGCGTACAGGCGTGTGTACGGTCCGTATCACTATGGGTACGCATACACGAGCACACCCATAGTGATAGTGAGCGTACAGGCGTGTGTACGGTCCGTATCACGATGGGTACGCATACGCGAGCACACCCATAGTGATAGTGAGCATACAGGCGTGTGTACGGTCCGTATCACGATGGGTACGCATACGCGAGCACACCCATAGTGATAGTGAGCGTACAGGCGTGTGTACGGTCCGTATCACTATGGGTTTGCTCGCGTATGCGTACCCATAGTGATACGGACCGTACACACGCCTGTACGGACCGTAGCTATGCATTTGGGGTGCCCTAGGGCCCCGGAACGCACCGTACCTTTGTGTGAATCTCCAAATTACATAGGGGACACATGAGGGACAAGTATGAAGCCAGAGATGCATGCTGGTTGCCATGGAGACCGAGTTTAAACTTTGAATTTGCTGAATGAGGTGGCCTGCAAAAGTCGGTTTGGAATAATCTACTTTGTTGCAAAGTTGTTGTTGAAATTACATCATGCTGAATTCTAAAAAAATCTAACCCCCTCACAGGGGTAGGTTTAAATGGATTGGAGGAAACATAGGATGCAAATGTGAGTGACCAATCACTCTGTACTCCTTTGCATGAAACAGGCCAGCAAGGCAGATATAAGGCAGCCAGGTCCCATGAGAGAGCACTTGCCTGCACATCTTTTGATTCTACAACACTGCTGCTGCTCGTGATTCCCTGGCACCATGTCAAGGTCTGTGGAGAGGGCCCAGCCTTTCACCCTGGAGGAGAATCTGGCATTGCTGGATGTGATCCTCCCACAGTACCCCATGCTGTATGGGCGACCAGGGTTTCAGGTGAGTGCAGAGTCCACTAGCACAGACTGTGTCCCTTTTTTGTGACTGGGACTTCTGGCATTGTGTCCAGGTGTGACACACATGGATTGTACTGTAGAGTGGGTCCCAGGGGGGGGAATGCCTGATGTCTCCCAGCCAGAGCATGCTGTGGTGCATGTCTGCCGTCCTCACTTGCATTGTGTTTACTGTGACAATCACTGCATGGTGCATGCCACATTCTGCCTGTCTAATCCTCCTGGGAATGTTGCTTCTACAGTCCTCATGTGATTCTGTGGTCACCCCAGTGTGACAGGTGACTGTACCCACAGATGTGTGTTAGTTCAGTGTACCTGTGCTGAGAGTGTCCACATGATGTGTTCGTACCCTGGACATCGGTGTGTGTGTAAGTCCCCTGTCATGTGAGTGGGTGCATATATGGAGTGTAGCACCCCAGCTGCATGAGGGATGGATATACCCTGCCCATCTGATGCGAGCAGGGAGCAGTGCTGTGTGTCTGACGTGCAGAGCCAGCCCCACACCTGTGAGCCCCCCCAGTCTAGTGGCACAGGTGCAGAGTGAGGTTTGTAGCTGCATTTGGCAATGGCAGGTGAATGTCCTTTGCCTGTGTGTCTGTGTACTCTGCTGAGGTAGCGTCAGTGGCCTGTGGCATGTGACTGCTTTGAGGTGCTGCACATAATCCTGGTGTACCTTCTGATGCACAGTGTGAGTCTGGATCATTTATTGTGTCGTACCCCTCATGCCACCTGTGTACTTTCAATGGCACGTGGTGCATTTGCCCTTACACAGAGAAAAATGTCCCTATGACAAAGGTGCAATGCTTTGGCTGCATACTATGCCTTGTTGAAACCAGCAAAATTGTTCTAATGTGTGTCTCTGTGACATGTGGCAGGTGTATTGATGTAGTCTCACTTTTTCAACCCCACAGGTAGGCGCCTCTGCCAAGGAGCAGATCTGGAGGGACGCCGTCAGTGCCGTGAGGAGGACGGAGGGTCGCAAGCGGTGCCTGGCCCAGGTGAGAAAACGCTGGCAGGATATCCGGTGCTGGATGTGGAGGATCGCACGGGTCCTGCTGGGGGACTCACCTGTGGGCCCTAAGAACCATGGGCGTCGCCGTCTGACTCACATCCACAAGCGTGTGCTGGCGGTGGTCTTTCCAGACATGGACAGGCGCTTACGGGAGAAGCAGCAGCAGGAAGGGGGTAGGTATATGTGTGTTTGTTGTGTGTCACCAGCATTTGTAAGTGCGCAGTTGCATGGATACACTGCCAGTGTTTAAATGCGCGGTGCAGGTCATGTCACCCACAGTATAGCAGTGCTGTCCTTCCTCCCTTCCCCTCCTTGCCATGTGTTCCCTGGTCTGTGTGTAGTCACTCTTTCACAAGGTCATCTGGGCTGGCAGTTTATCCACGTGACCAATGCTTGCAGCATCACGTGTGGGGGTGGTGTGTAACAGGTTTTGGGACCTTGCCTGTGCCCTGTCCAGTTCAGTACTTGTGGGGTCCATGTCAATTGGCACTGATGCTGAGTCCAGACATAGGAGTATGTCTCTGAAGTGTAATGCCTTACAGCAAGCATGTCCTATGTTGTGGCCTGTGACATGATGTGCATGAGTGTGCGATACGCAGAGTGCAGGGATGGTGGCCTGTGTTGCAGTCATTACCATTCAGGACCATGGAATATTGTGGCCACTACTGTCCCCTGGGGCATATTTTGCTAGGTATCATGTGTGTCATCACAATATGTGGACACTCTCAGTGTCTACAGCATAGGATGTGCTCTGTGCCATTGTCCCCTGGCACCATGTATATTTACGTAACGTGTTCTACAAGTGTCCACTGTACAGCCTGACCTAATTTTCCTCGTTCATACTCACGGTGGCCAGTGCCTGTGTGTCTTGTTACAATTATCTGATGATGGTCATTTGTAAATGAGATCGTTGTACAGGCGCACATGGGGTATTTTGGGTCCAATATGGGTTTCTGGCAGCCCATGTGTATTTCTCCCAGACTAAGAGATGCAAGTGCTTCCTGTGTCTCATCAAATTGTCTCATGCAGGGGGTGGTTGGTGCAGGCAAGGCCTACATGTCGACACCTGAAATCCCATTGCTCGGTCTGGCCAGTGTGTGATGTTTGTCTGGACATACACTCAAGGTGCAGTGTCCCATTCATGTTGGGCATGTCTTTAAGTATTACCTTTGCAGCATGTGCCTCAAGTTCGTGGAGATGGTCCCTGCTCATCCCTAGTTACGGCAACGCTGTGTGGTGCAGATGCAGTGCTGGATTGTCCCCAGAGCCTGGCTCCTCTGTCCAAATCCATATCATGTCATTTGCAAATGTGTCATGCTCTCCATAGTTTCTCAGTGGTATGGTGGGTGAACCAACTGTGTGTTGCAGGGCCTATATATGTACCTTGTATTGTAGATGTTACTCATCTTTCATTTCAGGCTATGCACTGTAACCTATGTAGATTTGACTCATGTGACATATGTATACAGGTGTCTGATTAATTCCTGTTTATTCACCTTGCCCACAGCATCGTCGGGGGACACGGATGGAGACACCGGCACGGACCGTGCGGAGGGACCGGGCACCAGTGCCAGCAGTGACATCTTAGCTGGCACATCGAGTGGAACTGAGGCCGAGGGGAGTGAGCCGGAGGACCTGTCCACTGCCACCACAGAATATGAAGCTGACGGGTCCGAGGCTGAGCTCTCCGAGGGGGCCGAGGCTGCTCCAATAGCTGACAGCAGCACAACATCTCTCCCCGCCCCCTCCATTGCCATCACCGGCCTCCCACTTGTTCGTGTCCCTTCCTGGCGTGCTAGGTCACCACGTGTCTCCTTCCTGCCAGGCACCGCACCCCCTGCCCCTGTCTCCACTGCTGCCACCAATGCCGAGTCTGTGGACATCCTGCGGCAGTTGCAGGTTGGTCAGGCTGCGATGCTTAATGTCCTCCATGGCCACAGCCAAGTGCTCAACAACATGGAGGCATACTTGGAGGGCATTTCAGCATCGCAGGCTGACCAACGCAACTTGCTGCAGTCTATTGACTCGACACTGACTGCAGCAGTGGGTCTCCTGCAGCACTTCGTCCCACCCCCTACCCATGCCCCATCCACACTTCCCATTCCCATGCCTGTCCCACGTACACCCAGACGTCAGCATGCACACACCCCACCAGACACAGGCACCACACCAGCAGGGAAGGCAAAGCGCACACCTCCTGGCACGCACACACAGGGTGAAGTAGGCACACCCACTGGGTCGGGGGGGAAACGGAAGACACGCAGCCAGAGTGGGAGTCCACATTCCTCACGACCACCACCCTCCAAATCCACTCCCCTCAGCTCTCCTGGCCAAGAGTCGGACACAGGGTCAGTCCTGCCCAGTCTGTCCATCAGCCCCAGTGTGGCACCACCCCGCAAGCGGTGGAGGCAGGACACCGGCAGGGGAGTTGAGTCCCCCCCTGTCCACACCCCCCCCAGTAGCGCTGCGACCCATCCCTCCAACCCCCCCCTCCTTGGGGCCTGTGGTTCCTTCGGGTGCAGGGGAGACGCTGGGCAACCTGGCAGTAGTGTGCAGCGCCGTGCTCGAATCCACCTTTGGCGCTGCCCCACCCCCTGTGTTGGAGTCGTCCGTCCCTGCACCCACAACACCTCCCCTTGCCCCTCCTGTCCCTGCGGTGCCTGGTCCCTCCCCCCAACATGATGCCCCCCCCCCTGTGGAAGACAAAGGAGTCTGACTGTGCAGGCAAGCTAGGGGACACACGTACCACTGTGTCCCCCATCCGGATTGGAGTCATGGACTGCCCTATGGGCCTTGTATATATTGACATTTATGATGATTATTACTTACATCCTGCTGAATAAAGCAATTTGTTTTTTCCTTGGAACACTACTGTTTATCTGGTATTGCTGTTGGTGGACCTGCTCCATGATTTTGGGTGGTGATAATGTGTTGGGTGTGTGGGAAATGTAGTCTTGTGCTGGTCATAGGGTGGACCCTGGTATCTGTGTGCCATCACAAGCTGTTGGCTAAATTACTTTGTTCATGTAAGCAGTTACTGCATGGTGACATCGTCCCAAGGTGTGTTCCTTCCTCTGTGTAACCTGACATCTTCCCTGCAGGGTGTTTCCACTATGTGGTGCTGAGCTGTGTCTACATCAGCTGGGGGTGTGACGGACTCCTTCAACTTTGCACATGCATGCTGAGCGATGTCTCCACCTGCATCATTCGTGGCATCCTTGGTGGTCACTGTACTTGTGCATGTAGACTGTTGACATGACTTCATGTGGACATGTTCTCTTTTAGGCGCTATGCATGTGTGTACTCCCAGCCTCGCACACATGTGGTACATGTACTGCAGGGTCTTTGTGCACCTGACTGACATTTGTGGGCATTGTATCTGTGGGTACTCCACCCTTTGCGTTCCATGGGCACTGCTGGGAGGACTCTACACCCACCCCTCCTGTGTCTGGGCACTACTGGGAGGACTCTGCACCCACCCCTCCTGCGTCTGGGCACTGCTGGGAGTGATAGGCACACACCCCTCCTGCGTCTGGGCACTGCTGGGAGGACTCTGCACCCACCCCTCCTGTGTCTGGGCACTGCTGGGAGGACTCTGCACCCACCCCTCCTGTGTCTGGGCACTGCTGGGAGGACTCTACACCCGCCCCTCCTGCATCTGGGCACTGCTGGGCGGACTCTACACCCACCCCTCCTGTGTCTGGGCACTGCTGGGAGGACTCTGCACCCACCCCTCCTGCGTCTGGGCACTGCTGGGAGTGATAGGCACCCACCCTTCCTGCGTCTGGGCACTGCTGGGAGGACTCTACACCCACCCCTCCTGTGTCTGGGCACTGCTGGGAGGACTCTGCACCCACCCCTCCTGCATCTGGGCACTGCTGGGAGTGATAGGCACCCACCCCTCCTGCGTCTGGGCACTGCTGGGAGGACTCTGCACCCAACCCTCCTGTGTCTGGGCACTGCTGGGAGGACTCTGCACCCACCCCTCCTGTGTCTGGGCACTGCTGGGAGGACTCTACACCCACCCCTCCTGCGTCTGGGCACTGCTGGGAGGACTCTACACCCACCCCTCCTGCGTCTGGGCACTGCTGGGAGGACTCTGCACCCACCCCTCCTGTGTCTGGGCACTGCTGGGAGGACTCTGCACCCACCCCTCTTGCGTCTGGGCACTGCTGGGAGGACTCTGCACCCACCCCTCCTGCGTCTGGGCACAGCTGGGAGTGATAGACACCCACCCCTCCTGCGTCTGGGCACTGCTGGGAGGACCCTGCACCCAACCCTCCTGTGTCTGGGCACTGCTGGGAGGACTCTGCACCCACCACTCCTGTGTCTGGGCACTGCTGGGAGGACTCTACACCCACCCCTCCTGTGTCTGGGCACTGCTGGGAGGACTCTACACCCACCCCTCCTGCGTCTGGGCACTGCTGGGAGTGATAGGCACACACCCCTCCTGCATCTGGGCACTGCTGGGAGGACTCTGCACCCACCCCTCCTGTGTCTGGGCACTGCTTGGAGGACTCTGCACCCACCCCTCCTGTGTCTGGGCACTGCTGGGAGGACTCTGCACCCACCCCTCCTGTGTCTGGGCACTGCTGGGAGGACTCTACACCCACCCCTCCTGCGTCTGGGCACTGCTGGGAGGACTCTACACCCACCCCGCCTGCGTCTGGGCACTGCTGGGAGTGATAGGCACACACCCCACCTGCGTCTGGGCACTGCTGGGAGGACTCTGCACCCACCCCTCCTGTGTCTGGGCACTGCTGGGAGGACTCTGCACCCACCCCTCCTGCGTCTGGGCACTGCTGGGAGTGAGAGGCACCCACCCCTCCTGCGTCTGGGCACTGCTGGGAGGACTCTGCACCCAACCCTCCTGTGTCTGGGCACTGCTGGGAGGACTCTGCACCCACCCCTCCTGTATCTGGGCACTGCTGGGAGGACTCTACACCCACCCCTCCTCCGTCTGGGCACTGCTGGGAGGACTCTACACCCACCCCTCCTGCGTCTGGGCACTGCTGGGAGTGATAGGCACACACCCCTCCTGCGTCTGGGCACTGCTGGGAGGACTCTGCACCCACCCCTCCTGTGTCTGGGCACTGCTGGGAGGACTCTGCACCCACCCCTCCTGTGTCTGGGCACTGCTGGGAGGACTCTACACCCACCCCTCCTGCGTCTGGGCACTGCTGGGAGGACTCTACACCCACCCCTCCTGCGTCTGGGCACTGCTGGGAGGACTCTACACCCACCCCTCCTGCATCTGGGCACTGCTGGGAGTGATAGGCACCCACCCCTCCTGCATCTGGGCACTGCTGGGAGGACTCTACACCCACCCCTCCTGCGTCTGGGCACTGCTGGGAGTGATAGGCACACACCCCTCCTGCGTCTGAACACTGCTGGGAGGACTCTGCACCCACCCCTCCTGCGTCTGAACACTGCTGGGAGGACTCTGCACCCACCCCTCCTGTGTCTGGGCACTGCTGGGAGGACTCTGCACCCACCCCTCCTGCGTCTAGGCACTGCTGGGAGTGATAGGCACCCACCCCTCCTGCATCTGGGCACTGCTGGGAGGACTCTGCACCCACCCCTTCTGTGTCTGGGCACTGCTGGGAGGACTCTGCACCCACCCCTCCTGTGTCTGGGCACTGCTGGGAGGACTCTACACCCACCCCTCCTGCGTCTGGGCACTGCTGGGAGGACTCTACACCCACCCCTCCTGCGTCTGGGCACTGCTGGGAGTGATAGGCACCCACCCCTCCTGCGTCTGGGCACTGCTGGGAGGACTCTGCACCCACCCCTCCTATGTCTGGGCACTGCTGGGAGGACTCTGCACCCACCCCTCCTGCCTCTGGGCATGTACGCTCCATACATACAATGTTGGGGTGGGGGTACGCTCCATACATATGCGGGTGGGGGTACGGTCCGTACATACACTGTTGGGGGTACGGTCCATACATACACTGTTGGGGTGGGGGTACGCTCCATACATACGCGGGTGGGGGTACGCTCCATACATACGCGGGTGTGGGTACGGTCCGTACATACACTGTTGGGGTGGTGGTACGCTCCATACATACGCGGGTGGGGGTACGCTCCATACATACGCGGGTGGGGGTACGGTCCATACATACACTGTTGGGGTGGGGGTACGCTCCATACATACGCGGGTGGGGGTACGCTCCATACATACGCGGGTGTGGGTACGGTCCGTACATACACTGTTGGGGTGGGGGTACATTCCATACATACGCGGGTGGGGGTACGGTCCGTCACGCTTACATCGCGCTGGTTCCTGCAATTGTTCGCTTTTGCTGCAATCGCGCTGAAGCTGTTTTTAAATAACTTGCACTCACTGTTATGTTGATGAAATTATTTTGATTGTCCCCCACCTGACCGCATTGCCTGCACATGAAAATCATTGTGAGCACCATTCACCACTTGGGTGTTTGATTCCCTGCTTGAGCGCCATCTTGGGAGTAGGGCTCAGACGCCACCAAGACGTTCCACGGGGCTGCGCTCTAGTTCGAGCGATCGTTACCTGGCAAACGGTATTTAGGGGCCATTTGGTCGGCGCGCGGTCAACAGACTGACCGTCACGCTTACATCGCGCTGGTTCCTGCAATTGTTCGCTTTTGCTGCAATCGCGCTGAAGCTGTTTTTAAATAATTTGCACTCACTGTTATGTTGATGAAATTATTTTGATTGTCCCCCACCTGACCGCATTGCCTGCACATTAAAATCATTGTGAGCACCATTCACCACTTGGGTGTTTGATTCCCTGCTTGAGCGCCATCTTGGGAGTAGGGCTCAGACGCCACCAAGACGTTCCACGGGGCTGCGCTCTAGTTCGAGCGATCGTTACCTGGCAAACGGTATTTAGGGGCCATTTGGTCGGCGCGCGGTCAACAGACTGACCGTCACGCTTACATCGCGCTGGTTCCTGCAATTGTTCGCTTTTGCTGCAATCGCGCTGAAGCTGTTTTTAAATAACTTGCACTCACTGTTATGTTGATGAAACTATTTTGATTGTCCCCCACCTGACCGCATTGCCTGCACATTAAAATCATTGTGAGCACCATTCACCACTTGGGTGTTTGATTCCCTGCTTGAGCGCCATCTTGGGAGTAGGGCTCAGACGCCACCAAGACGTTCCACGGGGCTGCGCTCTAGTTCGAGCGATCGTTACCTGGCAAACGGTATTTAGGGGCCATTTGGTCGGCGCGCGGTCAACAGACTGACCGTCACGCTTACATCGCGCTGGTTCCTGCAATTGTTCGCTTTTGCTGCAATCGCGCTGAAGCTGTTTTTAAATAACTTGCACTCACTGTTATGTTGATGAAATTATTTTGATTGTCCCCCACCTGACCGCATTGCCTGCACATTAAAATCATTGTGAGCACCATTCACCACTTGGGTGTTTGATTCCCTGCTTGAGCGCCATCTTGGGAGTAGGGCTCAGACGCCACCAAGACGTTCCACGGGGCTGCGCTCTAGTTCGAGCGATCGTTACCTGGCAAACGGTATTTAGGGGCCATTTGGTCGGCGCGCGGTCAACAGACTGACCGTCACGCTTACATCGCGCTGGTTCCTGCAATTGTTCGCTTTTGCTGCAATCGCGCTGAAGCTGTTTTTAAATAACTTGCACTCACTGTTATGTTGATGAAATTATTTTGATTGTCCCCCACCTGACCGCATTGCCTGCACATTAAAATCATTGTGAGCACCATTCACCACTTGGGTGTTTGATTCCCTGCTTGAGCGCCATCTTGGGAGTAGGGCTCAGACGCCACCAAGACGTTCCACGGGGCTGCGCTCTAGTTCGAGCGATCGTTACCTGCCACACGGTATTTTCAGGCCATCATGGTCGCGCGCAGCGTACGCGCGCAGCGTCGCGCCGGAGGAGCGCCAGAGGAAAGCCCGTCTGTGCCCGTCCGGGCCAGGACGGGCCGTAGGGCCTCCCCCCCTGGTCGGCCGAGGGTTTACTCCCCTGTTACCCTCAGAGCTCTTCACCAAGGGAGAACTACGCTAGACGAGCGAACACTTGCCAGTCTTCGGTCGGAAGACCTATTACAGGTAGAGGCCAAACCAGCCATCATCAAGTCACAGGGCCTGATAATTGCTTCGCTTAATACACGATCTCTACAGAAACACCACCTAGAGGTGGCAACACTGCTAGAGGAGGGTGAGATGGACATCCTAGCGCTCTCAGAAACTTGGCTAGGGAGCTCCTCAACACCTGACATCATTGCAGCCTTACCGCCTAATTTCGATGCTCGGTGGTATAACCGCCCTAATGACAGCAGAGGGGGCGGGGTGGCCATCTTGTTCAGAAGGAATCTTGAGGTAACACAAATTACCGCAGAAAGCTGTGCTGGGGCAGAAGTGCTAGGGATCAAAATCTCACTGAAAACCTCATGTATACTACTTATGGTAGTATATCGGCCGCCACAGTGTGCGCCAGAATTTAACGACGCCATTTTTGAGCTGCTGACCGATCTGGCATCCAGATACAAGTCCCTAGTAGTAGTGGGAGACTTCAATTATCATTGGGACGAGACCCCCAGGGGGCCCTCGGCAGCTGAGTTTGGAGCCAATCTTGCGACCTTGTCTCTAAACCAGCTGGTTAGCGGGCCCACCCATGTAAAGGGACATACCTTAGATCTTGTCTGGTCTACCATGCCTCGAATGGAGATCCTTGCGGTCAGCCCCTGCATTTGGTCGGATCATTATCTGATCAAGGGCTGGGTCCCAGGGGAGCCTTTAACTGCAGCCCCCCCACAAATTAGGAGGAAGGTCCGCCCATGGAAAAAGGTCGAGGCCGACTCCTTAGTCACGACCCTTCTCACCTCTCTCCCGCCGAATAGGATGCTAGGAAACCTGGATGCAGACACTTCGACCTTCACGACCTGGATTTGCTCTGCCTTAGATAAACTTGCCCCGGAACGGCTAGAGCTCACCCGGAAAAAAGGGAAAGGAGCCCCGTGGTTTGATGTTTCCCTTAGGGAAAGGAAGCAGGCTCTCAGGAGGGTGGAGCGAAGCTGGAGACGGGATTACGGGTCTACAGAGGCACTTACCTATAAAACTATGCTGGTTAGCTATAAACGGGCCATCCTGGCTAGGAAAGCCGCCTTTTATGAAGGACGGATCAAGGAGGCAACGAATAAGCAAAGGGAAACCTTTATTATTCTAAGGGAGCTCACCCAGTTGAGTGAAAAAAACAGCAGTCTGGCCCAGCCTGACTGCGACACCTTCCAAGGTTTCTTCCTCCAAAAGGTGCAGGATATCCTCTCGGATATCTCGAGGCTCTCGGACAGTTTGCCATCACAACTTGGTATGGACAGCTTGCAGGCCGTAGGATCTTTGGTCAGGCTTCCCGCCATTACTGGAGAGCACCTGATAGAACTGGCTAGCCGTATAAAATCTGGTTCGTCCAGTGACCCCTGCCCTCCGAAAATTTTCAAATTAGCCTTGCCAGGTATCCAACCCCAGCTTTTGCAGCTAATCAATGCCTCATTGGATGCGGGCTACCTCCCAGCATCCCTGAAGGAGGCTAGGGTGTCCCCACTTCTGAAGAAAGCTGGTACCGACCCGTTAGTATTAAAAAACTACAGGCCTATCTCTCAGCTGCCGTTTCTAAGCAAGATCTTGGAAAAACATGTCTTGAACGTAGTCACCCACTACTTAGAGGAACACCATCTCCTACATGTCAGGCAGGCGGGATTCCGTCCACAACATAGTACGGAACTGGTGATGGCCACGGTCACCGACGAGTTAAGAGTAAGAGCCGACAATAAACAACCTTGCGCTCTGATTCTCTTAGATCTCTCGGCAGCTTTCGATACGGTCAGCCATTCCATCTTGCTGAGCCGTATCGCGAAGTTGGGGATTGCTGGCCAGGCATACAAGTGGCTGGAATCCTTCCTGTCGGGTCGTACTCAGAGGGTTCAAATTGGGGATCAGCTATCGGGGAGTAGGGATGTGACCTGGGGGGTCCCTCAAGGGTCCGCACTCTCCCCCCTACTGTTCAATATCTATCTGCAGCCCCTGATTGAGCAACTCACGTGTAAGAACTGTGAGGTCTTTAACTACGCAGACGACACACAGTTACTGGTCCGGCTGGGTGATACATTAGAGGCCCAGGAAGCAGTTAGAGATCTTTTGAGATTCACGGTCAACTGGATGACTAATAGCTTCCTTAAAGTCAATGCAGACAAAACGGAGGTTCTGGTGGTGACCAACATGGCCAATCCCTGGGATGATCTGTATTGGCCTCCAGAACTTGGCAAAACTCCAAGCCCGGGGGCGGTAGTGAAGAGTCTTGGCCTAAAGATCGATGCGGCTCTCTCTATGGCCCCCCAGGTGTCGGCAGTGGTAGGCTCCTGCACGGCCGTGATGCGGCAGCTGCGTAAACTTACTGCCATTCTCTCTACCTCCACGCTACAGACTGTGGTCGCGGCTACTGTCATCTCGAGGCTAGATTACGGTAACATTCTGTATCTGGGCCTGTCACAGAAGCTGATGAGGAAATTGCAAGTCGTGCAAAACGACGCTGCCAGACTGGTTTTCTCTCTCCCCAGAAGTGCACATGCATCTACTCTCCTTTGTAAATTGCACTGGCTTCCTGTGAAGCTTAGGGTCCATTTCAAGGGCCTCTGTATTGCTCATAAAGCACTATTCGGTAATGCCCCGGAATATATTAAACAGCGACTAAGGAAGTATGTTCCCGGTAGGTCACTGCGCTCTGGCTCTGTCCCAAATTTGGCTCAACCTAGATTTAATTTACTAACCAAAGGAGGTAGGGCCTTCTCAGTACTCATTCCTCAACTCTGGAATGCCCTTCCGCCGAGTCTGAAGGAAGAATTCAACCTTCTTTCCTTCAGAAAAAAACTGAAGACATTCTTGTTTGGCATGGTAACATCTTCGGCCTAACTGGGTATTAGCGGATGGTCGGGAGGGGCATGATGTTTGTGGGGCGTCTGTTTAGCGCTTAGAGACCAGTGGTGATAAGCGCTCTATAAGAGCCATATAACATAACATAACATAACATAACATACACTGTTGGGGTGGGGGTACGCTCCATACATACGCGGGTGGGGGTACGGTCCATACATACACTGTTGGGGTGGGGGTACGCTCCATACATACGCGGGTGGGGGTACGCTCCATACATACGCGGGTGGGGGTACGGTCCGTACATACACTGTTGGGGTGGGGGTACGCGCCATACATACACGGGTGAGGGTACGGTCCGTACGTACCCGTGCCCACGCTGTGGAATGCTTGTGCGGCCCGTACCCAGGCCTTTGGCACATGGGTACGGGCCGTACCGCCATTGTTGGGGTGACGTGGGTGTGGGCGTGGTACGACTCGTACCCACGCTCTTAAGGCGTGGGTACGGTACGTACCTGTATTGTTGTGTTGCCGGCTCGCGTCGTCGCCCACTTCCGTTGTGGCGGACGCTGGCTTTGCTGGACACGCCCCCACCCCCTCGAAGTGACCAGGGCCTGGAGGTCAGGTATGTCCAGGGCATGTGTGCTGTGTGACTTGGGTGGGGGTTTTGTGTCCTGCCCCTGCCCCCCCCCTTTGCCCCTGGGTGTTGTTCTGACCTTCTGCGGCATCTGCGTCGGTACCTGTAGAGGAGGTCGACTGCAATGAGGGCCGGGATGACACGTAGGTTCGGGTCCATGTCTGTCCGTCGCGTACAGGTGCTTCTTGTGCGCGTCGTCCTGATTTCCCGGCTGCCGGAAAATATTCTCCGCGCAGGATGACGTCGGTGCGAATCGTACTTCCTGGTTCGTGGAACGCAGGCTGCATACGTCCCGACGTCACGTCGGCGCTTTTCCGGATGTCATTTGTATGTTTATTTTCCTCGGTTGGTGTTTTGTACGAATCGTACGGAAATAGTGTTTCCGTGCGAATCGTACTTGCATGTTTGTAAATTTTGCAACCGGGTACGAGTCGGACGGAAAAAACGCTCCGACCGACGGTTCGTACCCGGTTTCTCCAGGATCCGAATCGGCACCTATTATATGTTCAAAACTTTATTTTACATATTTTTTTTCAATGTTTTTGGATCCGCGCACCCTATGCGCACCGTTCTCGATCCCTACGCGGAAGCATCCGCGCATGGTATGCGTTGGGTACGTGTTTAGTGCGCGATCGCAATGCGACAGGTACGCGACTCCCAGCCTATACGCGACACTTTTGATGTACGTAACGCGACATTTACGCGCTTCCGTGATGCGTCATCTGCGTCTATGAAGCGGTAGGTGCGCGGATCCCGCGAAATATTTAACATTTAAAAAAACATATATATATGTATTTCATGTGAATATAAATTGAAGACAAACTCTAAACTAGTCTTAAAACTGATCTATTTTTACATCTAATCCTATAATTTATTTTAATTCAATTTCGCGGATGCGTGCTGGGTGCGTGCTGCGTAAGCGCAGGGTGCGCGGATCCCATGTGACCTGCAAAAAAAGAGATTTGATTGGTTCATTACACTTCCTGTTCTAACTATTGAAAGACCCCACCCAATTCAATCATTCTTCTTTGACCTTCTTTGGAGGAGCATCTCTTTGCAGAGAAGAAGATTTTTTAGATAAGTTTACACTTAGCTCTAACTTTTTTCAACTAAAAATGGCTTCAGGGCAGCAGGCATCACCTGCATCTCCTCATACATCTGAGGATGAATTTTTGGAGGAGGCACCACGCAAAGAACGTTTTTCTTCAGTGGTGTGGACATTTTTTACTTTTTACTTTTCCCGAGGGGCAGAATAAGACCAATGCCACCTTGGTCACATGCAAGATTTGCAAAAGAGTGCTGTCGCGAGGGGATCCTAACAAGAAATACTTGTGCGGCACGGCTAGTATGATGAAGCACATAAGGACCCTTCATCCAAACAATCTTGCACGAGAAGAGTGCAAACGGATTAGAAACACTCCTGCTCCTTCCACCTCATCACAGCCGAGCACTTCAAGAGTGCATCCATCAGCCCAAAATTTGGACATCCGTCCTCAATTTCAATATTTAAAAGTGCTCTGCACTAAGTGCAATGCGACTTTGTGCTACGGTGAGCAGTCGATCGATCTGATCTGCCGCCGGCAAGAAAGTCACATTTGCTAGTTTTTTTGGTTTTTTTCTTGTTCATTGTTTGGTTCCTCCTGTTTTGTGTTTTTTTTTTTTTTGCAGAAAAACCAAAAAAAATTAAAAATTGTTCAGAAAACCCCCCAAAAATATAAAAGAAGAAAGAAGAAAAAAAAAGTTCTTGTAAGAACTAACTTTCCTGGTTTAAAAAAAGAGCTACATTTCTTTGTTAGTGTGTGAAAGTTTAGATGAATGTATGTGTAGTACGTAATTGACTGAATGAATGCATTAGTAGAGTATGGTGAATGTATAAGTGCAGAACTATGAGGAAGTGCTGCAGCATCACACAGTAACCTCTTTACCTGCAGTGTGCTGTACAAAAGCACAGGGATGCAACATATGTACACAAATATGTTGCATATCTATGCTTCTCTCTGCACGGCTGCTTAAACTGCAGCCATGTGGTGACACAGGCAACCTTGCACCATAGTGCAAAGATATCTGTGTCATGTGCTGTTTGTTTTTGTGCAGGAAGACACACCTTCCTGCACAAAAATAATCAGTAAAGGCATTTTTCTCCTTCAATGTATGCTGAGCATTGTAGCATGCATTGAAGATATAAAAATGTGGAGAAATGAAAACAATTCTCCTTGTTGTGCTTCCCTACACCAATTTTAGAATGGTGCAGCATTCACACACATATCGAAATTTATAATTTCTGACAAATCTAGACATGTATCTTGTTCTATGAGTATTCAGTGCAATCATGCACAACAACACTTATAGAACACCCTTTCAACGCAAACCGGTGTGCATAATGAGGTTGTATTTGCATGGAGTATAAAAAGTGCACAGAGTGCCTTTTCCTCTCTTTGTAAATATGAAAGAGTGTCTTGCGCAATAACTATGTTACAAAAAGTGGCATATTTCCAGTTTTAAAATTCCTTGCGAATGATAGAAGATAAGCACAGAGTTTTGTCTGCAAAGATATTCAAAGAAGAATGATTGAAATGATTGCGATCCTTCAATAGCTACAATGGGAAATATTATGAACCCCTCAAATCTCTTTTTTTGCAGGTCACATGATATCTGATTATGGTCAGATTTCAAAACTACATAGGTATAAACAGAGTGTTTTTAGAAACGTGTTTCAACTTTGTAGCTTCTTGCAGACCTCCTCATTCTGCATATTGAGACTTAGTTAAACTTACCTTCACAGTAATAGGAATAAAAAATGGTATACATTTTATTCAGATTTTCATTGCAATCTAAATTCATATAAATTGCTTATTTTTAAATCTGGATCTGTGAAAGAAAAGGAAAAAAAAATTATAACATGTAATAATACATTTTTTACAACACAGCATAATTTCCACAAAGTAATTTGTTTGCCTTTTTTGCTGTTCTCAGAATATATTGAATTTCACTAAAAATAGTGATTTCAATCATACTCATCACTTAACAGCGGGCAAAAAAAAAAAACAATCAGAAAGATTGTTAAAAAACAACAACATGCTATTCTCACAAAATACCACAAGATACAAATCACAGATATATAAAATGCTTACGGCTAACAACATTTTATAAGTTTAACTTACAAAAACTGTAAATGTTGTCGCTTTAAAATATTCACCGAATCTAAGGATGAATTTTTGGAGGAGGCACCACGCCCACAATGTTTTTCTTCAGTGCTGTGGAAATATTTTACTTTTCCCGAGGGGCAAACAAAGATCAATGCCACCTTGGTCACGTGCAAGATTTGCAAAAGAGTTCTGCTGCGAGGGGATCCTAACAAGAAATACTCGTATGGCACGGCAAGTATGATGAAACACCGAAGGACCCTTCATCCAAACAATCTTGCACGAGAAGAGTGCAAACGGATGAGAAACACTCCTATTCTGTATCTGTAAAAAAGAATCACAAATAAATGTATTTTAGTAACTTTCAAATTTATACTATTCCATTACTGTACAAACACATTTTATATAAAAACTGACTAAGAAACTATAACCCTGAACCACGAGTGTGACGATGGTTAAAACACAACGGGCCATATGTAGGTAGCATCACATTTACCGATTCATAAATACCGAATTTTACCGATTCGGTATTTATGAATCGGTAAATAAGATGTAGGTAATAATTCGGTAAATTTTACCGAATCGGAAAAATTCGGTAATTATGAATCGGTATTTACCGATTCGGTAATGAGGCATACCTTCCCATTGATTTCTATGGGCCTGGAGGGCCATAGGAATCAATGGGAAGCCATTCACCATTACCGATTCGGTAAATACCGATTCGGTAATGGGGGGAGCATATTCAAGGTTGGCAGGGTGTCACATTGACACCCTGTTGCACCCCTGAATCTTGCATGTGTGCACATGTGGCGCACATACATGCCCTAAGGGCATGTATGTCTGCCACATGGCACTCTTAAATCTGCAAAATATTACTTATTGCAAGGTATTCGTTATTTATCACCAACCTGTATTTGGTGGTAAATAACAAATTCTTAATACTAATTTTCACTCTTTAGAGTGCTCCCTACATATGATTTCAGGATTCGGTATTTACCGAATCGGTATTTTACCGATTCGGTAATTTACTGAATCCTGAAATTATGCCTCCTACATCTCAAAAAGCTAAATACCGGTCGGTAACGGGATATTTACCGAATTTTGGCCGTTACCGACCGGTATTTAGCTACCTACATGAGGCCCTACATGCATAGTGCATACTACTTTGAAGCAGTTCATGCCTACCTCACTAAAAGACTACATGCTAACTGACTGAATAAATACACTACTATAAGGAGACACACTAGGTGAGTAACAGGGTGTTTGCTAGAAGTGTATGAATACTGACTGGGGAATTGAAGGTGTGAAAGACAACTGTATAGGTGGTTAGAGGCCTGCATGCATAGTGAATAGGCATTTGAAGCAGTCTATGTGCTAAGGTCTGGCTCACTGCATGAGTACTTGTGAACTGACGGAATGATTACAGCAAAGAGAGTGCCTGTGTGAATTTATAAGTGGTTGGATTTTGACACAGTGAATGGATTAGTACTTGGTACTGAATGGGTCACTAGAGGAGTGCAAAGGGAGTGACAGGATGTTTGCTGGACTGTATGGATATTGACTAGGGAATTGAAGATGTGAAAGACAAGTGTATAGTATGTTAGAAGACTGCATGCATACTGCATAAACATTTGAAGCAGTCTATGTGGTAATGTATGGTTCACAACATGAGTACTTGGAAACTGACTAAATCATCAGACTACTGCTAAGACAGTGCCTGGGTAAAACTTTTAAATTTTCAGTTCTGGCACAGTGAAGAGAATAGTACATGGTACTGCACTTTAGTGTCAAACCCTGACTCATTTTATCAATGCATAAGCAAAGAATAGCTTCTAAAGCTACTAAAACTTGACAACATGACCGGTTTTAAAACAGTTATCTGTCAGCAAATACACAATGTTACCAAATGCTTCTATCACAATCCTTACCCAAATGCACACAGACTCAGTGTGATTTTAGACAAGCAACACTATCCTAGGAGTTTACCAAAACTCATTCAATAGTCTAGAAGAGGTAAGGGTACTGCACACAATCTACATATTGAAGTACAGCACATTAGTGTAAAAGCATGACTCATTTAATCAACGCATAAGCAAAGACTGGCTTCTAATGCTACTAAAACTTGACAACGTGACAGGTTTTAAAAGAGTTATCTACCAGAAAATACACGATGTTACCAAATGCTTCTCTCACAGTGGTTCCCAAATGCACACAGACTCACAGTGTGATTCTAGACAACAACCACTATACCTAGGAGTTTACCAAAAATCATTCACTACTGTGGAAGTGATAAGGGAACTGCACACAATCTACATATTTCAGGACTGCACCTTTGTGTCAAAGCCTGACTCATTTAATCAAAGCATAAGCAAAAACTGGCTTCTAATGCTACTAAAACTTGACAACAAGACAGGTTTTAAAACAATTATCTGTCAGCAAATACACGATGTTACCAAATGCTTCTCTCACAGTGGTTCTCAAATGCACACAGACTCATAGTGTGATTCTAGACAAGCAACACTATCCCTAGCAGCTTACCAAAACTCATTCACTACTGTGCAAGGGGTAAGGAGACTACACCCAATCTACATATTAAAGTACAGCACATTAGTGTCAAAGCATGAATCATTTTATCAATGCATAAGCAAAGAATGGCTTCTAATGCTACAAAAACTTGACAACATGACAGGTTTTAAAACAGTTATCTGTCAGCAAATACACGATGTTACCAAATGCTTCTCTCACAGTGGTTCCCAAATGCACACAGACTCACAGTGTGATTCTAGACAAGCAACACTATCCCTAGCAGCTTACAAAAACTCATTCACTACTGTGCAAGGGGTAAGGGAACTGCACATAATCTACATATTTCAGGACTGCACTTTTGTGTCAAACCCTGACTCATTTAATCAAAGCATAGGCAAAAACTGCCTTCTAATGCTACTAAAACTTGACAACAAGACAGGTTTTAAGACAGTTATCTGTCAGCAAATACACGATGTTACCAAATGCTTCTCTCACAGTGGTTCCCAAATGCACACAGACTCACAGTGTGATTCTAGACAAGCAACACTATCCCTAGCAGCTTACCAAAACTCATTCACTACTGTGCAAGGGGTAAGGAGACTACACCAAATCTACATATTAAAGTACAGCACATTAGTGTCAAAGCATGAATCATTTTATCAATGCATAAGCAAAAACTGCCTTCTAATGCTACTAAAACTTGACAACAAGACAGGTTTTAAAACAGTTATCTGTCAGCAAATACACGATGTTACCTAATGCTTCTCTCACAGTGGTTCCCAAATGCACACAGACTCACAGTGTGATTCTAGACAAGCACCACTATCCCTAGGAGTTTACCAAAACTCATTGACTACAGTGGAAGTGGTAAGGGAACTGCACACAATCTACATATTTCAGGACTGCACTTTTGTGTCAAACCCTGACTCATTTAATCAAAGCATAGGCAAAAACTGCCTTCTAATGCTACTAAAACTTGACAACAAGACAGGTTTTAAAACAGTTATCCGTCAGCAAATACACGATGTTACCAAATGCTTCTCTCACAGTGGTTCCCAAATGCACACAGACTCACAGTGTGATTATAGACAAGCAACACTATCCCTAGCAGCTTACCAAAACACATTTCTTCATCTAGGAGTACTACATTTTAGTATAGAAACATAACTCATTTCACAAATTCATAAACGATGACTGGTTTCTAATTCTACCAAAATATAAAAACAGCACGGTTATCTGTCTGCAAACACATGAAAAACACAAATGCTTATCACAGAATGGTTTCCACATGCACACACACTGTCAATAAGATTGTAGAGAAAAAAAGTACTCCCTACACTTTAGCAGGAGAAATACATTAGTCTGATTAAAATCAAAATAGTCTACATACATCCCCTCACAATTAAATAACTCACCTTTCAAGTTGCTTTGTAGATTAAGAAGTATATCAGTCACACACCAGATTTTCTTTTACAGAATCTCTGCACTGTGCACCTCTAAGCAAAAACAAAGAATGGAAAAGTTTCCCTTTCATTTTCCACACATATACATGTAAACATCAAATCACAATCCTTCACACATAAATTCAAAAGCAAACACATATTTCTATTGGTTAAACATTTCAACCCTTTCCAAATGAAATACATTTCAACCCCTCCCCCAATCTTCCTTCTGCCTGTTACCATAGAAACAGGTCATGGAACACTGCACTGAGCACACAGGTCACAAGTTCAGCACACAATGTTGCTAAACAAGACAGCAAGTGTGCTTGACTTTTCAACATATCAGCTTATCATATATAATGTTCCTTACAATCAGTTTTTGTTAACCAATAAGAATCATGCCTTTAAAAAATAGAAATATACACCCTACCTTTCAGTGTAGAACCATGCGCGCATTTCGCCGTTTAAAAAAAAAAAAAATGGGGGACCCCCTAAGCACCTCTAGAGGCAGAAAATGGCCGCCAACAGTTCCTGGTTTTGAATGTAGACAGACACTCGACAGCCAATTAGCATTCAGCGCGCGATCAGGAGGGTGCGCGCTCGGTTCGAGAAGGGTGCGCTTACGGTGCGGGTAGGGTGCGCTGATCCTCCCCGGCCATTGATATATATTTACTTTTAACTCTAATTTTCTCAGGAACTACTGAACAGATTCACACCATTTATGCAAAAGGCATGAGTCTGAACTGAGGACTACCTCTTTGCCAAATTTGGTGTCATTCCGTTCAGCGGTTCGGGCTGTAGCTGCGACAACAGATCCTATGGAAAATTGCATGGGGAAAAAGCATTTTGGGACCCCCCTTTTTCTCGGCCCCCGCTTGACGGATCACCGCAAAACTTTCAGGGTAAGAGCGGAGCGGACCTGGCCAAAAGTTTTGAAAATTTGGCGAGGGTTTATCAACCGGCGCCAGACTTATTGGGAATAGAATGTTGCGGATTTCCTATGGAAAATAGGTCCTAACTATAACTATCTACTGGCGACCGCCAGTAGATAATATATATATATATATATATTAATTTTGTATATTATGACATTTAAAATACATTATTACATTATATTATAAATTGAAAATATTCGTTTAATTATATTTTTTAATTGTTTATATGTAACTAAATATACACATATATGTAAATAAATATATTTGTTTTTATGAATAAGTATATTAGTTATATATATTTTAACATTAATTAAGTATATTTAATTTGTATTATATAACTGTTACTTTTTAATATATTTAGGGGTCGATTCCGATCCTGTATTTTTTTTCCCGTACGACTCGTATCCGTATTTTGTTCCGTACGAATCGTACAAGTCACGTCCGACCCTTGAAGTAAGATCCGTACGGGAAAAAGTACATACGGATTGGCCCGATCCGTACAAATCGTAGCGGGAAAATTAGTACGAGACGGACCCGGACACTTCTCCGTACAAATCGTAAAAATGAAGTCCGATTCGTACGGAAAACGTCCCGTACACGGGGAATGACTTTGCCCGCTATGAAGCGAAGTTTGTACGCACCGTACCCCCAGCACGAATGTATGGAGCGTACCCCCAGCGCGTAGGTATGCACCGTACCCCCAGCGCGAATGTGCGGTGCGTACCCCCAGTCCGTAGGTATGCACCGTACCCCCAGCGCGAATGTACGGTGCGTACCCCAGAGCGTAGGTAAGCACCATACCTCCAGCGCGTATGTATGGTGCATACACCCAGCACGTATGTACGCACCGTACCCCCATAGTGAATGTACGGTGCGTACCCCCAACATCGCGTATGTACGGTGGATGATGTGGATACGCGATGTTGCGGGAACGCACCGTACATTCGCGCTGGGGGTACGGTGCGTACCTACGCGCTGGGGTTACGCACCGTACATTCGCGCTGGGGGTACGGTGCATACCTACGCACTGGGGGTACGCACCGTACATACGCGCTGGCGGTCTACGCACCCACACCGTACAGAAGCAATGGGGTGTACGCACCGTACATAGCAATGTCCGTGTACGTGCCGTACATACACAACGCATAGGGGTGTGTGGCTGTACGACTTGTACCCCATTACCGTACAGAACCACGGACACTGTAAAACAGCACAAGGAGGGCCTATATGACTCGCACAACACCACAAAACACGTCTACACTGCACAAAAAATGAAAAGGACTGACCTGGACACATCCAAACAGGCAAACAGAGGGGCAACCTCACAACCACCCCTTATAACACACCCACCAAAAATTCAAACTGAGACCCACCCACAAATGGACCAATAAAAAGGGCCCACACACACAAACCATGAGCCATTGCAACAGACTCACCACTGCTACAGAGCACACACAAACCACTGCACCCATCCACCTAAACATATACACCTACACACACACCCCTTCACACATACCCACTCTACACATTCACACACACACCGTCACATTCAGACCCACACACCCACAACCATCCACACCCTCACCCCACACCATGCCCACCGACAAGAATCCAAAGTTCACAAGGGAGGATCTGGACATCCTTTTCAATGAAGTCATCAGAGTCGAGCCACAGCTGTTTGGAACATTGGTCAGACAGACCAGCATAGCTGAAAAATCACGCCTGTGGCAGAGGATCGTCGAGAGGGTGAATGCTGTCGCACCCATCAGAAGGACCAGAAATGAATGCCAAGCCAGGTGGTACGATCTGCGGAGGGCGGTCAAGAGAAAAATGAATGAAGAGCACGCCCAGACCAACATCACTGGAGGTGGCGCGCCCCGCAGACCAGTACATTACCATCCCTGGGACGAGAAGGTGATGGCCATGCTTCCGCCGGTGGGAGTACATGGACTCCAAGGACTTCCAGAGCCTGGTGAGTACACAAACCACTTACGTAACATGGGGGTAATGGCATCCACATCCCAACTACACCTAATGCACGCAACTACCCCCAAGCCCTCACCCGCCAGAACCACAGTCACAAACAACGCGAATGCCAAGAACATGTGTATGCCCCATTAAGAAAGCAAGTCCATGCCATGTCCCATGCTACACGAAGCACCAACTCAAGAATGGATGTCCCGTATGCTGGGAGGGTGGGTGCACCAAAACGCATTTTTGAATTCCAAATCAGCCACAATTGCCCTCAACCCATATGGCCCAGCTACATACCCATGCACCATGCGCAATGCATAGGGATTGGGAAAGTACTGACAAGATAGCTCACACTCGGCCCGGGTGTAGGCAGCACAAGGCCCTCCTGTGACCAGTGCAAACACAAACACCAAGAGAACCAGGTCAGATATCTAGGACAGGAACTCACACTCACTGTCATGGCAGCATGCTCCATGGGGGGACAGCTACATCACCTGGGAGCCCCAGGGCCAAATCACACTACACCCACCAGCAGGCCCTGTCACACACACCCCTTACACAAGCACACACCACCAGGACAGGCAATGGATTTACCCACTGCCACAATGGACATGTAACACAACAACACCAATACCTAGCTGAAGAAGCATCCAAGCCACAAATGGACATGTCAAAGAGTCAGGCGAACATATCAATCTGTCCCCCGCAACATACCCATACACAAGTGAACATTGAGGAGAATGCTAGGCACATACAACTACCTGGAGGAACTGTGCCAACTTGAATGTGTATGAAACATGCATGTTGCATTAAACAGCTTCAACATTGTCTCTCTCTCACACACAGGGCAACGTGATGAACATCCCCCCAACAATGGGGGGGAAGAATCACGGTCACAGGCTCGGGAGGAACCGGATCCCACCAGCAGCGACGCCTCTCAACACTCCGCGGATGACCCCGACCGACCTGGATCCTCTGGTGTCCAAGCCCCTGCAGCACCTGCTTCAGAAACATCTGTGCCAACCACCACCCCCATTCCTGCCACATCACAGGAGACACCCAGGAGCCCTGCCCACAGTGAACGGAGCCAGTCTGACCAGGAGGGGCAAGGTGCGGCGGGCACCCAGGAGGAGGCAGACAACACCGCCACTGCCATCCCTCAGGGATCCCGTCAACCCGATGTGCCCACAACGGCAGGCCCGGCTCGTGTGGGCAGGGGTGGCGGGAGTGGAGGCAGGCGGACCAGCCAGCCAGCTGAAGGGACCGGTATGTCACACATCCGCAACATCATGGAGGCATACCGGCGTGACACCAGGGAGATCAGCCAGGTAGTGGTGACCCTCACTGAGATCAAAAACCAGCAGGCCGAGCAACATGCCAGTCAACAACAACACCAAGGACGGATGGAGGCAAGACTGGCTGAGCTCCTGGCGGTGCAAAGGGACATAAGCCATTCACTCCGTTGGATCGCCGACAACATGGGCAACCCTCCCTGTGACACCAGGCGCAGACCAGCACCAGCCACAGGGAGGGAGGAGGAGGAGGAGGATTCGTCCTACGGAGCGTCCCAAACATCGTCAAGGCCTGCATCTGAGGGTCCCCGGAGGAAGGTTGGTCGTCCACGGAAAAGACCATGAGAGGCAGCGGGCCATCCACATCTCCCAGGTCACCTGGCCAGGCACCTGGCCTTCATGTGCGACAGCATCACCCCATTGACTGACATCATCTGCCACATGGACTTGCTGGTCACAGTCTGACCAATGATGCCAAACACTGTGGGCTGGACTCTGATGACTTCAAATGCCAAGGATCCCATCTCCCCCTGTGAACTTTGGATTCTATGGTCCCTGCATAGCACCTTTTTCTGTGCACAAATCACGCCCCAGAGTTCGAAATTAAAAATGTAATTATTGAAATTTCATGTTGCAGTCATTTAGCATGAGTCCACAACCTACGTGTGGGGATATGTTAAAGTATGCCTGTGCGTGGAACTAACTCCAGCCATCCATACACTTGGATCTGAGTCCGGTCGAGGACACACATGGCTCACAATGTATCACAAAATGCAGACATGGAGCCTAACACTCACCCGTAATGGCCTCAAGCTGCTGAGGGGGGTCTTGCTATATTGCTCTGACAGACAAATTTTGTAGAGTCACATGAAGGTGTAGAGGTCATGGGTCATGTTGATGTGCCCGGGGAGGGAGTACCAGGTCTGTTTTGCGAGGTGGGAGAACTATCACCTGCATGCAGAGGTCATGTGGATGTGATGAATGGTGGCCAGGGCAAGGTGGGCTGCATGGAGTAGGGCCAACGGGTTGTTGGATGACACACGTCCAAGGTCGGTTTGGGTCAGGGGTTGTGGACTGCCTCCTGAGTGTGGTTGAGGAGTCTGAAGGTGATCCTGCAGCACACAGTGAGCCATTCTAGCTATCTCAGGTGGACGGTGATGTGGCTGGGGCGGGGGATGTTGCAGATGAGGTGTGCGGATGCACCCTGGATGTGGATAAGTTCTCCTGCATGTTTGCTGTTGTCCTCTGTAGAGGCCGGTGCTGTATGTGAGCCGGCTGGTGTCCTGGACCAGGGGGACGGTCTGTCTTTCCTTGGAGTGGATCTATCTGGGGGCCATCAGCAGCATGTGGAGGGTGTTGCAGCATGAGGTACAGATGTTGGTGAGTTGCATGTTAATTGTGAGCGATGGGTCCATGGCGAACACCAGCTTGCCTGCGTGGCCACTGGGTGCTGGTGCGGTGCACACACCAGTGGGACGCAAGGAGTTGACCCAGCCGTAAGGGGACAATCCTCAGACGATGACCTCTGTCACGTCCAAGTTCAGCCTCAGATGGCTGATGTTCAGCCATTCATCAACGGATCTCATGCCTTTTTGAAGTTTGGATCTGTCAATGGCTGGCCCTTTGGTGAGTTCGAGGAGCAGCTGGGTGTCAATGGCATACCAGATGATGATGAGGTTGTGTGTGCATGTGATGGTGGAGAGGGGGGTCATGGAGACATTGAAGATCGTCACGCTGAGAGTAGAGCCCTGGGGCATGAGCAAGATGCCCCCAGTGTACTACATGTTGCAGGGTGGAGGCAGACTGCCTGGCCCTTGCTGGTGAGCTACTTCCTGAGTGAATCATGGGCCCTCCTATGGATACCACTGTTGGAGATGTGTGAGCTGACAGTGTGGTAGCACATGGTATAGAATGGCGTTGAGAGGACAAGGGTGGTGGGCTCACCATTGGTGAGCAGGGCAAAGTAGTCATTGGTGTTGGCAATGATGACGGTTGCAGTGGTGTAATTACTGTGTAAAACGGTCGGGTGCCAGTTGGCTGGAGCTGGTAGCATGTAGGAAATTGGACAGTTGCTAGTAGAGTTTCTTCCTGGTGACATTTGCTGGGTAGGGAAGTAGGCTGATGAACCAGGAGATCCTGTGGTACTGCCGTCCATTGTTTAAGAAGGGCCTTGGGCTCTGCATGCCTCCTGCAGCCATGGAATGTGGCTAACTCAAAGGAGACATTCATGATGCGCAGGACGTGGGCTTCAAGGATGGCGAATGATGTGGTTGAGAAGTTGTGTGGGAAGGGGCCTGATGGAGAGCCAGAGTGGATGGTGCACATGATCCCGGTTGTGTACTTGCTGCTGATGGGAGTCCATGACCTGAGGGGGGTTTGTCCTGCGGAAAATAGTGCTGTCTGCCTCTGTGTGCCAAGGCTGTTGTCCATGGCCATAAGCTTGCAGTGGTACAAAGTAGCAAGGGATGGGACCTGCCTTGCAAGGGTGGGGTGTCTTGGATGGAGATCTGCTGTCAGTTCACTCACAATGCTGAAGAGCTCCTTGATGTCGTGTGTTTGGGTGTCTCGGCACTATCTGAAGGATCTCCACTTGTCCTTGCTGAAGATATGGTGATGGCTGTGTGTGGTGTTTTCCAGGGCTGTAAGCAAAATGATGGCTCTTTGTGTTGCAAGGTTTGCAGAGGAGTCCGGCTAGGTCTGTAGGAGTCCAGTAGGTCTGCCTTGTCCCAGGTGCCCTAACTGTCATTGTTCTTCACAGGAAAGTCTGTCAATGTGGCTAGATTGATGGATCAGTTGCTGATCCAATGTGTGAGTTTGCAGGGTGTGGCGGTGGTGTTGTTTTGAGTGTCCCACACAGCTTGTCTGTGGCGACTTACATCTGGCATCTGTGAGGGATCGGTAGCGGGGTGAGTGGCACTGTGTTGCTTGTTGGAGACGTGGATTCAACTGTTGATGGACCAATGATGGATGGTGGTGTGTGTCCCCTCCCGCAAGAAGTTACGGGCCCCCAGCCACATGTAGCCTGTGGAGGTGAGGGCCTGCGTGCAGATGTACGTGTTGATGGCTTAGCGGAATTGTGGATGTAGGCCTGCAGATCTGTAGATGAGTGTTACTCCGAGGGTTGCTAGGGAGTTGCTGCAAACCCGGACTTATGACTCTGAGGGTGTACTTGTCAATAATTACCTATTCAGCCCCCGTGAGTGGTGTTGGCGTCCCTGCAGGTGATCTTGGATCCGTCTGAGATGGCAATGAAGACATCATGTGCTGAGGATGCTTTTGTCCAGGTTACTGTCATGAAGGTGATGTGTGGGGCTGCAGTGTTGAGTAGGTAAGAGTCCAATGGCGTGCTGGTGGATGGAGGGGGTGTGGAGTAGGAGGCACCTAACCTGGTTGGAATGACAGGGTCTGGGAGGCTGGGCAGCGCTGTGTAGGCAGTTGGAGTTGCACACTCAGCATGCAAAGGTGTTGTGTGTGTGCTTAGGGGTTGCCTGATGGCAGGAGGATGATTGTTACGAGGACATTGCTTGGAGAGTGGCTGCAGCATGAGCCTGTTGTGTGACGTGGGTAATGCAAAGACTAGAGGGTCGTGCACTGTGCATGTTGAAGGCGCAGACGGTCCGTCCTTTTGCATGGCGGTGGGGCTACAGTGGCACAGAAAAGCTGCTGGCTGCATTACAAATGGGTGGAGGGGGAAGGGCTGAGCATTTCAGAGGTGTGGGGGTTGCAGAATTAGGGCACTCGGAGTGGAGTGGCCGCAGGTGAGGCAGCAACAGGTGAAAGGGCTTAGAAATCATGCAAAAATCAACACACAAAGACAAGGAGGTCTGCAAGGCACAGTGCAACAGGTGTATGTCAAGGAAGGAGTGCCAGCTCACTCATGGGTCACTCCCAGAAAGTGTAGGATCAATCACCATAAATGACAGCCACTGTGTCAGGCAACAAAATGCGGAGATGCGCAAAGGAGACACACCATCAGCAGCCATTCACGTCCCGTTGTGGGCAGCAACCTGCACAAATACATACACAACCAGGCACATCATGCACAATAGAGATCCTTAGCCATGAAGCACTGCATGCATGTTGCCAAAGTACACATACACTCATATGCCCAATCTTTGTCAAGTCTGCCATAGATGACGCATGCAAACTGGTAAGAGATCTGCAGTGACCGAGATGAGGCACTTTGGATTGTGCTGAACACCTTTATTCCACATACACACACAAAGGGATATGCCTCCATATTAACAGACTCACAGGTCAGTTGACAGAACATGTGGAACATACGCTGGACACCCCCTTCACAACACGGATGATGTCAATCCCAATGAACTGGCACACAAGGTAAGGGGATGAGCAGAACACATCCTGCTGCACACTGAGAGGCTGCAAATCCCCATAGAGCATGTTGTTGTGATGTCCCCCACTAAGTCCACCTGTAGCCTCTGCAATGTTTCAGAGCCAAGGTACACACACATTGAAGCCTTCATCAGACGCCATATTCCACTACAGATGACTGTCAAGAAGGCTGACTATCATGTCATGGGAGTGATGCTACATGTCATATGCTCCATGGTGAGAAGACATGTATGCATGGTACCACAACATGCACAGAAGCAGTCACCACACATTCACAACCTGTATCACCACAAAAAAGCCTTGCTGCAATACTCACCCAAACTGACATTTCCACATGTCCGTGCATGGAACGCTGATTCAGCACACGTTGCAATCCACACGAGGAATAGCAGGAGGACAACGATGACACAACCAGACAACAGGTACCAAATACCTGGGAATGACAGACACACGAGAAGTCACCAAAAAATGATTCTCAACGCACACATGGAAGTGTACAAAACAGCAACAATGTTGGACACATGTAAATTGCCCATCAAGTCTGTCTGCAAAACTGTGTTGCATGACATCATCACTCGAGTGACACATCAGAACACACATCCAAGTCACTGTGTATTCAGTCAGCTGGACACACACATTGCAACACATGCCACTCAACGCTACAAGCTTGCACATTCATAGCCAGTGACTCACCATTATGAGAAGAAGTTGCGTATGAGCTGACTCCGGATATCATCCCCCTCCTCCTCATCATCACTAGCCTCGTGACCAAGCCCTTGATCCTCCACTGGTGGATGCTCCTGCTCATCTGGATCCAGGATGAGTGGCACTGCCTTCTCAACTGCCATGTTGTGCAGCATGCAGCACACAATGAAGATTTTGCAGACCTTCTCCGGGGCATAAGGGAGGGACCCGCCTGTCTTGTCCAGGCACCGGAATCGGCTCTTCAGGAGTCCAAACGTCCTCTCAATCACTAGCCTGGTCTGGCCGTGTGCATCGTTGTACCGGTGATCTGCAGCTATTCTTGGGCTGCGGAGAGGTGTCAGCAGCCATGGCATGTTGGGATAGCCAGAGACCCCTACATGGAAACATCATGTAAATAAGTGGGTCACGAGATGCCGTAAGAGACTAAGATACCGCAACACATAGGACAAAAGGACTATACCCACCATCAAGACATGCTCGTTCGTTGTGCAGCCGCAGCATCATTTGTGGCACCCTGCTACGCCTCATGATGTAGGCATCGTGTGCTGATCCTGGAAAACGTGCACAGACATGGGAAACCAGCATGTTAGCAAGACACACCACAAGGGCATTTCTCGAGTGGCAATGTTTGCGGTTGTGATAGGCTTGTTCCTGTGCCTGTGGTGGTACAAAAGCCACATGTGTACCATCAATGGACCCAATTACATGGGGCATCCCACCCAGGGCATAGAAATCCCCCTTGACATCCCTCAACCCCTCTGGACTTGGAAATGTGATGAATTCATCAAGGTGCTCCAACATGGCTGCTAAAACATCACGCAAGACATGGGTGAACATAGTCTGGGACATCCCACCCACATCAGCTATGGTGAATTGAAACGTACCTGTTGAAAAAAATGTAAGGCTGCCATCACCTTCATCTTGGGGGTCAGCGCAGTAGGATACCTGTGTTGCGGTTGGAGGTGTGGTGCCAGCCTGTTTGTCAGGTCCTCAATCAACTGTTGAGTGAATCTGTAACGGCGGATCATCATGGCACCCAAGTCTGGCATTAGTCTTGGGACAGGTGGTGCCCTGCAAAACATAGTTTAGAGGAATGAAGATTGAGAGTCGGCAAACATCAATGTCAATGAACATAGCACATGCTACACTGCTAATATACATCAGGTAACTATGGAGTCTGGTGTGTGCAATACATCCAGGACCCAGATGGCAGCTTGCTGGCAATCCGACAAAAAGCATGATACTCCTGTTGATTGTCAAGTCAACATGACATGCCCTGAAATGATTTGGGGGCCAGTCTGAGTGAAGAGCCACAGATATGACCGGAGTGACACACAACCACATAGCTGCATTTGAAGGATGTCAGTTCATCCAGACAGCTGACTGCAAGGCACACACAGTGCGATGAAGGGGTACACGTGACAACACAAAGACACAGCCATTGAGACGACAAATACATGAATGACTGAAAATATATGATGTCCCATGCACACAGACTCTACAGTCTTGGGAATCCACATGTGGCATGGTGTGCGTAGATGTGTTACATGCCCATCTCCACACAGACCCCTGTTGGATGCACCAACAGCAGATGCCGTTGACGGGACACTGACATGAAGCTCATGGGAACACATGACACACAGCTGACATAGTCCCAAAGGGGCACGCTGATCGTGACAGGTCAGTTCATAAGTGTCCCTATCCTTGGCATCAGGAGACAGGTGCGGGTGTTGATGACTGTGCCACCCACTGTTGCTATGCATGACACAGTTGGACTACAGACACACATATGGCACGTGTCAAGGTGATGTGTGCCACATCGTGCCCCATCACACATGACATGTGTCCACAGGTCAGAACACATCAATTGTGCAACTAGATGGAAGGACCTGTGCAAGATCACAGGCTAACACACCTAGGGCCTGCACCTGAAAGTATGCAATGATAAGTACTTGATGGACATCCATGTGCGACTCGTAGCCCTCCATTCCTGGAATGTGTACGGCTGTATCACCTTTGTAAGCATGTGAAATGCGTACACGTCCGTGTACGCACCAGTGGTACACGTACGTCTACAACTGGTACGTACACGTACATGTACTAACAGTGCCTACACGTACCTGTACACGTACGTGTAGGCACTGTTAGTACACGTCCGTGTACGCACCAGTCGTACACGTCCATGTACAACTGGTGCGTACACGTACGTGTACTAACAGTTCCTACACGTACTTGGACACGTACGTGTACGCACCAGTTGTACACGTCCGTGTACGCACCAGTCGTACACGGACGTGTACAACTGGTGCGTACACGTATGTGTCCAAGTACGTGTAGGCACTGTTAGTACACGTACGTGTATGCACCAGTTGTACACGTACGATTACTAACAGTGCCTACACGTACCTGTACACGTTCGTGTAGGCACCAGTCGTACACGTCCGTGTACGCACCAGTCGTACACGTCCGTGTACAACTGGTGCATACACATACGTGTACTAACAGTGCCTACACGTACTTGGACACATACGTGTCCGCACCAGTCGTACACGTCCGTGTACAACTGGTGCGAACACGTACGTGTACTAACAGTGCCTACACGTACTTGGACATGTACGTGTACGCACCAGTTGTACACGTCCGTGTACGACTGGTGCGTACACGGACGTGTACAACTGGTGCGTACATGTACGTGTACTACCAGTGCCTACATGTACTTGGACACGTACGTCTATGCACCAGTTGTACACGGACGTGTACGACTGGTGCGTACACGTACGTGTACTAACAGTGCCTACACGTACTTGGACACGAACGTGTAGGCACCAATCGTACACGTCCGTGTACACACCAGTCGTACACATATGTGTACTAACAGTGCCTACACATACCTGTACACATACGTGTAGGCACCAGTCGTACACATCTGTGTACGCACCAGTCGTACACGTCCGTGTACAACTGGTGCGTACACGTACGTGTACTAATAGTGCCTACACATACTTGGACACGCACGTGTATGCACCAGTTGCACATGTACGTGTACGACTGGTGCGTACACGGACCGCGTACACGGACGTGTACGACTGTTGCCTACACGTACGTGTACAGGTACGTGTAGGCACTGTTAGTACACGTCCGTGTACGCACCAGTCGTACACGTCCGTGTACAACTGGTGCGTACACGTACGTGTACTAACAGTGCCTACACGTACCTGTACCCATACGTGTAGGCACCAGTCGTACACATCCTTGTACGCACCAGTCGTACACGTCCGTGTACAACTGGTGCGTACACGTATGTGTACTAACAGTGCCTACACATACTTGGACACGTACGCGTACGCACCAGTTGTACACGTACGTGTACGACTGGTGCGTACACGGAAGTGTACGACTGTTGCCTACACGTACGTGTACAGGTACGTGTAGGCACTCTTAGTATACGTCCGTGTACGCACCAGTCGTACACGTCCGTGTACAACTGGTGCGTACACGTACATGTACTAATAGTGCCTACACGTACTTGGACACGTACGTGTATGCACCAGTTGCACACGTACGTGTATGACTGGTGCGTACACGGACCGCGTACACGGACGTGTACGACTGTTGCCTACACGTACGTGTACAGGTACGTGTAGGCACTGTTAGTACACGTCCATGTACGCACCAGTCGTACACGTCCATGTACAACTGGTGCGTACACGTAAGTGTACTAACAGTGCCTACACGTACTTGGACACGTACGTGTACGCACCAGTTGTACACGTCCGCGTACGCACCAGTCGTACACGGACGTGTACAACTGGTGCGTACACGTATGTGTCCAAGTACGTGTAGGCACTGTTAGTACACGTACATGTACGCACCAGTTGTACACGTACGTGTACTAACAGTGCCTACACGTACCTGTACACGTACGTGTAGGCACCAGTCATACACGTCCGTGTACGCACCAGTCGTACACGTCCGTGTACAACTGGTGCGTACACGTACGTGTACTAACAGTGTCTACACGTACTTGGACACGTACGTGTCCGCACCAGTTGTACACGTCCGTGTACGCACCAGTCGTACACGGACGTGTACAACTGGCGCGTACACGTACGTGTCCAAGTACGTGTAGGCACTGTTAGTACGTGTACGCACTAGTTGTAGACGGACGTGTACGACTGGTGCGTACATGGACGTGTACGACTGGGCCTACATGTACGTGTACAGGTACGTGTAGGCACTGTTAGTACACGTACGTGTACAACTGGTGCATACACGTACGTGTACTAACAGTGCCTACACGTACTTGGACACGTACGTGTAGGCACCAGTCGTACATGTCCGTGTACAACTGGTGCATACACGTACGTGTCCAAGTACGTGTAGGCACTGGTAGTACACGTCCGTGTACGCACCAGTCATACACATATGTGTACTAATAGTGCCTACACGTACCTGTACACGTATGTGTAGGCACCAGTCGTACGCGTCCATGTACGCACCAGTCGTACACGTCCGTGTACTAACAGTGCCTACACGTACCTGTACACATACGTGTAGGCACCAGTCGTACACGTCTGTGTACGCACCAGTGGTACATGTCCGTGTACAACTGGTCGTACACGTACGTGTACTAACAGTGCCTACACCTACCTGTACACGTACGTGTAGGCACCAGTCGTACACGTCTGTGTACGCACCAGTCGTACACGTCCGTGTACAACTGGTGCGTACACGTACCTGTACTAACAGTGCCTACACATACTTGGACACGTACGTGTACGCACCAGTTGTACACGGACGTGTACGACTGGTGCCTACACGGACGTGTACGACTGGTGCCTACACGGACGTGTACGACTGGTGCCTACACGGACGTGTACAGGTACGTGTAGGCACTGTTAGTACACGGACGTGTACGACTGGTGCGTACAAGGACGTGTACGACTGGTGCCTACACGTACGTGTACAGGTACATGTTGGCACTGTTAGTACACGTATGTGTACAACTGGTGCGTACACGTACGTGTACTAACAGTGCCTACACGTACTTAGACACGTACGTGTACGCACCAGTTGTACACAGACGTGTATGACTGGTGCCTACACGGACGTGTACGACTGGTGCCTACAGGTATTAGGCCCTAAATGCATGCAGGTTGCCATGGATACCGTTTTCTCTTCAAATGTTTCCAGCAGGTGTCCTGGAAAATTGAGTGGGCCACAATGTACAATGTGTCAAAGTGGTAGTTGACTTGACATGATGCTCTAAATTTGAACGATGCAAATGCTGTCACTGCTGTATGTTTAAAGGGATTGGAGTAAACGTAAGATGCGAATGATTCTGACCAATCACTATGTACTCCTCAAAATGAATGGCCCTCAGCGAGACAGATATAAGGCAGCCAGAAGCCATAAGAGGGCACTTGCCTGCACAACTTTCCTGTCGACAACCTTGCTGCTGTCGCTGCTTCCCTGGACCATGTCTCGTGCTGTGGAGAGGGCCCAGCCATTCACCCCGGAGGAGAATCATTCCCTGCTGGATGTCCTCCTCCCACAGTACACCAGGCTGTATGGGAGACCAGGGGAGCAGGTGAGTTCTGAGTCCACTACCTTTGCCTATGCACCTGTTGTGTGACAGTCAATATTGTGTCCAGGTGGGACTGACATGCAATGTTGTTCAGAGTGTGTCCCGGGGGGGGGGGGGATGCTTATGTCACTCATGCAGTGCATCATGTAGTTCCTGTGTGTACTCCTCACTTGCATGGTGCTTACAGTGACTTTCACTGCATAGTGCATGAGACATTCAGCCTGGCTAATCCTTGGGGGCTTTTCTTCATGTTGTCCTGAGGTGATTCAGTGTTCCCCCCGGTGTGACAGGTGACTCTACCCACAGATGTGTATGAGTTGGGTGGACCTGTGGTGAGAGTGTCCAAATGACGTGTACGACCTCATGGACATTGACATGTGTGAATGTTCCTTGTCATGTGGGTGAGTGTCTATGTGACGTGTTGCACCACACCTGCATGTGGAAGGCTACTGATCTAACCATCTGATGTGAAAAGTGAGCCGTGCTTTGTGTCTGATTTGCAGAGCTGCCATGACCCCTGTGACTCCCCCCTGGCAAATGGCACATGTGCAGAGTGAGGGTTGTATCCGCTGTAGTAAATGACAGGCCAGTGCTCAGTGGCTGGGTGTGTCTGTCTAGTCTGCTGAGGGTGCGTCAGTGGAGTGGGACATGTGACTGCATGGCACGTGCTGCCCATCAGCCTGCTGTTGCATGTGCTGCACAGTGTGTGGCATGTGCATTGAGTGTTTTGCACCCCTCATGCCACCTGTAGACTTTCAATGCCATGTACTGCATGTGCGCTTGCACACAGGCCACTTGCATGTTGTGAATGAGGCTATTCCTGTCAGCATCCTATGCCCTGTTCAACATTTCAAAGATGTTCTGATGTGTGTTTCTGGGACATGGAGCAGGTGCATTGATGTTGTGTCACTTTGTTATCCTGACAGGTAAATGCCTATGAGAAGGGGGTCATCTGGACCAACAACAACAGGGCTGCGAGGACTGCGGGGTGCGTTTTCGGCAGCTGGCCCAGGTCCGCAAGAGGTGGCAGGACATCCGGTGCTGGACCCGTTGGATCGCCCGGGTCCAGCTGAAGCTCTCTCCACCTCGCCGCCACGGCGGGCACCGACATCTGACCCTCCACATGAAACGTGTCCTGGCGGTGGTCTTCCCTGACCTCGATAGGCAGTTAGAGGAGGAACCGCAGCAAGGAGGGGGTAGGTACATGGCTTTTTGTTGTGTTATGTGTCGCCAGCTTTAGGAAGTGCTATTTTGCATGAATACACTCCCAGAGTTCATATGTGCAGTGCATTTTCTATTTCTAAATGTCACCTGCCCATCTTCCTCTCCTTGACATGTGTCCCCTGGTGTGTGTGTAATCACATTTGCACATGGTCATCTATGGTGCCAGTACATCTAAGTGCACATAGCTTTCTGCATCATGGGGGTGGGTGGTCTGTGACTTGTGTCGGTACCTTGCCTGTGCCATGACCTGTTCACTATGTAGAGGGTCCATAGTTGTTGTCACTGATGCTGATTCTCAACATAGGAGTGTGAGCCTTCAACCCTTGCAGCATGCATGTGCAATGTTGTGGCCTCAGACATGATGTGCATGAGTGTGAGATATGCATAGTGCCATGACGGTTGTACATGGTAGAGTCAGCTTCTTTCCAGGACCATGGAGCAGTGTGGCCACTACAGTCCCCTGAGACACCCTGGCCTCCTAATCATGTGTGTCATCCAACACTGTGCACATTCTCTGTGTGTGCTGCATAGGTCTGCCTCTGTGGCATTGTTCCCTGCCCTACTTTGATTTGGTTAATGTGTGCTACATGTGTCCACTGGACAGGGATACAACATTTTGCTTGTGCATACCCACACTGGGCATTGCCTGTGTGGCTATTCACAACAATCTGTTGATGGTTGTTTGTCACAAATATGTGTTCTCAGCCCCACGAGGTGATGTGGTGTCAATGAAGCTATTTTTCAAGCACAGTTGTTGTAACCCTGAATAAGAGGTGTCACTTCTTGATCTGTATACATCACATTGACTCAAGTATTGGGGGAGGGGGGTGCGGGAGAGGCATACATGTGCAACTCAGATTTTTAACTGGCAGGTCTGACATTTGTGGGAGAATTGGCTGTACTAAAATACACTAGGCAGTGCCCCTGTGATGCTGGCCAGTGCTCAATGTACGTGCTTTGCAGCCTGTGTCTTTTTTTTTTACCAACAAGAATCCTGCCCATACATTTTTTGGCATGTGTGTGGTTCTGATGCAACGCAGTTTGGATTGTGTGTGCTGACATCTGTGTGTACATTCAGGCTTTCCATGAGGGTGTCCCCACAGTACAGCTGGCCTTTTTTAACACCCAATTGCAGTCCCATTGGCTTATGCATTGTCTGGGGGTGTGGACATGGGTGCCACTCCAAATGACAGGCAGTAGGTCATATGTGTAGCCAACTGTGTCATCAGGTGACGGATGGCCTGGTGACAACTGACATGATTCTATTTGTTACTCTTCATGATTTGTACCTTGGCACTCACAGCACTTGTCAACAGTTGTTCATGTTTTACATGTGGAAAGTCGTTGATTTGTGTTAAGAACACTAATGTGTCTACATGCAATATGTTGCACACGGCAGTGCACACAAAAGTACATTGACACTGTCATTGAAGAACATCCAGCTGTTACTCATGATGCATTGCCTGATATGCACTGTGGCCTATTGTTCTTGTGCTCATGTGTCAGATGTATACAGGTGACTGATGCTTTCTGGTTTCTTCTCCTTGCCCACAGCATCATCATCCACACGCGAGGGAGACACCGGCATGGACCTTGAGGAGGGACCCAGCGACAGTGCCACCAGTGCTGTGGAGTCAGCAGGAGACAGTGGCACGGAGGGCGAGGGGAGTCAGTCAGAGGACCTGTCCGGAGGCGAGAGCATGTACGACACCGACGGGTCCCAGGCTAACATCCTTGAGGAGGCAGAGGATGCAACAAGATCTGGCAGCATCCCACCATCTGCACCCGCCTTCTCCCCTGACATCTCCGCCCTCCCAGTTGCTCCCGTCCCTTCTGTCCGTGCAGGGTCCCACCGTGTCTCCTTCAGACCAGGCACCGCATCCCCTGCCACTGTCACCCCTGCTGCCCTCAGTAAAGAGTCTGTGGACATACTGCACCAGTTGCAGGTTGGTCAGGCATTGATGCTGCATGTCCTCCATGAACACACTAGACTGCTCACACAGTTGGTGTCATTCGTGGAGGGCATGTCATCAACGATGACTGAGCAACGCAGGTTTCTGCGGTACATGGACTCTTCACTGAAGGAAGCAGTGTCTCTCCTGTGGCGCTCCGTCCCCCCCCTACCCCGGACCCATCCACCCTGCCCTCTCCCATGCCTGTCCAAAGCACACACAGATAGTCACAGGCACACACCACAACAGACACATCCAGCACACCCCCAAATAAGGCACAGCGCACACCTCCTGGCACGCACACTCAGGGGGATGTAGTCACACCCACAGGGTCTGGGGGCAAACGGCAGACACGCAGCCACAGTCAGAGTCCGCAGTCCTCACAACCCACTTCCTCCAAATCCACTCCCCTTAGCTCCCCTGCCAAGACATCACCCAAAGTGACCGACAGGGCTAGTCAATCCCTCAGCCCCACTGTGACAACACCCCGCAAGCAGTTGAGGAAGTCTCCGGCCAGGGGAGTTGTGTCCCCCCCCCCATGTCCACCACCTCCCCCGAGAGCGCTGCACCCCATCCCTTGGACACCCCCCCTCCATTGGCACTGGTGTTCGTTCCGGTGCAGTGGGCATTGTATCTAGTGGCAGTGGACCCTATTCCTTACATGAGAGACATCATCTGGGTGGCTGGACCAGCACCTGGACATTTCTATCACTCCTGTGATGTGCGTGACAGTGTGTGGTCCCCTTGGCTAACTTATTTTTGTATGCATTTCCATGACTATACAGTCTGTTGGCATTAAATACGGGTGTGTATTGTGGGGAATCCGCCATGGGTGGGTATACATGTGTTGTATGTCTTCACACCCACATGTGGTGTGTCAAGCAGTGTGTGAATGACATCCATCCTCCTGGGAGTGGGGCACAGCTGGGAGTGATATGCACAGACCCCTCATATGTCTGGGCGCTGCTGGTAGTCCTCTGCACCCACCCCTCATATGTCTGGGCACTGCTGGTAGTGATATGCACCCACCCCTCATATGTCTGGGCACTGCTGGGAGTCCTCTGCACCCACCCCTCATATGTCTGGGCACTGCTGGTAGTCCTCTGCACCCACCCCTCATATGTCTGGGCACTGCTGGGAGTCCTCTGCACCCACCCCTCATATGTCTGGGAGTGATATTTCCAGAGCCTAGGTGGCTCCAGTGCTGAACAGTAATTGTTTCAGAGCCCCGTGTGGCTCCAACGCTGGGCATATTTGTTGAAAGGGCCATTGAGAGCACAGGCCTCCTTTTTTTTTTGGACCTTCCAGCCTGCACAGCTGCCCAGCAAGTAGTGGGCAGCTGCAACGTTTAGGCCTGATCCTTTGCGCCTTCTGCCTTGGCTGCCTGCGCAGCCCAGCCCTGGCATTTTAGACAACGGGCGTTCGAGCCCCTGAGAGGCCAAGTTGGCCTGGGGACAGTTTTCCTGTGTTGTGCCCTCACCTAGGGTGCATGGTTATTTTTACGTGTGTGCTTTTGCGCAATGTGCATTGCCTTTATGTTATTTTTATTCCTAGCTGTGTCTATGCATAGGAGATTGTTTTTCTAGTAAAAATTATGCTAGTGAGTTCAACGTTCCCTGCGTGATATATGCCTAAGGTGGTTAGGATTGTGTAGGGTGTACTTACCTTTTACCAGTGGTTGCTGGTTGTGCGCTACATTTATTATTTGTTCTACATTTCTACAGTTACAATTGGTGATTTGTGCTAATTCTGACAGTGGTCCATGTGGCCCTGTCTTGTGTAAATAGTCCCCTGTAAATTCCGCCCAGTGCCAGTTGGCACAGTGTAAATTGTGTGAATATTATCTAATGTGTTTTGGTATAATACAAAGGCTATTTTTATATATCCTTGTGTGGAGTTCCTTTTGTGGTGGGCCTAGGGTGTTGTTGCTGTTTGCGCGCGCAAACGCTTTACACATTGCCTCCGGGATAAGCCTGACTGCTCGTGCCAAGCTACCAAGGGGGTGAGCAGGGGTTATCTTTGCCGTGTAACTCCCCAGCCCTGACTTAGAGTGGTGGTTTCTGCCTGGCTTTGGTGCAAGCCCTAGTCAACCAGAAATCCCATTTCTAACATCTGGGCACTGCTGGGAGTCCTCTGCACCCACCCCTCATATGTCTGGCCACTGCTGGGAGTCCTCTGCACCCACCCCTCATATGTCTGGGCACTGCTGGTAGTCCTCTGCACCCCTCCTCATATGTCTGGGCACTGCTGGGAGTCCTCTGCACCCACCCCTCATATGTCTGGGCACTGCTGGTAGTGATATGCACCCACCCATCATATGTCTGGGCAATGCTGGGAGTCCTCTGCACCCACCCCTCATATGTCTGGGCACTGCTGGTAGTGATATGCACCCACCCCTCATATGTCTGGGCACTGCTGGTAGTCCTCTGCACCCACCCCTCATATGTCTTGGCACTGCTGGGAGTCCTCTGCACCCACCCCTCATATGTCTGGGCACTGCTGGTAGTGATATGCACCCACCCATCATATGTCTGGGCAATGCTGGGAGTCCTCTGCACCCACCCCTCATATGTCTGGCCACTGCTGGGAGTCCTCTGCACCTACCCCTCATATGTCTGGGCACTGCTGGGAGTCCTCTGCACCCACCCCTCATATGTCTGGGCACTGCTGGTAGTCCTCTGCACCCACCCCTCATATGTCTGGGCACTGCTGGGAGTCCTCTGCACCCACCCCTCATATGTCTGGGCACTGCTGGTAGTCCTCTGCACCCACCCCTCATATGTCTGGGCACTGTTGGTAGTGATATGCACCCACCCCTCATATGTCTGGGCACTGCTGGTAGTCCTCTGCACCCACCCCTCATATGTCTGGGCACTGCTGGGAGGGATATGCACCCACCCCTCATATATCTGGGCACTGCTGGGAGGGATATGCAACCACCCCTCATATGTTTGGGCACTGCTGGGAGTCCTCTGCACCCATCCCTCATATGTCTGGCCACTGCTGGTAGTCCTCTGCACCCACCCCTCATATGTCTGGGCACTGCTGGTAGTCCTCTGCACCCACCCCTCATATGTCTGGGCACTGCTGGTAGTGATATGCACCCACCCCTCATATGTCTGGGCACTGCTGGTAGTCCTCTGCACCCACCCCTCATATGTCTGGGCACTGCTGGTAGTCCTCTGCACCCACCCCTCATATGTCTGGGCACTGCTGGTAGTCCTCTGCACCCACCCCTCATATGTCTGGGCACTGCTGGGAGGCCTTTGCACCCACCCACGCACCCCCTTGGAGCTGTACACTGCTGGCCAGGACCTACACACACATCAATTTGTAGTTAACATGCTGGGCCAGTCCTCTATGCCCACATTCATGGCGTGTGTATGCCTCGTATCCAAATCTTCCTGCTGCCGTAACGGGGTACGTGTGGTACGGACCGTACCCACGCAGGTATGCGTGGGTACGGTCCGTACCTGGTTACTCATGGGGCCATAGGGGTACGCACCGTACCCACGCATTCATGCGTGGGTACGGTCCGTACCTGAGTGCTCATGGGGCCGTAGGGGTACCCCCTGTACCCACGCATTCATGCGTGGGTACGGTCCGTACCTGATTAATTATGGGGCCGTAGGGCTACGCACCATACCCACGCATTCATGCGTGGGTACGGTCCGTACCTGAGGACTCATGGGGCCGTAGGGGTACGCACCGTACCCACGCATTCATGCGTGGGTACGGTCTGTACCTGAGGACTCATGGGGCCGTAGGGGTACGCACCGTACCCACGCATTCATGCGTGGGTACGGTCCGTACCACTGTTGTCATGGCGCCGTAGGGGTACGTGTGGACGCACCGTACCCACGCATGTTCTCACCTTCTGCGGCGTGTGCGTCGGGTGCGGTGCACCACGTCGTAGGCCAGGAGGACCGGGATGACACGTACGATGGGGTTCATGGCTGTAGGCCGCGTAACGGGGCTCCGTGGCGTTGCCGTTCACGTCAGACTCTGCTTTTCCGGCTGTGTTTGGCTCCCGTAAACAAAGAGCCGTACGGAGTGACGTCGGTACGAATCGTACTTGCTGGGCCGGAGAACGCTGGTGAAATGCGTACGGACGTCGTGTACAAGCATTTCCGGATCGGAATCGTGGGTATTTTTTGCTGTACGGTCTTTTGTACGATTCGTACCAAAAAAGGCTTTCTGTACGAATCGTACTTCCTAGGTTGTGAAATGAGTTTACCTGGTACAAGTCGTACGGAGAAAACGCTCCGTACGACTATTCGTAGGGCCTTTTTACAGGATCGGAATCGGCCCCTTAATGTTTAATATTTATATATATATATTTTAATTATATTGTGTACAACAATATTAGTGACAGCAATATTTGTAATAGTATATTTTTGTCATTTACATCATAAGTATAGGATGACAATATTTTTGACATCAATATTTCTGTCAAAATATATTTGCAGGATGATATTTTAATCTTCGATGTTTTGTCAGTGAACCACACGATAATTCCCCCCCCTAAACAAATGGGCTTGTCGAAAGATTGAACAAGATTCTGAAGTGCATGATTATGGGCTTGTCAGAGCCCCTGTAACATAAGTGGGACATCCTGTTACCATGCCTGCTCTTTGCTTCTGAGAAGTGCCTCAGAAAAGAGTGGGTTTCAACGCATTTGAACCTCTGTTTGGCCACTCTGTTACAAGACATTTCAGTCTTGTCAGGGAGGGAGAAAGTTCCCAAGAAACCACCTCAAGTTGTGGTATGTCTCATGTCTCAGAATAAATACTTCTGGAAGGAGGCCACTGAGAACCGCAAGGTCAGCCAGGAAGTGATGTTACAGTGGTACAACCAGAAGGCCGCTTTGGTGGATTACCAACCTGCAAGAAATAGGGCCTGTGGAGCCTCGAAGGATCAATGTAACGGGCTCTATGAGGTCTGAAAAAAGAAAGGGAGGTCAGAAACCTGATAGATTTGAAAACAACCAGGAACCCCATAAGGGTCCTGCATTCAAATTGCCTTAAGCCCCGCTATGATAGGTAAGAAGTGACTATGCTCTATGTGACAAGTGGTGGTCAGGAGGAGGAGAGTGAACCCCTCCCCGAACTCCTGTCCTCCAGTGAGCAGGATTGGTCAGTGGAGGAAGTCATCCTCTCCCCCACACAGACTGGCGAGCAACAGAGATACTGTCACCAGCTGCTGGAACAATTCACCTCTCTTTTCTCCCTTGTCCCTCAGCTCACTGACTGATGTACCCATTACATAGATAAAGGGGACAGCATACCTATCAAAACCATAATTTGGAGACTGTATGACAAGGTTAGTGCTAGCATCAAAGATGAGGTTTCTAAGATGCTGGATTAGTGGGTGATTGAGCCCTCCTGTAGTCCCTGGCATAGTCCAGTGACACTGGTATCTAAGGCTCCCCCGCAGGGCACCATACCTGTGGACTATAGCAGTCTCAATACAGTCACCAATAGTGATGCTTCACCTTATCCCCAGAGCTGATGAGCTCATTGATCGGTTGAGGGATCCAAGGTTCCTGAGTACATATAATTTGATCTCAGGGTATTGGCAGATTGCTCTAACTGAGCGGGCATTTTTTTTGTTGCTAGAAATCTTTTTATTGAGATATGTTCAAGACAAAAGAACAAATACCACATGTAGGAGGGTAGAACAGTAACCATCCAGTACAGCATTTGAGTAGATAGGCCTGCCGAAGGCGGAGTCAAGCACGCGAATAATCAAACCTGAGAGAAAGCTCGGCATCAGTTGATCATAAGTGTTGGATCAGCATTATATAAGACAGATAGCGTATACATTTGAACATAATAAGGAAAAGAAAAAAGGTTCTACCTAATAATAAGAATAAAGTTAACAGTAAATTACTAGAGATTTTCATTAAGCCTGTTAAAAGACAATGTCAGGCTGGGTATAGCATAGTCTAGGATACACCAAAGGGGTGAGCCGGGGGACCTAGGCATAAGAGGGCCAATGAGAAAGCTGCCACAAAGAGCATCCCTTACTTGCAGGTCCAAAGACCACAGCCATGAGAAGCGTTATTTGAACAGTTGAAGAGCTTTGAGTCTGTGTGGAGGTGTTCAAATTGTGTAAAATACTCTATCAGGGGTTCCCAAATGTAGGTGAATTTGATATCTGTGTGGGCTACTAGATGGGAGTTCCATGGCCATGATGTGCCAAAGACGCATGAACCAGTGGGCAATTGGCAGTGTAGCCGACTTTTTCCAGTGGGGAGAAATAAGTTGTTTAGCGGCATCAAGCATATGGGATATCAATCGCCAATACCTGTGTCTCATTACTTCAAGTACCAAAGGGCGTATACCTAGTATCTCAGTGGTATAGGAGTGTGGGAAGCCCACAACCCATTTAATGTGGCTCTGGATTTCCTTCCAAATATGTAACTATGAGAGTGCAGGACCACCATATATGCAGGAAGTCACTAGGTGCTGACATGCAGCACCAACAGAGTGGTGAGGTAGAGGGAAAAATAGAATGTAAGCGAGTTGGGGTACAGTACCCTCTCATCATAGGTTTATAGGCAGTCTCCTGCTGGGGTATGTTCCTATACAATTTGGTAATGTGATGCGATAGTTGCTCCCATTGTTTCCGGGAGATCCCCTCGGTGGTGTTGGATTCCCACTGGGATTGGTCTGTGTATGGTCATACAGGGGTTGAGTGCTGAAGTACCTGGTAGGTGCATGAGATCAATCCCTTTATCCCATTATATGATTGAACGAGTAGTTCAAAGGGAGTGAATTGTTGTGTCACCCCCTGGGCATTGGGAGGAGAGAGTGTCCAGTGCTGCAGCTGATGATATTGCAGCCTCTCCAATTTGGGAACCTGGAAATCCTGTTTGCACTGGTCAAAAGTCTAGATCATTTCTCCTTCAAAGAAGTCTCAAAGAATGTGACAGTCTTCTTCCCTCCAAGCTGGGAACGAGGGGGCTGTAAAGCCAGTGTAAACTCCAGATTATGGGCATGATGGTGTTTGAGGAGGGGAAGGTGGGAGTGGCTACATATGCTCTCGGCAGTCTACTATGCTTGGGGAGCCGTGCCAAATCCCAAAGTGGGCAGTACACCACTGCCCAATCCATATGGAACCAGTGCCTTTCACTTTCACGGACGTCCCACTCCGGAATGTAACGTAGATGGGCCTCCCAGTAATATTCAAGGAGTTTGGGGCATGCCAGAACCCCCACACCCCTCCTGCCCCCCCCCAGGTTCTGTGAAGCATCAGTATTGTATTTGAAAATCTTGAATGTGTCCTTCCCCAAATAAAAATGTGTAAGTCCCTTTGGAGGAGAAGAATAGCGTCTTGTGGGATAGGGGTGGACAGGGTCTGGAAGAGAGAGAGAATTTTCATCAGAATAAACATTTTAACAGCGTTGAGATACCCCAGCCACAATACCTGTAGGGGTTTCCATTTGCATAAAACTTCCAGGACTGAGTGCCGATATTCTGGCCAATTGGCATGTATCCAGGATGCTAGAGAACTGGTTAAATTGAAACCCAAATATTTGATAGAGCGCTGGGCCCAGTTGAAGGGGGTGAGGCATTGCAGGGCAGGCAGCTTCAGTTAAGGAATCGTCAAATTTTTCTGGGCCGCGGAACTGGGCGCCGACATTTTCGATGTCCACTGGGACCTGTGCTGTAAGCTCCTTGAGAACTTGTCCCCCAATTACAGGCTGCGTTTGATCCATTTCAAATACATTCACATATTTTATCACACCCCCAGCCGTCTGTACCGCATGGGCCTGAGGGACACGGATAATTGCTGGCGCTGTCGTGCGCGCGGGGCTACGTTCTTGCATATGGCGTGGGACTGTCCCGCTTTGGCGTCTTTCTGGGCCAGGGCGCTAGAGATAATCTGTACAATCACTGGCCTGCTGATTCCGCGCACGCCGCAGGTTGCTCTCTTGGGAATGCTACACATGGTATTACCTAAACACCGCAAGTTGCCAGCGATGTTACTGTTGCTGGCCAAAAGACAAGTTGCAGTACATTGGGGTGCGGCCCGGTCGCCAAACATTAGAGAATGGGTTAAAAGCGCTGTTTATTGTCAGACGCAGCTTGCCGTATACTGGGAGCTCCTGCCGGTAAGGTCGCGACCGAAGGATATATGGGAGCCCTTTATGCACTGGTTGTCGCAAACTACGATTCAGGAGCTGTGAACCGGGGCTCGGCACTGTGGCGGGCTGGGGATGGCTGCGCCTGGGGCTGATCATGAGGCACGCTGGTGGGGGTTGTGGCGGTGGATCATGCGTGGGAGGTTAAGGATTGAGGGCAGATGGGCAGTGTGCAGATTGTTCCGAAATGTTGTGATGGATTTGGTCGCCCCTGTCGGGTGCGGTAAGCGGGAGGCGGGTCGTGGCGTCATAATTTGTTACATGTACACAGCAGTGTGTAGTTTTTGTGTTTATTTTGTTTCCAAAAATGCAAATAAAAAGAATTAAAAAAAAAAAAAAAAAAGGAATCGTCAATTTCAGTGCCTGAGATTTTGCCAGATTGATTTTAATACCGGAGACCTCTTCAAAGGCCGCTAAAACATCGACCTGAGTTGGTAGTGAGGTCGCAGGTTGAGAGTTTGAGCAGGAGGTCATCCGTGAATAGGGCAACTTTATGTTCTTGCCCGCCAAAGGGAATTCCCGCAATAGCCTCCGCTCTGCGGATAGTAATGGCTAGGGGTTCAACAACTAGGGTGAAAAGCAGAGCCAAAAGCAGGAAACCCTGTCTGGTGCCCCCGCCAGGTAGCTTGGTTATGAAGCTTGCCCATTAACATGGATCATGGCCATGGAAAAGGCATTGGATGTCAATATCTTGGATATCATGCCCTGTCTGAGATCGATCTTACTAAGGACAGCCTATAAGAAGGGCCAGCTGATTCAATCAAAGGCTTTCTCTGCGTCTAGTGAGAGCAGACAGGCAGGGATATGGTGGCGGTGGGTCTTTTCTTCCAGGTGGATGAGACCTTTATATGCAAGTAGTCTCCCCACCTTGTCCCCCCTTCGTAATACCTCTGCTTCAAAGCCTTTGAGCTTTCCGCCTTGTTTCTATGGCCTAAAGCTAGTTGGCGTTTGTTACATCTAGATGAGGCAGAGTGATCAAGGCGTTCCAGGGTCTTAATGTCAGCTGTTAGGCCCGACTCAACCAGTCGGGCTTCCCATGTGCGGGTCATAGCAATGGAAGAGATGGTCCCCCATATGGTGGCCTTGAAGCCATCCCAGAGTGTGTGACCTGAAATCTTAGGGTGGGCGTTGATATCATAATAAGCAGAGATTTATTTTTGGATCTCAGCAACATCGACTAGGTCTCTAAGCAATTGCGGGTAAAGATGCCATCGAGCGTGTGTGTGCGAGTGGGGTCCCCTACTCCTGTCAATGTTATCGCTAAGTGGGCAATGTCTGAGATAGATATATAGGGGATGCTGGGGGAATCTAAGTCATGCAGCAGCTTATGGGTAAGAAATAAGTAGTCGATACAAGAAGTGTGGACGTGTGAGTAGAAAGAGTAGTCTTGGACCTCAGGATGCTTATAACGCAATGCGTCCACTAGTCTCATATCTGTAAAGTCCTGTTTAACAGCAGCGGACATTGCTTCTGTTCCTTGAAAGGACGCAGAGCTGCGATCCATGTCAGGGTCCCATCCAGGTTGAAGTCCGCTCAACCGCCATGTTGCCCCTTTTGTGTGCTATCTGGCTACGTAAAATGTCTCTAAGATAAGTGTCCTGAGCTTCACTGGGAGCATAGATATTCAGAAGGGTGAGGGAATGAGGGCCCCATTGTACAGTAAGTTCTGGGAAATGGCCTTCAACATCCCTCACAACCTTTAGGACATTAGAGCAGAAGGTAACCTTACACATAATTGCAACTCCAGCTGTTGTAGTCATCGCGTGTGCCCAGTAGTGAATAGGATATTTTGGGTAGTACATGCGAGCAGGGTCCTGGCTCAGAAGGTGAGTTTCCTGTAAAAGATAACATTGGGGTCTTGTAGGAGAAGGTAACGCAACACCTGCCATCATTTGTTGGGCCCGTTTAAACCCTGTGCATTGATAGATAGTAGCTTGGTATGTGAGGCGCTCGTCATGGTGTTTAGGATTGGCTGGGGGCTTCATGGGGTGGTAACGAGTATATGGTAGAGCTGTAGGAAGAGCGAAATCAAACCTCAGAGTGAGGGAGGGGAATGTATCCCAGACAAGAAGGGGTAGGGAGGGTAGGTGTGGGAGCTCAATATAATTGGGGGGGGTGGGAATATGGGAGTGTCCTGTTGCCCAGGATCATACTATTGTGGTGTGGGAGTACAAAGCAAGGGGAGGAGCACTGAAGCGTATGTCTCCACGGTGTGCAGGTCAACCTAAGTGAGAAATAAAAGAAAATCCATATACAAACAATGAAAGGCCGATATGGCCTAACTACTCCATTTCTGTCCTGGCAGACCATTCTAAAGAAGTCACTCTCCTAAGAGCTGAATTGAGGGGGGATTTGCAGCAACAGCAGGAAATCCCATAGGTCTCCGATTCATGCCACCAACTGGGGCCAGGACAAAGGACAGTCCAGAGGTTTTTGTGAGCTTTCTGTGGGCACAGGGCTGCCAGATTCAGTCAAGCCAGTCCAGGACATCTCAAAGAGGAATACAATGAAAGAGGTAAGAGCTCCATGGCAGTATTAGTGAGGGTCGTTCATTGGAGCTCACTTGCAAGTTAATACATACAGCTCACAAGTCCTAGGTGTGTAAGGCAGAGCAGAGTCCATGGCAGAGTGTGGGCAAGCTGTATTGTTAGACTGAGGCAGAGGTCAACGGGGCGGGGGAAGTGGTTATGGAGATGTCGGATAATGACTTTTTTGGCCTCTTGGGAAGCAAAGTCTCTGTTGCGCTTGTTGGGGTGATGAGACATCACTGTGGTCCAGCTGGGCATCAAGGGTCTACGCGAGGGGGAATGAGATGGGGCTGAGGTTCTCTCTTGCGAGTCTGACCTAAAGTTCAAAAGTTGTTTGGCTTCCTTTAAGGTGTGGATGGCCTGCTGCTTGAACTCCCATGAGAAGATGATAGCGAAGGGGTGCCCCCGTTGGTAACAAATGTCGAGGTCCCTTAGTTTTTCAGTGACAGGCTTAAATTCCTTGCGTTGGTGCAGAGGGAGAGGTGCAATGTCTTGAAAAAGCTGCACAGTGCATCCCCAGAAAACCAGTCTGCCTTCCTCCTCGCTACTTGGAGAACAGTTTCCTTTTCGGTGAAGAAGTGAACCTGTGTGAGGATGTCAGAGCACCCAATGGGGGTGAGGGGCACTCGATGGGCTATATCCAGTGCCGGGGGGGGGGTGTCGTTGTCCCCCCAGATTGCATGCAGGAGATCAGCGATGAATGCCATAATGTCCGTGCCCTCTGCTCCTCTAGCACTTTCTCTGATGAGTATGTTATTTCTCCTGCTTTTGTTTTCCAGGTCCTCCTGTTGCAGTTACAGTTCGATTTTTTTGCTCCTTCAAGGATGCCTCCTTGCACCATAAAGCTTCCTGATCCTCAGAGCAGGCATCAACAGGCATCAGCGGTGTGTTTCAGGTCGTTCACTCGCCCCACCAGCTCGTTGACCTCACGCTTAAGTTCTTGGATGCAGACATCTGATTGAAGAGAGCCAATTTAAGATCTGATTTCCTGCATACTTTTGTTCATATAGCCCTGCGTGATATGTGCCACAGAGGCGACGTCCAGGGCAGCCCCTGCAGGATCCTCAGAGGCGTCCATGTTGAAGGGGGTTGTTTTCTGCCACAAAGCGGTGGCTGGGTTGTCCCTGTGCTGACTACCAGGTGTGCCCTTTACTGATTTACCGTGTGGGATGGCAGAGCAGTGGAGGACCCCCAGTGAATGTAGGATTGGTGAGCTGGGAAAGGGGTCCAGGAAAGGATTAGAGGAGCATTGTCAAAAAGGCTGCACTCAACACCACACTCCTACACGCAGAGCAGAAAGGACAAAATGCCCAGTAGGAGTATCAGGGTTCAGAGGTGAAGTGAAGGAGACCCTTGCATGTGACAGGAAATCACAGGCTGTCAACCCCTTGCAAATGCAGGCCAAATCAATAATCGCAGTGCATGCCTAATTGGAGGGCAAGCCTGAAGAATACCACTGCATAAGGGTCAGATCCCGATAGTTTGTGTGTAACCTGCAAGTCCCAGTTCATCAGTGCTCTCTCAGAGCCAGCTATCAGAGGACCACAGCGGCAGTTCTTCACATGGGTGATGGGCAGTGGGGCTAGGCTGAGGAAGTGACCACCAAATGAGGCTATACAGCTGTGGACCACTGAGCGGTGTTTGGTGATCGGCTGCATGGAGCTGGAAGTCAGTTGCAGGAATCTAGGGGCTGCTCTCCATTCAGTTGCGCCACAGTTTGCATGCCTTCAACAAGCAGAGCTTGCCCTAAAACAAGAGGAAATAGCTCACCAGGCCATTGTGCTTGTCAGTCAATGTGTCCTCCATGAGCAAATCTCTCAGGAATGCACAGAGTGTCTGGGTAGCGGTGAGCCCAAGCAGTGGAACCGCATGGCTGTCCAAGAGCGCAGCTAGGCCCCAACACGATCACCAGAAGCACCAGTAGGAGGTGGGGGGAACAAATCCTCAAGGCTCCCCCCGATATGCTCTGGAGCTGGTGGCATGATGGTGGTCTGATTGGCTCAAAGAGCCAAGAATGCAGTCCCCAGTCCAGCGTTGCGTCGTGGCCGCGATGCTCCCAGGCCGCGACGTTGCCTAGCCAAAGACTGCGGCTCCCCCTCATGTATGATTCAGTCATGAGCACAGGGGCACCGATGCTCATGATGGAACCATTCCGTCATGAGCATCGAAGGGGTTAAAAGAACAAGCCAACAGTGCGTAATATCGTGCTACTGAGTCAGCGTATCAGTCGCACATGGCAACGTATCTGCTTCCATTTTGCTGAACTGGACATTCAACTACAGCAATTTCTCCTGGCAATTGTAATGCTTCTAACACTTTCTTGACATGGATTCCATTCCGTATTGGCATTCCTGCTGAAGTATGAAAATCACGCTGAAACCATAGTGGTCCAAAATCATGGACTACTCCAAACCAGTATTGGCTGCCAGTAAATATGGTAAATCTCAATTTTGCAGTTAAACTGCAGGCTCTGGTTATGCCAATTAACTCACCAACTTGTGCAGAGAACACCGTTTTAAGCCATGATGTTTCTATAACAGCATTTATAGTGCAGACGGCTAAGGCTGCTCTCAGTTTACCATCGTTTCCTCTTAGGCATAAACCATCCTCAAACAATATATGATCTGGCTCAGTTAGTGGTTCATCCTTAATATCGGGACGGGACAGGGTTTAGTGCATAATTCTGTGAAATCTAGGCACTCAAGGTCAGATCCATCACATCATCAGTTTCATTTACAGACAATAACGTTGAAGGATTTATGATTGTACAACTTTTTAGTACGATATTGTCTGCAGACAAAATACTCTGCTCATAACAGGTCAATCTGTTATGAATCATGTTTTGTGTTTTAGTTCTGGACATCAATAGCTCCACAGAGTGTGGGATCAGAACAGTTAAAGAGCATCCCATCACTATGTTCTCGCTCTTTTCGAGACTAGTACTTACCGGAGCTACTGCTTTTAGACATCGAGGAAGACCTGCCACTACAGGATCAAGTGTAGTGGAAAAATAGGCGATAGGCTTTCGAGCTCCTCCATGCATTTGTGTCAACACAGAGAGCACGCCCATCTCTCTCGCTGCAAAATAAAGTGAATTCTTTTGTATAATCAGGCGTTCCTAGCGCCAAGGCACAGCACAATTTTTCTTTCAGTTCCAAGGAATGCTTTTTTACATTCGTTGTCCTATGGCATCGGTTCTGACACATCTCTGTGTGGCAATCTCAGTAGAGGTTTTGCTATTAAGGAAATGTTTGGTATCCACTGTCTACAGTAGCTAACTATCCCAAAAACATTCTAACTTCCTTTTGAGTTTGGGGCAGATTCATCTATAAGATGCCTTCCACCCTTTCTGAAGACACCTTTCTAGCTCTCTTCACAATAACGTGTCACAGATATTGAACTTTGTTTTGACAGTACTGTGGTTTCCCTGGAGACACTTTATGTCCAATCTCAGCTAGATGATTCAAGAGTTCAATGGTGTCATGCCAATGCCACAAGCAGGTCATCTATGTACTGAACAAGAGTAGACTTACGGGCATATGCAGAGTTTCTAGATTTCATTTCAGAATCTAGTTAAAAATGGATGGACTCACTGTATACCCTTGTGGGACATGACACAATGTTAATACCTTCTTCTGAAACACAAAGGAGGAAATATACTGGCATTCTTCATACAGTGGCACTGAGTAGAAGGCTTGGCATAACTCAATGACAGGAAACCACTCTGCAGTACATCGTATTTGAAACAATACAGTGGCTGTATTCAGTATTATGGGACAACAGGGCACCACTATATCATTCACCTTCCTCACATTTTGAACTATCCTATATTTTCCATTGGGCTTCTGCAAACCCATAATTGGGGAATTACATGGACTCCCAATTATTTCCCTCAAGATGCCTTTCTGTGACATATCATCTATCACTGATTTTATTCCTGCAGCGGTTTCTGGAGTCAAATGATATGGTGGCATTTTGGGGTAGATAGCATTTGGCTTCATATTTATTCGGACCGGTTCTACCTCTTTGATAAGTCCGATGTCTTTTCCTGTGAAGTCTCAAACTTCATTATTCACAAGTTCTCTTTGCTGCTCAGGTAATGCATCCATAGTCAACAGAGGGAACATCCCTACTTCAGCTTGCTGTTGGATTAATTTGAAATCTACATCCTCATCATGTGTTTGAAATACGACACCATCTGGTGTACAATAAATGGTGCGATTTAACGTGCACAATTAATCTCTGAGGTTCACAGGACTTGTGCCACACACAACAAATTGGTGCTTTTCTCTGAATGTGACTATTTTACTAGGACATTCTCTGATATTGGATTCAGTATCTGTTTATTTGTAACTTCAACTACTTGAATATTTTTTCTTGAGAGAGGTAAGTCTGGGACTTCGACTGTTCTAACGGTGGAACGGGCAGCTCCTGTATTGATGAGAAACAATATGGGGTGATGATAAACCTCAGCCTCTACATGTGGGTCACTTTGGTCTACCTCTAATATACTGCGCCAAGTAAGCAATCTTCCTCCCCTCTCAGGCCCCATTATTGGGAGTTATCAGAATTGAAGCCATCAGTTTCAAATAAAGGGAGTTGCTGCAATGAGTTATCACTTGTATTTTGGAATTGTTGTACAGCATTCTGAAACTGCAGTATGGGATTTGAAATTGAGGCATGGCATTTTGAAATGGGATTGTATTCATTTTTGGCATTTGGTTCAAGTTCAATCTAGGATTCCCCATCTGTGTGGGCACAGGAGCCATCATTGGGACCTGTCCCAGCATAGGTCTTTTTGGAACCTACACTCCTTGCGGTGTTTGCATATTTTCTCCACCATTTTCAGGATTAAATCAACATTCTCACTTCCAATGTCCAATTTTATGACAAATGTGACAAGTGGTAATCTTTTTCATAGCAGCCAAGTTTGATCCCGATCCCGTACTTACAAGAACACCTCTACCTCTACCCTGTGACACATTCATTTCCCTTTGATTTCCCTGAAATCCAGCTGGTGGTACTGCCACTCCTTGAATATTTCTCTCATTTCCCACAAAGGGGAGATTTTGAAATCCTTTCTGAGCAAGCTTGGTCTGGGCCAACATCAACTTCTCTTTAATCTTTTCCTGCTTCATGTCTAATTTATTGCTACAATAGTGAGTATATCGCAGGATCTCATCAAGAGTTTTATTTTGCAACAGATCACTCTTTGTGTTATGTGTACATAGATCTCAGGCTTCAATACTAAAACAAACTAGGATACAAAAATCCCTGTGTCCCTTTGCTCAGGATACTCATGACCACTGTTCTGCTGAAACACCTGCAACAATCTCTCATAATACTCATGAACTGTCTCTTTCAGCTCTTGGTGGTTTTTTTAACCTTGAGCCAATCCTTATCTTCGGAAGGCACTCTGCCCTTAAAAAAGGTAACAACCGCTTCATATTTCTCCATTTCCATATGTGATGGTGCATTCGTCCCTTTCTCTCTCTAAGCGGGTCCTCCTCTGGCCTTTGCAACGATGTCTGACATTCAGCCCACAATTCAGCAGGCACCACAATGTCAAAGAATGTATTCAAATCAGTCCACAGTACCTTAGAAATTTTTTAGGAATCTCTCTACTTGTGCATTCCACTGCACCTGCTTGTCTCGCCATTTTGAAAAATTGTTCGTAAATGCTGCCAAATCACCTCTGCTCCAAGGAACAAGCATATAAATTCCTCCTGCTATTTCTCTAAGTGGAAAGACTGTCACTTCATTCTCATTGCTCATCCTGTCCTCCATCACTAGCTGCTTTCTTCTTTTTCTTTTCATGCTTCCTTGCCCATCTAATTTCCAGTTTTTCTGTATCCTTCCATCTGCGAATGCATGTAACCAATTCCACTAAATGCAAACACATTCCTGTAATTCTCATGTTTTCTATGGCCAGATCATCTAACTCTATCCTGTAACTTTGGTGCAAATTTATGTTATTGGTGAGATCCACCTCGTATTTCTGCCTATTTCTGCCAATCGATCATATACCAAAGCTGCTCTTCGTGTAACTTCCTTCCACAAGTAAATTAAATCTTTCCTCTGGTATATATTTAAATGTGCCAATTCTAAACATCCCCATATCCTCTCCTCCAATTCTGCCTTTAAATTTGGTATATTCTCTCCTACAGCTTCATCAAGCAATACTGATATATACCCTTCAATAGAAACATTTAAATTACTCGAAGCCATAGTGGTTGTAAAGACCAACATCCCTCCTCCATCCACCAAAGCTTGCAGAGTTTGTGGGGGCTTCCACAAAACTATCTGTGAATTTTGGGAAATCGGAACAAATCCAGACTTAGCCACTGGCTGTACTTCTGACCTTACTTCTGCTGAGACAGGAGTACTCGCAACTACTCTGGATGCAAACAAGATTTTAACAATAGGTTCTGGGACTGTGGTAGGCACAGCAACCACAGTTGTCCTAGTGGGGACTAAAGCTGGCAGTCGAGCCATAACTGGTGGGACAATCGGCAAGACTTGTAAGGGCCGTTCAATTGGTGTTAAACTTTGTTCAACAGGGGCAGTAGCTACTGTTTGACTATTACTGGTACTTAAGTCTCCTTGCTCAGGAAGGACAGTATGTGGTGGCAGGGGTCTGAAATTCAACATCTCTCCTTATATATCATCCCCTGAATCAGTATCTAACTCATCCCCTTCTTTCCTGCTGGTAGACCTATTCTTTTCCTTATTTGCAACTTCTGAAGTAAGTACTGAATATAATATAGTTCCCTCAATAAAAGCATGCCTCCATCTATGCTGTTCTTCATCCCAACGAGCATTAGCATAATTTTGCACTGCTTGGCCAGTTCTGCTCTGGTACTTTTCCTTCTCCTTTCCCCTTGCAACTTTGTCCCAGACATGAATAAAGAGCTGTTTTCATCAATCATTGACCGGGAGAAGGAAAGAGCTCCCTGACAGATAACACGGGAGTGGAGAGGATGTGGCGCAGTGGTCAGAGATACTAACTCGAGCTGGGGATCCTGGTTCGAGTCTCGGCGGTGCCCCCCAACATCCTGTGATTCTATGCAAATCACTTAATCTCTCTGGGTGATAGACTGTTATATGAATATGTTGCAGGAGTAAAAGGCAAAACTATATAAAAATATAGTTCCACCAAAGCAGATGTTAACAGTATTTCGGCGGCGGGAAACTGGTAAAAGAAACAAATGAGGAACAAGCATTGGTAAATGCAGAAAAATGTGTTACAGCCAATAGAAATTGAGGAAAGGTAAGTGACAAGCACAGGAACCAACGAGAAGCCAGGAAAGTCCCTTTTAAGTTTATACTTAAAAACAATAGATTTCTCAAGCACAGTGCAAGTGCTGTGCAGGCGAAACCTAAAAAGTGGAGAGGGTGTGCCATCCACAATTAAAAATCACATTGCAAATGAGCATAAAATAGGTAAATAAATTAATGTTAGGAATAAGTTAACTTGACCATTTTGAGCTCTTTTCGACCCATAGTGAGGGTTCTATTAATCCCCTGGGACCTCATGCATACGTAGAATTCCTAGTCTACATGGTTCTGTTTCATGTCCTGCTTCTGCCAGGCTCACAGATAGCACTGTAGACTCTCCAGACACTTACAACGAGCGTCCCAACTTAAGCCCCCAACTCAGCACAACAAGTGCCTCGTGCTCCAATACCTGAGCTACCAGCTCGCTCATCTAGAGTCAGCAACTGCTGGCTGGGAGTGAGACAAGTGAGACAAGTAGGAGGCAGACAGTTGTCAGACTGGCAAATAGGCAGGCTGCTGGTACTCAAAAGAGTAATGCAGCACTAGGTATCAGCAGGTTTATGCAGAACAGCCTGCAACACCAGCTACAAAAACATCATCCACTCCGGAGTCTCAGGCTCTTGCATGCACGCTGCTACCTAGCACTGAACCTGCTTAACAACTCTCTATGCACTACAGAATAAGTGTTCAACAGAATAGCACATACTCGTGTGAGCTTGGAAGAAAGAAAGTTAAAATCAATCCTGAGAGGATATGATTAAATGTGCAGTACCGCTTCACCTTTACTAGATGGCCCTGTGGTACTCTAAGGGTCTGGGGAGCTGGGCCTAAGCACTACAGACAGACTGCCATGCGTGACTACGTACGTGCACCGCAGGCTCCGGGAGGAGGGCACTGCTGAAGGCCACACTATGTGCCTGTCACTCACTGCACATGGCTGAAGATTGTATGAAGCAAAGTCTGGGCGCAGGGTGAATCCAAGCAGTTGTGGGTGCAGGAGGGCTGCAGCAAGACAGTGTGCAGCACCCTCTGGGGGCATGGTGTCTGTGGGCAGAAGGCTTGCAAGGGTTATAAACCTCACTCTTCCAGAGTGATCTGACCCACATCGATTTGAAAACAACAGATTATGAAGCACAGATGGGTTAAAGAATTATACACATTAAGAAATATTAAAGAAAATCGTCTCACATGCCATCCCAAGTCTAAAAAAGTTTATTAACAAAAGAAAAAATACTAGCCTGTGAATCACAGGTTCAGACGGTCAGAGTGTCCCTGGGAAAGCTGGGACGGAGCATGCTCAACATGCAAAGGCAAGACACATATTTATAGAATTTCATAAACTGTTCTGTAATGGGGAACAGATGATCAGAGTCAAACAAAATGATTATACAGGTATCCAAAGTCTGAGATCATGAGAAAGGGGAGAAGACGGCAATGAGTTGTTACAAGCTGATCAACCCTTTCTCATCTCCCAATATGAAAGAAAGACTTGAAACGTAAGCGATGAGCACTTCCTTTAGGCATTTGCTAGCATGAGCAGAAAAACATGGCTGAAGCAGGTCACTATTAAAATAACGAAAACTTATTATTATTTCACAGAAATAGTGCAAAACTGAAATGGACTGATATTCATTTGTGAAGCTGATTTGATTTAGTCAGTGCGCTCTAGAAGTTTGAGATCTCAAAGTCCTTCCATCTTTAGATGCACATAGTGGTAGAATGAGATCAGTGGCGTTTGGTGTTGGGGCAGAGTTGCAGGGCGGGAGGGAAGGCGGACGAATGGATGATGATGAAAATTAATAAAAGAAAACCATTTACCTGCTGCACGCCGCATCATCGCAGCCCGACTCGGTGCTCCTCTGCTGCACTGCACAGGCACCAAGACTCCCATGTGGCCAATCCTTGCGCTGCTCTCATGCGTGAGAGCATCATCAGGATTGGCCTGAGCGCCCTCGATTCGCACTCTAAGGGAGACTGGGAGCCTGTGCCTGTTGTCTTCGACCCGGCAACGCAGCTTGGGTTGGAGACAGCTCAGTGAGCATAACGGTTTGGCGTTCCTGAGATGGTCGGGCAAACCATCATGCACATTGGTGGCAGTGAACCTGATGGAGCAGGGGAAATGCAAAAATGTTTGTACCCCCCTTTGAAGTTAATGACTTCATAACTTTAAAAATACTAACTGTTTGAATACACGTATTAATCAAGAAATGCACCTTTTAATTAGACACTACACTAGGGGTGGGCGGAATTTGTGAAAGTGACTTTCGCAAATTATCGCGTAAATGTTAAAAATCTCCGCAAACACGCGGAAATATCGCGAAGATGCGGAAGTTTTTTCCCGCCCGTTCGCGGTATTTTCTGCATGGTCGCGGCTCGCCAACTTACCCATGCGGTTGCTCACGGGCGCGGCCATCTTGTTTTCACTCTTCTCGCGGTGCATGATCGCGAGAAGAAAGACGTGATCGACCAATGACATTACTGCGGGCGCGAACTGTCGCGAGACAGCGCAAATGACTACCAACAATCCAACATTTCGTAGAGAACGCGACCGGATCGGGAAAACTTGTCGGCGAATGCGGGGATTCAGGTAAGGCGCGCGAGAATGTATTATTAAACAGCGCGAGCAAGAAACAAATTATCGCTAAGCTGCGAAATGCGGAAATTCTGACATTTTCTTTTCTTTTTTTTTTTTTTTTGAAAACCTTTATTTCAAAATTCAGGACACAGCTATTCAGCCGACAGCCCGAAGGTTCGGCAGCATTACAAGTTAGATATAGTGATGTGTCCCCAATGCAGTTCAAAGAATAATGCAAAAGGTTCAATTTTAAATACACACAGAAAAAACTAACAACAAACCCCAGCAAGGCAAGGACATTGTGAGCCCATGGCGGAGGCCCCCAGGGGAGACCGGACCCCATTCGTCTACTGAATACAAGACTGTGTACGGAGGAGGAAGGGGAACAGCAGAGGCCCAGAACAGTTACTAAAACCAAGCTGTGCTGGAAAGTAGGTCAGGGGGAAAGCTGTTCCTCGGGAGGTTCCAGATCCGGGGCAAGACATATTCCCCCCCTGTATTGGTTCCACCGCCCCCAGATGGCATGCCACTTCCGGGGGCGACCTCTAGAGCAGTAGACCGTCTTCTCCCTAAACATGCTCCAATCCATGTTTTCCTTCCACGCGGTCAATGTAGGGGGTCCCGAGGAGCCCCATAGCCGCGCGATATCCCTTTTTGCTACCATGTTACCCAGAGTCACCCATTGGGTCTGCGCCTCATCAAGGTCAGTGGGCCCCCAGACGTTCAGGAGGCAGCACCGCGCCTCCGGCTGTACCACAATGCCCGTCACCTCTCCCATAACTGCATGGACTCTCCTCCAGAACTCCACAATGACACCACATTCCCAAATGATGTGCAGGAAAGTGCCCACCATACCACATCCCCTTCTGCACAGGCCGTCCTCCGAGAATCCCATGTGGACCAGCCTTGGCCCCGTCACGTACACCCGGTGCAGTATTTTAAGCTGCACCAGCCTCAGACGCGACGGGATCGCAACCTCCTTAGGCGAAGAAACCGCTGACTGCCAGTCCTCATTATCCAACTCAAGACCATCCCTGGTCCACTGTTCTCTCAGCCCCAGTAGCAAGTCTGCCCGGACGTTTATCAACTTCTTATATATGAGCGAGATCGTGCTCTCGGGCATATGACCATCAAGGACTCGGTCCTCAAGGGGAGAGGACTCCGGCACCTTCTCACCCTCAACAAGGACTGATCGGAGGGCGTGACGCAGCTGGATATACCTGAAATACTCTGAGGGCCCTAGCTCAAACTCAGTCTGCAACTCCTCGAAAGACTTCACCCTCCCCTTATGCAGTACATCTCCCACCTTGGATATGCCTATCAGATCCCACTTATCAAAGCCCTTCGTGTGCCAGAGTCTTCCCAATCTTTCCGATTCAAACAATGGGGTAGCGAGGGTTAGCCTATCCTTCCAGCCCAACGAGTCAGTCGCCATCTTCCATACGCGCACCGCCACACCTGTGGGCCCCGTGAGGGACGAGTCTAAGGACCGCGAATACAACGCCCTGTAGTAGTTGCCGCCGCGCAGCAGCCACCTATCCATGGCATACCCAGGGCTGAGGGCAGGGCCATACAACCCATGGTTGATCGCGCTCAGCTGCGTGGCCCAATAGTACCGTCGGATGTCTGGGAGCGCGATGCCCCCATCGTACCATGGGAGCGTCAACTTTGAAATAGCTATTCGCGGCCGCCCATCCCACAGCAACGTCCTTTGGAGGCCTTCGACCTCCCGAAAGTATTTGGCCGGTACCCAGTCCAGGGTGTTCTGGAGAGCGTAGAGGAAGCGGGGAAGAGACATCATTTTAAACAGGGCCGCACGCCCAACGAGGGAGAGCGGCAGCCTCCGCCAACCTTCCACATCTCGCCTCAAGCGTGCCAAGGGGGGGAGCAGATTCCTCTCATAGCGCACAGCAGGATCCAAGGATATAAAAATCCCCAAATACACAAAACCTTGCTGGGCAACCTGTATCGAACATGTTCTAGGGATCGGTGGGACCTCGCCACTAAGAACGTACAAGTACGATTTGCCCCAATTAATCACAAGCCCCGAGTTCCTACCGAACGATGCGAGTACGTCACAGACCACTATAAGTGACTTCTTAGGTGAGGCAAGATACAGCAGGATATCATCGGCATAGAGCGAAATACGGTGCTCATGATCGGACGACCACCGAAGGCCCCGTATATCCGGGTGCCAACGTATCCACGCAGCCAACGGTTCAAGGGCAAGGGCGAACAACAGAGGCGACAGGGGGCAGCCCTGCCGGGTACCCCTACCAAGCTGAAACGGAGTAGATGCCCGTCCATTCACCACCACATTCGCTAGTGGCCCCTCGTACAGCAACCGAACCCAACTCACAAAACCGCGACCGAAACCAAACTTGGCCAGCACGGCCCATAAATATGCCCACTCCACCGTGTCAAAGGCCATCGTGGCATCAAGAGATGCCACAACAGCCGGTTCACGCAACGTGCCCGCCCTGGCGATGACGCCATGAAGACGCCTAAGGTTCAATGCTGTATTTCGGTGCGGGATGAAGCCAGATTGATCCGGGTGGACCAAATCGCCAAGTACCCTATTCAAACGGGTACCCAGGAGTTTGGCCAGAATTTTCGGCTCAGCGTTTAGGAGTGAAATGGGCCGATAGGAGGAGCATCTATCTCGGGGTTTACCCTCTTTATGTATGACCACGATCGACGCCAGCCGCTGGTCCAACGGAAGGAACCCAATCCCCCCGCGCCTCCAAAAACATGGCGCGCAGATGAGGGGCGACCCTATCCGGGAACAGTTTGTACAGGTCGATCGGCAGTCCATTCGGTCCAGAGGCCTTACCCGAGTTCAACGCGCGAATCGCCCCCGCCACCTCGTCAACCGTGATGTCACCATCCAAATCGTCCCTATCTATGTCAGAGAGGCAGGGCAACTCGATATCTCGGAGGAGAGCAGACGAGTCCTCGGGCGGCCTGTCCGACACAGAGGAATAAACCCTATGAAAATATTCCGCGAAACACTTCACAATCCCCTCAGGTTCCACGATCGCCTCTCCCCCCTCTCCAATCAACTCTGGCACCACTCTATTGACCCGTTCTTTCCTGTCCAGCCACGCCAGGAGTTTCCCTGCCTTATCCCCAACGTCATACAGGCGGCCCTGTTGTTCCCTGCTGAGGGTCTTAGCGGCGTTCGTCACCAGGTCCCTATACTCCGCCTGCTTCAGGCAAAGCTCATGCAATGAGGACTCTGTAACCTCCTCCTCCATATCCCCCTCAAGGGCCGCAATCTCCTCCTCCACCTGCCGCACCTCGCCATCCCTCCGGTTCTTGGCAGCCACCACAAGGGAAAGGGCTTCCCCCCGAAGCACGGTCTTAAAAGCTTCCCACAGCGACACCGCCGAGTCCACGGTTCCCAGATTGTCCTTAAAGTAATTATCTACCTTCTTTACCAGGGCGCTGCGCATCTTGGGGTCTCGGAAATACCATGGGTTGATGGGGGCCACCCTCCCTCCTCCCTCCCGACCTAGATCCAGCCGGATCCACACTGGCGAGTGATCAGAGATACCGCGTGCCATGTGCCTCGCCTCGGATATCAACGAGGCATGTGCGGCCAGAGTGAGCAGGTAGTCAATCCTGGAGAGGCTACCATGCGCCCCGGAGTGAAACGTGTATTGACTCTGTGTGGGGTGCCGGAGCCTCCAGCAATCTATCAGACCAAATGTATCCAGGAAGTCTGGAAGCCATTTCTGGGCCCCCCCTGTGTCCCTGGGCGGGTATCTGTCCAACAGTCCGGAACCCACAGCGTTGAAATCCCCTCCCACTACCAGCATTCCCCCCGGGAGAGTCAGCAAAGCCCTGCCCAGTTCAGCAAATGTGGAGGCCTGCAGGGCCGGCGGGACATAAACTGAAACCAAAACCAAAGTCCTTCCTTCCCACCGCCCCGCCACCGCCACAAACCTCCCCCTATCGTCAACAATGGTGGAGTCCACCTCAAAAGGCAGCGATGCTCTAACGAGGATGCCCACACCCCTGGACCCAGAAGAGAATCCCGAGTGTGCAATGAATTTATACCCCTTCCTATTCAGGGCATAGCACGTATTGCCTATGAGATGCGTCTCCTGCAGCAGGACAACGTCTGGCATTGAGCGTTTCAAAAATTGCAACACAATCCCCCTCTTGATGCGATCCCCCAAACCATTAACATTCCAGCTTATAACACTTAAGCCTCTACCCCCCACCCTCAAACGGAAAGAGGCCCACCCCACACCCGAGGCGCCACCATGGAACAGCCCTGAGGATAATCATCATGCCTTGCAGAAATAAACCCCCCAACAACAAACACAAAGTCCCAAAAACTCCCCCCACCCTGCACCCCTGCTGCAGCTTAAAAAGCCCCCCCAACTTGCAGTGTGCCTGTCGCCCTACAAAAACAAAAATCTACAAAAAGTACCCTAAGGGAGGAAAAGAGCACCCCTCGTCCTCCCGCAACCCTCCAGTTACTGCACTCTGTTCAAATCTTCAAGTATGGTTAAATCAAGTCAGGTCGGCTTTGAGATATCAGCCCTGTCCATTCCGGTCACTGTCTCCATGTTCGGCTGTGTCGTCCCCGGTCCGTCGCCGGGGCAAAGCGTCCAGCCATTTATCGGCCATAACAGGAGAGTCAAAAAAGAATGTCCGATCTTCATGCACCACCCGTAGTCTGGCGGGGAAAAGCATGGCATACTTCAGGTCCAGTTCCCGAAGTCTCCGCTTCACCCCCAGGAAGCTCTGCCTCTGTCTCTGCACATGCTGGGTGAAGTCCGGATAAAAATTCACCGACGCATTCTGGAAGGGGACTGGGCCCGTCACCCTCGAAGCTTGCAGGATAGCGTCCCGATCTCGAAAGTGAAAGAGCCGGGCGACAATCGGCCGCGGCGGGGCCCCCGCCTTGGGCCGCCCGCCCGGCACCCTATGGGCCCTTTCCACCGCAAAAAACTTTCCAAGGCCCTTAGGCTTAAGACGATTGAGGACCAAATCTTCCACAAGCAGGTCCGTCGAAGCCTCATCCGAGGACTCCGGGACCCCGATGACGCGCACGTTATTGCGCCTGGACCGGCTCTCGAAGTCCTCCAGCCGGCGGGCGGCGAGGTCACTCTCGGCCCTCAGCTTCCGGACCTCGTTCTGCAAATCCGCGACATCATCTGCGAGGCCCGTGGTCTTGTGGTCCAGGTTCTTAACTCGTTCGTTTGTCTTGCCCAGGTCCGAGCGGATCAAATTGACATCCACCAGGATGGCATCCACCTTATGCGCCAGGGCCTCGAATTGCCTCCCCATCGAGGTCTGCATCCCGTCAAGCGCGCCCATGACATCCTGCAGGGAGAGCTCCGGTGTCCCAGGCGAGTCCTCCTTCTGGGCATCCGGCGCCTGGCTCGGTCCACTCGGCGATGTTTTCAGGAGGGCGTAGCGGTCCATACTGTTAACTTGGGAATACGTTCCCCGCCTGGTGGACTTAGTCTTCAACCGATCCCCTTCTGCTTTGCCCGACATAATGGACTCCAGGCAGTCCAATGCAGTGAAGACCGCTCCCTCTCAGAGAGAGGAATAGGGAGTAAGCAGGTCCGCCTTGTGCTGCCAGAGTAGCCCGCCGAGCGTCCCTGGGGTTATAAAGCCACCCAGAGCTCTACAGTGTCCGGGCAGACAAAGGGAACGAAACCGAAAGTGAAAGAGCGAGGGCCTCCGTCCGACAGTTCACACCTCACCAGGCCGTTGTTGATCAACTAGGAGTCGGGCATCCTGCCAACTCTAGCCCCTGGCATCTCCGGGAGTTAGGCCGCAATCTTCCGCCCGTCGTAAGTCCGGTTCCCGATGGGCGATCCGACCGCGGATAGTATCAATCGCCTCCCTGACAACTCAGCAACACGGTGCCATGCATACCGTCAGGATTAGAGACAGGATAGTCGACGGAGGGCGCGAGGGTCTCGGGAGCTCTAAGCTCACGCGGCCATCTTGGTCAAGCGCTAGGCTCCTCCCCAATTCTGACATTTTCGCGCTCTCCGCGGAACGCGAAAATGTCAAATTATCGCAATTTCCGCAAGCGGAACAGAAATTTAGCCCGGGCCTACACTACACGTGGGAAACTAACTGGCATTTGCAAAAATCTAATTTATTTACAAATGTGAAATTAAATTAACATAGGTTTGTAATTCATGTAGAAAGTAGACGTAAATTGCATGTATTTCGTTTGTAGTAGAATTATATTGTGGCAAAGTATGCAGAGGGTAAGTAAAATGGCTTTAAATGTCGCTTATGCCAGGTAACACCTAACACGGGTCATTAGAATGGTGGGTGGTAAACAGAAGGGCTTATTTTCTATGTCTAATTTCTGCTATGTTGTTTTCATATTAGTTCCGTTCGGGCCTGCTAGTCCTCGCCGGGAAAATGGCCGCTGTCGAGAGACGTGACTGCGTGCGCCGAATAAAGATGGCCCCCGCGCATGAGTAGAGTGGAAGTTCCAGTCACAAGTGTGTGGCCTATGCCCGGAGTGAGAGATGTCAAGGCCAGGCTGACCTAAGACAAGAGTTGTGCCAAGAGTTCGGCATGAATGCATGGGAACGGATGGGAGACTCGAACTCCATAAGATGAAATAACTCATGACTGTCGAATAATGTTTCTGGGTTAGTGTTGTAAGGAAAGGGTTTATAATAGCCGTGCTGCATCAAACCTACCACTCCCCCTCCAGCTGGTCATCATCTGGCCCTGCCCCCAAGACTCATTTGTGTTTAAAATAAAACAATAATAAACTTGTTTTATTATCGTTTTATTTTTGAGTTTTGAGGGTTGCTGGCAGGAGGGGCAAAGCTCCTCCGCCATAGCAGAGGAGCCACCACTGAATGAGACATGCAATAGTACACAAGACCCTGTGACACATGCGGTGAAAGACAGGTGCTCGCTAGAGAGATGCCCAATAGCCACTTGCTGACCTGGCCTGAAGAAGACCACTCCATGAACACGTTCACCTTGGCATACAGTAATTAAACACTGTATAAGGGAGAGTTGCAAGCCAAGAAGTGGTGTCATTTTATTTACAGATCTCATTATTCACTGCTGCCACGTCACAGTAGTGGGAAAACAAATGTTGCTTTTACATTGTTGTAATGTCACATGGAATTTCAGGCCATTCTGGCAGCCAGTCAGTGAAGTACTGCCTGTTTACTCCGATGAAGAGCAGAGAGAAAGGCTTCTGGGACAGCGGGGTGAGGCAAGCAGTAGACAGTGTTATGGGAGGGTTGCAGAAGACTGGGTGTTATATTTTTTATAGTTGCGTGGGGAAAGAGGGGTGGCATGGGTGGGTTGCAAGATGCCATTTAAAAAAAATGAGTGGGGAAGTGGAGGGTGAATGCAATGGTGGTGTGGGTGGATGTCAAGGCATCAGGTACTATTGAAAAAATATTTAGTGGAGAAGAGAAGGTAATGCTGAGGGTGGTGTGGTAGGGTAGGAGGATGGCAGACAGTGATCGGTGTTGGGATACCAGGCGTAAGACAGGGAACGGTTGAGGCAGGAGAGGCCTCTACCCCTGCATAATTGTTGAAAGCTGGGGTAGATTAGACAAGGAGTCATGCATGGCATTAAACTGTAATGTTGCTGTCTATTTGATGTCATAGCTATGGTGCGTTTTCATACATGCCAACATTTCAAAACAAGAAAGAAGGAGATAGTGAAAAGAAAATGGGGGCAATTTATTTTCGTCTTTGGCTAACATTGAAACAAAGGCAATTTTAGGTGAGAGACAGATTAAATAAGGCATTTTTTTGGCTTTATTAATCTGTAGTCTCCCAACTGAATAGGGTCTGTTCACATATATGCATTGTGCAAGCAATTCCAACATTTGTGCATCAATTCTAAGCAATTTAAGTTTATTTCAAAGGGAAAATTATGTCGATTTTCTCTAAATGTTTACCGGTCATAAAAATACCAGCGATCTATGAAAATAAAATTACTAGCCAGGTGGTGACCTTAGTGGAAAATCAAATACAATTACTTACAACTTTTGACCCTTTTTCTTTCGAAATCAATTCCTATGATCTAAGAACAACTTTTTGATTCTCTATCCTCAACTGAGACATTGCTCTCCATTAAGAAATCTAACTGCCTATGAAGTTTTCATTTTTCATACAACTAAGTATAAGCCAAATACAGTCACATCAGAGACGCGAGCACCCTAACATTTTAAGATTTATTAAAAACCTCATTGTCACCAAACCACGTGAAGATTTGGCGAATGTGTCAAGTAGTGAAGGGCTAAATAGGAGAGATTTGAATAAGCAAATGAAAAAAAGAATGCTTCTTTAACGTTTTCTTCGCCAGCCATTAGTCATACCAATAAAATCGGACAGGGACCGGCGGACCGCCATCTTTGAGGTCAGGAAAGAAAACAGCAATTGTGTTTGGAATTCATTTTCCTAGGCAAACAGACAACCTTGCCCTCAAACTGAAATTATTTGATCATCAGTTTAACCTGACATTGTGGAAGTTTTGCTTGAGTAGGCGTGCTTTAGAAATCACTGCTCCTCTTCTGGGTGGTCTTTTGTTAACATGAGAAAGGGAGCCGCCACGTCATTCTGAATAAGAGCATTCATTTTCAAAAGTTAAACCTGCGCCGCACGCAACACTCTATCTATGCCGGACAGATAGAGACGCTTAGTAAGGCACCAGCTGCGCAAGGTGAGTAACCCCTGGGTCACAGATTTGTATGCAGACAAGCACATCGAGGGTGGGCAACAGTGGAATCAATAGAGATATATATACTTGCCACCGCAAAGACTTTTAGGCTTGTACGAAAGACTTTATTGTATGTAACATAGGAGCACTGCATTTGTGCTACAAGATGGACATTTCTAGCTGCTTTGTTGTTTGTGTAACATAATGAAGTAATCTGTGTAGAGGAGGGGAACGCCAATAATTCCAGGAGACGCTGTAGTAAATCCTGACTACTATTTTATTAGAAGAGTAACAGTAGTCATATCAAGTAACGGAGCCCACGGCATAAGCAGTGACAGGAGCAGGAGCCAGACAGCAACTGCCTAACTAGAACAGAACAACTAAATGACATAAGCAGGTTCTAAGCATAACATTCTGGTAAATTAAAGATACAGTGAAATAATAAAGAACATAGCATACCACATACCCTCCCCCCATATAATGCAAAAAAGCACCAGAATGAATAGGTGAGCCAAGATTAGAAGGACTAGGGGGAGCAATTAAAACAGAATCAGAGTTAACATTAGCAGAATTAGGAAAGTTTATGATGTCAAATCCAGGTCCAAAAGTAAAATCAGAATCATCTTTGTTAGACCTGTTAGCATAAACTTTGTTAAATATACTAACTTGATTGTCAGTGAGTTTTACACCATTGTTTTTATTCCACCAACCTCTGTTTTCTAAAAGAACAGAAGGTTTGGTGACTCTGACAACCCGAACAGGTAGTGTGAACTTAGATTGGCCCTTGCAAACTTTATAAGGTTTTTTTATGAGGACCCAATCATTAGTTTTAATGTCAGGGCCAAGTGATGTGGAAAAACCATCATAGAATTTCTTTTGTAAAGATTGTTTTTCAGCAACTCTAGTTTTGATCATTTGGGGATCAGCTAATGTGTTTCTTTTGTGATGTAAAGCAGTACCTACAGCCAAGTCAGTGAACCATTTTGGCTTGAGCTTAGATTTAGCTTCCCTGCCCCTGAGAGCCTTGAAAGGTGTAACACCAATAGTCGAATGAGGTGTTGTTAAATAAGCCCAAACTTTAGTTAGTAAAAAAACACCAACATCAAGATTAGCTGCAATAGCGGTTTGAGCTCCTTCTTTAAGGAACCGATTGGCCCTCTCAACGAGCCCATTGGAAGAAGGACTATACAGTGCCACTTGACAATGTTTTATCTCAGAACTGTCCAAGAATCTGGTGACTTGATGGGAAAGGAAAGGTTGGCCATTGTCAGTGACAACACAATTAGGAGTACCTTCAATCTTGAAAATATTTTGAAGAAAAGAAACAACAGTAGAAGAGTTGGCTACTTGTAAAAATGAATAATATATCCATTTGGAATGGTACTCAATGGCAACCAGACAATACCTTTTGTCTGAAGGTAATAAATTAAAAGGTCCTGAAAAGTCCAAGGCAATTTTGTCCCAAGGGGAATCGGGAAATGGGACAGGAAGTAAAGGCTTCTTGTTGGTTTTCCAATGTTTGTCGGAAACAACACAACTAGGGCAATTGTCTATAAAAAGGGCTACTTGTCTGTCTAGGCCTGGCCACCAATAGAGGTCTTTTAATTTTTTGCAGGTGGCAGGGATACCTAGGTGGCCTTCATGAGCAATATTGATGATCTTCTCTCTGAGGGAAGTGGGAGGTACAAACAAACCATTCCTCACGCAAACTCCATTTTCAAAAGACAATTCATCACTAATTTGTGCAAAACACTTCACATCATTGCTCAAATTTGTATTAGGAGGCCATTTACTCATAATGAAACCTTCCACCTTTTTTAGAGTCTCATCAAGTGCCATGGCAGATGCCCATTCGTACGGTGAGATGCTGCCATTGGACATTGAAACAGCATCTACTAGACCAACCACACAATCTTTGTGAACATCATTTTCACCTTCACTGCAATCAGGGAGAGGAATGTGAGAGAGGCAATCAGCATAAATGTTTTTACCCCCTTGAATGTATTTTGTGATGAGGTTATATTCCTGTAATTTGGAAAGCAACCTAACTAGCCTTGCCGAAGATTTTCCCAAACCATTACCAGACAATAAAGAAACTAGAGGTTTGTGATCAGTAAATATCTCACACTGAGTTCCCCAAATGTATGTTTTGAATTTCTGAACTGCCCAGACAATGGCAAGAGCCTCCCATTCAATTGTGCTGTAGTTGCATTCAGTGGGTGTAAGGGCACGAGAGGCAAAGGCAATGGTGTTCTCTTTTCCATCAAACCATTGTCCAAAAACTGCACCAAGGCTCTTTTGACTAGGATCTACAGATATGAAAGACCTGGCGTTAGCAACAAATGGATGCAACGCAGGGGCATTGATAACTAAAGTTTTGGTTTTCTCAAATGTATTAGAAAGTGTGTCATTCCATTCAAATTTAATGCCCTTCTTGAGTAGGCATCTTAGAGGTTGGACCAATTGTGCATAACCTGGTACAAACCTGGCATAGTATTCGCAGAGCCCCAGAAAGGAGCGTAAAGCATCTTTGTCATTAGGAGGAGGGGCATTGCGTATAGCTTCTACATTGCAAAATTTAGGTTTGATGCCTTCACTCGAAATAGTGTGGCCAAGATACTCAACTTCAGTGACAAGTAATTTACATTTATTAACCTTTACAGTCATACCTCTGTCTTGTAAAATATTTAGTACTTTATTAAGAATTTGTATGTGTTCCTCCTTGGTTTCTGTGTGGATTAAGATATCGTCTTGAAATGCTTGCACCTGGGAAAGGTCACCAAACAAACTGTCCATGAGTTTCTGAAAAACCAAAAGGTAGCCTCAAGTATTTGAAATCTCCAAAAGGAGTTACAAAAGCAGTGAGTGCTTGACAGTTTGGTGAAAGTTGAATTTGGTGGTAGGCGGGGTGTAAGTCTATAGTGGAAAAGAACTTAGACTTCCCAACATTAGCTAACATTTCGTGTATGAGAGGTAGCAGGTGGCAATCCACTAGAATATATTGATTTAGAGATCTTAAATCCACACATAGCCTCAAGTCCCCAGTCTTTTTTTTCCGTAAAACGACCGGAGAAATCCATTCAGATTAATCTATTGGAGAAATGATGCCTTCAGTTTGGAGATCATTAAGCAGAGACTTTAAATCCTCTCTTATGTTAAGAGGTACAGGTCTAACTTTATGTATTATAGGAACAGTATTTTCCTTCAACATAATAGTGTGTTCGTAACCTTTGACAGTGCCAACAGAATTTTTGAATACATTAGGAAAAGACTTCACAAGGTCTTCAACCATTGAATCTTGTTGACTGACATATAGAATGCTTGAAGGCAGATCACCTAAAATAATTGGAGGATCTAGTGCAGGACGTAATATGATACCAAGGAGGGCAAGATCCTTCCAACCAATGATGTCCCTTCCTTTGATGGCTATATATATTTTTGTCTTAATAGATCTACCCAGACACTCCAATATGTCCCAAAAATAACCCAGAAGATCAATGTCTTGTTCTCCGAAGGCTTTGGGGTTGCTATCAGGAGTAAACAGTGGTGTATCTGTAGACCAAAATTTGTATAATGTTTTATCTGCTAGAATGGTAACAGGCGCTCCAGAATCAGCCATAGCTAAAATGATTCTATCATCAATGCAAATATCAACTAATGGTCCTTTTATTGGTTTGTCTGAACATTCAGGGATATCGACTGTGACTAAAATATTGGCAAATTGAGAAGTGCAATCATGGAGCGTCCAAAGAAATGCTTGAAATTTTAACTCTACTTGATGATGTAGTATTCATACCACTCCTAAATACTCCCTGAAAGTGTCCAAATTTCTGACATTTAGTACATTTTTTCCCTAAAGCAGGACAGCTTGGATTGTTTCCTATGTGATTCCTTGAACCACACCGAAAACAAACCAATTGGCCTCTAGGCGGTTGATTCTTGTAAGGCCTTCTGTTGAAAGTAGGTTTGGTATTTATGGCACAAATAGTATTGTCATCAGAAATCATACTAACATTGGAAGAAGCTGTAGACTGAGTGGGAAGAAGCATAGTTTGGTTAGCATGGTCAGATAAAACTTTAGATGTAACAACCGATCTTTCAATACTTTTGGCAATGTCAATTGTTTCAGCCAAAGTGGGATTACGCGAGGTGAGAAGATGCTCTTGTATCTTCTTAGAGTGACAATAGAAGACAAACTGATCCCTTATGTAAGTATCTACAATGGGACCCAATTCACACTTCTCAGCTAAAACTCTCAAAGTTGCTACATAATCTTCCACAGACTCCTCAGAAAATTGCTTACACATGGCGAAATTAAATATCTCTAATAAGACACTTGTGGAGTCCGAATACTGTTTGGCCATGCGTAGTTTAGCTTCGATAAACACATTCCACACAGTATCTTCAGATGTAGGGGATGGATAACGTGGTAGATTGTCAAAAACTCTGCGACCAGCTGTGCCCAGGTGATTTACTAGCAAAGCTAATTTCCTTGAAGGAGAGTAACCATCAGCGTCAATGGCATTGAGGTAATTTTCAAAGTCTCTTAACCATTCAGCCCACTTTAAATCAGGCTTTCCTGGTTTTGACAAGAAAGGTGTCGGCTGTATGTCTCCTTGGCTGGACGCCATTATGAATGAAGAAAGTTATGGGAATGTTGAACAAAATAGAAAAGTAACTAGAATTAATGCTACTAGAACCGTGTCACACAATGGTACAGATTTGAATAAAAAATTAAAATTGAAAATGTAAAATATTAACTAACTGCCAGATGAGGAAAAAAAACAGGAAGGTGAACACTGTTACAACCATAGTGAGTCCATAAAACAGCAGGTGAATAAAATGAAGAGATTGTATGAAAATCACAAATACTGGTGTCGCACGTTAAGGGGTAAGTAAGTGCCGATGGTCAGATAAGGTGTGCGAATCACCAAATGTATTACAGCAATAAATAGTGATGAATACTTGCTGTTGACAGAGAATGGTGTGCGAGTCACCGAACGTAGTGTCGCACGATGCAAATACAAGCAGCTGATGGCTTAGTAAATACTTCTCGTTAGTAGGAAATGGTGTGTGAATCACCGAACGTAGTGTCACACAATGCAAAAGTAATACCTGAAAGTAGGACGTATTGCCGTCGTTTCAGACCGATCCAAGATGGCCGCCGTAGTACGTCGGACATCAATGCATCTACCCGGCATGCATCGCAGAAGATCTCTTCAGTGACAGCAAGCAGAGCGGCAGAATGATGCGTAGGCATAGAAGTTCTAGATTTGAAGCAATATTGAACGAGGCAGGGGCGGCACCGGCAAGCCAGGTAAGCACTTTTTTAAATGGGCGCGCGCTCTAACGGAAAGAAATCTTAAGTGCAACAGGAGTTTCAAAAATATAGATATGACCCACATCAGAAAATGTTCGTAGGGGTCATCCGAAATCCAATAATAGAACAACAGCAGTCCGGTGGGCTCCGGGCGGAAAGTAGATAAGCGTAGAAAGGCGAAAATTTTCTTTACCCCACTCCTGGTACCAATATGTAGAGGAGGGGAACACCAATAATTCCAGAAGACGCTGTAGTAAATCCTGACTACTATTTTATTGAAAGAGTAACAGTAGTCATATCAAGTAACGGAGCCCACGGCATAAGCATTGACAGGAGCAGGAGCCAGACAACAACTGCCTAACTAGAACAGAACAACTAAATGACATAAGCAGTTTCTAAGCATAACATTCTGGTAAATTAAAGATACAGTGAAAGAACATAGCATACCACAATCTGAAAAAGAAAATACCCCCACTATGAACAACATCATAAATGGCAATGAGTGAGCAAATAAGCAAAGCGAGTCCGACTGTTGTTCAAGGAATTGCTCCCCATGGGAGAATTATGGAATTTCCTTCCCGCCCTTCATCCTAATTTGTGTCTTTTTTCAGTGTTCATTTCCTTCTTTCCTTCTCCATCCATCTATCATTTTATCAGTCCATCCACTGATCCATCCATCCATACATCTGCCTGTCTTTCCATCCATGGATCCAAGCTATGAAAAGGGACAGGTGGCAGGTAGAGCCCAGAGTGGGCACAGAGGAGACGACCCAGAGGGCAGTGCGGGCCACACTCAGTAAGCTATTGCACAAGGGCTGGCAAGGGCAGCAAGGAGAAGTCATAGGCAGGGTCCACGGGCACTGGCCCACCCATGCAGGTAGACGAAGGAGCATGCAGGGAGGTTCTTGACAGTGTGAGGGGGTGATGGCTGAGAGTGGGATGGCACCGTTGATGAAGTATCAGACCCCAGTCCAACTGGTCTCATGTTCACCAAGCACCCCCACCGAGTGTGACCAAGGTGGTTGGCAGAGGATGGCCAGTTGGCAGTTGGTAAAGAGGGTGGTGCGTACAGTGCATCCCCTGCTACAAGAAGATCATCAGAAAAAAGGATCACTTTGGACACTTGTTTTAGGGGTAGAGAGGCACTACGCAGGGTATCCAGGGAGCTGCAGTGATATCAGTGATAGTGGGGGTGCATAGAAGTCCTGATCCTTATAATACCTCAGTAAAAAAATAGTTGTCCAGAGATTTTCATTTTTGATTTGTGTTTTTGTATCATTAGAGAAGTAATTTATCTTGGGTAGACATTGCTAATCCAGGCTGAATTTCTCTGGACTACATTTTTAAAGATGGCGGATGTGTTGCAGTAATGATGTAATGTTTCAGGAACCATGAGACCTATATACTTCTTTTTGGTGTCAAAACATAGGTTTTGGGGGTCAAGTAGTCTTATAGAGACAGACAATAACTCCTCAGAGCAATCCTTCTGCCATTTTCCAAAATGGCGTCTCTATAATTGTGTTTTAGCCATCATATTGGTAGTTTATTTTAATATTGTTTTTATTTTAGGTTGTCTTTTGATTCAAATTCGTAAACATGAGCGAAGCAGGTGGTAGCAGAGGATCTTTACCTCCTGCCAGAGTGTTGCTTGACAGAGTATTGCTAACTACAAAATCTGAGGAATCCTTCAAGAAAGAAAAATGTGTCATATGCCAACTGACCTAAAAAAAAGAAGCGAACATCAACTGCAGCTGGACAGAAGGGAGTTCAAGATGCTTCAGAAATATGGTAAGACGAAGTTCATAAAAGATTGAAACAGATGGGTGAAGAGGATCAAATATTTTATCATTGTAACAACAAGTGCTACAAGTCATATACAATAGAGAAAAGCCTGGAAAAAAATGGTTAAAAAAAGCAGAATCCAGTGAATCACCAAAAGAATCAGAGTCTTCTAAGAAAGCGACAACAACCAAACCAGGTGTCAAGCCACTTAGAAGATAGCTGACTACCCCTTGTCCACCTCCAACAACTGATCAGAAAGCAGGGGATCTTCAATGTATTAACTGTGGTTTAGCCAGAACAAGGGCAAAAGGGATTGACGAAAGAACAAAGTACAGAATATGTGAGTCTCAAGGGGCAAACATGTCTTTATCTGCAGCTAGTTTCTTCCCAGATGAAGTTTTCAGCCGAGTAGCTGATCTAAACACCGAGGAAATCAGATGAATGTCTACAATTGGAACAATTGACCTTGCCTGCATCAAATTCTGATCACCAACATTGAACAAGATGAACTTGGAGTTGTTAACTCACCAAAACATTGCTGATGCTTCAGTTAAGACTGAATTTACAATAATTGCAAGTGGAAAGATTGTCAATGAGGAGTTGATGCCTGCAGAGATATATCCAAAAGGTATGGGACATATTGTTCAAGACGTATCAGCAAATTGGAGGAAGTTGACCTTTTTGTTGTGACAGAGTGCGCCTGATTAAAGCCTCTGGTAGAAAGATCTGGCTGACAATATATACATCTCATTAGGTACAGTAAAACAATTCAGCATTTTTGAAAAGGCATCTCAGTCATAAATTAACAAGTTTGGGCATCTATTAAAGACACAGATGACTCTCGACATCAGGGACAGCTAGTGTGGGCCAGTGTGCATGTGTCCAGATGTCTGGTTTGGGGAGTGCATGATCACTACGTGTGGTGTGCATGTTGTGTCCTGATTGGCGGAGTGTTCCTATCTAAACGTGGTACCTAGCTTTGTGGTATTTTTGGGGAACACGTGCCTTTGAACACACATGTTTATTGGATCCAATATCCTCAGATCTGTTGTGGTGCAATTATCTATCTTGGGATCAGTCAGGGTTTTTCCTGGGTGCGCATTTGTCTTTGAACTAAGTGAGACCCCACCTGGGACCTGTTATTCGATAGGTGTGGGTTGGGGTTGCAGCACCTGCCTGACCACATATCTCTGACTCGGGGTTGATGGGGTGAATCTGACAGCAATAATACGAGTTCATTAGAACTTCTGAAAATTATATGGCAGTCATTGACATTATGTTTACCGACATTCTCAACATTGTGCGTACAGTTGTCACAGGGTAAATTGACATTGTCTTTACTGTTATTGACATAGTTAGGCGTGCCTAGATCATGGCGTACAACAACATTGTTTCTACTGGTAACAACATTATTATGCATGTATGGATTATGGCATACATTGACATTGCATTTATGAGTATTGACATTATTATGCGGACACACGTTATAGCATCGGTTGACATTGCATTTACTGGTGTTGCTGTTGGGGAGACGCAGCGTCCAGCACCGGGACCAGCTGAGCAGAGCAGGGCGGCGGGTTGAAGCAGCGCGAGAGGCACCAGCGCTACCCGGCCCCGCCCCTTCCCACCGGGCACTTGAAAAACACCTCGCGCCTCCCGCTTCGCGGGAGACGCAGCGTCCAGCACCGGGACCAGCTGAGCAGAGCAGGGCGGCGGGTTGAAGCACCGCGAGAGGCCCCAGCGCTAACCGGCCCCGCCCCCTCCCACCGGGCACTTGAAAAACACCTCGCGCCTCCCGCTTCGTGGGAGACGCAGCGTCCAGCACCGGGACCAGCTGAGCAGAGCAGGGCGGTGGGTTGAAGCAGCGCGAGAGGCACCAGCGCTACCCGGCCCCGCCCTCTCCTACCGGATATTGCCAGCAGCCTTCTCCAGCCCGCGGGACGCACGCAGGCAGCGACGGGGGAAGCCCGGGCAAAGGGCGGGCCGTCTACGGCCGTCAGAGGCCGAAAGAGGTCGGGCCAGGCCACCCCCCTAAGGTGTCGCTATGGGTAAGCGCAAACAAGCAAGTAATGGGGAGGAGGAGGGGAAGAAAAAGAAAGCGAAGGTTGCCAGAAAATCGGAAAGTATAATCTCCTATCTGTCCACCGCAGTAGGGGTTCTAACTAAAGAAATTGCAAATGCAGAGCAGGAACTAGGTCTGGTACTTCCCTCTGAACCTCACGAATCTACTGACTGTGTGGTAGTGCCTAGTATACCCCTGGAGCCCGTGGTGGTTGTGTCGAACCCACCCATCGTGAGCGACTCTGTTAACTTCACCCAGGATGGTGCTGATCAATTGGGGCCACACGTCCATGGTAATGTGGGGCCTGTAAGGGTCTGTAAGAAGAAGATCGCCAAAAGGTCCAAATCCCCAAAAGCGCCGCAGACTACTGAGGGTCAAATAGGGAACTTCTCGGTGGAATTACTGGATGAATTATTTACCTCACGTATAGAACCGCTACTTGTGGGCATTGCTAAAGATATTGTCGAGACTTTGAACGCTTGTGTTGCTGACCTGCTTAAAAAATGCTCTAAAATTACTGCCGCCATCAATGACTTTAGCTCACAACAAAAGGGGGATAGTCAGGCTAAGCATAGCTCACAAAGACCAGAGGGGGGCATGGGAGTGCCTTTTGGACCAACGAATCATCTAAGTCCCCGGGTGAATTGTAGTACCCTAGGTGGGTTGCAGAGCGTGGGCCAATCTCCTTCTGTCGCGCAGCCGCCATTAGGCAGGCATACCTCTGGAAACATGCCGCGGGCGGCTAGCCATGATGTAGCCCAGCCCTCGGGTCGCAGTGTGAGGCAGGCAAGGGGTTGTTCGGTTACCCTTGACCTTCTCCTGGAAGCGGCCCGCTGGTGGCTGTATTTGTAGGGGTCCCACCGCTCCGTGTGAGAGTGATGGAATCAACCTATGATTTGTTGAGGGAGTCCAAATCATGGTGCACTGCCTCCAGTTGTGGGGGCTTGGACATATCTTCTAATATCATCATGGCGAGAAGGGTGGGGTGGGTTGGGCGGAGGCCCAAGCGGCACGCGGGTGACTGCGTAATAGTCAACTTTAACAGCCCTGATATAGCAGACAGACTGTTTTGGGATGGGTCAGAGGTAGCGCAAATAGGACTTAGACCAGTCCCCCTAGGGTATATCTATCCTCCACCAGCTCAATTGTCATGTGGTATACATAGTCATTTTGAAGCTGCTCCCATTGTAAAAAATATTCCTCCCCTACCCCCCTGGCCACAATCTATCTGCCAACAGCAAACCACAGTGGGGAGTCAAATTTCTGGAGAGATTTTAAGGTCTGGAGACTGGCAGCTACCCAACAATGTTCCTTTGCCCCACCCCACTAACCCGATTTTGAATAATCGCTATACCCCACTGTCTAATTTGGAGACATAATGATTGACTGACAGTGTCGGACCAGCCACTCGTACCAAGTTACGCTAACCCTGTTGTAGGGGCTATCTGTAAATTAATTAGCTTGAATGTTGCTGGGATTAGATCTAAGAGAGCGGATGCAATTTGGCTTGATTTTTTAGGTAAACATGATATTATTGCCATGCAGGAATCATGGGACCCCTTAAGCAACTTCTGTATGGATGGCTATTCTAGCTTTGCGGTACCGGCTGTCACGGGTGGGGCGGGACGAGCGAAAGGGGGTCTAATACTTCTTTTTGCATTACACTTGAAGGGCACATTTACTCGACTGGTCTCTGGTTCGAATAATTTTCTCTGTGTTGAATGGTCCGTCTCCCACTCTCTGAAAATCCTACTGATCAATTTTTATAATTCTAGAGACTGTGTCGATTTTAATCAACATGTGGCCGCTCTGCAATGTTTTATTTTAGAATATAGTCAAAATCAAAACACTAGTTTCGAGATCGTCCTCATGGGCTATTTTAATGTTCATCCCTGTGATGCTGAGTGTCATGCTAGGGCCCAGGAGGCTCATGAGGGGCCAATAGGTGCTGCAGCCTCCCATTTTGAGCACTCCAAGCATGGGGAGGCTCTAGAGGAATTCCTTGCCATTACCAATATCTATGAGTTCAATCTTATAGAGGTTGGGGGCAGGGTTGTCACATATAAAGGCTCTATTTCAGGGACAGTGATCGATTATATTTTTATGTCCACTGGCGCCCTAGCGAGGGCCAGAGCTTACAAAGTCATCCCGTCCGCTCTTAGTGACCACAATCCGGTGTACGTGGAGCTGGATATGGCCGAGAGCACGGGCGACGTGTGTCATGTTCACCACAGTGATCCTCCCCTGATCACGAAAGATCAGGGTCGTAGGATCAAATGGGCTAAGGTGGTCCCCGCAACCTTTTTGGAGGATCTCTGAGCAAAAATGGATGGGCCTTGGGCCACTTGCCTTAATGATAATTCACCCGCAGCGGAGGTAATCAGCGCCTTCGAGGCAATCTGTTTACAGATCTCTAGGGACCTGACTTCCACCAATACCCGTAGATGTAGCAATTCTTTAAAATGGTTTGATGGAAGTTGCTCTAGGGCCCATAGGGTCTTGTTTCAGGCGTTGAAAAGTAGCCCCAGGGACAAGGCGGCAATTGCCGTAGCTAGAGGGGCTTACAAAGAGGCTATTGCCTTACGGAAAAAGGTGATAAAATCGGAGGCCTGGGATAATCTCCTATTAATCGACGTCCTACGGGAAAGCGGAAAGTTTTGGGCAACAATTAATCACCCATTCTTTTCGGGCATTGAGGGCACAGAGTTGGATTGTGTGATCCCGGACGACCAATGGTTTGACCATTTTAGTAATATGTATGGTGCGGGTGGTTTAAGTCCCCCAAGCAGTAGTATTTCCCTCGAACCCCACTCTCCGCCTCGCTTATCCTTTGACATTTTGGATGTGGAGAGAGCCATAAAGGAATCCTCTAGAAACAAGGCGCCGGGCCCCGACGGCATACTGGTGGATTTATACGGCTTATCCCCCAAACTGTGGGCAAGGATCTTAACAAATGTTTTTAATGCCGTCCCAGGTAACAGGTTTCCTGCATCATGGGCTACTGCGGTCATTATACCAATTTTTAAAAAGGGTCAGCGTCGAGACCCCTTTTGCTACAGACCCATTTCCCTGTTAGACTCGGCAGTGAAGATCTTGGGCAGGGTCTTACTCCATAAACTTAGGGTTGTTTTAGACAGTCGGGGTGTTTTGTCTAATCTGCAATATGGGTTTAGAGAGAATAGGGGGACCCTGGATCAATGCTTAAATCTGCAGCTTTTAATTAGTAAATATGAATACACGGTGGCGAAGGACGGGTCCCTTTTTATGGCTTTTATGGACCTGTCCTCAGCTTTTGATTTAGTTAATCGGTCGAAGTTATGGCATATCTTGCTGGAAATAGGCATTGACCCCCCCTAGTGAGTTTTTGGCAGCACTTCATCAGGATCTTTCCGCCTATGTAAGGGTCACCCAGGATGGAAAATGCACAAAGCATTTAAGGTCAGAGAGGGGGGTGAGGCAAGGATGTATCCTGGCCACACTCCTCTTTACCATCTATATTAATGGCCTGGAAAAGTCCCTGGGGAACCTGTGGGCGGAGGTACCGCGTGTAGGAGACTCAATTATACCGGTTCTTCTATACGTGGACGATGCTGTTCTGTTGGCTCGCACTGGCGTGGAGCTTCAGAAACTGCTGGATGCGTTTGGCGCCTTTATGGTCGCTTTAGACCTTAAGGTGAATATAAAGAAATCCCATTTTATGGTAGTGGGGAAAGAGTGCAAAAAACCTAAATCTAGGTCCTTTTTCTGTAATGGGGAAGAGATCTCGAGAGGAAAGGCCTTTTGCTATCTGGGGGTCCTCTTTGATGAGAGAGGCGCCTGGGGCCCGCAAATTAAGCTTAATAGTAACTCGGCAGCTAGGTCCACTTCAGCGCTGATGAGCTTTGCCAAAAGACTAGGGGCACGGCCGATGGAGGCCCTGCTGAAAGTTTATACCTCGAAATGCCTGGCTATTGCCATATATGGCGCTGCACTGTGGGGCTATGTCGCCCAGGACAAGATCCAAGTGGTAGAAAACAGATTTCTGAGACATTTGCTCTCAGTTCCTCAATCTACCCCTACTTCCTCTATTCACTCGGAGGTTGGCCTGGGATATGTTACTGACAAACTGAAGATGGCCCCTTTACTGTGCTGGGTGAAAACCTGATTAAATCAGGAAATCACTCTCAATCATATGATCCTTAATGACATCCTAGCTATGGACAATGTTAAAAGAATACCCTGGCTGGAGTACGTTAGAGCGGCGTTCTACCGTCTTGGGCATCCTGAGCTTTTCTCATCCCCATTACATATTGTAAAGGCAGACGTAGCGTGGATCAAGCAGTCATTTACAGACAGGGCAAAATTGGATCGTGAAGAGAGGGAACTCACAAAACCGAGTGTTAGAGCGCATTACATGCTTCTCTTATCTCCCTCACTGGAACCCTATTTAAGTATTGTCTCTAATCCACACCATAGATTTCTAATGCTGAGATTTAGATTTAACCTGATCCATTACTCATTAGGCTTTTATCCGTCCTGGGGTAAACCTGAATGCAGCAGGCCGTGCCAATGTGATAATTTTTCAAATCAAGATACATTGCACTTCATCATGTTTTGCGAGTTTTATTCTGCTAGCCGAAAAAAATATTTGTTCCCGATTCTGAAGGAAGCCGGTTTTTTACAAGTTAGACCTGCTTTGTTATTTCTTCAGCAGCTGAGCAGTACCCGCATTGTGTTTAGTGAGGCACATTTCTTGGTGGCAGCCGTGCGCTGCAAACCAAAAATTCTACACCAGTTTGTGTAATCCTGACTGACTTTTTAACGATTATTCTTCGGCATGGTATTTTTAACTCTGAAGATATGTTTTTAATATTGATGGTATACATTATGATTTTTTGATTGCATTATCTATTGTATGAAATCTGACCTTTTATGATTTTAATTAATCGAATAAAGTGTTTTTTGATGATGGTATTGCTGTTGTCAGGTATGCACATATCATGGTATTCGTTGACATTGTATTCACCCATTCCAACATAAGAATGTAGTTTGGTTGGCCAGTATCAGCTTTAATGGGTTAGCATGGCTAAAGTATGATGAAGAATATCGATCACGGCGAAGATTGAACCCAGCTAAGTCATAGGAGAGCTGGACTTTGAACTATGATAACAATTCATGCCACCATCAAGGCATAACCTACACTACAAATGGCTAGCAGGTTAGCGTTGCTGATAAGCAGTTTCCAGGGCGTACCACTATGGGGGCGTAGGGGGGTGCAGGCATTGAGGGCAGGCCACTTTGGAAGATGATGGAACTTCAACGAAGGAGCCTGTTACAGATACACTTGAACATTTCAAAACCACTGCTATATGTGGGATGGAAAGCCACCAGTCCTACATTCTCACAGTGGCCAAGGAGCGCTACATGGCGGCAGGGGCAGAGGAGGTTGGAAAGGGGATACAGGGAAAAAGCACTTATGCCAATTGGCTTCAACAAAATGGGCAAATAGCTGCAGATGTATCCCGACTGGGAAGCTGGGAAATCTATTTAAGTGCAGAGTTTACAAAAGGATTTAGAATTACCTAGGCATGCCCTAGGAGCAAGAGAAGGGCTGAAAATATGAGATTGTGCAAGGAGAAAGAGCAGATTATATACAAAATATGGACCAAGGATGCATCAGGTGGGATGATGCCGGACTGTTTGTAACTCTACCAATTGAAGCCTCACGAATTGCCATTGTGACACAGAAGAATGAGGCCAAATTCCATATGATACATCACCTTTTGTGCCCATAAGAATCCTCAGTGAATGACTATTTGGACAAAGAGGAATGTTCTGTTTCATACACCAGCATATATGAAGCAGTAAAGATGGTAAGCTCGTGAGAGAGACGCGCTGAATGGTGAAAGCTGATATAAAGTAAGCTTTGAGACTCTTGTGGTTACACCCATGAATTTCAAAAGCTTGGCATAGAATTTAAAGCATGTGCATAAACAGACAAAGCTATGTCCATGGGCTTGTTGCATGTGCAGCTTTCAAGAAGTTTAGCATATTCATAGAATGGACAGTAAGGAAGGTCGATCGGTCTTAACACGTGCTGTACTACATCAATCACTTTAGGATGGTGGGAAAATCGGGAGAGATGAGTGAATGCACAAGGCTGATGACAATTTTCTAGGAGATGACACATTATTTTGAGAATCCCAGTATGTGTTTACATTTCTAGAGATACATTTGCATAGTGGAGATGCTATCAAGTTTACCAGTGGATAAATGGAGGAGAACACAAGACCTATTGGTTATGGCCATTAGCAAGAAAATTGTGAGCTTAAGTTTCTTCAGGGATTGCGTGGACATCTGAACCTTGCGTGCAGTGATGGACCATAGGACAGCATTTTGCAGGCACCTGGTGTTATCAATGAGGGGAGTTGGATTGATTGCAATGAAGTAACAGGGTGGCAGCAGAATGACCCAGTAATGAGGATAGTAGAAATATTTTCTGGAGCATGTGTGCGGGCTCTAGACTATACAGTAAACGGATCTGCTGCTTGAGGTCTGGCTGGAAGCATGGAGAAAAAGGAAGCACAGCATTGCATTGTAGGATTTTTTTTTCCAGAGGTGCTGGTAGTCCGGCTTTGAGGAGAGCAGTTGCAAGATGAACACTTAAAGTCACTAAATTGATCTGAGCTCTACACCCCAGTAGGTAGGACACAGAGCAGACAGGCTTAACTTAGAGACAATGTGTGAAGTATTTATCTAGGCAGTAATTAAGCAGGCACAGCACCTCGACTGGACTGGAGAAATGAATGTGCCGAAAATAAGGGGCAGTATTGGACAAGAGAAACAAATACCCCTATATCGGCTAAGCAGTCAGGATTAGAATTTATTACAACATAAAGTGATTGTGATTGAAAAACTTTATTCGGTAAGGCAATTACATACCATAAAAGCGTTTACATATCAAATACATTAACAATTATACACATATCATTTTAACAGGATAAATTAGTTTGGCCTGACTAAATGGCAGTAAGTGCAAAAAAGAGAAAAGCGGTAAAAAGAAATGTTTTGACAATCATTAAAAATAGTAAAATAGAATAAAAATGTTTAGACGATACAGGACAGGAAAGAAACAAACCCCCGATAGCAATTTTAGGATGCATAGGAGGGCTAATCCCAGTTCATCGTAGGGTATGTTTGGATGACTCGTAAAGACCATCTGTCAATTGGATGTTTAAAAGCAAGGAGGGGGGGAAAATCTCCGTTTAGAGGTTAGTTCTATGTCGCACACAGAATTTTAAGAACGTTGCCATATTTTTTGCCAATGTTTCTGTTTCTAACATTTGGAGGGCCATAAAAGCTGGCCGACATTGGGTTAGGCCCAAATGTTTCAGAAAAGGGATCAGGTATAACTTTCTTGGCTCTACATAGAATTTACAAAACATAATTACATGCAAAGTTGTTTGGGGAGAAAGGTCGTCACAAGGGCGCGGCATCAGTTGGGTACTCCAGTCGTTTATCACAGGGAAAGTGATTAAGCGATGGAATATGTTCAGTCGCATTCTGGTGAGTAGGAATTTCTCATGATTACTTAGAATGGAATTTAAATAAGGCTCTATTTGGTCTGTTGTTTGTATAGAAAAAGACAATTGTACAGAGTTTTTGTTTAATTCAAGAGCCAGGCGCAGATCAGTTAGATGGGTTAAGCACATGTCTCGCAGTCTTTTTCTAGGGATTAAGATGATATTTTGGGGGTTTGAAAAGAGATGCTCAAGTCCTAAGTCCGTTAAAAAGTTTTTAACGAAAGCAAGCCAAGTGATTAGTGATCCGTGCTCCAATTTCATGCAATCGTTAATGAGTTCCTGAGTGAATTTTAATTCTGGTGTGGACCAGATGCGGTGCCATAAAAGAATAGGCTGCATGCGTATCACGTCAGTGATATATGGAAGGCCCAGTTCGCTGTGAATATTAAAAGTTGAAGTGGACGGTGGAACTCCCAACAGAAATTTCAGAAAGGAGTTCTCTGTCTTTTGAAGTAAAGTGACTCGTGCATTTCCCCAAATCCCGGCCCCGTAGGTTGCTGTACTAAGGCATTTTGAGTTGTAAATGTCTAACATTTCCTTAGATGCTCTTTTGCCCAACCTCCGGGCGAACACTCTCAGGGCCGTTGTTGCTTTTAGAAATTGTAAATTTCTATTCTCTATTGCACTTTTCCAGGTGGTTTTGTTATCTATCACGACTCCTAGGTAGGGATAAGTGGTGGTATACTCTATTTTGGTGTCGTATAAATAGATGTTTTTCTTTTTGCGTGAATGTTTCCCTGATGCCATCACGAAGGTCTTTTTGGCATTAATGTTTAGGTCCAGATGTTTCATAAAATTTGTATATCTGACCAGGGCCCGTTGTAACTCAAGGGGGGTGCGGGCGAGTATAACTGCGTCGTCCGCGTATAGGAGGGCGGGGATTGGGCGTTGTTTAATGTGTGGTTGGTCCTGGCTACCTTTTAACAGGGCTACTTCTAGGCCGTTGGTGTAAATGTTAAAAAGAAAGGGAGCCAGGACACAGCCTTGCCTTACCCCCCGCTCAATTCCAAAAGATGATGTTAACTGCCCCCCAATGCCATATCTTACTCTAGTGGTGGTGTTCGAGTAAATTTCTCTGATGTAGTTGACCAGATTGGTATCAATGCCCAATTGGGTCATTACAGTCCAGAGCTTGGTGTGATCTACGCAGTCGAAAGCTGCGGACAGGTCGACGTATGCCATGTAAAGACTGCCACCCTTTGCATGGACATACTTCCCTCTCAGAAGGGTAAGGTTGAGGACCTGTTCCGTGGTGCCTCTACCTTCCCTGAACCCGAACTGAAGGTCAGATAAGATGTTATTTGTCTCGGCCCAGTTTTGTAGGCGTGCTAAGAGGATTCTACCTGCTACTTTTCCAAAAGAATCCAGTAAGGAAATGGGTCTGTAGCACGCAGGACTGTTCCTATTTCCCTTTTTAAATATGGGTACTAGGATCAAGTCTGACCAAGAAGTTGGTAGTCCTACGTGTCCCAGCGCCTCTAAAACGTTTAATAACAGATGAGCCCAGAGGTCGATGTTTGATTTATATAGGTCCATAGGGACCGCGTCAGGTCCCGGGGCCTTTCCTGACCTGCTAACGTTCAGGGCCAGCTCTACCTCTGCGAGCTCAAAATTCATGTTTAATGAGTTGGTTCGGGGCGTTGGTGAGGAGTGAGTGTGTGTAAGTTGCACGGCCGGGTTTGAAAAAATGTTTGAGAAATGGGTGACCCACTCTTGTTCGGAGATGGTAGTTTCGAGTGTACCGCTAACTTTCGGTCCCGTCAGAAAGGAAGAGTTTACGGTCTCCCAAAAAGTTACCGAATCTTTATTTTGGCAGCTATTATGTAATGCAATCCAGTGTTCTTCTTTAAGTTCCCTTTTCCTGGATGCTACTGCCTTATTATAGTTTTGCCTGGCTGTTGAGATTTCAAGGATATTTCTTGGGGATTTTTTGAGGGCAATCTTGAGGTTTTTGTGGGCTCTGGAGCATACTGAGTTGAACCACCTGAACTTGGGTTTATCCTGTGGTGTTTTTTGCACCCGTGGGTGCACTGTCAGGACATTCTTAACCTCTAGTGTTATTTTTTCATAGTTAGCCACAATCTCTGCAGGAGTAGACGTCTCCGTTAAGCAGACTTCAAAGGCTGGGCGGGCCGCATTAATTATAGTTTCTAGAATGGCAATGGGGTTAATTTTAGACCATTTCAGTGCGTAGCCATTTGAACGGGGCATGGAGATAAGATCTGCGTGAAGTAGTGTTTCAGCATTTTTTTGTGGGGCACTGGTTTGAATTATAACGGTCAATGGAAAGTGATCACTAAATGCACAATCATGAGTGATGACATCAGTGATCAGGTTAGGGAAAATATTCCCTACTAGAATGAAATCAATACAGGAGGATAAGCCTCTGCCGTTAAAAGTTGGGGCAAAGGGAGTTGTGGGGATGGTAAGTTCATTTGCAAAGGCCAGTTGGAAAAGAATCATGGTCTCATTCAGAACAGACCCCTTATGAGAGTGTAAAAAATGAGGGATATTATTTTGTAAATGGTCCAAGTGACCGCAATTACCATTTAAGGTACTCTTACATAGTGCTGAGTTAAAGTCCCCCCCCCCAGATTATTATTGGTTCCTTATCTTTAGTGGAGGTAAGTTGTTTTTGTAAGGAAACGCGAATTTCTTTTATAACCTCTGCAAATCTAGTATCCGGGAGGTTATTGTAGAAGTTGACTATTAAGATGGGTGACATTCTACTTATGGTGACTCGTATAATCTGGTATTGTGGCTCAATTTTAAGGGTGTGGGCCTCCAAAGTTGGTATTAAATTTGAGACATATATGGTTAATCCCCCCTTTGCTCTACCAGATGTTGAAGGGAGTGCTGGGCTGAAAAAGGTCTTAAAGCCGTTTATATGTAAAGGGGTTGTTGACCATGTCTCCTGGAGAGCGATGATTTCGTTTTCTTTAATGAATTTGATCCATTCTTCGTTTTGGATCTTTAGACGGAGACCTGATATATTCCAGAATGTTATTTTTAAAGGTGAGTTTATTTTCTTGCGTATAGGGTTAATCCTACGAATGTTTTGCTTGTGTGCAGTAGGGTCCATGCTGGTTCTAGTGTCACCCTCCCTATGAGGTCTAGCTGTCGGAGGGAAAATATTTTCAGGAGTACTGATCTGTTCAGGGTTGAGTGCGATCCCTTGTTGATTTGTGGGTGTTAGGTGAGTTGAGAAAGGAAGGGTCTTATTTTTTCCAAGATGTAACTCAAAGTGGGCAGTTGATAGAGGTGGAGGAACGATGGCGATCGGAGGGACAGAGTTGTCCGATGATGTTAACTGTCAGTCCACCTCCTCTAGTGTGGCAAGCTGTTCAAATCTATTTTGGGTAAGGATACACCCATTCCCTCTATGAGCACTTATTTGCTCGCTGTGGTAGAAATAGTCAAGTGACACCATGTTAATGTGAGTGATTTCATGTGTTATTGTCCTGTTGATTCTAAGTAGAGAGCGAACTAGGCCTGGTGACCTAAAGTTTACAACTATACAGTCTCCGGGACTTTTTTTGTGAGAGTCACCAATCCAGCCCACTCTCCGCACCATCAAGATCTGGTTTGTATGTCTTGGGTGGAAGTAGGTGCTTTTAGTAAGTCAGTAGGTGACCTTGTTCCTTAACGAGACCCATGTTTCGGTAGAGTCTTTTTGTAAGAAAGGGACATTTGTTAGGACCAGGACGTATGGGCGGGCAGCTGGTGGTAAGTGTAAGTGATCTTTATTGGGGATAGTAGAAGCTATAGAGTCTGCCCTGTTGTTATGATTTGGAGTTACTTTAGAGCTCACAGGTGGGTCTAATTCAGTATTTGGTCTTAAGGGTCCCTTTGTTACTTGAATCTTCGTCGGTCTAGTTGTGGGGAGAAGAGTAGGGGTATTTACACTAGGGTTATTGGAATGATTGATTAAAAGTGGTGAATTCCGGTTTTGTTGCGCATTTGATTGACTGGTTACCAACGATGTATTTGTCAAGTTTGGTCGGGTTATGCCATCGAGTACGGTTTTAGTGAGTTGGACAAATTTGTCTTCAAATACCGAAGAAAGTAGAGAAATCATTTCACCAAGTTTGTCTTCGATGTCATGACTGATGGCTAATTGTAGTGTCTTTACACTATTTTCTACCGATAGCTTGATCGTCTCGCCAAGAGTAAATAATTGGTCATGGGGAAATAGATTTATATCCTCTGTTTGTATGCCTATATCACAGGTAGCTGGAAATGGTAAAGTCTTCCCCCCTTTGGGAAGCTGACCTTTTTTATGTGTCCCCCTCCCAATACTCATTTTAGTTTTGGCTTTCCCTCGTGTTAGAGGGCCCTTTGATTGTGGTACACCGACGTTCGACCGGAGTCCAATTCGTTCAGATGAGGTTGAGAGGGGATTAGGAAGAAGTTCAGTGGTGATCATCAGGGTAGGTGATTTAGGCAGTAAGGATGAATTTGAAACATCAGAAGTTCTGTTGGATCTTGTCAAGGGTTCTAAGGAGAGCCTCCTTTCGGTTGATTGTATTTCCTGTATGATTAGGGATTCTGCCCTCAACAGATAGGCGTCTAATGTGCCCGCTGTACTTTTGCGTGTTTCCATTTTGGAAAGGCGGAACGATTACAAGGAAATGGAAATTGATGAGTAACACAATACGGTTCACGCTATGGTAAAGGTAAAATAAAACTTTACCGTCTGCTATGGTTAACGAAACCTTAAGGAGCAATGCGGGGGCAGTAGTCTTTAATCCGATGATAAGACTTTGCGACGATGTCCCAATGGCACGGCGAAGAGGAATGGCCCAGCCCGGCCTCCCTCGGCCCCGGACGGCCACAGACGGCCCGCCCTCTGCCCGGGCTCAGCCCGGCGCCGCCCGCGCGCGGTCCCGCGACGCGGAGGTTGAGCGCGCTTTTAGTAGCGCCTCCAGGCGCGTCCAGTGGGCGTAACCTTCCGCCCCGCCCCACCAGGTGTTACTGGGAGGTGTAGTCCCCCTCCTGGCCGCAACCGCTAGCGTGTCGAACGCGGTGACAGGCGGCGAGAGGGGGACACGGCACAGGCAGGCAGAAGGCAATTGGAATCCCCAGCACTGAGGGCAACGCACAGAGTCCGTCTCCGAAGCAGCAAACAGGTTTGAACACCCCCGCTCCACCGAGGGTGAGCGCGCTTTTAGTAGCGCCTGCAGGCGCGTCCAGTGGGCGTAACCTTCCGCCCCGCCCCACCAGGTGTTACTGGGAGGTGTAATCCCCCTCCTGGCCGCAACCGCTAGCGTGTCGAACGCGGTGACAGGCGGCGAGAGGGGGACACGGGCACAGGCAGGCAGAAGGCAACTGGAATCCCCAGCACTGAGGGCAACGCACAGAGTCCGTCTCCGAAGCAGCAAACAGGTTTGAACACCCCCGCTCCACCGAGGGTGAACGCGCTTTTAGTAGCACCTCCAGGTGCGTCCAGTGGGCGTAACCTTCCACCCCGCCCCACCAGGTGTTACTGGGAGGTGTAGTCCCCCTCCTGGCCGCAACCGCTAGCGTGTCGAACGCGGTGACAGGCGGTGAGAGGGGGACACGGGCACAGACAGGCAGAAGGCAACTGGAATCCCCAGCACTGAGGGCAACGCACAGAGTCCGTCTCCGAAGCAGCAAACAGGTTTGAACACCCCCGCTCCACCGAGGGTGAGCGCGCTTTTAGTAGCGCCTCCAGGCGCGTCCAGTGGGCGTAACCTTCCGCCCCGCCCCACCAGGTGTTACTGGGAGGTGTAGTCCCCCTCCTGGCCGCAACCGCTAGCGTGTCGAATGCGGTGACAGGCGGCGAGAGGGGGACACGGGCACAGGCAGGCAGAAGGCAACTGGAATCCCCAGCACTGAGGGCAACGCACAGAGTCCGTCTCCGAAGCAGCAAACAGGTTTGAACAACATAAAGTGAAATACACAAGAAAACTGATGAAAAACAAATCAAATCAGATGCTTAACTACATATAAATACAAGCCCTGATGAAGTTCAAGAGAGCTTGAACGAAACACGTTGGCTAGATGTGTTTTAATCATTGGATTTTACATTTTGGATATTGAATAAAGCAATAATTTATCTAATGGACTGAAAGATCTATTGTTCTACTTAATTACGGGTGCACCATTCCAGCATTTGTCCTATAAAGCAGAAACAATGTTGAAATGCAAAATAATAAAAATCCCTAAATGAATTAGAAAAATAGAGTGAAATGTAATAAACAAAGTGGCACAACAATGAAAAAGAATTAATAAGGGGAATTGGAGATATGAATTTTTTAAGTTTTAAGTGGGAATGGGGCCAAGAAGTACAAAGTGCCAATGAGAGATAATGATTGCAGTGGAATAGGACATAGGCATGATTTTATGCTGACCACGGTGGAGCACGGGTCAGATACACTAAACAGGCTCAACCTGGTCAGAGATTTTGCCTTCTCACTTTAGTCCTTTAAGCCCCAATACACCACAGGAGTACAATTCTAAAGCCCCATAGGACCTTAGGGGAGGCACTTAGAGACTCACATAGTGGCAGGTAAGGGCCAACTGGAGAATCTAGTCCAGGTCCAGTTGGCATTGGTCAGCTGGGCAGTTACATGAAAAGGCCTCTTGTTCCATGCTGTGTCCCTGTAGCTTTAACAGGAGTTCAGCCGTATGACCTTTGGAGGCCACTCCTTTCTCCCGGGTAAAATAGGGAGAGGAGGTCCAGTCATCTAGGCTCTTATCGAGTCTCAAACAGCAGTCCTCTTCTGATCTTCCACAGGTTGAGTAGTGTTCTGAAGTGGGTGCCTGGAAATGCCACATTTATGCTGGTATGAGCAGTGGGTGGAAATGACCCCTGAGATCACCCTAACCAATGGAGTAAAGGCTCCTGGGGACATCCCAACCTACTTTGTGCTTTTTCAAGATGGTTGAAGTCTTCAGCCACACTAAACTTGGGTTGTGAGGGCTGGGAGTGTTCTTTGGGAGTGTAGAATGATAATCCTAGTGTCCTCCCATATCTAACACCTAAATCTAGTGTGTGGCAGTCCTGGTACCCACAACAACACAGAGACAGAAGTCTGGTAAAACAAAGCTAAGTTCTCAGCAACCAGACATGGGATACACAAGAAATGTATTGGTGTCTCACCTTCACCCTAATGACCAACCTCTGAAACCCATAAGGCATCACTTTAAACTAAAAGTGCCCTCCTCGCAGTGTGGCCTAGCTCGCAATGGAGTGAGACGCGTTTCTCCGCGTCTCCGAATCCCCGCTTGCTGTTTCAGCCTGCATCCGGCACTGGTACAGGGATAAATCCGTCCTAACTGGTGATGCAGACTCCTAACACTCTCTGCCACGGGGGAAGGGCGAGCCTGATCTTGGCCGGCAGAAATCAAGCAACCCCAGTAAGCCGCTGCTAAACCAGTCCCGCCATCTTGCAGCATTGCGTTCTGTGCATCCCTGGCTTGGGGCAGAGGTGAAGAGAGAGCTCCTGGCTCCGTAGGCTTGAGGCCCTCAGAGGCAGGACACAGGAGCCCCGACATAACCTACCTGCCTCTCTCCTCTGAATTCCAGAGGCTCTGAAGAAGCAGGGGGGGGGCAAAAAGCCCACTAGACGCCAGGGATTTTTTTTAGGGCAAATTTGAATTAGGGTGGGGGCTCCCAAAACAGGCATGCCCATGCCGCCACCCCCTCCCCCCAAAAAATTACAGTCTTCCTGCCCCCCGGGGGGCAGATGGGGCAGCAGCCCAAATCTGCCCCCCCCGGGGGGGCAAAAAGTTCACTAGACGCCAGGGATTTTTTTGGGCAAATTTTAATTAGGGTGCGGGCATTGGCATGCCTGTTTTGGGCAGCCCCTACCATAATTAAAATTTGTTAAAAAAACTGCCTGGCAACTAGTGGACTTTCTGCCCCCCCCCCTCCCCCTGGGAGGTAGATGGGGTCATTAGCACCAAATCTGACCCGCCGGGGGGGCAGAAAGCCCACTAGATGCCAGGGATTTATTGGGGGCAAATTTGAATTAGGGTGGGGGCTCCCAAAACAGGCATGCCCATGCCACCACCCCCTCGCCTGCAAAAATTACAGCCTTCCTGCCCCCCCTGGGGGGAATATGGGGCAGTAGCCCCCAATCTGCCCCCCCGGGGGGCAAAAAGCCCACTAGACACCAGGGATTGTTTTGGGCAAACTTTAATTAGGGTGGGGGCATTGACATGCCCGTTTTGGGCAGCCCCCACCCTAATTAAAATTTGCCAAAAAAAATCCCTGGTGTCTAGTAGGCTTACTGCCCGGCATTAGCCCCCAATCTGCACCTCCGGGGGGCAAAAAGCCCACTAGTCGCCAGCGATTTTTTTTTTTGGGCAAGTTTGAATTAGGGTGGGGGCTTCCCAAAATGGGCATGCCCATGCCCCCAACCTCTCCCCGCAAACATTACAGCCTTCCTGCCTTACCATTTTTCTCGGAAGACTTTGGGGAACACGGGGTGGGTGGAATTTTGGGGACCCACACAGATTCCAGAACTTTACACCACAGAAATATGAGGAAAATGTGTTTTCTTAACAACTTTTTAAGTTTGCAAGGGATTCTAGGTAACAGAACCTGGTGAGAGCCAGTCAAGTCACCCCATCCTGGATTCTCCTGGGTATCTAGTTTTAAAAAATGTACAGGTTTGCTGGATTTCCCTAGGAACCGGCAGAGCTAGGGTTCAAAATCTACAGCTAGGCATTTTGCAAGAAAAGGGTCAGTTTTCACTGTGAAAATGTGGTGTGTCCATATTGCGTTTTTGGCCATTTCCTGTTGCGGGCTCTAGGCCTAACCACACAAGTTAGCTACCATTTTTCTCTGAAGACTTTGGGGAACGCGGGGTGGGTGGAAATTTGTGGATCCATGCAGATTCCAGAACTTTCCACCACAGAAATGTGGGGAAAATGTGTCTTGTTTTGACAATTTTTTAGGTTTGCAAGGGATTCTGGGTCACAGAACCTGGCGGGCGGCAGTCAAGGCACCCTATCCTGGATTGCCCTGGGTGTGTACGTTTCAAAAATTTATAGGTTTGCTAGGTTTCCCTAGGAACCGGCAGAGCTATCGTTCAAAAACTACACCTAGGCACTTTGCCAAAAAAGGGTAATTTTTTACTGCAAAATTGAGGTGTGTCCACGTTGCGTTTTGCGCCTTTTCCTGTCGCGGGCACTAGGCCCACCCACACAAGTAAGGTACCATTTTTCTCAGAAGACTTTGGGGAAAGCGGGGTGGGTGGAAATTTCTGGATCCACCCAGATTCCAGAACTTTCCACCACAGAAATGTGGGGAAAATGTGTTTTTTTGGACAATTTTTAGGTTTGCAAGGGATTCTGGGTAACAGAACCTAGAGGGAGGCAGTTAAGTCACCCCATCCTGGATTACCCTGGCTGTCTATTTTTCAAAAATGTATACGTTTGCTAGGTTTCCCTAGGTGCCGGCAGAGCTATGGTTCAAAAACTACAGCTAGGCACTTTGCCAAAACAGGGTCCTTTTTCACTGTGAAATTAGGGTGTGTCCACGTTGCATTTTGCGCCGTTTCCTGTCACGGACACTCAGCCGATCCACACAAGTGAGGTTCCATTTTTTTCGGACGACTTTGGGGAATGCGGGGTGGGTGGAAATTTGTGGATCCACGCAGATTCCAGAACTTTTTACCACAGAAATGTGGGGAAAATGTGTTTTTTTGACAATTGTTTAGGTTTGCAAGGGATTTTGGGTAACAGAACCTGGTGGGAGGCAGTCAAGTTACCCCATCCTGGATTCCCCTGGGTGTCTATTGTTCAAACATTTATAGGTTTGCTAGGTTCCCCTAGGTGCCGGCAGAGCTATGGTTCAAAAACGACAGCTAGGCACTTTGCCAAAAAAGGGTTATTTTTCACTGCGAAATTGAGGTGTGTCCATGTTGCGTTTTGAGCCGTTTCCTGTCGCGGGCACTCGGCCGACCCACACAAGTGAGGTTCCATTTTTCTTGGACGACTTTGGGGAACGTGGGGTGGGTGGAAATTTGTGGATCCACGCAGATTTCAGAAGTTTCCACCACAGAAATGTGGGGAAATGTGTTTATTTTGACAATTTTTAGGTTTGCAAGGGATTCTGGGTAACAGAACCTGGTGGGAGGCAGTCAAGTTACCCCATCCTGGATTCCCCTGGGTGTCTATTTTTCAAAAATGTATAGGTTTGCTACGTTTCCCTAGGTGCCGGCAGAGCTATGGTTCAAAAACTACAGCTTGGAACTTTGCCAAAAAAGGGTCATTTTTCACTGCGAAATTGAGGTGTCTCCATGTTGCGTTTTGCGCCGTCTCCTTTCGTGGGCACTAGGCCGACCCACACAAGTGAGGTGCCATTTTTCTCAGAAGACTTTGGGGAACGCGGGGTGGGTGGAAATTTCTGAATCCACGCAGATTCCAGAACTTTCCACCACAGAAATGTGAGGAAAATTTGGGTTTTTTGACAACTTTTAGGTTTGCAAGGGATTCTGGGTAACAGAACCTGGTGGGAGGCAGTCAAGTTACCCCATCCTGGATTCCCCTGGGTGTCTATTTTTTAAAAATGTATAGGTTTGCTAGGCTTCCCTAGGTGCCGGCAGAGATATGGTTAAAAAACTACAGCTAGGCACTTTGCCAAAAAAGGGTAATTTTTCAATGCGAAATTGAGGTGTGTCCATGTTGCGTTTTGTGCCGGCTCCTGTCGCGGGCACTAGGCAGACCCATACAAGTGAGGTACCATTTTTATCGGGAGACTTAGGGTAATTCAGATTTGTTAGGCTACTGTTATTACCTATTGATTTTCGATGCATTTCTGCCTTCCAAATGAAAGACATTGTGTAAAAGAGAAGTCATTTTTAAAAAATGACCGAGAATTCTCATGCTAGTATGAGTATTCCCCATTTCGGAAATGTGCAAATATCTACTCTTTCTAAACTCTATATTTCGTTCCCATTTCAGAAATACATAGGTGTCTTTCATACCGATTTTTCCATGTATATATTTTCCCACAATAATTTCTATATACCCGGTACATAATATAAAGTCATTGCAAATTGCTGCTCAGTTTTTGACTCTGGGTTCGTCGGGTTCTTGGTGAACCTAAAAGTCCTATATATCTCCAGAACCAGTAAGGTCCAGCGGATGTAACGGTATATTGCTTTCAAAGCGCTGTCATAATTAGAAGAAGTTACAGGTGAAAACGTTGACACAAAAGGCTGTTTTTTTCAAATAATGTTCAATTTTTCCTATATTTAACTGTTAGTTTCTATAAATAAACCTTGATGGATCTACACAAATGACCCCTTGCTGACTTCAGAATTTTGTCTACCTTTCTAAAATGTATAGCTTTCCAGGATCCATTATTACTTTCATACCCATTTCTACCAGTAACTGGAAGGAGGTTGAAAGCACAAAAAATAGCAAAAATAGGCTATGTCCCAGAAAAATGCCAAAACTGTGTAAAAAATGTTGGTTTTCTGCCAAAAGTCTGTCATTCCCTAAAAGCTGGGAAAAGTGTGATTTCAGCCTCACAAACCCTTTTTTGATACCATTTGCAGGGAAAAACCCAGACGCTTTCATTTGTAGCACTTTTTTTGCATCTTTCCCTAAAAAAATAAAATGTAGCTGTATTTAGGGTAATTTCTGGGACCCCTCCAGGGGAATCCAGAAACATTGGGTACCTTTAGAATCCCTATGATGTTGGAAGAAAAGGAAGCAAATTTGGTGTGGATACCTTATGTGGTCAAAGTTACAGGGGCCTAAGCGCGCACTACCCCAAATAGCAAAAAAAAGAGTTAGCACTGGGGGGTGGGGGGGGGAAGGCCTAGCAGCGAAGGGGTTAATGGAGCTTTACCATGTGAATCTGATGAAGAGAGTTCTTTTGCCATGTTGATGAAAGTCACTGACACATGGGACAAATTGAAATGAGTACAAGAAAATGTCTCAGAGGCAAAACAGAATGGACTGGTAAGAGGTGGATGTAAGAAAGATGCTAATGACATTTAGCTGTCAGCTGACGGAAGGCCAGTGTTGCCGATAGCTTCTAGTTTCCTATGACACGATATTATCATGGATACACACATTTGGGGAGAGACGCCATGGTGAGACTATTCAGACAGAGTTGGTACAACCACAGGTTCAAAATGTTTGCAGAAGACTTCTATCACCAGTGTGCAATATGTCAGCAACTGAAAGCAGTGAAAAGAACACGTCACATTGACACGCATAGGGAGATCAGGTGGTGCGTTTAACAGAATGCGGATGGATTTTATTGAGATACCTTTTCATAATGGGTTGAAATATATCCTGGTGATTGTCTGTATTTTCTCGAGATGGGTCGAAGCCTACCCGTTGAGAAGAAATGAAAGTCTGACTGTAGCCAAGCTGTTTTTGTGAGAACTGATTCCTAGGTACGGCATGCTGATTTCTCTTGAGTCAGAGGAATTTACTTCAACAATGAAGTGATGCAGATGATTTGTACAGCCTTACAGATTGAGTAAAGACTACTCTACAGTTATAGACCAGAAGCATCAGGTATCGTGGAGCAAATGAATGGTACCATCAAATCTAAATTGGCAAAGGTCTGTGCTTTAACCTCCCTAAAGTGTCCAGATGCTTTACCTTTAGTGTTAATGAGCATTCAAAGTACCCAAGACAGAAAGACAGGACTATCAGCACATGAAATCCTAATGGACAGGGCAATGAGAATACCTGCCCTTATGAATATTGCAGACAACATAATCTTGGATTACTCAAAAGAATTAGATGACATGGTTCGTTCTGCCTCTAATCAGGTATCAGGGGCCACACCAGACTTCCATCAATAAACTTGCCACAACCATAATCATGGTGATTGGGTCATAATTACGAAGCATGTCCAAAATACCTGTATTGAACCCAGATGGAAATGCCCCTTCCAAGTGATTTTGACAACAAACACTGCTGTCAAGTGTGCTGGAGTAGCAAATTGGATTCATGCTTCATACATCAAAAGAGCAAACCAGAAGAAGTGCCCTTGATCATCGAACCTGGAAGAACAGCTTTGGTGTTTGCACTGCCAGAAAAAAGACCACCCAGACCAGCAGCACCAGTGCCAAACCAGCCACAAAAAGAAGAGAGGAAATTGAAAAACAAGATTGTCTATTTAGAAATCTAAACCGTTAAAAGAAAAATGACAAAGAACTCTAATTGTATCGAAGAAGCCATTCCCAAAACTCAACTAAGCTTTTGTTTGACTCATAGAGAATGTGTTGTATTAGAAATAAGTGTAAATGTATCATGGGATCGATTTTTGTAATAATGATCACTTTGGTACTAATAGGGTTATATTTGACACCAGAGTCAGAATTTAAAGAGAAGAACCTTACTAATACACACACACTTGACCTTAGAGGAAATTCTCTCATACTTTTGTAAGTTATAAAAAGGAAGAATTTTATACTAATGTTTATACCAGATCAGTTCAAGAATACACTAATGCTACGGATGCAAAGGTATGCTATGTTTGTGCACATTTACCCACTTCTGTTTCTGAGGAGGTTACATACTATCATATACCTCTGTCTTATGCTGATTTCTGTATTATTTAATCATTAGTTTATAGACAAGGACTTTTTGAATATTTCTATTCTAATCATGATTTAGTACTTTCTAGAGTACCTTTTTTTGTAAACAGATTTTATTGAGGTTTTCAAGTATCAGATGGGTATACAAATACATCTCTTTTGTCAATAACTGTAAGAACCTCCAATAAACAGGGCAACACAGCCCATTCCAGCAGCTCACTTCCCCACCCCCGCCCCGTGAGTCAGCGCAAATGGGATCACAAATGGGGAAAGTGGAACAAAGATTGAGGCAACATCTGTATCTCTACGACAATTGAACTCAGGAATGAGAGGGGGCGGATGCTGGGAGGGGCAGCACCGGATCAGCATAACACTGAGTAAAGGGTCCCGAGAGTCCGCTTGTCAGGAGGATTCCAGACTAAATAGATGGTGTAAAAACACAGAAGCCTCGGGGGCGTTCGGGACTGCAACGATGCTGGTAGGCGGTGTGGTGAAGGGGGCGGGGAAATGGACGAACTGGTAGTGGTAGACATTGGCACATTGTCAATATATTTGTTATGCTCGCTGTCTTTGTTATCAATAAAAAGTGTTTTAAAAAAAAAAATGAGGCACTTTGACACAGAACAGCCCAGCATAAAATGAAGGGGGCATTGGCGAGCCGGTTGTGAAGGTGGCGGCATAAAAGAGCAGCTCTAGGTGACAAGCCAGATTTCTGCTGACAACTGAACCTGACCGAGGTGTCAACTGGAGAGTGCTGCAGAAAGACACATAACCATGATCGTCCATGTTGGTACTTGTCCATGGTGGTATCTGTGAGGACTTCTCGAAGTGAGAGATGGCCCTTTGACCAGCATGGATGAGCTATAGCATATAGGCCAGATTGATCAGACCCACCTCTGATGCCATTGACAGAAAACTTGCAGTGACCATTTGGAATTGGGGTGCAGCCCTGCCATTGAACTGCTATGAAAACTGGTCTGCCTGCTAAAGGCCTGGGGTTGTGCACTAATAAGCTGTCTCTTGTTACTTGTTTACTGCATGGAGCAGTTTCCTGGAGACTGTTCTACATTGTATATTCTCATTAGATGGAGATTGCTGACTACGTGTTGAGACTGTCTGGCCTTCTTACCGGGGGAGTGAGGTGCTGACTGCTTACCTGTGCAGATGCAGATGGTGATGGAAGGACATCGGTAGACCTACAGACTATATAAGTCAATGTAATTTTTGCAACTTATGTCTATGCACAAAAGGTAGTAATGTGGATAAAGGCGATCCCAAGCAATCAAACCTCTAATTTGACTCAAAATCCCACATTACAAGTTCAGGTTTAAATTCTGATCCCTGTGCAAACCTATTTTTGCACAGGCATCGGAATTATGAGTAATGTGATAATTATTACAGTCTCGTAGTTTTCTGCTGCAAAATTCCAACAGGTCAAATCTGCAAAATTTATCAGGGGAAAAATGACCAGTATTGACCAGTCATGCAGATTTTGTTGCTGTAAGAGTGGGGAAACATCCATTACAATGCAGTCATTACATCGCACTGCTTTTACAATGTAACTGTTACAACGCAACTGCCTTTACATTGCATGCCATTACAACGCATACCATTACAATGCATGCCATTACAACGCATTATATGGTAAGTAATGGAGATTTTTTAGTTTTAGGGTGGGTATGGGTTTTGGGGTAGATGGGAATAGTAATTTTTACCCCTACACTATCCAACACTTTCCCTACTGTTGCACTCACTGGAGTGGGAATAGTAATGTTTACCCCTACACTATCCAATACTTACCCTACTGTTGCACTCACTGGAGTGAGAATGGTAATTGTTACCCCTTCACTATACAACACTTACCCTACTGTTGCCCTAAAAGTATTATGCGTTGTAATGATATGCGTTGTAATGGTATGCGTTGTAAAATCATGCAATGTAATGGTAGTTGTGATGTAAAAAACCACGTTGTAAAAACATGTGTTGTAATCGTTTGCGTTGTAACATCATATATTCGTAAGAGTGGTGCTGTAAACATGGTTCATATGTTATTCCTCAAAAACTTGTAAACGGGATATTTTTCGCAACCTATAAATTCCTACTCTGCGATTTTATCAGGTGCCATAAATATCACACCATTTACAGGGCCACTTGTGCTGAGGGCTAACGTGGCAAAGGAGGAACAAAGAATAAGATATTGCCCCCGATAATGAGGCTACTAAAGGTAATCGGATGCCAGAAGGTGACCAGCCATGAAATCCTTGTTAGAAAAGAACAAAGGTTACAGCAATTGGCAGCAAAATTGACAACTTAGCATTATGACGTAACCAAATGAAAGAAAGGCTCGATATTCAAGTTGTAAGAATTGATATGGTGAAGTACAGTATATCAGATATAGATGATTACACAATAGCTCACAACAAAAAGATTCTGTCCTGGAAATGAACTAAGGAAAGCTGGGAAGCTTGTTGAATCCATGGATTACAAAGATTATCAATCAATCAGCATTTGAATAGCGCAGCACTGTCACCGCTAGGGGTATCTGGGTGCTGTGGATGCAATGTCAGAGAAGAGGCAGAAAAACAAGCAGAAAACGAGCCGAGGTCGCAAAAAAACTGAAGGCAGCAGAGGGTAGCGGAGTGCAGGCAAGCTGGACCTTTGCAGGGGGAGCTAGCATGAGGATTATGACACTAACATGCAACTGACAGTCCAGGAACTGACCACCCTGCTCCACACCTCAATCACCACCGCAACATTTCCTGATGCCTGGAAACACGCCATGGTCAGACCACTACTCAAAAAACTCTTTGCCGATCTGAGCATACTCAAAACCTACCAGCCAATCTCTCTGCTCCCATTGCCAGTGAAGGTTCTGGAAAAGATCATCAACAAGCAACTCACGACACACCTGTAGCAGAACCAGCTTCTCAAGCCCTCCCAATTTGGCTTCCACAGCAATCACAGGACTGAAACCGCCCTTATCACAGCCACTGATGACATCCGAACTCTCCTCGACCGAAGAGAAACAGCAGCTTTTATCCTCCTCGACCTCTCAGCAGCCTTTGACACCATATTCCACCACACGCTGGTCTAACGACAACACCATATCAGCATCCAAGGGGACGCATTGAGGTGGATCACCTCCTTCCTCACCAGAAGAACCCAGAGGATCCACCTCCTACCTTTCACCTCCGAACCCAAGGAGATCACCTGCGGTGTCCCCCCAGTGCACATCCCTCAGCCCATGTATATATGACCCCGCTGGCCAACATAGTCAGATCCCACGATCTCAACATAATTTCCTGTGCAGATGACATTCAACTTATCCTCTCACTCACCAACGACCCCACCACCACCAGAACCAACTTCCACAGATTCATGACAAGCGTTGCCTGCGGGAGGAAGAACAACTGTCTGTAGCCGAACAAAGACAAGACTGAAGTACTGATCTTCAGCAACACATGGCACAGCTCCTGGTGGCTATCAGACATAGGACCCGCACCCACTCCTTCTGACCACGTCAGAAACCTCTGAGTCATCACTGACAACAAGCTCAACATGAAATCACAGGTCAATGCCATCTCCTCTGCATGCATCCTCACTCTGCGCTTGCTAGGTAAGATTTTCAAGTGGCTACCCCTACACACAAGTTGCACCGTGACAGAGACCCTCATCACCATCCAATTAGACTATGGCAACATCCTCTATGTAGGAATCGCCACACACCTCCTACAGAGACTTGACACCATACAGAATGCTGCCTTCCCTGACAAACCCACATCACACCCCACCTCAGACAACTCCACCGGCTCCCCAGATGCGGTGTAACGGCCAGAGCTGCTGACCTTGGAGCTGGGGAACCAGGTTTGAGTCTCAGTGTCAGCTCAACATCCACTGCATCTGGGCAAATCACTTAATCTCTCAGTGCCCACCAAAAATGAATGTGTCCTCGTGTAACGTAACTGGTGCTCATGTAAACACTCCACTACCTTTGGATCGGGTTTGGGCTATATAAAACTGCAAAAGAAAAAAAAGAAATCCCAATTCATGCTGCAGAACCCACACACACATGGTTCTACACAACCAAGAGAAGAGGATGTGGCCTAATGGCTAGAGCGGTCGACCTCGAACCTGGGGGACTGGGCAAATCACTTAATCTCCCCATGACTAACAATATGAATGTGTCCATCTGTAACGCAACTGGTGCTCATGTAAAGTGCTATGATACCTTTGGGTCGAGTTTGCTCTATATAAAACTCCCCAAAAAAGGACCGCCTACATTATTCACTGCCTGAAGTTCCTCCAACCGACGAGAAGACTGCGCTCCTGCACCCTCTCACTTGCCCATACTCCCTGCATCTACCGTAGCAGAAGTGGAGGAAGCTCCTTCTCCCACATCGCAATAAAGACCTGAAACAGCCTCCCCACACAACTCCGGACCATCACGACACTTCCGGAACTCTGAATGACCTTCAAGACCTGGCTGTTCGAATTAGCCTCCAGGACCTGCAAGCACCTTTGGTGATAAGTTGCACTTTATAAATCCTGATTAAATGATTGATTGATCAGTCAAACCAATGAAGTTGCTTGTGTAGAGATACAAATGAAAATGGGTTCTGTTAGAACTGGGGGTCTCTAGTTGGCAGAGGTAGGTACCTTTGACCAAATAGGGACCCTTGCTTCTAAGTCAGGGAAAGGGGATTACACTACTGGATAACCCCTGCTCACCCCCTTGGTAGCTTGGCACGAGCAGACAGGCTTATCTCAGAGGCAGTGTGTTAAGCATTTGTGAACACATACAGTAATACAGTGAAAACATTACAGATGGACACTACACAGGTTTTATAAAAATAAGTATTCTTTATACAGACTTAACACAAGACCACAAACGACACAAAAATCCACAATACTGTACTCAAAATTGATTTAAAGATGGTAGAGTTAACTTAGTTCAAGTTGATGGTAGATGCGACACAGTTCTCACAAAAGTACCTGGATGCGTGACGCAAAATAAACAAAAGGCTTGCATCGTTTGAGATGCGTCGGTTCCTTGCTTCGGAGAGATGATGCATCGCACCTCAAAGTTTGCGCAGAGTAGGGGATGTGTCTTGATCCTTACCGGAGAGGAGGTGATGCGTAGATTCTTGTACTGCAGCCCGGTTGCGATGCGGCAAGATGGCGCCTCGATGCGATAATCCGGTGCGATGTGATAAGATGGCGCCCTTGGTGCTACGATGTTGAGACAATGCGGTCACGCCCTGGCAGCCTTGCGGCGACTCTGTACTTTGAAGCCGCGACAGGCCCTGCGACATGCTTCTCCGATGATGCGACGGCGACCCTCATGGTTGCAACGCGCTTCTCCAGTGATGCGACAGCAGACAGCTGCGACGAAGACACGCTTCTGGGAGATGTGGTGGCGGCACGTTTCTCTGGCAATGCGATGACTACAGCTGCGGCGGCGTCATGCTTCTTCTTGTTGCGTCGCATTTCCAGCTCCCAGCGACACGCAGTCTTCTGGAGATAGAATTCCTAGCAAGGAAATTCAGGGGGGAGCTGGTGGTGAAGTTTTTTGTCCCTGAGACTGCAGCAGGAGGCAAGCACAAGTTATAGAAATATTGTGCAAGATGATGAAGTACACACAAAAGTTCCTTCTCCTCTCCTTGGCACTGAAGACACCACTGTAGGCCAACCCAGCAAAACAGCACACTGGCAGGGGGCAGTCTACTCCTACAGCTTCCTTTGGTTCTTCTCCTTGGCAGAGGTTTGTCTTGTTGTTCCAGAAGTGATCTAAAGTCTTAGGGTCTGGGTCCCTATATTTATACTACTTTTCTCTTTCTTCTCTGAAGGCAGAGAGGCCTTTGCCTAGTCCAAACCAGTTATGGTCAGTCCTGGAGAACTTTGTTGACAAGACTCTTTCTTTCCTTTCACAGTGCAGGGCAGAGACATCAGACACACCACAGGAAGTAGAGCCAGCATTGTGGAGGGAAGGCACAGCCCTATTCAGGTCCCAGGTGCAACTCCTCCCACCCATCTACATGCAGGTCTTCCTATTCAGCCCTGTGCTGACTCAGCCTCTCTCCTGGAATGCCCAGCCCCTGTCACTCACAGATACACAATACACAACCTAGCAGAGGCAGGCCTGGACAGTTAAGCAAGAAAATACCTACTTTCTAAAAGTGGTATTTTCAAACACAGAATGTTAAAACCAACTTCACTAAAAGCTGTATTTTCTCATTCTGAGTTCAGGCATACTAAACTCGAATTTCTACCATGTTCCCTGGGTCAGTTAGGATTATAAGATGTAATAATCAAACTGCCCATTCTGGCCTATGGGGATCAGGTAGCCTTGCAATAGTGAAAAACGAAAATCGCTGTAATTCACTATTAGGACATGCCACACACACCAGGGCATGTCCTACCTTATACTTACAATGTACCCTGCCCTTGGGCCTACCATAGGGGTGTCTGATATGAAGAAAAGGGAAGGTTTAAGGACTGGCAAGTGGGTGCACTTGGACAGTCAGCATGGCAGTACCAGACTGCACATAGGCTCTGCAATGGCAGGCCTGAGACGCACTTTATAAGATGCTTCTGTGGGTGGCACAACCAGTGCTGCAAGCCCACCAGCAGCATTTGACTTACAAGCCCTTGGCACACATGGTGCACGGTGCTAGGGTCTGACAAGTAAATCAAATAACCCAATCATTGACTCACTAATTAATACATCAATTTACACAAGAGAGCATATTCACTTTAGCACTGATCAGCAGTGGTAAAGTGCCCAGAGTCATAAAACCAACAAAAACAGGGCAGACAAAATACAGGAGGAAGGCAAAAGGTTCAGGGATGACCCTACAAAAAGGGCCAAGTCCAGCACAACCCCCTTCCAGACAAAACGCAGGGGATAGCAATCACTACCCTGATGGGCTTCCCTGCTTTGGGTGATAGAACCTGGACCTGGCCCGCCACTGCAGGGGCGTATTCCAGTTCTACGCCAATCTGAACCTATTTCAATTCCTCTGTCCATACTCTCAGGGTCCACCAAGCTAACCAATGTGGAACACTTCTCCTCACCTTTGGACACCACCTGTGCAGCATCTAACCTTAACTTGCTCAAAGGTGTGTCCCAACAGACAGACAGCAAGTCACAGTGGCCCCTGACCGTAGTCAGCGATGAGACCCAGGCCTCTGGCCTCTCAGGGCTCTCAAACCTCTGTGGCGTCAGAGAGCGGGGGGCAGTAGCCCCAGGTACTTGGCACCCTTTGTCCATTCTCCCTCTTGTCAGGTCAGGTATGACATCCTGGCACTGACCCACCAGCCCTGGGCCTGTACCCGGCGGCTGGACAGGAGACTGGAGTGGGCTTTCCCATACCCGGTCCTCCTCCTTGGGGCTCTGTACCCTCCCACCTGGAGCAGTACCCCCTTCCAGAATTGTCAAGGTGCCTGTAGCAGGTGTCCTGCACAATTCGCCCACCAGTTCAGGGGTGCTATCCTGCAACTGGGCTTCCAGGTCAGGGGGGACACCCTGAACCTGGCCCTCCAACCTAGGGTCTAAACCCTTAGGCTGCACCAGGGTCAGAGGCGAGGACTCCCTCCCTCTGCATCCTCTTCGAGAGCACTGCACCCCCCCTCCAACTGGAATGGTACCCCTAGAAGCTACATCGGTCAGGACACTGATTACAGTTGCCCCTTCTTCCAGGTCAGACAACACCCGAACCTGGCTTCCCAACCCATGGACCAACCCCTGCGGTTGAACACTTGCCCGGCGCACCGGGACTTCCTGGGGAGTACATATACCCTCCCCCCGAGCGTGCCACATAACTAATGGGTCATGTGACAGTCTGCCTGGTACAGAGCTCACGACCTCCTGTCCATCTGACAGTGCGTGAAGATACCCCAGGACAGAAGTGGTGTCACCATGGTCACTGATTGGTGACTCAGCCCTTCTGACAGGCCCCTGACCAACTGGCACTTCCACTGGGGACTCTTTCCCCCTCTCACCCCTCAATCTGGACTTCTGCACCCTCCACTTAGGAGTGGTACTGCCATACACCAGAACGATGGAGGCCTGCCTACAGACATTCCCAGTTCACCAGACACTAGGGGATCCCCCTCAACGAGTGGCCCATCAGGACAGCCAAGGCTCCCCACCTGGTGTTCCCTTAAAGAACCATCCAGGCTCTGAGACTGAGGTTGGGCACTACCAGGACATAACCCATTCTCACTCCTTCCCCTTAAAGACAGGACGTGAAGCCCTACACCCCTCTCACTACTACAGGACCTAGCTGGGCTACTCTGAGCCACGTCCACCACACTGGGTTGGAAGATACCTGAGCCACTCTTCTTAGGATCACTCCCCAATGCCTCTTCAGACCCTCTGGACTCCAACAAAAGGTCTGCCTCCAATGTGAGCTTCCTGGGGACAGAGAACTCACTCTCCAATAGGTGTTGGCATAGCTCTGGAAAACAGGGACTTACAATATGCTCCCCCACAATTGGATTACACAGCCCCCTACAAGGGTCAACCAAACTATCCTTCACCTCACCATCCAGTGCCTTGCACACGTACTCCACACTACTCTCCTGAGATTGGCAAGACAGTATCTGACAGATTCTGTCATTCAACCCACACTCTTCTGGGCGGTCTCCACATTCACACACCAGTACTTCAACCATGGGGGAACCCTTCGCCCCTCATCTAGAGTCAGTGGAGTGTCCCTCCCAACACTAGGACCATGACCCCCTGCGCCAGTGCCCCACTCTACTTCCTGGATACTACGCACCACTGAAGCTATCTCAGACCCTTCAACCTCCTGTACTACATACTACACAGGGCATATTTCTCCCCAGATAAAATTAAAAGATACTTCTACAGACAAGATGCATGCTGCCCACATTGTAACTTCCAAGATGCGGACATACTGCATATGCTATGGTCGTGCCCAGCACTGCAAAAATATTGGGGAAGGAGTGATAAGACATCTATCCACATGCACTGAGCGGACGCTTCCCAACACCTTGGAGGCCTGTATACCAGGGGTTCTTGCCACAGACAGAAAACACAGGGTCACTACTAGATTTCTGGATCTTGGCTTAGTGGTGGCTAAACGCCTTATCATGAAGCGCTGGAAAGCATGCGATCCCCGGCACTTGCAAGCCTGGTCTTACTCTGCTCAACTGGGACTAGGTGGAAGGAGTAGCACTTCATAGGGAAGACACCCTGGGCTTAAGTAAATTCCCAATTTCTGCTAACAGGGACATGATTCTGGCATCACTCCAATCAGCTAGCGTCAGTGGGAACCACTGGCACCCCAGGAGAGTTATCATCTCTATAAACACAAGCAGACTCGCGCAAAGATTTCTGTACTTACACTTTCTGTACACACACTTGAGCATGTGCATGACGAGACAACTAAGCATCTCAAGGTAACTTAAATGTTTATTTAACGACGGTGAAGCGCCATGGGCAACGTTAGGATACACGCTTAGTTAGTTGTACCCCTTTCTAGCCCCTCCATGTTCAAGTTTGAGTTCTCCTGTTTAATCCATAATCACACGATGCGAAGCTCTCATACAACATTCAACATGGTTCCTGAGTCATATCCATTGGACGGTAATAGTGGCATTATGTATAGAAAGGTATCCGAGGTACACATCGATTTGTCATCCACTTTGGGGTCCTACCCCACCCTTCCTGTATGTATAAACGGTACGCCTCTATCCGGAAAGCGGGGGCTTAACCCACCCCTTAATGCACAAGTTAGAACAGTAGCAGAAAAGGATAAATACTGCACTTTTTGTATGTCATTGTCATACCCTGTACGGCAACAACAATCACTGTATGGTAACACATGTCTCATGTAAAACCAATAAACAGCATCAAACAAAAAAAATAATCATCGATTGGACACTGCATATATGCACCCCTTATCCCTTGTTCTAAAACGAAAGGACCTTTGGTCGCCTGTTACTCAGTTCCGTGATCCTTCTGCCATTGTGTCTTTTGCCCCTCCACCCAACAGGTTCCACAGCCTCCCTGACTTCCCACTTCTGATCAGATCCTTTTTCTACTTTGTATTTTGTTATTTATTTTAATTTATATATAATACCTATAATCAGACAGTATTTTCTATGAATTATGTGGCTATTTCCCTTATTCTTATGCTGTCCCCCCACCCCCCATTGGGCTGCAATTTCTGCTATTCTAATGCACTGTTACTTTTCTCTTAATAAACTCAATTTTAAACTTAAAACTAGTAATAAATAGACAGTGGGGAGCAAATAATGTGAGACAGAAAACAGGCAATTTGTCATTCTGGGCACACATACTTGTTTAACTTCTTTTAACCAACATGCAATTCATAATTTATCTACGCACCTGTTCCCACTACTATTCGCGCGGTAATAACCCGCGTCGCTTATTTCGCTGGCTAGAAGATGTTGCTATGGAAATACGGTTTGCCCGTGCTTTTCTTTCGTGCGAATCCCAAAAACAGTTCCGCAGGTGCGGGGTTAAGGCGGGTCATTTCTAAACTGTGCCGCAAGCCGGAAACCAAAGTTCTACAGCCTCTAGCGCTTGGGGCCGCGTTTTGTGAGCACGCGCTCGCTGATAGTAACATTTCAGGGCATCCTGCCTACTCGTGCGGTTTTACGGGCCCAGTTCTCCTTTTACAGTCCCATGAACCTGGCTTTTCCGATGAATAAATCCTCAAAATGTGCATTTTAAAACAGAAGCTTCCGAATTTTGATTGATGTGAACGAGACAAAATAGAACTGTTTAAATCCACTTTGACCGGCCGTATTCGTTTCGCTGGGGTAACATATTTTTTATTTTGTCCGTTTTCCAAAGGTCCCCTCATAAGTTATACATTGTTCCATGGGTATGCCACGGCCACTAGTGCTAGTACATTTCAACGTTTACCTAATAAAAAATATCGGTTTGCGAACGAGCTGCATGTGTGGGTAAATTACGTATGCCGAAAAGTTGCACTGAAATGTATGAAAGACAAGTGCCAAAGAAATCTGCTTTGCCCCTGCTGCTGCACCCTTGCTCCCTCCTACCTGCAACTTTGTAACATTTCTTCATGATATCATATTGAGAAATTGAGCAAAGGGAGATTCACGGGCGACGAGTTAGTAGTCTTGATTAGTAAAATGCTCTACTATCTCTCATTAGTCCATGGTAAATACAGCTTGCAGGCAGGAGACTGACTACCTCCAATCACGTAAATTATTAAAATAACAACAACAGCATTTATTTTCTGAAAGCTTTTTCTGAAGCAGGGAGATTCAGCTGAAAGATGATCCATGGCCTTTGAGGCCCCTCTTGTTCACTGTGCTGTTAATGCACCCTTCCCATCACCCATGATGTGCCTGGAGAGCATGACCTTCATGATGCAGCCAAACAAGCCAATCCTGGGGTCTCCACTCTTGCTCACTACTCCTCTACTCATCAAATGTGGCTGATAGTAGATGTTGAGCTGGTTGCTTGTAAAGTTATCTTCTGTGTACAGGATGCTGTATGATACTTCGCATGGACATTCTCAAACTACTACCCAGCCATACGTCCAGCGAAGTTTGGAAGGGCTAAAACAAATAAAATGTTACCCATTCCAATGAGGATTTTGAATATAGTTCAGTGATAAAGGGTATTCTTAACTTATATTAAAGTATATATCTATTTTCACACACTACGAAGAAAGTCACACATTTAGCTTTCAAAATATCATGCTGGAGATGGGAAATGGGCAAACCCGGGATCGTCAAAGGACAATAAGCTTAACATAGAATGTAGATTTTTGTAGGCCTCAGTTTGAGTAACTCATGTTAAAATGAAAATGCACTTTTGCCTGCTCTGTTCTTTCTCTCCTTTTCTCATTTCAGGAGCCAAGTTGCAGTAGTTTGTGTTAATTAGATTGTTACAAATTTTTTGGATTCTGTGAGAAATGTTATTTGTATGTGTTCCATAGAGAGTGAATAGTGAATTTCCACAGATGTGCCTTGCACAAGATGCCTGTGATGTACTATACTGCTACAGATATCTTTTAAAGGTCGTGCAGCTGAAAAGTTCAATTTTTAGATGGCTGGGTAGAAGGGTGGAGCCATGATCTCCTCGTAAAACAGTCTCCTTGAGAACCGTGGCGAATGTTGCATCGTGTCGAGAATTGTGTGTTGTAATTGTGCATTGATGAGCTAGTTAAATTCAGATACCCCTTTCCACTTTCTTGAAATCAAATGCTGTACCCTGCTATAAAAGTTAGACTCTGGAGCAATTCCACTCTAATTTCCCAGGCTGAATTTTCTTTTTGATTCTGCCTTTTAGAGGCTTTATTTGGCGACACTTCCAGCTTGATTTCTCGGACGAATTTCCTTGTTTCCTTTTAGGTGAGCATGTTAGGAAATTTCCCTTTAGGAGAAACTGAAACTCACCCGATTTGCTATTGGCAACTTAATAAATAGTTTGTCTTTGTATTTGCTATTTTGAATTGCTTTGAATTATACTACCCAATGTATTTATATGATAATCACCAATTTATATTTAATTAAATGCATTGAGATTCTAACTTTGCTAATCTGCTGATAAAGCTTGATTTTTTGAAAATCTATTACTCTCCGTCATCCTTGTAGGGCCTTATATGCTTCACTGTTATTGATGCATTGTTGATTTGTTGATGTTAAACTTCAGCCTGGGACTAAATGTCCATCCGCTCAAATGCATCTTGTACTTGAGGTTGTACCAATGATCTGCATGGTGCAGATCCCATCCGGCTGCAACAATAGTCATGCTAAAATTGAAGACATTAGTAATATGGCTTAGACATCTAGATAAATATGCTGGCCTCTAGGTTAGTGTCACTGGTGAGAGAATAGATGAGGGTACAGTGGTACCATAGCCTTAGAAAAATGGTACCATAGTCATAGAAAAACAAAACATTTGTCAAGAGGTACAGTTGCACAAATTTGTTGGTGGGGGATTTAAAGTTAAAGTCTAAAAATAAAATATATACCTTCTGTGCTAAGAGATGATGTTACCACTGTCACTAAGTCGAAAGCAGTTGATTGCTTTCTCAAATTCTGTAAAGCTCAATATATGGTAAAGGTATAATATCTAATCTTTTGTTAATAATTTCATGAATTATTTTGCTGATATATTTTTATCTGTATACAGGTCTTTGATTAAAATATATATCCCAAAGCAGCAAAGCCTGCAGCCCTGTTAGGCCTACCAATGAGATTTACAAATTATATGAAAAATGGATGACCCTGTAGTGTTATTCATGTTCATTAAACCTGTGGCCACAGGCGTATTTCCTTCTACTACTGAGAAATCAGTTATTATTTTGATTGGAAATCTTGACAATGACATAACGAAGTGTGGTTCTTATTAACTAATAACTTTGAATTATATTGGGAATAAAATATACACTAATTGACCTGTTCACTTGGTGAGGATACAGTTCATATACCTATTGGAATTGTCATATATATTAGACACTTTATGAAGCAAGTGGTTGCACCATCTGTGCTACTTGTAGGTATAACTCACCAAAATAACAAATAGACAATTTCAACAGAAGGATTATCTTTATGACCCAAGTTTGTGTCTCTGTCACCCCAATGTGATAGAAAAGTGTAGAAAAAGTGTAGGAAAGGAGTGATGGTGCCTCAAGGTAGCACCACCAAGGAGGGTAAAGCAGGAAGGTACTCGCCTGCTACCTCAGATCTCATCATCAGCTACCACCACTCCAGAAAACGAAGAGTGCAAAAGAAAATGAATGGGTTGCTACCCAAAAGGCAGAGTGCTAATGTGTGTGAAGGAGAAAGCTGTGCTGTGATTCGTGCACCACAACTATATACAGATTTGAGCTAAATCACACTGGCTTGCTATTTTATTCTGTGCTGTGTGTCTGCTCATATTAAAATGCCGCATAGAATGTACTGCTGGAAAAGGAGTCTGAAAGAAGGTGCAGCCACAATGGGGGTTTCTCAATGTGTGTACACAAATTATGCCACCTTCACATCAGTTCTAAGGTTTGGTAGCTCTTCAAATGTCTGCTATTAGCAACCCAAATGGAGCACCTTTTATTGGTTTGGGATGGATGAGAGGCCAGTTTGGAGCTTGTGACCTGTTGGGAAAGAACATGTAAGCCGTGCGTGGAAAGTTGTACTGGAGAAGGAGCCTGAGGCAGGATGCAGGAACCACGAACTGTCTTAATGTGTGTGTACGAATCATGCTGAGATGGGAGGTAGACAACTTATTTTAGTGCCTAGCAGGCAGATGTAGGTTATGTTAGTAGGCTTTTGTGCGGACATTGCAGTCAGTCCCAGGGCTTGGTAGCAATTCAATTATATGATATTCGCAACGTAAATAGTGCTTCCTTTTATCGCCCTCAGAAGGATGAAAGGCTGGGTTGGTGCTTGTGCCTTTCAGATTTCATATATTTCTGCCACACAAACACACCGGTCTGAGCGGTCCTGTCCTAGCTCCAAGCCCTAGCCCTACTGCTTCCAATGGTTCTGGAACAATTTTCAGGGTGTGGGTGCTGGCATTAACATTACTGAAGTCGAAGGGATTGTAAAAAATCCAAGCATCACACAAAAAACAATTGTAGCAAATGAGCCACTCCACTTTAGCAGGAGAATTGTAAGGATGTGGTATGTAGACTGCAGTGCTTTTTGAAGCACTGGTGAGGTACTGCACTGTCATTTACAAACAGCAAATTTTTTGTTAAAATGACCAATAAAATTGCAGCAGCTTTTACAATGCGTAGCTGAAAGTTGTACATGATGTTAATAGCGTGTTAACCAGAGCTTGCTGTCAATCCTTGGGAGTGATTCAAATGTCTCTACAACCAAATGAAATGGAGCTCCTTTTATCTGTTTTGGAAGGATGGGAGGCATGGCTTCTCTCTACATTTCGTTTCACACTAGAAAATGACATTTTGCACAACTTTGTTCTTCAAGTTGCTCTTACATATGTTTTTGCTTTGCTGCTCGATTCGCTCGCCTGTGGGCTTCGGCTCCAAGGTGCACCCTTTATTGGTTGTTTGCTTACACCCCCATCCAGGTTGCTCTCTCTCTATTTGCTTCCCTCACTGTGACCTCTGTTTTGCCTCCCCTCTCCTGCACCTTCTATAATATTGCTCCTCGCCATGCATCCCTGTGTGTTTTCTACCCGCCCTCCGTGTTGCTTCCCCTTCCGCCACGATTCCACTCTGCGTTGCTTTCCCACCTGCATTCTTTCCCTACTCGTGTTGTTTCCACCCACGGACTCAACTTATTTATTTATTTATTACTGATCCAACTCAGTTTGCTAAAAAAAAAAAAAAAAGCAAACAAACTGCTTGTGTTATTTTGTAGGTGTGCACACGCTTGGTCTATATGCCTACAAAATGATGCAGTTGGCAACGTAGGGTTTCTTTACTTGTTTTTGTAGGCACGGGGAGAGCCAAGCCCTGTTATTCCAAAACCACCCTCCCATTCACCAACAACCTACCCTTCCGAACATCACCTTCACCTGCCCTCCCGTTAACAACCCCCACCCAATTGCCAAAGACAATAGCTCCCCCATAAGCGAGACCTATTGTCTTTTTTAATATGGTCATTCAGTTGTACATAATGTCTTCTTGGTTATATATAAGGTAACAAAAATGCTTATAACACTGCTCTACAACCTAGCCTAAAGACATTGCCAAAGCCAATAGCTATGGCTAAACACTTATAAGGTCCAAAAGGCGAGACCTTTTGGATATGTCAATGCTTGTTTTACATGAGTCTTTTCTCAAACTGGTTTCCTGAATTTAATCCCAAATTCAATATATGCAATGAATGCTCACATCTAATCAAACTTGGAATAACATGTATCTTTTTTCTTTTGCAGATCTTTGCTGCGAGAGCTAAACTTGAAACAACTAGTAAGTATTCATAAACGTAAGCCTGCCCCTTGCCACAGTGTTCCTGTTTGGTCTTAGTTCTCATCCTCTGTCTTCTTTCCTTGTTACGTCTCGCCTAGCGAGCGCAGCGCATGCGCTGCTTCGCCTTGGCGAGACTATTGTTGTTGGTTTTGCTATGGGCGGGAGACAAACCATGTGCACGCACGGACAGGCGATGTGCACGTGCATGGAGTCTCCCCTCTGTTTTACAGGCTCTCAACGTGCGCTTCATTTTGGCTTTCAGTACATGTGTGCGCCCGCATGGCGTCTCCTTTCTGGCTCCCACGCTTCCAACGCGTGCTCACACTAAAAGGCAGACACGCGCTTGTTCCGCTATATTGCAGTACCGGTGAGTAGCTGGTCTTGTTTATTGCAAGAAACGTGCCTTTTAAAAACACACCAGCAGCGTCTGCAGATCTACTGTTAGCTCGTCTCCTCGGGTGCCTCCCACCCTCTCCCAGTATGTCCTGCATAGAGAAGCAGCCTAGCCTGTTGGTGTATGACTTGAAGTCAATTGGGGAGAGTCTCTTCTTTAATGCACGCCCATCACGCATGGGGGCTGACTAATAACAAGAATGCACCCAAGGAGACGAGCCAGCGGCAGCTGTGCCCATGCGCTGCTCAAGTGTTTAGAGGTGTGATGAATGTAGAGGGTGGTGCTACACTTGAAACAGCCGCTGCTCATAACAGCATTAAACTCTGACATTTATGTAAGTAATTGCAGCAACATACATATTTCACCTTTATTTCACAAGTATGATGCAGTAAATATTTTAACAAGAGCAATTCTGGCTAAATGTGCTGCATGAGATATTGCTTAAAGCAAACACGAGTATTGAAATGAGCACAATATATTCAATGACACGTGTAAGATTTGTTCAGCATGACAGACAATCCTCGGCCACTCAAGAGCATCTGATCAGGCAGCCGTTTCCTGTAAAGGTTTTACTTGCATTTATTAAGTGTCTTGGGGTTCCGGATGAGGGCTCATCACATTGTTTGGTATTTGTCCCAAATATACAAAAACTTTGCATTGCATATCGTATTTCTCACACCTATACACAGTTTTGCCATGCAGTTTGAAAATGTCGCACCTGCGCACAACTTTGCATTGCATTTCATATTTATCACGAAATGTCCCACCTGCGCACAGCTTTGCATTATGTTTCGTATTTATCACAAAATGTCCCACCTGTGCACAGATTTGCATTGCATTTTGTATTTATCACAAAATGCCCCACCTGCTTACAGCTTTGCATTGCATTTCGTATTTCTCACATCTATTCACAACTTTGCACTGCAGTTTGAAAGTGTCCCACCTGCGCACAGCTTTGCATTTGCCTCAACTCTGCACGGAAATGCAGTGCTGCAAACACCATAAATGCAGGGGCTGTGCATAGAATGACACATGGCTATGGAGCTATGGTGTACTCAAAAGGAAAGATAATGGCATTCCCCACAGTCACACCAGTCAAACAACATTTTATCATAAATCCGTTTATTTCCACTAAAAGGCTAGGATAGCATGCTCTTCTCCAGTGTTGCTTTATCAACCCGTAAAACGGTGTAGAGGCAATTAGCGCAGAACTTACTGCCTCATTTCAAAATATAAAAGTAAAGATATGTGCATCTCCTCGAGGGTTTTGAGCTTCCAAGGTCAGCAAGGACAAACAGTACCACTAGTGTCTGTTTGCAAAACAACTGGGCTTGCTGTCTGCAAGCAGAGGTGTCATTTCCGTAGCAACCCCCAAACTATTTATTTTCAATTAAAGCAAACACAAAGCTGACAATGTCAAGAGCCCATCTCTGTGGGCACCAGTTTCACACACATGTCAAGCGATAGGTGCCTGTTCCACAAGGCTACGGTACAGGGACATCAAGTTTGGCTGGTTAACTTGGCATTAACATTCAGTTTAGGCTTCAATATTTTATAACAGGGTTTATTTGGCATTCATAGAAAAACGAAAAGACAACAAAATAGGCAACATTATCCATCTCTATAATGAAAACTTTTAAACTGAAAATATTTAAATAAACATTTAAATGCATAATACCGCACGGTAAATCTATATCAGAAAAAAATGCATATGCAAAAAACATTGTTACTAGTCAACAGCTCTAACTCTATAAAATGAGAGACCTATTGCATTGAAAAAAAAATTTTTTCCTGAGGTCGCTGCAGCTTAGCAAGAGCTAAGTCTTTGCAGGCCTTTGTAGAGCTCCTGCTGCGTCTGGGTTCTCTGTAGAACAAGCACAGATGTTCATTTCGGTGTGGCTTAATTAGCATTGCCACACCCAAAATGAGGCGTCTTGAGGTGGTAATTCACCTTTGTGGCACATTTGCTCCTAAACTCATGGGTGCGCATGCGCCAGTCCAAGGCCTGGCCCCAGGGTGCGCCCTCTAAAAGAGCATACATAGTGCCCTGCACTTCCAGGGCTCGAGTCCCAACAGTTTATTAACTCTCAAATTGAATATTTGGGTGCATGCTGTCAGCATTATATCCTCAACTATAAAATATTTCTTAAGTTTGGTGTTTGTAAGACAAACATTTCTCACGTCTGGCTGAGGGTAGTATTGTTAAAATGGAGATTTTACTACAGTTACTATACATCTTTTTTGTGAGAGTTCTTTGCATAGTAATGAAAAAGGTGTTTAACTCTATATCAAGGTCACTGGCTTTCTTTGGGCAATGAGACCAGCAAGATTAGGAAAGATGACAGTGTGTTCCTCAAGACGATTTGGTGCATTGGGACTGAATTATTTTAAAAACCACTGGCTATTTTTGCAACTGTGCTATGTAATGAAAGTTATGCAAAGTAGACTGCTGAGAGAGGTTGGACAATGTGGAAATTTCCTCATTACATGCCACAGTTGCATTGTAATACGTTGACAATGTGAATGAAGGATTTCCTGATATCTTGACTAGGGATATGGGGCCGCCTATTATGATTTCAAATTCCACCCATCTGGTTGCTCTTCATGGGGTTTCTGCAGATTCTAAAAAATAATGTAATTTCAATGACCCATTACTTTACAGTCAGGAGGGGGCTGTTAATACACTGTATGACTTAAAAGCATGGGTTAATAATAGTGGCAGCCATACAAATTCACATATTTATTATTCCATCTCCGTAGTGCTATCATGGTTGGACGTCAAATGGGGCAACAATATGGAATAGGTAGGGGCAAGTCAACTGTAGTGTTAGCGGTAGGTCAGACTCCTACGCACAGGAACTTGTTGTTACTGAGCAGTTTAACAGTGATCAATGCTATTCATGTATAATTTAGTAATGGCGACCTGCACAGGAAATAGGAGGATAATATGAGTAACGAAGGAGATGAGACAGTAGGGGCATATTTTTGCTTACCAGAGATAGATCACCAAACATACTATAAACATAAGATCTTACATTAATTTAATTTCCTATGAGCAAAGGCTGGTCCATGGTGTTCCAGGGATGCTGGTCATCTGGTTTATATTCTTTGATGGTGTTCCATATTGTCTAGGTTTTCAGTGGGTTTGATATTGTAATTAGGATTTTAATCAGTAATATTGTACCAAATGCAGCTAATTTAGATTTTCTTGATGGTTTAGACAAATAGAGATAAGAAAAATAAATTCGACATCAGACGTATTTCAGGCAACAAAAATGTCCTTTTGCATTGGATAACCAAAGATCCTTGCTGTTATTAGACTAAACAAAATAGTTTACTGAGATAGTGTCTACACTTCTAGCAGCAACAATTCTTCAATCGCTAAGGCGGAAAAACTCCACTGTAGTTGGCTGGACTTCACTTTAATTTGTGCTATATTAATATTTTATTATGTAATGATTGCTTTGATTCTACTGATGTTGCTCTAACTAGCTTGAACTGTTTCAGAAGGACGCTAAGATTAAAGGGGAGTTAAGGTAGATGGAACCTAGTAGGGGCTAAGGGACAAAACCTCAAAAGAATCTGTAACCTCAAATAATGGACGTTTTCAGCTCTAACCTTCCTCATCAAGGACTGCCAGTGTATTTTGTTCTGCTATTTGCCTTTAGAGACACAAAAAAGTGAAGAACACATCTAATAGACAGATTAGGAATGTTTTCCTTTTGTAATAATGAATGAATGAGTGATTTCTAGAGCGCGCTGCTACTCTGGGGAGTGTTCCGGCACTATCAGAAGGAGCCCATTGTACGCACCCAAAAAACAAGACCTGACTGCCCCACAGAGAAGAGCCAAGTTTTAAGCTTTCTGTGGAATTTAGTCTCATGGGGGATTAGACGCAATTCGCGTGGGAGCTCATTCCATGCTTTGGCAGCACGCAAAGAGAAAGCGAGGGATCATCTGAAGTGAGGCACAGAAAGAACGCAGTGCTCTGGAGGAGAAGTACTGGACAAATCTCTTCACTGGATAACCAGGGCTGGAGAGATACACTGCCCTGTGATCCAGAACCGGGGCTTTAGATAGGATCTGTTTCCTGACAGGCAACCAATGGAAAGCTTTCAAAACCGAAGAGATCGAAGAACGCCTAGGTAAACGCAAGAGAAGCCTAGCTGCCGCATTTTGGACCAATTGCAGGAGATTTACCAGATCCTCTGCAACTCCTAGATAGAGGGTGTTAACGTAGTCCACGCGCAAGTGATCAGCGCATGGATCCCCACTCTCCTAACCTACAGAAGATGGAATGGAAAAAATGTCTTCAGGTTGCGGAGCATAGAGAAACATTAGCCCACCGCCACATAGATCTGCGCTAGTATGGAAAGGGAGATTTCCAGCTTCACCCCTAAGTTTTTGACTACCAAAGATGGAGGGGCAGGCTGGCAATGCAGGGGGCAAAAGATCTTCCCACCAGGTTGGCACGTGATTAAAATGGAATAATTTCCGTCTGTTCCGTCTGACATTTGAGTCGACTACCTTGCATCTCATCAAAGGCGGCTTTCATGCAGTCAATAAAAGATGCTGCAATTGAAGCATGGGAGCCATCGAAAGGAAAAGAACAACTGGGTATTGTCGACGTATGAAATTAATTTTACATTCAAGTGGCTCAACTACAGAGGCCAAAGGGGACATGAAAACATTAAAAAGGGTAGCGCTTAACGAGAAGCCCGGTGGGACCCCTTGGTTAACTGCCTTGATCTCAGAAGGAAAAGGGGCAAGCGAAACGGATTGGCCTCTAGAGTCCAGAAAGTACTTGCACCAGTACCACACGATAGCGTCCACACCCATGCTGGACTTGGTGCAGGAGGATAGAGTGTGGGACTGTGTCGATAGCGGCAAACAGGTCAAGAAGAATCAAGGCAGCAATTTTCCCCTGATCTAAGGACCATTTAATATGCTCAGAGTTCGCCAGTGCTGCCGATTCTGTACTATGATGGGGATGAAAGTCAGATTGACTGGGATGTAACAGCGTACCTTGCTCAAGATGCTCAGAAAGCTGACCATTGATCAGTTTTTCCAGCGTTTTAGTGAGGCCGGGGGAAGAGAAATGGGCTTATAATTGCAGATGTTGGGGTCAATTGGAGGCTTATCTTGAGGTAGCTTGAGCGGAGCTGAACAGAGGCCTCAGAGGCGTAACAAAGGTCCCCGCAGCCCCCGCGGTGTGAGGTCCCCCAGTCTTACCCATACTGGAGGGGGCCCCCCTCAGCCCCTTCTGGTGTGAGGGGCTTCTTCAGGACATCGTGCAGGGGGGCCCTCTCACGTTTTGTTAGGCCTGTGGCAGCGGCTTGGGCCTGAGTATTTTAAAGTCATCCTACCAACAGGATTCCAAAACCCGAGGGAGGGGATAACGCTGCATGAATCGGTGGTTGCTCCCAGAATCCCACATGATTTTCCTCCATCCAGGTCCCCTTCCCCCATGCACATTTGTTATGTTAGAATCTTCATATTGCATTTCCCTCAGTATTGTGCCCTCCTGGCTTCCGTCCCTCACTCCCTCGTGCATTTGCATTGTGATGTAATCAGCTGGCATTCTAGAACACCAGCTGACTTGAGAGTCAGTTAACGCCAGTTGGGGAGTTGGTGGTTCGATAGCAGTCCACTTATGCAGGTGGGCTTTACCTGTACTGCTGTTCTTATATTCTTCAATAAAGCTCGCTTACAGTTCCGGAGTGTGATTCGTCCTTACGTCTTTACAACATTGTGCCACGTTTTGAGCACCACTTGTAATAACAATTTATCTGGCAACTCCTGTTACCACGGTAACACGGAAGACCATATAACATCAGCACCAGGCATGGCACACCTGTTCCCACTGCGGCCTAGTGGACACGTCTGACAATTCTAACAAGTCCTGGACTTTTAGCCACTACCACTTCGCAATGCCGTACCCGTCGTGCCTGTTTTATCGTTGTCAATAAAGGGCATCTTGGCAGCGGTGCAGCCTGAATGCGTGGAATAATTCTGCGGTGAGCTAACCTTGACATGGGAAATCTAGACACACACAATGATACACCAAAATGTTTACTAGTGTAAAGGAGTAGCGGAAATTATGCAGACAAGATGATTTTGTGCTGGAAAATAAATAGAAACGTGTTTAATCGATGTAACATTGCCTACTGTGTTAGCTCAAAAACGTACACACTTCTAGAACAGGGCCCTGTGACCCTGTGAAGTTAAAGGACCAGCCAGTAAATTATGCCACAAAATATCTCAAAACCCCAGCTGACATCATGGTGGAAGTGACACATTTCCTTTCTCTACAGTGCCCTTCTGAGGTCACAGGGCTAGCTATAATCTGGTTTTTCAGTAGTCTTGCGCTGCTTGTCAGAAGAGACTCCAATTTAATTTTCCAACCCTGAAACAGAGATTACGATGTGGGTCTGGATGAGGAAAGTTCATAATTAAAATTAGCAAACATATTTTCACTGAAATGGTGGTGAATGCATGAAACAACCCATTTAGCAGTGGGGAGTGGCTAAGACAACCACAGTGAATGACCGAATAAGAGCTCAAAAAGACTCATGAGCAATACTGCTGAGAAAGGCTAGGTGATGCCAAGAGAGTCCGTTACTTGTGTGCCAATTTGAGGCATTTCTGCATCTGTAGCACAACAGAACTCTGGAGTTCTTAGCTTTGTTTGACCACTTTAAGTCTGGTTCAAACACAGTGCTGCAGGATGAGAGCTCAGGATTGGCTGAGAGTGTTACACATGACATGGGGTTAGGTTGCAGCTGTAGGCTGCCTGTCAATCACCAGAGCTGGTTTTGCACCAGCTGAGGCAGAAGAGTAGATCTAGAGCCTTAGGGGCATATCAACAAGGGCTTTATCTCTGCTTTTTTGGCTTTAAAAGCCAAAAAAGCAGAGATAAAACTAGCGCCCTATCAACAACAGGGTGCTAACACGCAAATTTGCATGTTAGCACCCTTTTACTCTACGCTTCCCCTTGCACCTCTAATGAGATGCAAAGGGGGCGTTCCAGAGTAAAATAATAGGAGAAATGTCGCTAAGCGACATTTCTCCTATTATCAAGAATGTCGCTAACCCTGTTAGAGATAAAAAAAGCAGCGCTAACCGCGGTTAACGCTGCTTTTTTACGTCTGCTAATTTTCAGACTTAGCCATGATATCCTATGGAAGGAGGATATCATGGCTAAGTTTGCCTGTCCCTATCAACAAGGTAACGTGTGATTATCGCTGGGTTTCCAGCGATAATCTCACGTTAGCCTGTTAGCGTGTAGATTTTTATCGCTATTGAGATAAGCGTTGCTAATAGCACGCTATCTCAGCGATAAAAATTCACGCTAGTCGGCGATAATTATCCTCACGCTAAGAGTGCTGACCGATAATTATCGCCGGTTGTTGTTGATATGCCCCAGAGTTCTTCGGAACAGAGCAAGGAAAATACAGTGCAGGAAGGATTAATGACAGTGATGGATAGTTTATGTTGATTTGTGTCATTCAAAGCAAATGTGTAACTCTAGTTCTCATTATGACCAAGTTTTCAGTTGTGCACCTTCTTTTCGCACACACACCCTCTTCAGGTATTCATTCATCTAAAATCTCTTGGTAATACCAAAGAAACTTTAATGCCACGAGGGCTGACACAAACCTGTCTGTCAGGGCCCTAATTCCCAGCAGGGTCATTTCAAAGACCTACATGTTTGTGTCTGCATAACTGTGGCTGCACGCCTTTGTTGCATAAGTAGCACATACAAATGTTATATATTGATACTTCTGCATATAATGTCGGCTGCAGCCAGATTCATGTTGAAGGAGATAAAACATACATATATTGTGAAGACAACACACTCGCCCTACACACATACTGAGCTTGTGTTTTCAATATTGTAACACAGCAGCAGCTCACTAATGTTACTGCAAATGACCTCTGTGTCACCCTCCCATTTCTCATATTTCAGGTCCTTTTTTCTAAATTAACCTTTTTTTATGGATTTTTCATTAAACATAAACACAACATTTCTCTGCAAAATGTCTGTAACCCAGATTAAAAATAAATTAAAGAAAAATGGTATTTAAAACAATCTGTCTAAGCATTACTCAAGGTCTCCAGGACAAGACTCTGCAGAAAAGAGCTAGCTCTATGAGGGGCCACCTGAAAGGCCGGGCCCATGAGCCAGAGCCCACTTTGCCCATGCCTTAAAACGTCTCTGGCCAGGAGAAGGTTTGCAGCTCCAGGAATAGGACTCTGCTGGGACGCATTGGAAGGTAAGCAAGCATTGTAAATGCAATAGTCCTTGCATTTGTTTGATTTGTTTGTGTTCGAGCTATATTGGCATTGTAAATCGTTTTACTTATTTGTTACAGAGTGTATGCATGTGGTTTGTTGTGGAATCATGTGGGTTGGATTGAATTAGTTGGTTGTGAATTTGTGTGGCTTGGAATTGTATGGTGTGGAGTAAATTTGTGTATTGGAATTATGTGGCATGGGTGCTGTGGAATTATGTGGATAGTAGTTATGTGGTATTAAGTGTTCTGGAATTATTTGGAGTGGGATTGTGTCAAGCTACATACAACAACTATATCCACAAGCATGTGTACACATGAGGGATAGTTGCCCCTTTCCCCTTACCGGCTTGGTGTTAAACATGCAGGCTAACAACTGCATGTGTAGTCTTGGGGTGAATTTGACCTATATAACAGTTCTATGTGTACAAGTCTCAGAGCCCCATGTGCACGTGTACATATGTCTTTTGCATTCATTGCTTTTGGGTACAACTGCCAGGGCCATAGATGAACCTGTGTAAACTAGGGATGACAACAGATGTTTTTCTACATTCCAGTGTCCGTGTTAATCCTCCTGGATCCCAGTCACATGCATGTGCACATAGACAGCTTGAAGGATTCTTTCTACTTCGTGTAAAACCAGGAGCCTCCTGTTATATTCAATGCATTGATATGTCGACATCAGAGACTCGGTTTAACCCCTTCTATCCTAGTGGTGTACAGTTGGAGAGGTACGGAAGGAAACAAAATAGTTTTTAATAAAAGGAAGTGTCTTCCAGGCAGTCATAATGGAATAATAAATGGAGTACTGGTTCAGACAGACATCCCTTTTGGGTCCCTCTAGGTACACGCAGACACCGGAAGTTATTGTCGCCTTGGCTGAAGCACACGGTATCCATGACACTGTGGGGCTGCCGACATGACATGACGCCAATGCTCTCTTACCTGAGGTGTCCCACATGTTCAGCTCTATCCGCTGCTACCTAATCTCAAAGCTCGCGGTGTAGTTCTCAAAAACAGCAGGCACGTAGTTCTGAAAGACGGAGGTGACAGCAGCTGCAAGTTAGTACACCACTTTGAAATTTACTTGTGTTGATGGAATATTATATTAATAATGTTAAAATGTAAATATTTTGCTGACCCATTGATCTTTTATGGTTCAGATCTTTTTATTAATTTATCCAGGAACAAATACTCTTACCTAAATCCAAAGGCCGACGAGGTAGAACAGTGGGAGAACAGAAGAAGGAGATAGAAGGTGAGGAAGGGAAGATACCAGGGAGACTGGGAAAGGTGAGAGGGAAGCGATAAAATATATGGGGTTGTCACCCAGGGAGCATAGCCACTCTCGCCAGAGTTCGCTCTTTTGCAACGTATTCAGTGTCAGCAGGCTGGGTCTTTTAGTGCGTCAAACCCACTGCGGTCAGTCTTTGTCTTGCTGATCAGGCATGCCCCCTTGTCCTGTTAGCTGGCGTACTCATAAGTAAAGAGGACTAGTAAGTTCCCAAAAGTCCTGTGCCAGAGATTGGATGCATGGGCCCCTCATTTTGTCAAAGTGTAGCAACTTGTTCTGCAGGGAAGCAGCAAGCTTTTCCATCCCTGAGAGGTAGCACAGTTTATGAAGCAAGTCAAAGTGAGACGACAATGTATCGGTGCCCCATTTGGTTTTGATGACATGTTTAGCCCCACACAAAGCCAAACCCCATTATTATTGCCTTCTCTTTGTTAGAGTGTAGAGGGTGTGTTGGGGCATTGGTGAGGCTCAGTAGGACGTATCTAGAAAGACGGGGTATATCTGTTGCAAACATTTCATTGATATCTTTCAGATGTCCTACCAGTAGCGTTTGAACTTGAGACAGAACCAGAGGAGACGAGTCAGTGTGTCTGGGTGGCCGAAGATTTGTTAACAGCCATTAGGACTGTTGAGTTTCCATTTCACCTTCTGGCTGGATTGTAGTACCAATAGTGTGTCACCTTAAGCATTGCTTCTTTTCCTGAGGCACAGAATGAGGTGTAAGTCCAGCTCAGCTTCCGAGCTGTGGGGCTAGAATAGTTGCACAATTCCCATGTTTTGAATTGTGTACTCAGACCCACCTTATCCAGTATTTTCCACAGAAAAAGGCCAGTGCACTCGATGGAAAGCCTTGTCTCACAATTGACAAGAGAAGTTATGTTTATGACTGGTTGTCTTTGTCTTTATCGATTTAGAGAAATTTGGGGAAGACACCTTGGATTGTTTCTGCAGGACAGTAGGTTGAAGAAAGAGGTAGGTCTTACGTTTGGGCTGATTATCAATACGGCAGGAGTTGGGGAAACGTGTGAGTCTTGAGTTGGTAGGTTGGGTGTTGGCTGGAGATCCTTGAGTTGTTCTCTGAACAGTAGCAAGTAGGATGGGTTTTGATGCTCTACAGGAAGTCTGTTTCAAGGGCTGTTGTCGAAAATTAAATGGATCAGCCCTCTGCTGAGTATTTTAAAGTGAGTTATTGGGAAGGCGATGTGGGGTTGGAACACAGCTTATTTTTTGGGGTGATTTTGTCCTTGATCGATAGTGGTGCTTATCAGTACATGGCTTTGTGAGGTAGTGGCGTGGCGGTTGAAAAAGCAGCAAGAGCGAGTTGTTAGCATCCAGGAAATACAACAATGGGCTGTTTAAATACGTCTGTCCAAGAATGGTAACAGACAGTTGCATGTGTTAAAAACCTTAGCCCTGCCTGGTCTTTACAATTTATTATCAGTGTGTGAACACCAATGAATTAGCAAAATTAAAAGGCAACAGGGAGAGATTTCAAGACCAGGTTTACTAATGTCACAGCTGATGGTAGATGTTGATAAACGTACTCTGACCATACGAAAAGTGTACATCCCATTTAAGCCAATGTGCTGACCTAATAGATGCACCTCATGCAATATACTCTTTTTTTACCTTTTCCTATGTTGGAATATGCCTGGGGTATTTTGGGGGTTGTATCAATTTGGATGTCTCTGAGTATGAGGTATTGACCTGGTGGGGGATCTTTTTCTTGTTTGCATAAGAGTCCACAACAACATTGCAATGTCACTGTACCGAATACAACGAGAATGCTGTATGAGTGATAAGGGAGATGAAGGGGTTTGAACAAGGCTATTATACATGGCCCAAAACAAAAAGTGCTTGTGGTGGGTCAGAGGTAAGAATGTGTCCCCCACTCCAGCAAAATCCTCTCCTCCATCAGTGGCCTTTTTGTATGTGTGTATGTAGATGGAGATAGAGACAGAGACACAGAGACACAGACAGAGAGACAGAGACACAGAGACACAGAGAGAGACACAGAGACAGAGAGAGAGAGAGATGGATTCAAACAATGTAATCAAACAGCACCGATTTGCTACAAAAGGTAGTTGGACAATTTAATGTGTGTGGCAAGGTGCAGTGTCTGTTTTTTCTGTGTCGCCACCCAATACATTGAACAGCTGTGGTGGTGGGCTCTAAGGGAGCAAGGACAAATAGCACTGGGGAACAGGCTATATCTGGCCTCTCTAGAGACACCAGTGAAGACTCTGGAGTAAACAAATACAACCTTTGAGGCTAGGGGTTCTGGGAGACTATGAGGAAGAAGAAGGGCAATAAGGTCTGTACAGGATTGATGAAGAGCATAGTGATAGATAAGAATTAGCGCTAATCAAGGGACCCAGCGAGAAAGTATAAAGAAAAGAAATCACAAGGTGCTATAGGGACAAGGTCAGCTGGGGTATAAAAGAGGAAAAGAGAGATAGGGAATGGAGAGGGTGAGAAAATGGACGAAGGGAATACAAAGCAGATAGCATAAAAAGAGCAGAGAAAGGGAGAGAAATACTGTACAGAAGATAGGAAAAGCATAGTGGAATGATTTTGATGGGATGGAAGAGAAAAAGTTAGAGATAAAAGTGATGGAGAATAGAAAGAAACAGGCTGGGGTGAGAATGAAGAAAAGATAGGATGCTCAGAAATAATGGAAAGGAAGAGATAGAAAGCCAGAGGGAGGAAGGAGGTGTGAAAGAGAAGGAACAGTGGATGCACTTTTGGCGAAACCGAACGAAGAGTGGGCCCGATGTTGCATATCCTAACAGAAGTCTGCATTAGAAAACCCACCTAAAATAGGGCAAACTTCCCCAGCGTACTGATGGCAGGGACCCTGTAGAGGATAGACCACCACCTATAAGAGACTGCAGGCAGACTAAGCCCAACTGTTAACTCCACCATCCAGGGCTACTTATAACGTCTGTATTGGTACCAGTGGAGTAGCAATAGGCCCCGCAGCCCCTGCAGTTTGGCGGCTCGCTGGCCTGAGAGATCTTGAGTGGCACGGAGAATGGGGGGGGGCCCATCCATGTACTTTGCAGGGGGGCCCCCTCAAGTTTTGTTACGCCACTGAATGAAAGTGCCAGTCCCAAGAATGCTTTCATCTGAGCAGCTATCGGGGCAGCAACCTTCTCAAAGGCAGCGCTGTCTGAAGAAATCCCAGGCTATTAATCCTGCTAGAGGATACTTCCCTTCCACCGAACCCAGCTGCTCTGAGCCGCGGCTCCGCGGGGAAAGTCCCACCTCCGCCAACGATCCAAACACTTTCTACCATCTGGTAGAAGAGTGTATGTGGAGGCATGTGTGCTCACGCGAGAGCTCGGAGAGATGTGGCTGTGAATGCAGTGTGAGAGGTGTGACTGTGAATGCAGTGTGAGAGGCGTGACTGCAGATTGAGATATGTGGCGCTGTGAGTGTACAGTGAGAGCTGAAGTTGTTACTCCAGCGTGAGAGGTGAGCCCGTCTGAGCGGAGGGTGAATGATGTACCTGTCCGAGCGCCGAGTGAAGTTTGAGCCCATGTGAGTGCAGAGTGACAGCTGAGCCGTGTGAATGCAGTGTGAAAGGGGGGCTTCTGTGAATGCACTTCAGACCTCGTGAATGCAGGGTGTGCCTCTGTGAGTGTCGGTTGAGACGTGAGCTGATGTTCATGCAGGGTGATTGGCATGCCTATGTGAGAGAGTAGTCTGTGTGGATGAAGGGTGAGAGGCGTACCTATGTTAGCGCATGGTGAAAGGTGAGTGTGTGACAGTGAATAGTGAGAGGTGAGCCTAAGTGAGTGCATGGTGAGATCTGAGCTCTTGTAAATGCATGGGCGCCAAGGAGAATGCAGGGGGATATTTGAGCCCTTGTAAATGCATGATGGGAGATAAACCTTGGAGAGTGCATGGGGAAGGATGTTCCCATTTGAGTGCACAAGGAGGGGTGTGCCTCTGTGAGTGAGTAGCGGTCTACCCATGTGAGTGCAGGGTGAGAGGGGTGCTTATGTGAGCAGAGAGTGAGTGACGTCAGTGTGAGTGTGCAGGGTGACTGGTGTGCCTGTGTGAGTACTGGGTGAGTGGTGTGCCCACGTGAGTGCAAAGTGGGAGACGTGTTCGCTTAAGTAGAGGGTGATTCATGTGAGTTCAGGGGAGTATGTGACTGTGTGAATACAGGGTGAGAGGCACGTCTGTCTGAATGCATAGGAGGGGCTGGGTGAATGCAGAGTGAGAGACATGCCTGTGTGTAATGGAGTAGCGAGAAAATTAGAATATCTTACCACTTCGCACCAAAGCTCTGATGCCACCAAGCAAGCGCAGCAAGTGAGTCCAAAACACCCTAGAAGTGCTCCTCTGTCTCTTCCATCCAAGCATCTGTTCATTCATCCTTTCACCCTCCCATCCACCTTCTGCTATCAATCATTTCACCTTTACATTCTGTCATCCATTCATTATGTCATCCAACTTTCAATCGTTCACCATTCCATCCATTGGTCATTTTATCCATCCACCCATCCTCTAAGATTTTCATTTGCTCTACCATCTTTTCACCCTTCCTCAGATTTCCATTAACTATGCCATCCATCATCCTCTAAAATGTCCCTTTACTCTGTCATCCTTTCATCCACCGATGTATCTATCCTCTCACTTACTTATCCTCTCACATAACATATGTATTTGTAAAGCACACGTTCATGAAGAAGGGTATCTTGGTATTGAATAACAGATGTTTATTGTTACCAAACTCAATGGTATTCATTTTATCAACTCCAGAAGGATGAAAGTCTGAGTGGACCCGCTGGGATTCGAATCTGTGACTATGAGGTCAAACACAAGCCCCTACAGTTGAGGGATTAGTTCACTGAGCTACCAGACCCACTCATTCACCTATCCTCTCACCAGTGACATAACAATAGCCCCCGCACACCCAGTGGTACGGTGGGGCCCAAGCTCCAGCGGGCCCCCTCCAGCACTGTGCATGAGTGGCTGGCCCCTGGCCTGAGAGCTCCTGAATGGGCCCAGAGCATGGGGGGCCCCCTCCATGTCCTTTGCAGGGGGGCCCCTCAGGTTTCGTTACGCCACTGAGAGGCCTATGCACCAGATTTCACCAGTTCCTTGTAGTCATGTTTGCTCGACTGAGCGCAGTCTGGCATAGCTGTGGCCAGAAAAGAGATCCATTGTGCAGGAGATGCTCTAACTTTTTGGCTGCATCAGGTGCGTCGCAGGCCCTGCCCTACCCCAAAGTCCACAGACATCAGGGTCAGGGTTTTCAGTTGTGACAAAGGTTAAATGTTGCATCCAGAGACCCTGGAGTTGCCTGCTATTTTTGAACTCACGGTGCTGATACTTACCATGATGAAGTCTTCTTAAAAAAGAGATTCAACGCTCAGAGTTAGTCTGTCCTGCCTCTCTTAGAGTCCCAGTACCTGCTTCGACTTCCTGTCTTGCATGGAGTCCTGGTTCTCCCTTAGTCTTCTTGCCAGCATCACCGCTCCTCCGTAGGGTGCAGGGGGACCTGTAAGTGAAACATAAAAGCACTTACCAGCAGAACACTGTTGCTACAAGGTGGTAATGTACAAATATGAATGTTGTATGGAGAAAACTTACTGTAATGGATACCTGTTTGTTTTTGTGCTTCGCTACTTCTGGATTTTGAAGTTTCTGAAAATAGAAAGACACTGTATGTGATTTAGAAAAGTACATTTGATGCAAGACTGTTACTAATGACATCTTTTCGAATATTTGGAAATTCTTGATTTGCATTCTCCTCTGATTCAGCCTTATCTTAATTAGTCTCACTATTGAAAGTATTTAGGGAATGATTATATGATTCTCTACATCCAGCGCATGGTAATGGGTCCTATCTGAATATAAATCCTTACTTCTTAGTAAAATTCTGAGTGCCTACTTTCATATCCACATTCAGGTAAGCCCAGACCTAGTTATTTTTGGGTGGCCACCTGAAGTGGGAGACCCTCAGGGTTATGGCAGCAAGCTGTGGTTTTATTTAATTTTGCTGGGGAGAGGAGAAATCTGTAAGCAGTGGATATCCCCTGTGTGCCCCTCCAAAGCTGAATGACTAAACTCTGAAATGTATGTCTATAAGATGGATCTGAGTTGTTCCCACTCAAAAAAGGTAGCTAAAGTCTGGGCCCTCTTCATCACTTGGCTGGTACCAAGTGCAAGTAGCAGGTGCCCGAAATGTGTTGGGCTTTTAACCTGGTCCAATGATTACAGCCATTTGGGGTCACAATATGGTAGTCAGAAACCTCTTCCCAAGCTGAGATTTCTAGTCTTCCTTTAGGGCGGAACACCATGGTAGAGGGAGAGCTTGGAGGTCAGCTGGAAATGAGTAAAGCAAATGAGGACAACAAAAATAAACAAAAAAAATAAAAATAAAAAATAAATCCTCAATCTTCTCTTGAATATTTTGAAACTGTAAAGAAGAGGGACTAGGCATATTGGTTTAAAAGCCTCTTTATTCTCAGCTCCAGTACAGCGAGGGAATACAACATCCACCTCCAAATCCCCTTCTGCAATGGTCTCTCAACCATCAACTCCCAGAACCTTAACCACGCCACATTCCAAGTACATCACCCTCACCCCCACATTCCACTGCCCGCCAGCAGCGACACCACACATCCTTCCCCTTTCTACAATATTTACCAAAAACTTGCTCATCTAATAATAGAAAGATGTACCAAAAATATGTGACCTAAACATCAAGCACAAATTTAGTATTAGTTCATATGAGTATGACAAATCATAAATGAGCTGATCTTTTTTTTTTTATACACCAATTGTGAACATAGTAATAATAATTCTAAAATAAAATCTCTAAATTTGGCTGGTGTACGAATGACTCTACCCAATCTTCCAGTTCTATCCACACTGTCACACTCTACCTCCTTCATCTGCGGATGTTCCTCCGCACTTCTACATGCTCCATCACCCTCCTCTTGCTCCACTACAATCTCATTTTCCCAAAGCCAATCATCATGCAATAACTCATCTTCATTTTTACTTCTTTCTTGTTCACCTATCATGTTGCATCTTGCTATTCAACTCATGTTCCATACCTGATTGTCACTGAGTCTTGGTGCATTTTTCAGACATTTATTGACTTGTAATGGTTCCAAATAAACATTCTCTCCTTTAGGCACCTTCTCCACTTGCTTAACTTTCACCCACTCACCTACCTCCAGTCTCTCTTTCTGTGCTCCTTTCTTAGCATCACAATACTTCTCGTACACACTCTGTGCCTTTAAGATGTTATGCTTTACAGTCTCAGGCGACCACTCCACCTCCTGTGCACTGTCCATCTATCCAAGATTATCTTTGATATACAGCTCTCTTCCTCGCATCAACACAAAAGGACTACAACCTGTGAGCAAAGGAGTTAATCTATATGCCCACAACATCTTCTTAACTTCCATCTACCATTTCTTCCCATTACAGGTAACTATCTTAAATTTGGTCACGTGGTTAAAGCGCCCAACCGCACCATTTCCTGCTGGGTGGTAAACTGACGTCACTAGATGTTTCACCTCATTGTCTGCAAGAACTCTGCAGCAACCATAGACTTGAACTGTGGACCATTGTCACTCAACAATTTATTCTGTAAACCCTCTCACATGAACACCACATCTAAATATTTCACAAACCTTTCTGCATCCGCCTTTTGTACCACCTCTTGTTCCAACCCACTTACTGAAATAATCAACTACAACAATAAGGGACTTACATTCCCCAAACTCATTGCGCACAGGACCGACAAAGTCTATAGCCAACACCTCCCAAACCTTTTTGGGGCACTCCATAGGACATAGCACTGGTTTCAACGTCCTTAAAGTCTTATCCGAATTTGCACACTGTAATCATTCACTCACCATTCTTGCTATTACTATATACATTCGAAGGGCACGTGATCATCGATTTTACCCTTCTCTTAGTTCTAACTACTCCAAAATGCCCTTCATGACATAACTCCAAATTGTTTTTTTTTTAAACTAACTGGGGTAACCATTTTACCACACCTTACCACAAAATTCGAATCCACAACCAACTCATTCCTGACTTCCTTAAGGCACCTCTTTTCGTCCCCCCATCCATCCAGAATGTACTGCTTCAATACATTGTCAACACTATATGCCTTCTTCCAATCCTCCTTCCCAATTGAAATCATATCTTCTTCATTCGCATATGAAACTTGAAAGTTATCCCATTCATTGAAGTTCTGTTATGGGTAATGGTACACGACTTAACCCATCTGCCACCTTATTCTGCACTCCCGGTACATACTTAATTTAGTATCCTGCAGTCTCATGGAAAACCTCACAACCATAGCAGATGCCTTAAAGTACCCCTCCGTGGTCAACTACTTTACTAACTGCTTATGGTCCATCCTTACATCACATTCTGTGGGGAAACTGGGTTTACAACGCTGAGGTTACCACACAGGTAGGTAACAACGCGGTTCTTGCAACGACCGCGTTGTTACCACGCGTGGCTTTATCCATTCAATGAAGTTCTGTTATGGGTAATGGTACACGACATAACCCATCTGCCACCTTATTCTGCACTCCCGGTACATACTTAATTTAGTACCCTGCAGTCTCATGGAAAACCTCACAACCATAGCAGATGCCTTAAAGTACCCCTCCGTGGTCAACTACTTTACTAACTGCTTATGGTCCATCCTCACATCACATTCTGTGGGGAAACTGGGTTTACAACGCTGATGTTACCACACAGGTAGGTAACAACGCGGTCCTTACAACGACCGCGTTGTTATTACGCGTGGCTTTATCCCATTCAATGAAGTTCTGTTATGGGTAATGGTACATGACTTAACCCATTTGCCACCTTATTCTGCACTCCCGGTACATACTTAATTTAGTATCCTGCAGTCTCATGGAAAACCTCACAACCATAGCAGATGCCTTAAAGTACCCCTCCGTGGTCAACTACTTTACTAACTGCTTATGGTCCATCCTTACATCACATTCTGTGGGGAAACAGGGTTCACAACGCTGACGTTACCACACAGGTAGGTAACAACATGGTCCTTACAACGACCGCGTTGTTACCACGCGTCGCTTTACAACGCAAGTCGTTTCTACGACTTGCGCTAGGTGGCGTGCAACACCAGGGAATGTGTTGGATTTTAAGTCCAACACATTCCCTGCTGTTGCGCTAACTGGAGTAGGAATAGTAATTTATACTATTCCTAAGTCCAGCGTGCCATCTAGCGCAAGTCGTAGAAACGACTTGCGATGTAAAGCCACGCGTGGTAACAACGCGGTCGTTGTAACGACCGCGTTGTAACCTACTGTGTAGTAATAGCTGGTGAGTAACGTCATACATTCCATTCTGTGCCCAAGAGGAACGACCTAAAGTACTTCATATTCCATACACAAACTAGGGTTTCTCTTCCAATCACCGAATAAGCTTCCTCTGCAGGTGACAAACTTTGTGAAGCGAAACCAATCACCCATTCCTGGCTATGCTCATCCCTTTAGGTAAGCACTGCTCCCAACCCTTTCTTGCTTGCATCCACTGTTAACATACTACACAACACCGGATCAAAACCATGAACTGGTGCAGCAAGAATGCCGGCAGCAAAACCTGCGTATCTCTTTGAGGTCTCCTCCCCCCACCATAGCTGTGCGCTGATCACTCCAAAATGGCCTCTGCTATCTGCGTCCATCGCTCAGCGAGCCAATGCCAAGCAGAACTCTGTTGACAGCCTCT